>NC_136373.1:2500-622500 GCF_037039965.1 Doryrhamphus excisus | reverse complement strand
AAATAACAACCAACCAATAATCAAGTAGACAGCAAACAGCAATAAGATGCTAAAAGCGTCTTATATTGCTTCCATTTATCGGTAACAATTTAGAAAGACTTGGTTGTAAAACGTCATTAACAGGCTTGGTTAACATTGAGGGCAGACAAAGTAGTCATAAAAAAATAAAAGAGGAGGTCATTCATTTGATATAAAAGATAAGAATATGAATGTATAACTTACCTTCGTGTGTTTGTGATAATGTTGCATGCAAATTCCACAACAATACCACAGACGCCGAAAGGAGCAGCCATTGGTTCATGTTGACGGTTAATGTATTCACTCAAATGTCACCATATCACATGAGGTCCAGGCGGTCCCCCCCCCCCCAAAAATAAAAATAAAAATCATCAAACGTCCGTACTTGACTCTGACTGCCGCAATCACAGAGGAAAAGGAGTGGCAGCCATTATTTGTAACAGCAGATGAAAACAGCCAACTGGTGGTACTTTATTTTGAGCGGGACGTCCCTCCCCGAGGAGGCTCTGTCATTGGCCAGGCAACAAGTTTTTCCACCAATCAGAAGCTGGTCCGTCTGGTTTTATTTGTATTTATTGATTCCATGAACAAAGGTCACAGCTGTTTCACTACATTTGCATAAACTGAAAAAAAATACTTTTTGTAGCAAAATGTGACGCAGAGTTAGTGTTTATTTTATTTATTTGTGTGTATTTTATGAACATTACAAAAAAAAAGAATCTAGATGAGCATTTGAAAGTAAAGCCATCAACATGAATGCCATGCAGCCCTTTATTGCCAGATGTGTTTCATGGCGTTCCTGCGTATGTCTAAGCAGCGGCGCTCTGCCGTGAGTGGCTGCACTGTTCCCGCCGTGAAGAGCATCTTTGTCCCCTTTCTGCCTGCTTAATCACTCCTTTGATGGGCAGGGAGCAGCCGCCCATAATGCTCACATTGTCACATGGTGGAGGAACCTTCTGCCCCCAAAACAGCCTTAATTTGTGACCATGGTCTCCAAGTGGGCAACATTCCTCAACATGACCGCGAAGCTGCTCGCTCATGGATGAACGTGAGGAACGTGGAGGAACCATGCAGACCTTTTCAATGGACGTTTCATCATTTCGCTCACATTCACTCCACCTCAAGATTTTTAAATTGGATATTTTGGGGGGAGGGCTGCACGGCGGTCGAGTGGTTAGCGCGCAGACCTCACAGCTAGGACACCAGGGTTCAATTCCACCCTCGGCCATCTCTGTGTGGAGTTTGCATGTTCTCCCCGTGCATGCGTGGGTTTTCTCCGGGTACTCCGGGTTTCCTCCCACATTCCAAAAACATGCTAGGTTAATTAGCCACTCCAAATTGTCCATAGGTATGAATGTGAGTGTGAATGGTTGTTTGTCTATATGTGCCCTGGGATTGGCTGGCCACCAGTCCAATGTGGACCCTGCCTCTCGCCCGAAGACAGCTGGGATAGGCTCCAGCACCCCTCACGATCCCAAGCCAATCACAGTGCCTCAGGGCTCTGCACTAGGCCCCCTCTCATTCATTATCTAAATCAACAACCTAGGTATTAATGTACTAATGCTAATTTATATTTCTATGCTGATGATGCAATTATTTCCTGCTGTGGATTGTCTGATCTGTTGATCATAGCAGAAAGCTTTTGTCACTGCCCAGCACTTCTTATTTCACTTGAAACTTGTTGTCGGTGAAGACAAGACAAAGCTCGATTCTTGATTCCGATGCCTTTAAAAGTCAGGGTAATAAAAGTCTGCATGGTTTAAAGGAAGGTGTTCTTTCTTATTTAAAATGGCTGAAATCCTGTGAAAAAATGCTAAACCGTAGAATAAAAATAAATTTATAGCTGTGAGGTCTACGCGCTAACCACTCGACCACCGTGCAGCCCCCCAATTCCACAAAGATTCAGTAAAAGAAAATGGTAAGTGACCTTCCACCACCAGAGGGCACCATTTAAATTTAAATGGAAGATTCTCACAGAAAATATATCATGATATTTTGAAAAGCCTGAATAGGTAGGAACGTCTTCCCGAGTGAGTGGAACATTTGGATACGAAACAGAGGAGAAGTTAGCGGACAAAAGTTAGAATAAGAATAGATGAAAATAGCCAACTATAATAACATTTGTGACAATAAGTAGTTCTAACTGCAGGATGAAAGCTGCAGGCCGTGTCGTCATCTGCTGTCTGAGTGGCAGGAGAGCCAATTACCTGCCGCCAATTATCCCGGGACTACTGATGCAGTGCTGTTTGGACTACTCTTTGCCAGGTGGTCTTTGGTTCCTCGCCTGACTCCTTCCTCCCTACGTTGGAGTCGACCTTCTTGTCCTTTCTGGTCCGTTTGTGGATCCTATTGTTCGTATCTTGTGATGATTGGTGGCTGGAGTTGGGAAGCTCAGACCAGCAGAGGCGGGGCTGTCAGGCGCACCTGCAGCCAATCAGGGCCATGACCTTCTTCAAGGGCACCTATGATGCTCATTTTTGGGCCCTTTGTTTGAGTTGTGGTCTATATTTTGGTCCTGGTTGTGACACTTTTTTACTTTATTAAACATTGT
Organism: Doryrhamphus excisus; assembly: GCF_037039965.1. Classification (NCBI taxonomy): domain Eukaryota; kingdom Metazoa; phylum Chordata; class Actinopteri; order Syngnathiformes; family Syngnathidae; genus Doryrhamphus; species Doryrhamphus excisus. Next base: position 619,931 of record NC_136373.1, on the reverse strand, counting down.
TTTACTCCCATTGTGTACTTTTCTGCATCTTGGGGTCCTATCACTGTAATATTTAATTTCATGATTTGATGTGGTGTGATGTTTAAAGTGCTGCAGATTGCAGGACACTTTGACAAAACTTTGATGAAATAGACATTATCATATATTCCAGGTGAACTGTTCCAATAATATGTAGTGTGTGTATTAAATATATATTCTGGCTAATTTTGTTCAATACTTTGCCCTCCATTGCCATAGAAACCAAAGACTAAACTCAAAGTGCTTGTCGTCCAGCAGGAGGAGACAGAGCCTGAAGATGGGAGCTGCTGATTCCTTCTCAAATTCTCAGGTTAAAACTCAATTGTCATTTTGAAAATTGTTTATTTTTTATTAGATTTATTTATAGTATATTATTATAAGGCCAAATTGAAAAAAAAGTCTTACACTTCCATGTTTTTATTGTGTTCTAAATGAAGTGATCCCATACCAAGTACGCTCATCACAGCATCGTCCCCGGTGGCCCCTTCTCAGGCGAGCCGGGGGGGGGTGACTGCTGTGGCCTTTTGCGGCTATGGCTCCCTTTCGAGATTGATGAATTGATTGTGGCGCTGCTGCCAGTGTGTCTGTGCCCTGGGCGAAGGCGTCCCGGTTACGGGTGGGAATCCCAGCTATGGCATCTGCCCCGGGGGCTACTATTGTCGCCGTCCTGCAGGGGGCCGCAGAGCCGGTAGCCCTGGGAGCGGCTCTGCCTCACATACTGCTGTCACACCCCTGGAGACACCTCTGATGAGACCAAGTGGCTCTAAGCGGTGGAGCTGGTCCACGGGGAGACTTTATGGTTGTGCCAAACTGGTCTCTTAATGACAGCTGAGCAAGGCCACAAGGACACATCCATCTCCCCTTCAAGGTTCCTTCCTTCTCTGGAGTCACAAAGTCAGTACTGTAGTTGCACTCCTGCGATGGAATATTTCACCGAACATATTTTTGGAATATACAGCATTGGTTTCAACCAACAAGGAGTCATAAATAGGATATAGGATTCATTTTATTACACAACTTGTACAGTATTAACATGCCTTTTCAAGCATTCCCTTGCCTCCTTTTCTGAAAACAATGCAATGCCAACATTCTCAAAGACGGATGCCAGGTTAACAAACGAACACTTAACTACTCCATCCGTTGGAAAATCAATATTTGTACAAGTGTAATGTGTTATTTTGTGCATGAGGGTACCACAGGTAAGAGAGATCAGGATGTTCAAGCAACAACTGCATTGTGGGATATTACTGATTGTGTCAGATCCAATGCAGTCGGCTTGAAAAGCACACATTCCAAAACACAAAGACTTCTCTCCCTCATCGATGGCTACGCTGGTGATAGCAACATGCGGCCTGCGGTACGTCCGTGGGCCGCATGTCATCGCCCTCATAGGATCACCAGTTGGTGTATTAGCATGCAGGATGAGAAGCGTGGGGGCTCAATGGGAGTCGACCCTATCAGACTTTAAATGTTGGACTTAAGCAGGATAAATAAAAGTAAACTATGTCTGGAATTAAATTACTATTATTTAATAAACTATTTCTATTGTAAAAAAAAATCTAAATAGACACTTTCAACAAAACAAAATATGTCCTATACATCATTCAGTATAACATGGCTTTTGACAAATAATAAATATGTGACCTTCGCAAGTTGATAGTACTCTGATATAAGCGGGTTACTCCCGCTTTACTATGATGACATTTTTTTACAGTACGGAAGGGAAAGTACAGCTAAGTAATATCACTCTGCAACCACGTTTAGACCTTGAACACATAATATATACATGTAGACCTGATCAAGATCTTAAGACCAGTTGAAAAAAGACTAGATTATACAATTTGCACATTAAGAACTTAGTCAGGTTTGAAGTAGAGCTACAATATGCAAAAGCGGAAGGGGGGGGGGGGGGGGGGGGCAAAAAAAACATTCAGAAATGACCTTCTGCGGGAAAAAGGTTCCCAAAAAAAAAAACGATTTGACCTTTGACCACGGAGCATCAAACATGGGACATTGAAAGGTGGAAAAAAGTTTCATTCTCTGATGAGAAAAAATGTAACCTTGGCGGTCCAGATGGCTTCCAATGTTACGGCATGACGAGGAGATCCCATCTGAGATGTTTTCTCAGGGAGTGTCCATCATGATCAGGGGTGCTTTTTCATTCAGAGGAATACTGGAGCTTCTGTTGGTGCAGGGTCGTCAAACGGCGACAGGTTATGGGCAGATGTTGCAGATCCTGGCTTGACCGAGGACTTCTTCAGGGGGTATGGCATCACTCTTTTGGACCATCCCACATGTTCCCCTGGTTTAAATCCCATAGAGAACCTTTGGGGATGGATGCTAAGGGAAGTTTATAAAAATGGCCATCACTTCCTTGGTGAAGCCATCTTCACCACTTGGAGCAACGTTCCTAATAGCCTCCTGGGAACACTCATCAAGCATGCCCAGATCCCTTTGTTAAAGTAATTAACAAGAACGTTAGAGCTACGCCTTACTGGGTGGTACTGAGAATTTGTAGTAATTTTTGGAGTGATAGGCTTAGACTTTTGATGAGCTGACAAACATCTATTTCACTTCAATTGTTCTTTTCAATAAATTCATTTTTCAATGTGTTTTTTGTCATACTCCCCCTTTAATCTTTTGCGTATTGCAGCTCTACTTAAAACCTCATTAAGATCCAAATGTGCAAAAGGTCAATTCTATCTATTTTTCAACTGGTCTTAAGATTTAGATCAGGTCTGTATTCCTGTACAGTAACTTTATATCATAAACATGGTTCATCCCCATAATTATGTATCCAGTGTATCGAATGCAAGGTACTTAGGTCACATGATTAAAAACTGTCCCCGTAGATCCAAACAAAGCAATAAATAATGCAGTAAAAGAATATGAGAGGTTTTTGAGGGGAGGAGGTGGTGGGGGGGGGACTGAGTCAACTGCAAGGGGCCTTCAGCGCTTCCTCTCCACGTATGCATCCATAAGAAGAACAACCCGGGGGCTCTTTCACTTTTTGTTCTTCAGCTGATTGGCCAGCCAGTCCAAGCCCTCGTAGAGGCCGTCCCCGCTGGTGGCGCAGGTGGCTTGGATGTACCAGTGGCGATGGCGCAAGGAGTGCAGGCCCAGTTTGTCGGTGATCTCTGCCGCGTTCATGGCATTGGGCAGGTCCTGAGGAAAAATGGCCGCATTTCCTTGGCTGATGTAAAAATGGACATAAACAGAAGACACACAAAACGATACCTGCTTGTTGGCAAAGACAAGAAGAACGGCATCCCGCAGCTCATCCTCAGCCAGCATCCTCATGAGTTCCTCGCGGGCTTCATTCACACGCTCACGGTCATTGCTGTCCACCACGAAAATCAGACCTGCGGAGACCAGCGAACCGCTGTCTTGGTTAACACGATGCTAAGGGATACAGTGGAACGTTTAATGTACACAAAAAATATTTCCCATAGAAAGTCATGAAAATCCAATCATCTGTTCCAGGGTCAAACTGTCACCATATGAACAGGAACGTTCTTAATACTGATGACATTGTAAACATGCATCGTTCACTGAAATGTCCTGTACGCCACTGAATTATTCATATACTGGAAATACACGATGATATTTTCGCCTTAATGACTTTAATAAGATGTATTGCAAAGGTCAGTTGCATTATGGGCATGTGTATATTCACCGATAACTGACTTTATCTCCAAGGTCTCTAACATGTAATGTCCCTCTGATGTACTCCTTCCTGATCCTATCCATCCTGGTCACTCCCAATGAGCTTGCCGTCTAGTAACGTAAATGAATATCAGATTTCACTGAACCACAGAACTAAACGCTCATTATTCATTTCCACTAGTGGCTAATACTTATGTCTATAATACTTATGTCAATATTCAAATGCACATCAGATATGATCTGATTCTATCCAACATGGCCGACTCTGGCTCACCCTGAGTGTTTTGGAAGTAGTGCCTCCACAAGGGCCGAATCTTGTCCTGGCCGCCTACATCCCACACGGTGAAGCTGATGTTCTTGTATTCCACTGTCTCAACGTTGAAACCTGAAGAAGGAGAAAGGAAGAGGTTGGATTCCGCACTGAGCGTCGTTGTTGTCCGTCCGACTCACCAATGGTGGGGATGGTGGTGACGATCTCTCCCAGCTTCAGCTTATAGAGAATAGTGGTTTTCCCCGCGGCGTCCAGCCCCACCATGAGGATCCTCATCTCCTTTTTGCCTATCAGGCTCTTCAGCAGGTTTCCAAAGATGTTGCCCATGACGACCGACTGCGGACTTCTCGACTGCAACAAAACTGTGTTAAAAAAAACAAAACATTTCACCACACACGGCTGCAACTGTGGACCACATTTTAGTACGGCTAGACGGCGCGGGAAAACAAGTGCTTGTGATACGGCGGCTCTTCAAAGGCTAGGGATATTATTACCTTGTTACACTGGAAGCACATCACACCTTGGAAGGCCACCATGATGCATACGCTTCACGTAGATGAGATTTCATGTGCATGAATGCATGAATGCACGAATGCAAGAGTAGGATGCTGTCTTTTTTTTTTTGCAACGGATCTTCTGCCAAAGTTATATCATTAGCTAATATAGCTATTTAAACATATTACTAAACTACTATTACTACTACTACTAATACAGATGTAATGGAAGCATTTGAGCAGCCAGTAATTCAACATCAACACTAAAGACTACTGCCATTGTGGCAGGTAAGAAAGGTATTTTAAACACATTAAGTAGCATCATAATGCTAATTATACTATGCTTCATTACAGCACTGCTGCATTCATTTTGCTGCAGTACATGACACCGGGTGTACCTAATGAAGTGTCTAGTGATGTAGCAACTGTTCTGTTGACACAAGAAGACGAAGAAGTAGACACTAGGTTCTTTATTACCTAATTAAATAATAACATAAGGTGATAAAAGTGTGCCGGTTATTGAAATGAGAAAAAAAGCACAACCCCGCGTTACGTCCGCTAAAAGCCTCGTTGTCACGACTAGCTTGCTAGCGTCGATTAACGGTCGCGTATTTAGCAAAAGAGAGAAAAAAAAAAGCTAACGTCCTTCGTCCGTCCCGACCGAGACGCGGTTGTTAACGGCAGGAATAACTCCCGGGTTCGGCTCCGTTATCATTTCATTCACACTTACCCGTCAACGGACCGCCAGGCTACCAGCTTGATGCGGGAGAGACGCTGGGGTGGAAGTCTCGCGAGGACACGGGCGCAGAATCTCGTGATATTTTGGTTAAAAAGTACAAATGAATCAACTCCTCCACTGCACTAGAGCTACAATTACAATTAAAGTGTTCCTTTATGAAGTAACGCACCAACACTACATATTAATCTGGCTTTGACTGCTTTCATTTAGTCTTTATTTGAATGCAGCAGCATCGGGAAACTAATTAAAGGCTTGAATAATTAACACAGGAATCGTCTTAATGAATAAGTAAAGTGCTGACTGTAACAGGACGCTTGTGTTACCCCTCCCATCTTTTGTACTTCTATTACAAGTTTTTCCAGAGCCCCCAAAAGATATAGTACATATATAGTACTATGATATCTGTACTTATGTACAAAACACAATGACTACCTTCAGTTATACAAGCCTGGAAAGGATTAATTAATCACTGATAACTAGAAAACACAAAGTCTTAAAGGGGAACTGCACTTTTTGGGAATATTACCCATCATTCTAAATCCTTATGTGAAACATGAACACATTTATTTCCCTTTTTTGGTGCATTCTAGTACGAGAAAACAAGTTTAGCTTGTTTAGCTTCAGCTAGCTAGCAGCGGGTGTTACCTATTTTAATGCTAAAGCTCTCACAAAAAAACTAATAAAAAACAGCAACATTGCCCTATTAACATAACTGACTTGTATATTAACCAAGCTACGGCGATATTATTATTGTAACAGCTAACATGAAAAAACATTTTTGTCTCACAGACCAACACGACACCTCGCTAGTGTCATTTACAGACAGAAGAGTGGATACCTAGCCCTCCATTTCGCTACAAAGACTCAACAAGATGCTTGTTTGCCGTCAGCGTTTTTTTTAGCTGAGGACTGGATCACACGTCTTGTGCTGGAAGACACGGCCATCCCAAGGAGAGCGGACATCGGAAGTGTTGTCGCTGCTGTTGACAGAACTAGCATAAGTACGTGTAGCTCCTCAATGCTCCTCAATAAGAAGTCTGAATAGTGTTTGAAATCATCAAAATACGCCAAGATACTGCGACTATTACATGTTATCATCAGTGTACGTGTTAATTAAGTTAAGTGCAGTTCACAATAATGTTGTACGTGATCACATATTGTTTTTCCCTTTTCTGTGTTAAGTTAATTTGAGCTAGCTTACAATGCTGTCATTGGGAAACACATATTTCGACTATGAAGCCCTCTAAAAAGAAACGTTGCATAAACATGCTGTGATCATGCATTAACAAGTACACTGATTAGAACATGTAATACTTGCAGTATCTTGCAGTATTTTGATGATTTGAAACATTACTGAAACGTCTTGACTTCACATACTGCAGCATACCCGGCTGGAAAAAAACAGCATAGACCCGCTACCAGCGTAGACCTTATCTCTCGAGAGAGAACCTTATCTCTCGTATGGGTGGCTTTACATACTTCACGGATGTCTAACACCTTAGTGCCATCTAGGGGAGTGGAAGTGCAAGAACATGACAACTACTTTAGCTTAAGCTATCCCATTGTTGACATGCGACACCACGGTGTTCCTTTAAGTGGAAGACGACTGACAGCATCAGCGTTAGCATGTTTTCCTTGTCGGTACAAGATAACATATTCATATGTTCTTAACAGTTGTCCCCTCAACGTTGTGGCAGGTAGTGACGCTGGGAAACGTAAAACTCAGGTTAATGGCGTCCATACCCAAAATACATAATCAGATTTTTCTCCAAATCCGCACTTTGAAAACCTGAAAAACTTTAGTTTCAGTACCAAATATCTGCAGGCTGGTGTGGACGATAGTGGCTGAATAGTGGAAAAAGGACTTTATTGATGAGATACAGGACCTTGGTATACCAAGGAAGCAAGCTGGTAATTAGTAATGGTGGTTTTAGAGGTCTTGCAGGCCTTGCAGTCCAGAGAACCGGGTATGAATCCTGTGTGTGAATACGTTTTGTCCCGGTGTGAACGTTTTTTTTGGTCTGGATGTGATTCGCTGACGACCAATCCAAGGTGTATTCCACCTCTCACCCAAAGTCAGCCTGGATCGGTTCCGGGTCACCAATGAGTGAAGTGGTTTACCGTAGAAAATGGATGAAAACCGAGTCCAATTTGACTTCACTCATTCATATACGAGCCTTTCGAGAGCCAATCCCAGTGGTTTCCGTGACACTTGATGTGGATTGATAAACGATAAACGGGTTCATCAATCTACCTATGATAAATGCTAAACGGGTTTATCAATCCAGCGGCGGAAGGCAGAGGAACAAAGCGGCGAGCAGATGTTTGCAGCTGCAAACCAGGCAAGCACGGCTGGGTTTTCTGTGAACTGAGATTTCTGGCAAGGGTTACAAGGGGGTTACGGCGAGCCGGGGCGGCGGCGAAGGTGGGGTGGAGAGTTATGACTTAAAGGAGGCTTCCCTCTGATGTGTCTGCCAGCACGCACCCCAGCAAACACAATCACAAGTCTGGTTGGTTCTGCTAGCTGAACTAATGAGGGCCCGCATGTCCAGGGCAGGTGCTTTGATGTTCCGGGTAGCTGCTTCCTTGTGTTTTCCCTGCCGCTCGCCTTCCCGGGCCTTGTCCCCACATTAAAAACGAAAGGGAAGTTGAGAAGCAGATGTTTGGAGGCTTGTATTGGTACATCGTCATCCCTTCCCGGTGCCCCCATTTGTCCTTTCGTCCCACGCTATAACACGGATCCATCTCTCGCTAAAACGCCTGACTTTATACATACAGTATAATCATCATGTCAATCATAGCGGCTCACTTTTATCCCTCCCAACTTTTCTCTGCTCGCCTCTCTTTCATTTCAAGCCGTCTGTTTGTAATTACCGAGCCACTGCTGGTGCTGCTATGAATGAACGTGTCCGAGTCCGCAGCCTCCACCTGACTCCGTCCGACACATGGCAGAAGCAGCGACAGGAAATTCCCTGTTTCAGCAGCTCAGGATGAAGAAATCCAAAGCAGATATCCCGGCCCTTATCATTCCGTGCCGGTCGCTGTCTCTGTTCCCATCACCGAGCCATCCATTCCGGCACCGGCTCTCTCATTCCTCGGAAGTCAAGAGATATTTACCCAAGTCTGTACAAACAATACTTAATTGCCGTTAAATCCAGTGGCTGCAGAGGTTTCCCGTGCAGACGACCAGTATATTAAGAAAGATGCGGCTTTAATGCCAGGCCAGTGGTGACATTAGCGTTTCCTGGCATGCATGACAATCCCAAAGATTGGGATGGTGGACTGTCGCACATGTGCCTTTTTTTGTACTTGTTCAGTCCATGCATGTTCTATCGCCTTGGCAACAGAGTTAGAGCATCTCAGCAGCACGTTTCAGTCGGTTTAGGAAGTCTGAGCAGATGACCTGTGATGCAGCAAAGTTTCCCTGCTTTCCTGACGCGTTTCTTCAGTAATAAAAGTCATCCTTTAAGGAAACAATATCCTGTGGCCAATAAAAGCCCCTCTCACAGCATGAAGGGGCTATAAAAAAAACGCTCTTGCCTCCAAAATCTGTGCTGCATTGAGCGTTACTACTAAAGCGGGACCAAAAGAGGACCGGCGTCCATGTCTTAGCAAAGAGTCACACGTACCAGCATCGTTATCACAGGAAATCTCTTTCATAAAGTCGTTGCTCATTTATGGATTTTATTTAAAACGGACACTATGTGGAATCATACCACCCATGGATAAAGTCAACAAATCCATTATTAGTTACATTAACATGTAACTTATATTTGTAAAAAAAAAGTCCCAGACTGAGCCCCTCAGCCAACATCGACCCAGTAATAACCAAAAATATTTTTATTTACAAATATACATAGACACTGGTTCATCAAACATTACTTGAAATGATTGGTGGGGCATTTAGGGGGGCAGCACTATGCAGGGTGTGGTGAGTTTTTCATTCATGGATTATTGGGATTATCGGCAGCATAAGACTTATTAGTATTGTATATCAGTCAATGACAACACAACTGACCAAAATATGCAGTTTTTACATGGAAACTTTTATTACAAAGGGAGAAAAAAATGGAAAAGATGGGTTGCTCCCTCTGGTAAAACATAACTGGGATTCATTAGCTCTGTCGGTCTATCAAGTTATACAGCCAGTTATACAGCCAGTTATACAGCCAGTTACACAGCCAGTTATACAGCCAGTTATACAGCCAGTTACACAGCCAGTTATACAGCCAGTTATACAGCCAGTTATACAGCCATTTCTCAAACTTTGGGACCCCAGCAAACCATAGTGGGAGGCATTATCCACAAATGGCAAACCTTCCCAAGAGTGACTGACCAACCCAAATTACCTCAAGAGCACAATGACAATTCTTCCAAGAGGTCACAAAAGACCCCACAACGGTGCCTCAGTTATGGCTGAGTTCCAAAGAGAAAACCATCGCTAAATAAAAATAACATTATGGCTCGTCTCAAAACATGTTGATGTTTCCTGAGATCTTTGGGGAAATACTCTGTGGTCTGACAGTAAAAGTTGTCCAATATTTCATACCAGCAGTAAAATATGGTGGTGGCAGTGTGATGGTCTGGGGCTGTTTTGCTGCTTCAGGACCAGGAGGAATTCTACCAAAAATCACTAAAGTAGTGAAAAATGTCCGGTCATCTGTTGGTGACCTCAAGCTGAAACCAACTTAGGTTCTGCAGCACTACAATGATCCAAAACACACCAGCAAGTCCACCTCCGAATGGCTGAAGAACAACCAAATGAAGATTTAGGAGTGGTCTGGTCAAAGTCCTGACCTGAACCCGATTGAGATGTTGTGGCGTGACCTTAAAAAGGGGGTCCACGCTTGAAAACCCTCCAGTGGGGCTGAATGGCAACAATTCTGCAAAGATGATGAGTCAAAATTCCTCAAACTCTTGATTGCGGTTTCTGCTGCTAAGGTTGGTCCAACCACTTATTAAGTTTAGGGGGGGGCTCTGTCACACAGGGCCCAGGAGGTTATATTTTTTCTCCCTTAATAATAATAGGTTTCATGAAAAACTGCATTTTGTGTTCAGTTGTGTTGTCATTGACTGATATTTAAATTAATTTGATGATCGGACAATTTTCTCGGACAGTTCTGTGTTTGCGACCAAGCGAAACATCGACATTTTGACGTCAGCCTCGTCTTCAACCTTTGACACTAAGAGCAGCAACAAAAGTCAAGAAACAAACATCCGACATCTCTACATCCGGAGTCCCAAATATGTGAGGAAAGCCGTGCAGGACGGCGGCGTGACCTACTTGCACACGCTGACCCATTCCGAGACGCGACATTCCTCACACAGCACGTAGCAGCACCAGTGGAAGCTGCAGTTGCAGCGTTGGCTGCGCGTTTCCTTCATGATGTTGTGTCCTCGGCCACAGCAAAGCGAGCCGCAGCCGTCCGTGCCGTGGCTTGTTTTGTTGCAGATCCGTCCCTGCGTGCCCGGAGAGTCTAAGGACTCGTCACGCTCACAAAAGTCAGGGGACTTTTCGAAGTAGACCAACTCTCTGGATACGCTTTGACGACGACCGCCGGTCAGTTCGTCCATTCTCCTGCGGTCGCCGTTCCTTTTTCGGGTATTGAAGACCCCGTTGTTCTTGTTCTGGGAGTTGACCAAGATGGCTGACAGGAATTTTTTCTTGAGGATCGAACCTACGAGCCGAAACTCTGGTAAAACGTGCCAACAGGTCTTGAACTGGCAGCTCCCCGACGTGCCGTGACACTTGCATCTCCTTTTCACGTTGTCAGCCACGATCTGTGTGAGGAAAGATGGCGGAACGTCAGATATGCCGGGGTGTCCCTTGGGAATGATGGATACGAGATTCCTGCCCGTATTACAGCTGTCACTCTACATTGAAGACTCTAAGATATGGAAAATACTGAAAATAGTAATATACTAAAAATAGCAAAAAGAATAAAAAAGAGGCTGTTCCCACTAAACTGGAATTCTGTCTTGATAGTCCGAGCCATTCCAAGATTGATTGGCTGATTCAAATGTGACTTCCATGCAACATAAGGTTAAAAACGTACGCTCACCTGTCGTCCCACTCGATTGTTATGTATCCTCATCCGAGCGTGGATGTCTCTGGAAGCTGCCTGCAAGTCCAGCCACTCCCGGGCAAAACGCTCCCCAAAACGGAAGTCATGACGGCAGCCCCCCCACTCCCAGGTCTCCTGCACGGAGGTCAGCTCATCCTGAAAAGGCTTGAGCAGCGCAGCGTGTCGGCCGGAGTGAAGGTCGGTGGGCAGATTGGTGTGAGGACCTGAGCTCAGCGAACCCACGTTCATCTCCAGGACATCTTTCCGTAGCGTCTGCATCTGCATCTCCATCTGCATCTCCATCTGCATCTGCGTGAGCTTCAGACGGAGCTTGTCGTCATCCTGGCGACGCTTCTTGCCCTCGCAGCTGCACCCCCGCAGCTTGCCCACGCTGCAGGCCGAACTCACCGAGTGGGCCACGCCCGCCGACAGCAACGCCATGGAGAAGGCGCTCTCGCGGAAACCTTGTGGAGCAAATCCACACGGTGAAGTACTGCTCGTTGGTGCAGGTACAAATATGCAAAACAATTATGTCATTATTTTGACTTTCTTATGTCAAAATTTCAACTTTTGTATCTCATAACTTTGACTTTTTATCTCATAATCATAAATATGTCTTTTTATCTCATAATTTTGACTTTTTATCTCATAATTATGACCTTTTATCTAATAATTATGATCTTTTATTTCACAATTATGTCTTTTTATCTCATAATTTTGACTTTTTATCTCATAATTTCGACTTCTTGTGTCATAATTTTGACTTTTATCTAATAATTTCGACTTTTTATCTCATAATTATGACCTTTTATCTAATAACTATGATCTTTTTTTCATAATTATGTCTTATCTCATAATTTTGACTTTTTGTCTCATAATTTTGACTTTGTGTCTCATAATTTTGACTTTTAACTCATAATTTCGACTTTTTGTCTCATAATTTTGACTTTTATGTAATAATTTTGACTTTTCATCTCATAATTTCGACTTTTTGTCTAATAATGTTGACTTTTTATCTCATAATTATGACCTTTTATCTCATAATAATGTCTTTTTATCTCATAATTTCGACTTTTTGTCTAATAATGTTGACTTTTTATCTCATAATTATGACCTTTTATCTCATAATTATGATATTTTTATCTCATAATTTCGACTTTTTATCTCATAATTATGACTTTCTTGTCTTACAATTTTGACCTTTTATCTAATAATTATGACCTTTTATCTAATAATTTGACCTTTTATCTCATAACCATGACTTCCCATTGGAATAAATCCTATATTCCAGTGGCGGGAACGTGCTTCCAACCAAACGGTCCAGGAAGCCTACAGTTCTTCCCTCACCCCGGTTGAGGATGTCGCTGTAGTGCAGCAGCCTGCCGAGGGCCTCCAGGGTGGAGCAGTTCCACCGCTGGTCCCGGAGCTGATGCCGGCACTCGTGGACGGCCAGCTGGATGCCCTGCAGGGCCGAGGCCGTCACGTCGGGTCTCCGTGCGCACATCCTCATCTGACGCTTGCTGAGGCCGGACAGCCGCAGGCACACCGAGTTGGGGCTCGACACCGGATCTCCTGCCGCCTTCAGGCTGAGGATGTCATTACACATCACCCTGGAGGAGGACGACCAGAAGTTATAATTAGAGATCGCTGCTAAACAATAAGTTGATAAATATAACATATTTTATATTTCTTTACTTTTGTTTTATTTGTGTGGTTTCAATTATCTCTTGAAATATCTCTCTTGAAGTGGACGAATGGATGGATAGATATGAAAGTCAAATCATAATCAAAAAGTACAATCTTCATAGAGGAACTTTGTCTTATAGCTGACGATTTTTAACCCAAATCCTACATTTAATCTCAATAACACCACAACCATAATGTGATCATAATGTGTCAAGTGCACTTACGTCAAGGCAGGTACAAATAACAACGCTGTCGCCAAAATCGGGCATCTTTCCAAGCGGAATTTGTTTGATAATTCCATTTCCTGTCGCGTCGTGACATTAAAACGCCAGTAAAGATGACGACTTTTGGATCGGTGCGCCGCCAAAGGAGCGGAGAGCGAAGACAAGAGAGCGAGAGGAGCAGCGTCGAGCAACACAGGAGGAGGAGAAGGGAGGGAGCTAAAGAGGAGGCCCCGCAGGCAGATGTTTGCTAAATATTAGCTGATATTAAAGCTGGATTGGCAAAGCATGTGGTTATTATGTCATAACGATGCTCTGGAACAGCAACAAAAATAAAAATACTATTAAAATAAAGTTTTGAAATGAATGAAAGTCTGCTCAATTTACACTTTGGGCCGTGAACGCAACACTTTACAGTAGTTTACAGTAACTATGAAAATTGCTGCCATTTATATTAGCTAAAGGACACAATTGGGTATAGAAGAATAGAAAATACACCGTTTCAAAACGTATAAAATACAAATACTGTCAACATACACGACTGTACTGTGTGTTTGTGTATTGTTGCTAACTGTGATGTCACAGATAGCACTAGCCTGCTTCCACACCAGAGGCCAGGGATCCGGATTTCAGCAATTCAGTACCAATTGTATATCTTCTCACGGCGCAATACTATAGAAATCTTTCCATCCATCCATCTATCATCCATCCATCCATCCATCCATCCATTCATCCATTTAGCATCCATCCATCCATCCATTCATCCATCCATCCAGCCATCCATCCACCCATCCATCTAGCCACCCATCCATTCATCCATTTAGCATCCATCCAGCCATCCATCCACCCATCCATCTAGCCATCCATCCATTCATCCATTTAGCATCCATCCATCCAGCCATCCATTCATCCATCCATCCATCCAGCCATCCAGCCATCCATCCATCCATTCATCCATCCATCCAGCCATCCAGCCATCCATCCACCCATCCATCTAGCCATCCATCCATTCATCCAGCCATCCATCCATCCATCCATCATCCAGCCATCCATTCATCCATCCATCCATCTAGCATCCATCCATCCACCCATCCATCCATCTAGCCATCCATCCATCTAGCATCCATCCATCCATCCATCCAGCCATCCATCCACCCATCCATCCATCTATCATCCTTCCATCCAGCCATCCATTCATCCATCCAGCCATCCATCCATCCATCCATCTATCATCCATCCATCCAGCCATCCATCCATCTAGCCATCCATCCATCCACCCATCCATCCATCTAGCCATTCATCCATTCATCCATCTAGCATCCATCCATCCATTCATCCATACATCCATCCAGCCATCCATCCACCCATCCATCCATCCATCCATCCATTCATCCATATATCCATCCATTTTCTACCCTTATCCTCACGTGGGTCCCGGGAATGCTGGAGCCTATCCCAGCGAGAGGCGGGTCCACCCTGGACTGGTCCCCATACAAACGGATATAGCTTGGATAGAGTTGAATATTTAGGAATCTTCCAACATGTTTTATACATTTTATATGAATAAAAGGTGATTAAAAGTTCCACACAGTGAAGCAAAAACTGAAATATGATATTTTGTAACCAACAACGTGCTTGTGGGTGTTCTGCCCAGAACAGTTTTGAGTGTTCTCGTTTATGTTCCCCTTTCTGTGAGATCGTGCGCCCGTGCGTAAAAGTCTGACTCCACTTTTACGCACAATCCTACGCTTGTCAAACAGCCGTCATTTGCAGCAGAATGTTGCTAATAATGATCAATGACGTCATGGAACAGCCCGGAAAGGATGATGCGAGTACACTTTGTTCGCCAAACAGCGAAGAGTCATTGATGGATGTGAGAGGACAGGGAGGGGGGGCAGGGGGGGACAGGGGAGGGGGTTAGATGCCACTGTACGAGAGGGAGGCAGCAGCAGGCAGGCGGCTCCTCACAGACAATACACCCCCTACGCACCCCCCCAACCACCACCACCACCATCAGAGACAACTTCACTTTGTCATTCCAAAGTCTTTATTCCAGTGAATGGGAATAATATCGTCCAATGGCATCAGGGATTCATTCAAATCCGACTCGATTCATTGAAATGTTGCATCTATTCGAATTAATCAACACGAAACAAGAACAATATAGAACGATATGAATGTACACTTTCATATAAAATGAAGTTAACCCCCCCACCCCAACACGACCAGCATAGTCATACCAATTGATCTAATCTCCTTCCATCCTTAAGCCGCAGCAATGAAAAGTGCATTAGCATTCTGCCTTGGTGTGTATATCTAAGTGGCTTAAAAAGTGATTTGAAGTTGATTTGTATATAAAAGGCTCCCCCCTTTATCCGGATTGGCGCTAATCTGCTCGGTGTCGCATGACTGCACCAGGAAACCCATTGGCGCACCTTCGTATAGGGTGGCAGCGTAAATGTCGGCTGGCTGTCATTAAAGCCTCTTTACAAAAGCCCACTTCCTTCTTTTACTGTCATCGCCGCAGCTCGAATATGGAAGTATGCAAATCGGCACATAAGCGTCACGCACGCACACGCACACGCACACTATGAAGACGCACAAGTTCCTGCGAGCCAAGATGTTTGAAATGTCTTCTATGCTCTCCTCTTGCAGCATTTAATCCCCACATTAAAAGTATCGGTGCATCGGTACGGTAACGGTTAGCGAGTTGGCGCATCCGTGGCTCATATTGCGCCACTGCGGAACACCACCTCCTCCGCTAAACTGCGTGCATGGAAGACCAGACGGGAAAACATTCCAACATGGATTTGGATGGTGACAACGAGATTCCACCAAAAAATGGCGCAATATAGCACGGATTCCACCCCCCCCCCCCCCCCGCTTTTCTGCACAGTTGTGTTTCCTTATTCATTGTGCGCCCTATGAAGAGCATTAACTATCCCTCCCTCCAATCCTATTGAAAAGCCTCCGAGGAAGAGAGAAAAAAAGACAGAGGGAGATGTGAGCAGCAAATCCCCTTTTTATTCCCCTTGTAGCTCTCAATAAGACAAGAATGTGTTGCCTATCTGCTGTCACCACGGAGGGGATCAAGTCTGCGGGACCGTCCCACGCGTTCCACGCACCGTGCAGAGCATCACTCAAAGGGACACAGTGAGGAGCGCTGCAGCATCCTCACACGCGTGGACTCCTCCACAGCCTGAGAACATCCATTCCAGTCGAGTCGGGGGAACTGGTGAGTATACCGGATGCTTGCACCTTGCTAAAAGACGTCGTGGGTGATATTTAGTTATAAAATCCACGTCGCTGCTTTATGGATGCGTGTTTCTGTAACGCTTCAGTCAAATGAAACATGGAAAACTCTTTTCCAGTAAGGGGGACCGAGGTCGAGATGAGGAGTTTGGATCTTCTGCTGGGAGTGAAAGCATGCATCCTCCTGCTGTGGTCGCTGTCTGGGACAGGGGCGGTCAACAGCAGCGGCCGCTGGTGGTGAGTGTTTGCCCCCCTTCAGCTCTGCTCTGCGTGCAAAGACGGGAAAACGGTGGCTTGGGCAGGGGAGGACCCCCGGAATGCTTGCAAACTGGTTTTATTGCAGGTTCTGGATATTAATATGCTAGTTTGGGCACTGCTCGGGAAGTTTTGTTCAGTGTAAAAAAAGTTTCTAAAGATATCTATTTAAACTGTTTGATTCATTGCCATTAGTGTGCATGAATTGACACTGTAGATCATTTTTGCAAAAAAATGTATTTCAAATTTTTAATTTGAAAATTGAAATTTTGAAAAAAAAAATTTTTTTCCTTTGAACAATTTGTGTCAGGCTCATCAAACATCACCTTCACAAAAGTGAAGAATTATATTTCAATAATTTAAGAGTTATATGCCATAAAAAACATATTTGTTGACATAAGGGACACGGAACAATGAACAACTTCCTGAGCTCTGCTGATATGACGAGGCGTTCAAGCACACTGCGTAACTCTCAGTGTTAGGCTTTCAGACACCAATGCAATCGCACGGTTTTTAATTTTTTTCACATACCCGCCTATGAGAATTTGCATACTTTGGGAACCGATGTAGAATCCCAAAGTGGCCCGTTCCTCATTCCATTTTTCTGCATGGAATCCTTGGATGATTGGAAAAACATTGGATTGTCCAAAAAAACCTCGGGGTCATGTTTAATTTGATTTAATATTGATTCATATTTTGTTATTTCTATAGAAAAACTAAAGCAACTGTAAGTCGGACTCCTGGTCTCTTTGCTCCACAGGGGTATCGTCAACGTGGCCTCCTCATCCAACCTTCTCACCAATTCCAAGAATGTGCAGTTGGTCCTGGACCCGAGCCTGGCCCTGCTGAGTCGTCGCCAGCGTCGGCTGATCCGTCAGAATCCGGGCATCTTGCACGCCATCACCGCTGGACTGCACACGGCCATAAAGGAGTGCAAGTGGCAGTTCCGCAACCGCCGCTGGAACTGCCCCACCACCCTCAGCCCGGCGATATTTGGCAAAATTGTCAACCGGGGTAAGTCGCTGTCGTTTCTCCATCTTGGGCCCAACTTGGTGAAATGTTCTGAATCTCCGATCCAACCTCTGTGTGCGGAATGGTCTGTGATTCCTTCAGGTTGCAGGGAGACCGCCTTCGTGTTCGCCATCACCAGCGCAGGCGTGACCCATGCCGTGGCTCGCTTCTGCTCGGAAGGTGCCATCGAATCCTGCACGTGCGATTACCGCCGCAGAGGTTCAGGGGGGCTGGACTGGCACTGGGGAGGCTGCAGTGACAACGTGGACTTCGGCAGGATGTTCAGCCGTGAGTTTGTGGACTCCAGCGAGAGAGGACGAGATCTGCGCTATCTGACCAACGTGCACAACAACGAGGCGGGCAGGATGGTACGCAACGCCGGTTTACGGTACTTGAATAGTGGTTTTGGTGATGGTGACTGGGGTCTCCTCTCTGTGCAGACCGTGTCCACGGAGATGCGGCAGGAGTGCAAGTGTCACGGCATGTCGGGATCCTGCACCGTCCGCACTTGCTGGATGCGTCTCCCGAGCTTCCGCACCGTCGGAGACTTCCTCAAGGACCGCTTCGACGGAGCATCCCGTGTTGTTTACGCCAACAAGGGCAGCAACCGTGCCTCGCACCGAGCGTATCCTCGCCACCTGGAACCTGAAAACCCGGCTCATAAACCCCCTTCCGCTATGGACCTGGTCTACTTTGAAAAATCCCCAAACTTCTGCTCCAAAACCGGCACTTTGGGTACTTCGGGTCGAACATGCAACAGCTCCTCCCCGGGCCTGGACGGGTGCGAACTACTCTGCTGCGGACGGGGGTTTCAGACCCGGGCCGAGAGCGTCACGGAGCGGTGCAACTGCACATTCCACTGGTGCTGTCATGTCAGCTGCCTGAACTGCACCAGTACTCGAACGTTACATCAGTGTCTATGATTATGCCGCAGGTGGGGATTATTTAGACGTATGAAAATCAGGACTTCTTAGAAATGAAATAGTTGGCAAGGAAAATCCCAAACATACAGGAAGTGCTGGCAAATAGAGAAGCTTTGAGGAAGCTACGCTGACAGGGACCCGCCCAAAGTCAATCAATGAAAAACTGCACAAATATCCAACCAGGGTTTGAGGAGGCATCGACATCGTTAATGCTGGAGGTAGCAGATAGCCGGGTAGAGTAGATCATCTCTATTACTGGACACGAAGGTTTACGCTACAAAACTTGGATTTATGTCAATCAAATCTTGTGTGATGTGGTTGCAGCCCAGCTTTAAATTTCCCCACCACATTGGCTTTTCTTCCGATTCCAGATTTTCCCGATCCTACCCCTCAACCACAATCGGCTCCTTTGACCAGATGCTAAATGTCAGCCGCTGCCGCCGCCCAGGAAAACGGAAAACGAGCAACTCTTGGATTTGAATGTATTATACTGACGGTGACTAGATTGGAATTAGCTCATACTGGATCATCTCAATCATAATCTCAGCACATTCCATAAATGGCTGAGGTATTCCATGCCAATGAAAGACCCATCACGATCACACCACATCAGCTAAAAGAACCAAAATTCTGTAAATATCAAAATGTATGAATATATTTATAATGTCATTGCTTGAATTACCGAAGAGTACAAATCTGGCATTTCTGTCAAGTCAATATTTAAATGTTTGAAGTACTTCAGCTGACATAAAACTCTTAAAAGGAAAGTGAGAGCACCATTTGTGTTTTTTTGCCATGCACTGAATACATACCTTTTTTTTATCAGTGTAAATATGAAAATATTTATTTTCCAGGGTTTTTATACTGCTATAGCAACAAGTAAGAGGAGATGATGTTTAGGGGATAAAAATGTCGTAGGTGCTACTTTTATTTGTGTTGTATGATAGAACAATAAAGTCTATATTTTCAATGAGTTTGTGTTTTTCCTTTTCCCAGCCAGCCAAGTGAACATAGAAGTCCGTCCCTGGGTGTCCTTAATGCTTGTGTGCTTAATCCTATTAAGAGCAGCACCAAAGCTCCCAAAACATCCATGCATCTGTGCTCTCCAGCTTACCCATCCACGTTTACAATGATGTCATACAGCAGCACACGATCCAATGCTTGCTTCCTTTTACAGTATTCCATAGTATCAACACCGCACCCTCCAGACCCGGGCAACGCCATGAACCACGGGACGCTGCATAGCGTTTTAGCATCACTATAGAGACCGGCCGAGGCGCCGTCCACAGGGCAGATGAGTGGAATGTGCCTCTAGAGGTGACATTTAAGGTCAAATAGTGGGTGATTCCATTTCATTGCAGAAAAATGAAGTAAAAAATTCAAATCTGAAGGCGTTATTTTAAGAAAAGGACCCAGGCATATGAAAGGTGGGACTCTAGGAGGGGTGGGAGGCAACAGGAGGAGGGGGTGATGCCTGTGGGATTGCTGAGGAGTCACTGATAATTAGCTCAATTAGTGACAAAGGCAGTGTAATAAATACCGACTTAGTGTCTGGGTCCCTGCTGGCCTCTCATGGCGCAGCCTGCGCCGGGGCCCTGGCCTGATGGACAATTCATTAAACTGACAAAATACCCCACCGTCCAGGCGTGACGCAGCGAGTTAGCACCCTACAGGCCCGTCTCATTGTTCTAATTGTCTGGGCCGGAGTCACTTTGTGGCCGCCTCCCACTTCATCCACCCCGCCTTCACACTCCAAGCCTCACAGAAGCCGCGGCGTTAATGCCCCACCTTACTGTTTAAGGAGGTGATCGGCAGGTTGGGAAAAAAAAGGCAGTAAGAGCTCCTAGGGGTGGGGCGGCGGCGGGGGTAGGCGACGGGATTAGCGAATGGAGGTTGCCTGGGAGTGCTGGGAGCAGCTCCGATCGGAATGTCGGAGAGATGAGTCCAGAAGCTGGGATGCAGGACAAAGAGAGAGTTAATAAGGAAAGATTGAAGGGGTTGGCGACAATGGGCCGCCACCCGAGTCGAGATGAAATTGCTTCCGAGGATTATTGGGAGCAAGTGTGAGGCTTTGTGTGTGTGTGTGTGTGTGTGTGTGCTGCCGTGTGTGTACAGGGGCAGGGGGAGTGCCGGATTGATGGCTGCCCCTCTGGTTGGGGAGCAGGGGACCAGCGGAGGCTAACCGGCTGTTCCCACAGTCTATTCTGCCGCGGCCACCTTTGACACATGGGCCTGCCAGGCGGCGAGCAGGCAGCCGTGGTGAGAAGGCCGCCGTCCAAAACAACTGTCACTAGACGACCGGGCGAGCTGAGACTCGGGAAGTGACGGGACAACAAAAACCAGATGAAGAAATGAGTTTCAATATCCATATGAAAATATCACTTCCCTGTCATACGGTCCCGTCAAGACTTGACTGTCCGGGAGAATCATTCCCAAGCAACTCTTCCAGAGTAACAGCCAGGCAGCATCACAATGACTGTGGCCTCCTAACATCTCCATTACTTTGTTCTCCAGCTACCTGCCACAGGCGACCAAGAGGGTGAGCGTCGTCACCCAATGCAACATGGCCAGGGGTCAATCTGCTCCAGATGATAACATACGTAGCATACTGAGCTATTTGTGTTATTTCGTATAAACAGTGCTTATTCAGTGGCATCACAGTTAAAAAAAAGTATTTTCTTACCGCATGGACGTTCAGATCAGGGTGGCCATTGTTAAGCCCTTTGTGATTAAGGGCTGTATAAATAAAGTTGACCTAGCTTGACAATCCATGACATAAATGTGATCTGACAATAACTATGCCAATATTGAGTATTTCTACTGGTGACTATGAGGAGTACAGCACTGGCCATTACAAAAAAACATAATACACACTTTCATAAAAGTTGTATTTATGTTGCACACATAAATAATAAAACGATGTACTAGTTTCGTTCTTTAAAAGGTGAATTGGTTAGTAACTGTTCTTCTTCTCTTTAGAGATGCACCACCTGCCCGACACTCCCCTCCTGTGGCAAAACAATGCCACTACATCCACATACATTATATTCCACCAATTCTACAACGGCTAACTTTGTCTTCCAATCAGAAATGTGTGGGCGTGGCTTTTCTTATCCTTACACTCTCTCCTCAAAATGTAATACCGTCCCGACATTATGGCAACTTTAGCCCACAATTCCTCATTTGTTGTCTCAGAAGGCTGAACAAGTGGTTACACACAGCTAGGAGACCGAGTTTGATTCCCCCCTCGGCTATCTCTGTGTGGAGTTTGCATGCGTGGGTTTCCTCCCCCATTCCAAAAACATGCTAGGTCAATTGGCCACTCCAAATTGGACCCCGCCTCTCGCCCAAAGGCAGCTGGGTAATGTAGTGTATGGCACAGAGAGCAGTCACGTTTCCGGCAACGCTCCAGCATCGCGTGATAGAATAGCTAGTTAGCTACGTCAGTTAGCTAGCAGTGCAGTAGCTAGTTCACTTTAGTTAGCTAGTTTCTCGTTTGATTTGGCATGAGAACACCAGCACAGTTAATATTCAGAGAACAGGAATCATTTTATCAATAAAGTGAGCTTTATTAACAGTAAAAAGTTTCCAGAATAACGAGGGCAAAGCATTTGTAAGGGCAGAAACATCTCGGATAGCAACAGGACTTTTTGAAATAATGAGGCAGTTAAACAAGTTGAACTTTGAGGTAAAGTGTTTTGTCATGTTACATCACTCACAAAATATCATATCACATGAAAAGATCACACAAGGAGACACAAATCCGTGCCTCGTTTCTCACGTCTTCACTTCACATTTTGAAAAATAGTTTCACAATTTTAGGTAGAAGCCGAGTGGTGACAAGCACACATGCTGTGTTCCACTCACACCCGCGTCTCTTTATTTCACGAACCAAGTGCAGTTTTGTTTAGTTTTTTTTTTTTGTCAAACCATCTCAAGTACATTCTACAAGGAAAAGAAGCAGCAAACCCACAATAACAAACTGAGAATACTGAGTTTGGTCTCATTCATGTTCCCAAAATCAAGACTAACGGAAAAGTCACTGTACTGTAGCAATAAGGTATTTGGGTGCCATAAAGAAGCAGGAGGTAACATATCTTGTGAGGAATATGCTGGATAAGATTTGGAATATAGCTGATTAAATACACCACGGCTGAAACAAGCAACATTAAATTTTCACTGGAACCCAACCGACTTGATTTCGAAACAATGACCTTGTTTCTTACGAAGCTTCTCGTAAGCTAAAATGATATCAAATCATCAGTCAGTGCAGCAACTTCAGTGAGACGGCGAGCGCACCACCGCCGCGAATCTGAGAAAGGCGGACTGTTCCAAATTAAATGGCCGACCTTTGTGAGTAGACAGCAGTGGTTTCAGTGCAGCAGAACAATCACAACAAAGTAAACGCCATCGAGTCTTAGGTAAAGACTTCATATATAAAGCAGATATTCTACAGGTGCAATCCTGTGAAGGTCAAAGAAACCCGGGCCTTCGTGGTCAGGGTTTTTGTTGGACACCTCACGGCTCATGGTCTGATCTGCACCAGTATTCTAAGGCTCGCTTTCAAATCCAGAATTTAACGCAAGAGAAAAGCTACTCCGCTTTCACGGTTTCGCTTCGTTTCACAGAATCCCCACGATATCACCGTGTCAGGCTCCGTGGACGCTTGCAAATATCCTCTTTTGGGATTTCACATGCTGTAAACAAGATATAGTTAAGGCAGTCCTTTCAAGCTTTTATCCTCTGACAGAAGCCCCCCCCCCCCAAAAAACCTCTCTCAGTGCATATGGAGCTTACCAAGGAATCTCATAGTGCATGGGTGTTCTTAGCAGGTTTGGAAAAGATCACCATCCTCAAGCTAGCCTGTGTGACAGTTTAGTTCAGGGGTCTCAAACTCAATTTACTTGGGGGCCACTGGAGCTAGGGTCTGGGTGAGACTGGGCCGCATCAAGTTTTCCAAAAAAAAACAAAACAAAAAACGCATTTATTAAAAACAGGAAAATATGAATAAACTTTGCTTTGGGTTCAATTTTCTACAATAAAAGCTCTGATAAAACATTCCACTGTTCTCAAATATCTTAATTTTTATTTTTCTGCACAAAATAAGATGAAAAATAAATAAACAAATCAAGAATAAAGAAAATCAATCAATCAGTAATAAATAAATAAATATAATAATAATAATAAAAACTTAAGAAAGCACATATAGTTGGTGGGTAGACAAATGATTTTTTTCAGATGAAAATGAACAAAGCATTATTAGAGCCCTGTAGACATGACAAAACACGACTATAGTCACATTTATACTCTTTTTATTTACAACATATTGCGCAACTGCAGGGTCTTGAGACACATGCTAACTCGCAAACTAGAGAGCTAGCCACCTAAACGGTAGCCTTCGAGTTATTTCCTTTCAACTTAAATAGCCAAAAACTTACCACTTCCACACGGATAGGGAGGATAACTATTAACAGTTATTTAACCTTTAACATGAACATGAATCAAACGTAATAATATTTTCTGGGTACATGATACCATACAGCATCCATATCAAACTTGCGTGGGCCGCACTAACATTAAACTTTCATATCAAGGCGGGGGCCTCAAACTAGTGTACTGCGGGCCACATTTGGCCCGCGGGCCGCGTGTAGAAGCATAGAAGCAGAAACCAACTAAACTGTCACACAGGCTAGCTTGAGGATTGTGACATTTACTTATTTTTCACCCGCTGCTGCTCCTCCCCTCAAGTCTTCCAGCGCCCCCCCAGAGGAAGCCTCCGGGGGGGAAGGGGGGGTTGAAAAAATGTTAAAATAGTGCATCCTAAGGACGCCAAATGCAATTCTTCAAATGTAAACACGTTGCTTTGTTTTCTACCTGTGCACACCAGCTCTCCATGAAGCAACTAGGAAAAGATGGCTGGTCAAAATTCATCAGCACCCGTTCCCACGCTTTTTTTTTTTTTTTACTTTGGGGGAATCCCCCACGAAGGCACTTTTGAAGCAAAATCACATTTTGCCAGATGATTTAACAAGAGAGTGCAATCAATTGCCGTCAAGAAGTTTGAATTCTCCAATTCTAACTTTTAAACTGGGGATTCTGGTGCAGAACAAACATGAGCCCACGACGCTTTGAGCAAAACAGTCACGCCCACCCGCCTCACCCCTACCTGCTCCATCAGGCCACCTGGTGCTCCCCTCTGCTGATGTGCGAGGAGAACTCGTAGCGGTCCCGGCTCCGGTGGCCGCAGATGTTGCACTCGAAGGGCTGGTGGAAGCCGTGGCAGCCCATGTGGATGGTGAACATGACGTGATCCAGGAAAAGGATGTGGCAGTGGTGGCAGTGGAAGGAGCGGAGGTGCTGGCCATCCCGATCCAGCACCCGCACGGTCTCCCTGCACGGGAACGGCGAGCCGGCTCTCCTTTTCACCGGGACGGGGGGAGCGGCACACGCCCTGCCCCACTCCGGGTCCATCTCTTTGGCCTGGCTGGGGCTGGAGGCGGGAAGGCTGTGGGACAGTCCCAGGGTTTGGTAGGGGAGGTGCTGGTTGTGGTTGGAGGTACTTATTTGCACTGGAGCCCTTGTGCTGTGGTCTTCAGCTGTGCCCTCTGTGTCTGTGGAGTCGGGACATCCGTTGGGTGAGTGGGTGTGGCCGTGGACTGAGGAGTGACCTTCACACCCTTCACCTGCGTCTTGACCCGACTGGCCGAGAGGCACCGTTGTGAGTCTGCTCGGGACTCCTTGAGGAGGTACATTGCTGTGGATGGAGCTCATGACTGTGCGCAGCTCGGACAAGAAGGCGGGATGGAGCTGAGAGAGCGAGGGGTTCTCCTCTTTCCGCAGAGAGTCTTGCAGTTGTTTCCCGCCCGACCCGGCGCACTCGGCAGCTGGCTGGGGGGTCAAATGCTCCCCTTCCCTCTCTGACCCCGAGGACAAATCGTAAGGTGCCTCGGGCAGGTCCAGACGTATGTGCTTGTCAGCTGGGAAAAAGACACCGGTGATGGTTGTTAAGTATTACAATTACAACTGTAATTGTACTGTAAATACTATAGTATAGTAACCTGTATATTATGATGCCCTTTTTGTTGTGAATGGCGTATTTAACTTTACTGCTTAAATAGGTGGATGGATGGATGGATGGATGGATGGATAGATCCCGTATAATACCAGACACAAAAGAAGATAAATAATAATAAATAATAATAATGTGGAGAATAAGTAGATGACATCAAATATGAACAACAATGTACAGCGTAATAATAAATAATAATAATTTTAAAAATCTTACCAAGAAACTTTTGTGGCGTCGACCTCTTCCGTTTGGTGATGCTAACAGCTAATCTATCTACAAAGTGCTGCTTGTCATCGGATGGCTCGAGTGCAGGTTTAGTCATTGACTCGATATTTAGTGACTTGACACCTACAAAAAAGGTGGCAGTTCAAGGCTAATTGATAATATTTGTTGGAGCAATCCCACATGGTGTTGTGTGTCACGTTACCCTGCTGTACTGCCTGGGTGTTGATGACCCCCTGCTGGTCCGGGCTCCTTAGGAAAGCGTGGCAGCGCTCCTGGTGGTCCTCCAGTGTGCTCTGCTGTTTGTAGCTGCGACTGCAGTAGCTGCACTTGAAAGGTTTTCCCCCTAGTGGTGAAGATACTGCAATTGAAAGACAAATAAGGTACTTTTTTTAATGAATTCTAAAAAAGCTAAGGTAACTGAATATTGAGAATGCATAATAAAATAAAGTGCATGTTACTTTATTCAATGACGTAGGCTATTCTTGACTAATAATGGCCTCAAATTCACAGGTTTGCTTTACAGTACATTTAGGTCATCAATAAGTATTTCCTCTGAGCTTTTCTACTAAAATCTTTTCTCGATCACTTACTGTTAGCACATACAGTGTTATGAATATCATCACATCAGCTGCCCTATAAAAAGATACTGATATCAATATTTGTGGATGTGGTCTGCAATGGAATAGATTTGCTTTTTCACTTCTTAATCGAGTTAAAACAAGATAACCAAAATATTAGGCAGCTCTCTGTATGATGCAATGTAATTTCAGTAGGGCTGTTCATTGATTAAAATATTTAATCGTAATTAATCACAATTAATCACAGACCGAAAGACGTTTTTGTGTCTTTGCAAACTGCAAACTATAAAAATAAACATCAATGATGTCAATCAAGACAGCATTATGATATTTGACCATTTCTGGTACAAGGAAATACTACGAGTCATTATAACGTTATTATAATAAGAATATAGCGCTATGGCACTGGATAGTACCTGCATGGGTACGTAGGTGTCCAGCCAGGGCGTCCCGGCGCCGGCAAGCGTAGCTGCAAATGGGGCATTTGAAAGGTTTCTCTCCGGAATGCAGCTTGATGTGGCGTAACAGGTTGCCCTTTTGGGTGAAGGAAGCCCCACACTGGTTACACTGAAAAGGTCTCTCACCTAGCAACACATCGGGGGTACATGAAAGAGATGCAGAGATTGTGCATATTTTATTTTTGGAGCTTTACGGTTTATGTTTGCTGGCATCTTCTCACCCGTGTGACTTCGCTTGTGCACCATCAGCACATTGGGTCCGATGCAGATGATCCCGCACACCTCGCATTGGAGCTTGCCACTGGCAAGCCGAATGGGTCCAGGGGAGGCGGGATTTGAAGTGGCCATCTCACTGTAGAGATGACCTTGTCCCACCCCAGCATGCTCTGCACTCTCGTTTTCTGGCTCTGTTCTGCTATCTCTGACGGCCCCTCCGTGGTTGGGCCGCGGTGATTCATCTTCACTGCACAGCTCAACCTTAATGGAGTGTGCTGCACGGGGGGGAAATACACATACATCCTTAAACCCATTCAAAGATTACAGCCAATCAGGCAACAGAAGCTTTTAAACTGACCGGTGAAGGAGCAACAAGTTGACACCTGACTGTTTGGGCAGTAAATGTCCTGCTCCGCGGATGACGCTTTACCGTTGCCTGAAATGGACAACCCACATCAGAATCTGATGACAGGTGAACAATATGTTTTATTTCTTATATTCTGTATATTTGCCTGATGCATAAGAGCATCCATTGCAGTCATCAGCGTTCATTCTTTCACCAGATGCCTGCATCTGTACAAGATTAAAGACAGGAATTAAATTCATTCATTCATTCTGTGCACTACAATGTGAGAAAACTAGTTAATACGAGCTAGCTAAAATGTACGTCATTGGGACACAGCTACTTTGACATTAACAGCATTGAAAAAAAACTTTCCAAAAAGTGTTCCATTTCCATAACTGACCTGTATATTAACCGAGCTGCCGATGTAGTTATAGACATCGTGAGCGACGTCTCAGCATCGCTCAAAACGCCTCAAGCTATCCCCTAGCAACGCAAGCTAATGGCGCTAGTACTGTTAGTTTTCAAATGTTAACGCTAGGTTATAAATCATGCCTCACGTGTGTATACTTGTGATAATACGCCGAAAAGTTGCTTAACTTTGAGATTCCACCAGCTACCAACAAAACAACAGGACAGACTAGCGCGGTGGCTACACGGGTTCTCAGCTTCGACAAGACGACATCGCTATCATTTTTTGACATGAGGATTATTTTCAACTTTGCGTTATTGTTCCGATCAATGAGTCTCTGAAAGCAATGCGCCTTGGAAAGACGTTACGGTAATATTTTAAATCATCAAAATATGGCAAGATACTGTAAACATCATGAATGTACTTATTCTTACATAATCATAGCATGTATACAAAACAATAAAACATTGTTTGTCTTATTTAGAGGGCTTTGTAGTCAAAATAGATGTGTGACAATGATGTGCATTGTTAGCTAGCTCATATTAACCCGTTTTTAGGTGTTATAACAGCATAGACCAGGGATTGGCGGCAGCTAGCGATTAAGCTAGCTAGCTAGCTAGACCGCCTAGGTTCTGGTCTTTGGACTCCAAAAGCAATACGGTTATAGTTTGGAGCTTGTTTTTGCCCCATGGGAAAGCTCCAAGTGGATATCATATACGTCCATGGAGTACTTTAATAGTATGTCTTGTCTTCCAAACAATATTTGTGTATGGTTGTTAAATGAACATAAATACATATTGTTTCCAACCTTATGATGGTGATACTACGACAGGCGTCTCCTATCTCGCCAGATGATTTGGAGCAGCTTATCAAAGAGTGAAATAATGTTTGGACCACCAAAGTTATGAGCAAAAAACAACCAAAATTTGACAAAAAAAAACTCCATTCCAAATAGACATCACCGTTATGGAGATGGAGATTGGTAAAATCTCATGCAACTTGTTCCAGACTCTTAGTCTTTGAAAGCAGGAGGTATGGGTTCTCTGAGGAACCTTCATGTTTATGTGTTATATGATAAATATGATAAATATGATATATATGATATGACACACGGGAGATGTAAACACGCCGCACCTTAAGCTCCACACCGGACTGCAGTGATCGAGGAGGGCGGAAGGGAGCGTCAATGTGCCGCCTTTGGCCGCTCGGAGAGCAACAGGCGCGGATGCAGACGCGCCAGTCACATCGGGGCACGGCTGACTGGGGGGGGGGGGGGGGGGGGGGGGGGTACGCCAACCGGACTCCCACGCCAACCGTTGACAGGGGAGCCTTTATCTCCGAGGGAGGGCGACTCCGTAGTTCATATCGGCACATAAACACCCTCCCTCCGGGCATATTTGCCCACTTGTTTGAGCCGCTCGATACGGCCAGACACGGCGTCTGGAGGGCGACGAGGACCGAGAGTCATGTCATCGTTGATGCGGCTGTCATCCACCCTTGATCCCATGAATCAGTAGTCGTTGCCATGCAGTGTTCAATGTTTCTAGCGCGCCGTTGCTATGGTAGCCGACCACACGACAAATGGCGTTCACCCGAGACAAACTCTCGCGAAAAAAACCCCACGCCGCATACTTCCAAATGATATTCGATAGAGGTTATTATAGTGTTCGCAAACGCCGAGCCGCGTCCGCAAACAGCCCCCTTACCTGGCCACCGCTCGTTGTTACCCTCTTTTTAAGTGTCTGGGTAGCTGTTTGTTTTCCCAAGCGACGGAAGCATCTCTCGGATTTTCTTTCTTTTTTTTTTATTTTATTTTTTTTTTACCTGGGAACCCTAAACAACTTCCGGGCCCGTGCTGGGATTCAGACCGAATAATTGCACGACACAGCTCTTGATTAACAGATTGTCGAATGCATCGATTCAAGCGTTAATGTCAATGCAAATCGATCGTTGGTGAAGAACAACACACATTGGGAGTCTGCTTATTTTACGGCTTATGTTTATGTTATATGTTTTTATGTTACGTCATTTTATTTGTACGACTGCTTCATGAAATCATACTTTGTGCGCAAATGTGAAAATTCGGAAAAATAAAAGGACAAAACTTTGCAATAGTAATATTAAATAGCAAAAACACATTAACTATGATGTTCTGTACGCTGATGTGATAGTGCAGTCGTGAAATACACCACAAGAGGGCAGCAAACTGCTGTTTTCCGCCAAAGAGCACCCACTCTTTCACTCAATAATACAATAATGTTTGTTTGTACAAGGATGTCAGGTGATATCTAAATTGTCCCCTGCTGTGCATCTCCTTTTGGTACATTCACACATTCCTGAGCCAACCATGTGTCCTTTTAGGAGGGGATAGGCATGGCTATGTGAAGCGGCGTGGCCTGTGGCGCCTGAGAAGAACATCATACGCCTGCTGGATTTTCACAAACGTTGCCTCGGCATCCTTACTCGGGTTGTGGTCCGGGTGCCACGCTTTAGCCAGCTCTCTATAGCCACGAGTTATCTCTTCAAGAGAGGCTTCTGATCCCAAGGATAACAACTGGAACAGAAAAATTGACAATTTAATTTGAAGACAAGTTTCTTTTTGAAGTATTAGTCTGTCTTTCTATCTAGGTATCCATGTGCAGACTTTCAAGCATTTATCCAGCAAATAACCCACTTTAAGGAATTTTGCCCATCATCCACAATCCTAATGTGTTTCCGTTCAAGCGCGTCTGTCGGCAAATATTAATCAGACTTTTCCGCCGCCGACTACTTTTCAACAAATGAGGATCTTATCTTTTTGAGCCTGAATAATCAATGGATGAGCCACTCGTTTTAAGAAAGAGAGAAAGTGAAGTCAATGATTTTTTGGGCTATAGTCGAAGTCAGTGTGTCCCTCCCGTTATGTACGTTGTTAGCCCACATGCTAGCTGTTTTTTGGTCTTGAGAAGGCACAAAAAAGGGGAAAACATGATGATGATGAAAAACATCTCCATCTTAATATATCATTATTATATAGAATACATACAGCCCTGCCAAAGACAATACTACTATGATTCACCTCTAAGGCCTCTTTTTCCTTCTCGGTGTAGTCTTTAAGCAGTATCTCCAGCATCTTCTTCCAGGTCTCTTCATAGTACCCCCCTCCAGTGAAAACGCACAGGATGCGATACGGCATTAAGAAAATGTACTCCAGCACATTTCGAAGCCAAGGGAGAAACCAGAAAATATCCAGCAGTGCTGCCACACAGTCTGACAGGCGGTACAATATGGCCGTGGTATTATGGAAAACACAGTACGCTAACGGGGCAGAGAAGGCCAGCCAAGCAAGACCCAGCCTGTAAAGCCTTGGACCTAAAAAAAAAAGACGATACTGCTATGAATAAATATGGAATAATGTGGCATACCTTTGAATATGGAGTCATTTTTGTCATATATCTCACCAAGTTCCTTTGTTCCCGCCCGGGGTTTCTTGTACCGGCGATGCTGTGCAGCGGTGAAACTGGCCGCCAGGCTGACAGGAAGAGGGGATAAAGCGCTGCCATAGAATATGGAGGAGGTTATGAGACTGGCTGTGAGTGTTTGTGAGAGATCAGAGGTCTGTTGGCCAACAGTGGACACCAGATGCACCCCCGCACCCACACACAGAGGCAGAACTATCAAGTAGAAGAAGCTGAAGGAGCTCAGTCCAATCAGAGCCACGGTGCCGAAGTAGATCCCAACACACACCTGGCCAGCAAATCTAACTGGGTTTACTGGTGGAGGCACGGATGTAGAACGTCTTCTGTCATTTTCTGCTTCCCGATTGGCTTCATCAACATACACAGGAAGACGGACAATCTCTCGGAACCAACCGATACCAAAACCTCCCAGCGTTAGCATCCACAACAGAGCATGGCTGTCTCTTCCCAAATAGAAATGGTGAAGCCCAAAAAGCCCACCTCCTGCCCAGAGGGCATAAGCTACCATAACACTTTTTGCCATTTGGTGGGAATTGTGGATCACACTTTGTGCAGGTGAGATTTACGCATACTCGATGAGTACCTGTGGGGAGGAAGCAAACAAAAGTCATATGGAACATTAGTGGTTATTGTATGTAGCTGCTCTATAGGAGTCCGCAACTCAATACAAAGTGCCCAAAAATTTGCCCAATAGGTCCTTTTTAAATGTGACAAACATGCAGAAAAATAAGTCGGAAGGGGAAAACATCTTTTCACATGACTATATTTGCTTGTCATTCACAATTTTGTGCTTCACTGGTTTATTACAAGCACAAGAAATACAAACGTCAGTATTCCACAACGGTCCCTCTTAACAGCACGTTTTTAGATATACCACATTCTGATCAAAGTACTCTTTACCCGGAGTTAACTTTCAACTAAGCCAAAAGCTTGGCCACTTATTTGATTATCGTACTTACCAAAATAGTTTTATTTCTTACGTACAGAGCCCAAACATGCAGGTCCTTTTGATAATAAATCCATTTCCGTCCTTTCTACAGTGCTGCATGTTGTTGCAAGAATTTGGACTTTGGATCATGACGGTGAAACTGGTCAGAGCTCAGCACGTGATAAACATCCACATTTAGAACCCTTGATTATTCTGATGAGATGAGAAAGTGTTGGATACTTCAGAGATCTCAGTTTCTTTAATGTACATCCATATAGGAACGCTATACGATTCCTAATCTGCACATTCAATTTCTCATCATAATGTGCAAAGCAGCATCACTTTCATATAGAAATTACTCTTTGGAAATTAAATGATCAGAAATATTGCTGTTACTATATACCATCTCTCAAATGGAGAGACTAGCGATTAGCGAGGCGTCATGTTAGTTAGCTAGTATCAATGCGCCCTAAGATGGAGGAGGACGATAAGCGGCATAGAAAATGGATGGGTGGACTTATACAAAATTAGGGCTTATACACAGTTAGGGCTTCAGCAAGTTTGTCGGCTAGTCCTGCTGCACAGTGGCCCATGTTCACTAAACAATCCAGTGTGAAATGCCGTTGACAGATTTAGGAATTTTAGGAATTGTAAACAAATGCAGCTTTCCCGTACGGACCATTGCTAGCAAGTAAACAGGGGAGCAGAGCTTGGCAGGGAGTTTATCTGGCTTACAGCCATGCCCATATTAGGGAGTCTATCCCTCTGTGACATCACAAAGGGGCAGTTTTACCACGCCTTCTGAAACCGAGTGTTTTGAGCCATCACAAACTTCTTTCAGGTCTCACTTCCAAATGTACAAACCTCATTATGTGAAACTTTGGCATGGTTTAACACGATAATTCAACATTCTAACTACATTTATAGGTCAGAAAAGTGGAAAAAGCATAATAGGTCCCTTTAAGAAATGTCACATTGCTCCTAATTTTATTTTCTGTGCTATTTTTTTTTTATTTACAACAAAACGTTGAGTTACTTATGAACATTTTCATAAGCAGCAACAGTGGAATACCTCCTGGTATGCTTGCACAACCTGTTGTAGTCCCAAGACCTCTCAGTGTCATATGAACTTCTGTGGCATGTTTAGAACGAAGTCAATGAAGATGATTGACAGCTACCTGTGGCGCTCTCCGTGCCGCTGTGCTCCCCTTAGTCCCGCCCCTCAACCCCTCCTCCGCGGCTTCTTAACTGAGAGTAGCATCATGCTAACTCAGGCTCTGCTTCTGCCGCACATCCACGGCATTCGTGGCGTGATGCTCTGCCTTTTAATATTTTGACCACTTCAAAAGCGGACATTACTGTTATGGTGTCGGAGGATGGAAACGGACGACGTGTCGGTGAGGGAGCAACTTTTCCACAACCGTGTCCGGGAGACTATAGTAAGTGCTGCGTAACTGACGAGGGGGCTATTATGTGTGCCTACCGGTAACAAACAAGCAATATCGCATATCAAGTTCCGTTGCTTAACTTTCTGACTTTTCTATTCTAATTCACATTTCTTTGGAATAGTTCCAGTGCTGGTATATCTGAAATCGCCACATAAACTGAATCAACGTTCGAAATCAGTGCAGGGATGCTGCTTTTAAGGGACGTGGGCTGATAAAGCTTTTATTTTTCACGCTAAGACGGCTCTCTCGTTGCATACGTTCGGTTTATGTGCTGATAATATGTATCGATAGAAAATATACACCTTTGTGTAACATCTCACTAGCAGTAGGAAATCGCTAGTATAGTTACAGCAGCACACAGATTGACCTTTAACCCCAAAGGTTCACTCTTAGTGCCATTATATATAATATATATACATACACTGTATAACGTGCACTTCTGCCACCTTGTGGACATTTTTCAGACTGCACCCAACATGCTCTCTTCTATTGTGGAGTTGCATCATCACCTCTTTGTATCTCTCACGTAAAATATGTATAAATAAATACGTCTTTGGGAGTGAGCGGTCAGGTTGAAAAACATTTTTAATACGTCTCTGGTAGCAAATTAATAATTGTTATTTTATTTAATAATGTAAATATTGTCTGACTTCAGACTTTCAAATGTGAATATTTTTAATAATATATTTTGAATATCCCGGACCTATTTGTGATTTTAGACAAAACACTGATATTCACACGTTTACTTTAACTTCAGAACACAGAGAGACCTTTTTGCCTCTTTTTTGTTATGCTGCGGCCCAAACCACTAACTGTTGGTGTTTGGTCCATAGCTATTTGGTCCTTCCAAGCCTTACCAATGACTCCATTGGTCGAAAAAACAAGATTCAGATGAATACAAAAATGATTCGGTTAATGTGTATATACATGT
Organism: Doryrhamphus excisus; assembly: GCF_037039965.1. Classification (NCBI taxonomy): domain Eukaryota; kingdom Metazoa; phylum Chordata; class Actinopteri; order Syngnathiformes; family Syngnathidae; genus Doryrhamphus; species Doryrhamphus excisus. The sequence continues at coordinate 585,264 of NC_136373.1, read as the reverse complement.
AAACATACTGACTGGAGTGGCATTTTGGGGCTTGACAAAGCCCCGAGGCCAAATTGTACCGGTACTGTAAGTTTGGTTGAGGAGAAACTGTGCTAGTGGGTCAACAAATGAGTGCATCTTAGTTGGTGAAAATGTGTCCAAAAGTGGCGTTCCTTAAAAGGAGATTGACCCGCCAATTTAATAAGTGTGCCAGTGTTCCACTTTCATGACGTCACTAAAATGAGGAAGTCCTGTTTCATTGCTATATGTAGGGCTGGCCCATATATCCATTCATTCATTTTCTACTGCTTATCCTCACAAGGGTTGCGGGGGTGCTGGAGCCTATCCCAGCCGTCTTCGGGCAAGAGACGGGGTCCACCCTGGACTGGTGGCCAGCCAATCCCAGGGCACATATAAACAAACAACCACTCACATTCATACCTATGGACAATTTGGAGTGGCCAATTGCGATATATCCATATTTTTCAAAATATTATTATTCGCTTTAGAGGAAGTGACCTTTTCTGACCTACAAATGTAGTTACAATGTCGTATTCTTTCTGCATTTGCCGCTTATCCTCATTCTGGTTATGGGGGTATAAGGATTTCCCTCTGCAATTGCAGAAATCAGAGGGCCCTTCATAGGTTTTCAAGACTTCTACTGGTTTGTACTTGGACAGGCCCTGAGGTAAATGGAATACACAGTGTTTACAGGTTTAAAACCGACAACCACTTATAACAAATGATACCGATTACAAGATAACATTGATCTAAAGTTGAACCTGTGTGTTTGTCTTGTCTGTGCAGCACTGGATGTGCATCTGTAATGTCTGGATCAGCACCAACATGGAATTGGTTCTTTGTTCTTTGGCCTGCCCTGCCCCCATGATTTGCATATTGTTACACTCAAATATTGAAACCCACACGCGACATTGGCTGAGTAGACGCAGTTGCCAAAAAGAATGACTAACCCACGGTCCACACCCTGTAACCGGATAAAACAAAGCTCAAGATGGTCGCAGTAACATCTTGCAGCTGAGTCGGGACACGCAAGAGTACTGTATACATATTTCCTGACTTTCACATGAAACCACTTGAACTAAACGGCGGTGTTTAGCGCCATCAAAAATGTCAACGTAAAGCAAATTGTGTCAACATGGTAAACACATTGTGTACAGCGAATGAAGTATTATTAATAGACATAGACAAGGGGCATGACTACATCATCGCTGCTTCTATCTCATCCTTTTGTTGAATTGTGCGAGTGTGGTTTCCAAAACAAACACTAAAAGCACAGAATATGTCATGTACTACGTACTTCACTCTCACTTTGTGATTGATGTGCCTCACCAAATGTTCAACTTCATGGTTTTCTTTGTATTTTGCAGATCTGCGTACTTCTGTTTACATGCCTCTACATTGTTTGCTACCTCATACTTGCCCGCTTCAAAAAGACTGCCGAGTTTGTCACAGGTACGTGAGGCCTTCCTTCTGGATTATACGATGTTTGCAGCCATTCCTGATCAACTGGACCCCTTGGCATAGGAAGCAGCTTATAGAACCATACAGTTTTATGTCTATGTGGGGGGCGGGATCCATACAATTGAGAAGTATAACAGTAGCATTGATTGGGTTGACAGAAAAGTTAAAATAGCCTTTTATGTCTTACTTGCACCGGAAGGCACAAAAAAAGCTGGCATTGGAAACGTGTTATTGGTCACATTCTTGCATGAATATCAATTGAAGCTATGTTAATACTGCGTGACTGTGCACGTCCCTGTGGATCAGGATGAGGAAAGGCCGGTGAAGTATGCTGTTGCAAGATAAACACGGAGTTGTCGCTTCAGGCTTCTTTTACAGTGATGAAAACATTGTTTCGGCAAGGGTACAAACATTTAAAGGAGTTCCTTTTGTAGGTTCAGTCAACACTGAATCGGTAAAAAGGTCAAAAAAAATCAGAACAGTTGCTATGAGTTCAGTATTTTTGTGGTTCATATAGAATTGGTGCGTTACAAACATTGTTTCAATAGTTTGCCATTAGCTTGAATGCACATGAGCTATGTTTGCTTTTTTATTGAATTATTGTTGTCAAAACCCACCGAAAGATCCTGTTGACATTTCTTTGTGCTCCCAGGGCTGGCGGTTATATAACGAATCCAATAACTGGCTTTCATTTAAAGCAGATGTTGGGTATCCAGCTAACCAAATCTCTGTGGGGCGGCTGGGTGGACTGCATCGTGTCGCGGACGTGTGGCCGTGCAGAATCAAATGCGGTGCAGTTTAGCGCTGCAGCTCAGTGATTGCGCAATGTTATGTTCGGAAGTTGTTTATGAATGTGAACTGCCAGGATTTTTTTTACCTCATGAAATAAAAGCCAGTTTGGCACAGAAGCAAATTATAGTGCTGCGTACGTAGCTGTCACTCACTTTCAAATAGAGCTGTTCACGCAGGTCAATTCATGATCTATTGTTTCTTGGTTAGCTTATGTCATGCATACTGTGATTAGTACATTTAAGTGTAGTTTTTTTTGGGTACTCTGGTACATGTATAGGTTGACGTACGACTTTTCCAACACAATATAGTTACATTCATAGTGATGATCATGAAACTCAAAATGATTAACTTAATTGAAGAACGTAACTAATCACTGTGCTCTCTTTCAGATGATATCGAGGATGCTACCGTCAACAAAATTGCGTAAGTAAAAACCTTAATGATTAACTGACACGGGGCAATCTGTTCCGCTCACTCACGTTGATGTGATATGGTGATTGGACAGATAGACGCATAATGTGTTTTTATTGCCTACTCGGCGGGGGTTCATTGTGATAGGGACGCCGCCCTTTTACCCTTTGAACTGCCACGCTGGCATTGTCGCCTGGCGAGGTTAACGTTAATAACATGTGACCCGAGCATCGCAATGCTTTACTAAACGGCTCTTCCTTTCTCCTCCCGCAGGCTGTGGTTGTGCACGTTCACGCTGTCGGTGGCGGTGTGCGCGGTGCTGCTTCTCCCCATCTCGATCCTGTCCAACGAGGTGCTGCTCACGTTCCCTCAGAGCTACTACATGCAATGGCTGAATGGATCGCTTATCCGTGGTACATTCCTGCCTTTTATTCAAAACATATGTGATGGTCACACGTAAACACGACACTCAGATCACATTGAAGACGTTTGCAACCCAAACGGTCTGGAAATATGTTCTGTTTATATTATTGAAAAAGTTTCTTTGTGTCTTTCAACCCCTGTTGTTCTGTGGTCGTTGAATGTACTACACTTAGTACTTAGTACTTATCAATAAATACTTGTGTGTGACTTAATAAAGGTGAGATCGAAATGACAGTAGGCACCAGGAAATGCTTGGAAATGGCTTTTGAACTGGTTGAGAAGTGAAACAAGAAGTGAAAAATGAAGCAAGTCCAGTTGTGATTCAACACTCTGTAGGTACGTTTAGTAACAGGGGGACCATTCCTCTGTGGACCACCCCTCTGTCTGAGCCAGTAGATCAAATTGGGCGTTAATCAGTACTGTTACTGTTCCTGGTGGTCTTCATTGTCGGTGGGAGATCTTTGGATTGCACCTAGTGATGGCCTAAGCCAATAGCACAGACATGAGGTGCGTTCAGGGGCGTTTGATCATCTCACCTTTTTTGTTTTCCTGCAAAGACCCCATGACAGGTTTTAGGTCGTTGAGAAAACGCCACAAGAAGGGCCTGAGTAATCCTGTCTTTAAACATGACTAGCTACCAGCATGGCGACACTGCCTCACAGTGGCGGACTGCTGAATTGCAATCATTGCTATGTTTTTTAGTGAAGACTAATGCTTGGAAACATGTCTCCTTGTTTTTGTTGTTTTAGGATTGTGGAACCTAGTGTTCCTTTTCTCCAATTTGTCCCTGGTTTTCCTGATGCCCTTCGCCTACTTCTTCACGGAGTCTGAGGGGTTCGTGGGGTCCAAAAAGGTACTAATGATGGTGTGGACAAACATCGCTTCCTGAACTTGATGGCGTCTGTGTCTTCGTAGGGGGTCATGGCACGAGTATACGAAGCAGTTGTCCTGCTGCTGCTGCTCGCTCTCCTCGTGCTGGGCATCGTGTGGGTGGCATCAGCGCTTCTCCACAACAACGTGGCCAGGAAGAGCCTCTACGGTGAGGCTCCGCTCGTAACCCTGTTTCTTCAGTGACAATGTCTTGAACGTTCATGTTTCCCATTTCAGACCTTTGGGAGTACTACCTTCCCTACTTGTACTCCGGCATCTCTCTTTTTGGAGTGCTGCTGCTACTGCGTAGGTTCCCATCAGCATCACTGAGAGCTTCCCATCTTCTGTATGCTGTCAAGCGTGTCTCTCTTCTCAGTGTGTACTCCTTTTGGGCTGTCGCGAATGTTCAGCGTGACGGGCAGCCTCTTGGTCAAACCCCGGGTGAGTCACCTTGACGTCCATTGTTGATATGAATTGGGGGGGTTACAGCAGACCTTCATCACCGAGTTGTCCCATCTCCCCCAGCTGTTTGAAGATGTGGACGATGCTCTCAGCTGCGCCACATTTGAGGACGACTCGCTGTCCAGGAAACTGAAATGTGAGTAGACGCCCCCGCTCAAACCGCCATCCCCCCTCTGATTCAGCGCTGACTCGCCATTGGTCCTCTTGAAGGTGGCGCTTCCCATTTGTCCTGGGTCAAACTGAACATGGAAGCCATGAAGAAAGATCACCAAGCAGTCCGGACACGGCGTACGGCCTTGGGTATGTTTCCCTCCTCCAAGGGTCCTTACAACGCTTAGTCGTTTGTTCTCTTCAACGGTTCCCCTCGTGATGATTTCACAGAGACACGACGGAAAGCGTCACCATGGCAGAGAAACCTGGGCTATCCGTTGGCCATGCTGATGCTCCTCATCCTCACAGTCAGCATTCCCTATATTTGCACAGGCTGCTTTGAAGTGGCCATTTTATTCAGGCTGCCATTGGACTACGTTTGTCTCCTCAGGCGATCTGTGTGCTGATGGTCTGTTTCAATGTGTTGGAGTTGCTCCTCAACGACGCCGCGATGCCCAGACGAATGGAAGTAAGGATCTACGCTAACATTTCCTCCGGCGAGCGCTCCGTGTGCGGGTGCTGATGACGTTTCATGTATTTAGGACCCTCACCTCGGGATGGCCTCCTTCTCCATGTTTGGTTCCCTGGGGGCAGCAGTTCAAGTCGTCCTCATCCTGTATCCTTCCAAATGGAAAATACGGTCACTGCAAACAATGAATGGATATTTCTCCATCAATCATTCCTCTAAAAGTACTTCACACCAGCGCTGTCCTTCACCAACACGTACCAGCTATCTCATGGTGTCATCGGTGGTCGGCTTCTACAGCTCTCCGCTCTTCACGGGTCTGGTGCCTCGCGCGCAGGACACCAACCTCACACAGGTACCGCACGGCTCCGACACGCCGAGCCGCCCGCCCGTCTGGGGGCTCACAAATATGCTTCTATTCCTCTCAGATGATCGCCAACTGCGTGTCACTCCTCATCCTGAGCTCCGCCCTTCCAGTGTTTTCACGTACGCTCGGTAAGGCTGTCAACAAACACGCATACGCTGGTACACCCTCGGCATCTTGCACTTGTAGCTTTAATCCCCGCCACAAGGGGGCGCTTGGAGTCAAGCCCAGCTGGTGTGTTTGATTGATCAGCATGTGTTCTTCTTCTGGTTTTAGGGATCACACGCTTTGACCTGTTGGGGGACTTTGGCCGGTATAACTGGCTGGAGAACTTCTACGTTGTCTTCCTGTACAACATGATGTTTGCTGGCCTCACCTCGGCATCCCTGATCAAGACGCTCACATGGGCGGTCCAGAGGGAACTCATCCGTGCTTTTGGTCAGTATTTGGTACTATTGTTGATGTTTGGATGACAGGTGTGAAAATGACCGTATATATACGTACTTCCATACGTGCGTGTCAGCGATGCGAGTTGATATCGACTGCACGGTCGACGGTTGTGTCATCGGTTTTCCCAGCTTTGGCCTCATTTCCCTGCGGGCTAGCCGCTTTTCCTTAGATAGAAAGAATACAATCCTGACAGGAAAGTGTAAAGGGACAGGACGAGGGTGAGATCCCCTTGGGGGACCTTCAGGCCCACCGCCCTAGACCCCTTGCAGCACACACGCCCTTCGACTTTCCACCCAATAAAAACAAGCCCTCAAAGGACACGCACACACACACACACACACACAGCCCCCCCCCTTCCAGTTCAGATAGCATCTCTTTAGTAAGGCCGCTCACTTTTCCATTGCCTGCCAACGGACTTTTGTTCCATGATGAATTGACTCTGGTTTAAGCTAAATTGCTATTTTCCTTAGTTTGCACGCAGCCTTAAAATTGTGCCCCTTTTTAATGATATTTATTTCTTCTTTGCAGGTCTCCACAGACTTCCTTTAACCGTCTCTCGATCCACTGTCCCGTTCAGACTCCTCCTGGCAAGTGGACTGGCTAAAATCCAGTGAATTTTACCCTGTCACTCGTTTGTTTTTAAAAATACTTTATTGATACTTGGGCCAAATGTGCGATTCAGCACCATCATCACTGGGGACTTAAAGGGGACCTATTAGGCTTTTCCACTTTTATCACCTACAACTGTAGTACAAATGTAGTATTCTGGTGTTAAACCATTTGGACCTACAACTGTAGTACCAATGTAGTATTCTGGTGTTAAACCATTTGGACCTACAACTGTAGTACCAATGTAGTATTCTGGTGTTAAACCATTTGGACCTACAACTGTAGTACCAATGTAGTATTCAGGTGTTAAACCATACCAAAGTCGGTAGCTCACCAAAGTGAGCCCTGAAAGAAGTTTGGGATGGCTAAAAACGCTCGGTTTCAAAAGGCGTGTTAAACCTGCACCTTTGTGATGTCACAGCGGGGCAGACTTCCTTATATGGGCGTGTCTCTAAGCAGATAACGCTCGGCTACTCTGTTTACTCGCTAGTAGCAAAGCCACGTTGGTTCAGGCCACACGGCACAAACCGTCTAAAGTCCTTTAAAGTACTCGCTAGTGTGACCAACCACAGTGGAGTGGGCGTGCCTGGAGGCGTGGAATAAATTTAAAGGGGACCATTTTCCCGGGCACCACGAAATCCAAAGAAATAAAGCTGAATACTTGCAGATTCTGTAAGAACGAGAAAGCTTTATATGCGGGTTATTGTGTGTAGCTGCTCTATAGGAGTCCACAACTCAATAGAAGGGCTGACAAATGAGCATAATGGGTCCCCTTTAGGAGGGCATGAGTCAACGTCCCCTTGTGGAGTGGGTGCCCCTCTCAGATGCTTTCTGATCCAAGTACTGAAGCCTGTACTGAAGTACTGTCCTCCAGGCCCAACCTGGGATGGGATTCAGCTCGTGGATCCACGGCGAGCACACGGGATGAAGACGTAGAGCGACTTAAAGGGATAGTTGGCATTTATTGACATCCCTTTAACGTTTGCCAATCATTGATCTTTAGCCAAAGGTGTTTTTATGGAGTCACGCGGTTACTACTTGACTTAAAAATACTCTAAAAGAAAGCTTTACATTTTTTTTGTAATGCATGGATTGCAGGGACGGAATTGTGTCTTAGACCAACAAACTGTGAATTGTTATTCGAGTGAAACCTCCGTTAGCGTTGGCCCCAATTTGCGTCTTGGAGTTGATGTTGATGGAAAGAAATTTGGCCTCGGTTTGTCTGCATTCCCCAGCTAGCATACGTCATAGACGGGCTGTGTCACTTCCTGTTCTGGTTTCCGTGTTGGTTAGCCATCGATTAGCATGCTAACAAGGAAGTGGGATTTGTGAAATGATATTAAGAACACAACAAGACAGGCGCCATATTGTTTGCTAACCAGAGAATGCAAAACCGTCGAGTACATTTTCAACGTTAACGGGAAAACACGCTAACTGGGGTGGACGCTAACCCAGATTCCACTTTGCATTGTTTTGTGGCAAAGTGCAATATGTTGAAATCAAAGCATATGGGCGGGTTTAAAGTGGTACTGGTGTCTGTGTTGTCGTACTTTTAACCCTTGAGATGACCTCCACTGTGGTTCCTTTCCTGCTGCATCAGCAGGTTGTTAGATGTTGCTTGGACCAGCAGGGGGCGTAAACTTTGTATTGGACTGTGTATTGTATAGAAGGGCACTCTGAGCTTTTTCACTTTTTTACACGGATTTTCCTAATGTACTTTTGCAATCATATGTTGGTATTAGAATTGGTAGATTATGTCCATCATACAAGTGAGATGCTAAATCTTTAGAGTTGTTCTCAAAGATTGCAAAATGTGCTCGTTGAACATTTTTCATTTCTGTTGCTTTCACGGCAAAATAAATAAATGTCTTGTTTTTAAGGCTGTTTGTTTTTTTTTTGGTTCTTTCACCACCCGTGACACCACCCGTGTCTCATCAGAAGTTGGGACCAGTGTGGGCGTTGGGCCATTTGGTTCTGTACTTCTTTAATCAGCCCAAGAAGAGAGCCATATTTTGGCCCGTCTTTCAGCAGCGTCCAGCCATGACGCCACTTCCACCACAGCCACACTTTCCCTACGCTGAAGCCGGCATTCGCTCCTTCACGTCCCAACCTCCTTTCTTCCATCACTTCTCCTGTTGTCCATTTCCTCATCTCCTTCTTCTGAAGTCGGTTCAAAAAAGGCTGATTCTTAATTTCTCTTCCTTTTTCTTTCTTTGGATGTCTTAATCAAGCTTATTTGCTTTAGGTTGTGTTTTGCTTTGCGTTTCCTCTGCGGACAGGAAATGAACTCAAATGTTGCTGTAACATTTACGCACATGTGGCGGCTGCTGAAGCCGTGAGGAAGTGACACAAGTCGCAGATAGGAAGTGCGTTGAGAGACGGGCTTGTGCCTCATTGTTGGCTTTCATTAGTGTCATAAATGCGTTCATGAGGGTTTTTTGTCCAAGTATAGAAGTCTTCTTCATTAGTAACGCCGCCGTTTCCTTTCAGAATGAAAACCTCAGACTTTTCTCAGATGCGTTGACTCCTGTTGGTCTACACTGAATGGGGGCCATGGAAATCGCTCAAGAAGGGTTGCCTGGTCCTTTAGTCTCTAACTGAAAATGTTAACTTCTCTAAAGCAAGGCAGCACATGATATTCCCAAGCTACTGGATGATGTCGGCGGAGACAGCCCATTCCCATCCAGGAACGAGGACATGGCGGTCATCCGTGGGTCGTAATCCCCAAAGGCGGCCAACAGACCAATCATAGGGTTTGGATCTATCTTACGTTTCCAAATAATTAATTGAGTATCGAAAACACAGCCAGTATCTGTGATAAAGTAGCGGTTATACGTACGCAACCAATGGTCTTAGACGGTTATACGTACATAACCAATGGTCCTTGACGGTTATACGTACGTAACCAATGGTCTTAGGAGGTTATACGTACGTAACCAATGGTCTTAGGAGGTTATACGTACGTAACCAATGGTCTTAGGAGGTTATACGTACGTAACCAATGGTCTTAGGAGGTTATACGTACGTAACCAATGGTCTTAGGAGGTTATACGTACGTAACCAATGGTCTTAGGAGGTTATACGTACGTAACCAATGGTCTTAGACGATTATACGTACGTAACCAATGGTCTTAGACGGTTATACGTACGTAACCAATGGTCTTAGACGGTTATACGTACGTAACCAATGGTCTTAGGAGGTTATACGTACATAACCAATGGTCTTAGGAGGTTATACGTACGTAACCAATGGTCTTAGACGGTTATACGTACGTAACCAATGGTCTTAGACGATTATTCGTACGTAACCAATGGTCTTAGGAGGTTATACGTACATAACCAATGGTCTTAGACGGTTATACGTACGTAACCAATGGCGTGTTGTAGTTGACCAACTTGTTTCGATACCAAAATAGTTGAGACCTAGAGCCGCCCAACCCTGAGTGCCGTTCTATGTTTTTCCTTGCCTCTGTTGCTAAAGTGCTTTGATCAGGGTTGACTCGGTGTTTGAGCTTGGTCTTGGATTGTAATAAGTTGTTGAATTGGTACTAAATGTGTACTACGTGGGTTTTTTTGTTGTACTAACCGTGAATGGCTTTTGCTCTTGAGCAAGTACGTTGCTGTCATTCACACCAAGCCTTCCATGTCGTCTTGCTTTAGTTTGCTGAAGCAGTCCCACTGGGCGACACACGCCATTAGACTGGTTGTCAGGCATCTCGGCTCGTAATGGGATGAGATACGCTATCTTTATTGTCAAAATAGAAGAATGAAGGGGGGAGGCGGAGGAGACACAGATTAGCTTTCCTGAATGTCGGCCGTTTGAAGCGCACGCCAAAAGGAATTAGAGGCCTGGTTTTTGGATGTGCGCAAATAACTGAGGCGGTCACAGGAAAAAGGCGAGACTTGCTCGCTAATCAACTGATAATGCCTTGCACTCTGTTTGCCGCCTGCCATCACGCGTGCGCACGTGTGGCACGCTTGCTTCACACGTGTTGGCTTCTTTGAGCGGCGTTGCGACGGTACGTAGATTGCAAAGTACCAGTCCGTGAACCAGGTTAAAAAACCAAGTAGCGCATCGTATCTAACCTTTGACCTGTTTGTTTGGGGTAAGGAAGTCCCACCCTTTTAGTCTATTGTCCCCCCCCCCCAGTACAACATCTCAACTTCTCTCTCGGCTTGAATGTTCTCAAGCCCTGAACTGGTAAGGTGACCAATGTTTCCATGAAATACTGGACCAAAGCTCCATGACCTCCAAGCCGTGTATGTGCAGCCACATCAGAACACGCCCCCCCCCTGCCTTTTCCTGCACTGATAACACCGAGGGGTGGCGGGGGGGCAGAAAGAATGGATGGGTGTTGGAGCGCCGTCTGAGGAAGTACGACCTGCGTGGCTTCTCTTCAGCTCGGAGGGACAAGACAAACACTTGAGACGTCAAAGCCCAGCGTGGTTCCAACACGTCTCAGCTTGGAACGTCGGGGATTGGAACCCGCCACTTCCCGGTCTTCTGACTGTTTCGTATCAAGCTAACCACTCGGCCACCAACAGACTCATGACGTCCCATTTATTTGTCCAATTCCACTCACGTTAGCAGACTTTATGCCAGTAAGTCACGAGTTAAATTTCCAGGTATGGAACTTGCTAAAGTTGTTCCTTAAAGCATGCAATGAGGGGAGGAGAGATGTCATTTTCACTCTTGTGGCTTAGCAGGAAGCCCAAGCAGTCACCCAGTCATATACTCCCATCCTGAAACGGGGGAGTCAAATGTTCCAAGGCAAGTGGGGGGGCTGAAAGATTGAGGGCGCCAAAATAAAAGAACTAATAACCACAACTTGATTTCCATCTCCAGCCCACAGATGCATGCTTGCTTCCGTCCTTTCACCCCCCCCCCCCCACTCCACCTCCTTTCATGTTACATTCTCCAATTGCTTGATGAAACATCTTGACATGGTGAAGATGTGAATGTGTGTTTGTTGCTTTCTTGTCTGGGTTCGTCATGGAGGCTCATATCTCTCATCTCTCATCTCTCATCTGTGCTGCCTGGACCAGACGCACAGGAAAATGCAGTTTCACCCTGCCACCCCTCCCTATAACATCCTGGGATCTTCTGGAACCTTCCCCAACACGGATGTTGTCTGGGACCTTTGGTGACTTTGTAGCAACATTATTCCAGAAGAAAAGAAAAGAGGTCGTCATGTCAGTATAAATAATAAGGTAATACCATGGAGGCATGCCATCCCAAATGTCATCTTAGCTAACGAGATTAATGAGGCTAATAGTGCAAACCAAGACATGCAGGGATGTCATCTTAGCTAACGAGATTAATGAGGCTAATAGCGACCACACGAAATAGCAAGACAAGCGAGTACTGTGGTACTATTTAAGGTGGCCAATTACAAGTTGCATTCCTGAAGAGTAGCACCATGCTAGCCTCAAAACAACTGTCACATGACCTGGGAGCAAAGGTTGTTCAACATCATGGTCTAGGGGAAGGATACAAAAGCTAGCTCAGAGGTTCCAGCTGTCAGGTTCCACTCCGAGGAACATAGTGAGGAGATGGAAGCCCATAGGTGAGACGAGAAGACGGTAAACTTTGTCCTTAACGATGACATAACCTTCATACTGGGCGCTAACAGACGGTACGCCAAGTGGATGGAGTACTGAAGTGTTTGCTTCTAGAACGTGTACATGGAATGACTAAAGAACAAAATGGCCAACAAGAAACACATGATACTGTATTAACTATTTAAAGAGCAGTGTGGCAAAGCATGATGGGAGATTGACTTAATATCTTACTGCTACCCCAATTGTGGCAAATTAGTAAAAGTTGTAGAGCACAGCTGGTAGAGTAGGTAAACTACCAAGTTACTTTTACTTTCATTCTTTACTTTCAAGTTTTAGCTCATTTCCACAGCATTTCAGCCCAGCTTCAGCTTGTGTTCTTTCTATTCTATTCTTTTTATTCACGGAATGGCCAACCTGTAGTAACGTAAATTAGGAAGAGTCACCAGCCATGAAGCTCACTACACGTCCCTGCTTTTGATATAACTTTTGTATTGATCGCATACTGTATGTATTATGTACAACTACTTTCAAGAAATCCTTCACATACTGCAAGTCATCTGTGGTTATTTCCAGAGATAGCCCAGAGTGAACTCCCCAACCTCTCCATCCGCTCCATCCGACATTAATCCCAGTTTCCGTATGCGATTGCAGATGTCAGACCACTGCAGCGGCAAACGATTCCTCCGCTGTCCTTTGTCCGGCATTATCAGATACCAGACTTCATCACCCGCCAGCCAAAAAGAATGGCTTGTTTTTGACTGAGAGGTCTTGGGGGCGCCTTAGGTTCCTCAAAGACAGGAAGTGAGGAAGACTTTTAGGGGTGTCAAGGCCGGACACTTGTTTTCTCTGCATTACCTTCACTTTCAAGTCTATTAATAACTCACTTTTGTTTGCTTTTTGGGGGGGGCTTTAACATTTGACCTAGTCAGACTGTTATTGTATGTCTGGAAGTGACTTGCTTACGGAGGGAAGTATTCCTTAAATTGATATTTAAATCGTTCAATACCGCCAATCCAAAGGCGCGTTTGTCTGCAAGCAAAGTGGTCCGATGGGCCGTGGGTAAAAGAGGCCGGTGGGCACGGGGGGGGGCGTCATTGTGCTAACACGAGTGGACTAATCATATGTCCTTCCAAAGGTTGAATTGGAGGCGTGTGCTGGTGCAGTGGGAGCGCGGAGAGGAAGGGAGGGCAATCTGCTGCGGACTCTAATAAGACCCAATGGCTGGTCAAGGAGCCAGGAGGGCTTCAAGTGGACAAAGGACGCCGGAGAAGAAGAAGAGGAGGAGGAAAACAGGAGTCGAGACGAGACAGGAGGAGGTTAGTATGACTGGCGGACTTTGTGGTGAGCATCAAGACTCAGCAATGACTTGGAGATCAGCGCCAACGTTGCCTAGAAGAAGATGGCACCCATGAGTGGAATATCGGCACGGAAGCAACTTTGAATACCAGCTGATTTTTTTTAAGAAGCATTATGTCCAAAGATCAAATCCATTTTTATTGTCAAGATCTCCGATTTGGAACGGATCGAGCTGCGACCCCGTCCTAATGCCACCCAAGCCTCCCCAATGAAGCAGCCAGGCCGGGCCCGGAGCTCCCACCTGGGTCTGCTGGCTCTGTGGGCCTGCCTGGGTCTGGCGGAGGGATGCGGGCCGGGGCCCGGGTACGGCGTCCGGTCCAGGCCCAGGAAACTGACAGCCATGCATTATAAGCAGTTTTTGCCCAACTTCTCAGAGAACAACCTCGGGGCCAGCGGGAGGGCAGAGGGCAAGATCACACGCAACTCCGAGCGCTTCAACGACCTGGTGTGCAACTTCAACCCGGACATCGTCTTCAAAGACGAAGAGAACACCAACGCCGATCGATTTATGACAAAGGTAAGTGTTTCCATTTCCTGTTATTTCCACTTGTCTCAAAGAAAGATGCTCCGACACCCGTCCTGTCTACACATCATCAAATAAGTCACATGACCTCATTCGTCCTTTGTCCTTGCCGGGCTCCTAACCGACACAAACGTTCAACCTAACTTCCACTCCCTTTTCTGAAGATAAGAATATCAGGATGTAATTCAGAACTCCCCTTTAAGGGGCTGAGAACGGCTCCTTCTAATCCAGGGGTCTCAAACGCAACTTACCTGGGGGCCACTGGAGCGAAGGTCCGGGGGAGGGTGGGCCGCATCAGGTTTAAAAACAGAAAAAAAAATGTCTTTAATGCATTTGCTTGTACTCTACGATCCACTTTTTCAGTGCTTTGGTTCCGGTTTTCCGCAAGAAAAGCTGGATTAAAACATTCCGCTGTTTTCAAATAACTTCATTTTTATTGATAAAATAATAATTATTATTATATTATAATATATATATAATATTATAAAATATTATATGATATAAAGTATAATATTATAAAATATTATTCTATTTATAAAATAAATAATTAAACAAATCAAAATAAAGAAAATAAATCAATCAATCAGTAACAAATAAATTAATAAATTAATAATAAAACAGCAAATAAGAAAAACTTAGTTGGCGGGTAGAGAAATCATTTATTTTCATATTCAAATGAACAGTATTAACAGTAATTTAACTTAGCAAGTTAGCATGGTTACATCTAGGAGCAGCGTCGTGACTTGCAAAATGGAGTTTGAGTCCCCCGTTCTCATCGTTATTGGGAATACCGCCATGACAGGTGTGGGAAGCGATGGGAAGCGATTTCTCCGAAATCCATGCTCAATCCTTCCCATCCCAGGTGATGAATGTTTGCGGGTGCACATGTGTGCCTTGCTCATGCCCACTTTGCCCCTGGTTTGCCCAGCAGTGAAAGACCATCATTGTGTGTCACTCGGAGAGAGGTCGCCTATATGAAATTCCCGCCTGCTGAAGTAATGGCATGCACCGTCGGAAAAGCCGCTATTGTAGTAGCGACAATGAAATGCCTTTCTTCAATGGCATTAGCCGGGAACATGTATCCAGATGCTAGCCTTCCCTCTTGTTCTCACCCTTTGCTGTCACATTCCATGTCAGCACATTTTCCCATCTGCCTTCTCCGGAGTGGCAATCTCTCCCTTCTTTCCCACATTTCTCTTTCCACGTCACACAGTTTCAGGCCGCGACACCCCACGGCGCCGTCCTTCGCCCAGTGCACTTCTTTGTGAGGCTGAAACATTACGGCCCACCAGAGTGCTAAGGAGTCACAATCCTCATCAAACGACTCGGGGGGTGAAACTCATGCTTGGCACGGCCGTGGAACGCCACAGAATGGCCTTGATTATTCCGTCACCCTGTCAAAAAGAGCAAAGGAATGCACCCAAGCGGCTACAGTAGCTTTTTGCCCCCCAATACCGCCATTGTTTCACAAAGGTTGAAAGTGACACAGTCGCATTTAAAAGCAGCGACGTGTGGACTGCCCTTAACTTCACCACGTTAATAAATGATCTAAAGTGTCTGACATTTCCGCTTGAATGGGGATCAAATATGCCGGACGTGCCGGTCAACCGTAACCTTAGACTGGAGTCTTTTCATATTCGTGTTCCCTTCATTTAGACTCAATTTAGGCTCATTTAGGCTCAATGCTTAAGAAATGCATTCAATGTAATGCTCTCAAAGAAATATATTACATTTTTATTAGGGTTTTTCATTACAAAAAGTAGATGATGTATTGAATGTTTTCCTTATAAGCGCTTTTATTGGCTATGCCAAACAACAAATGCTCATTTTGACATTTGACACTTACTACCAAACCGGTTAGCGCCCTCTAGCGTACAAGACGGAGAACAGCTTTTAAGTCGGGCTGAGGATATTAGAATTGCACTCCATGCAGCTGCACAAATACATACTACACAGACACTGCTGCCTTGCTGAAGGGCACCTCCAAATAACTCCCCTGTGTTTGACCTCGACTTCAGCGCTGTAAGGAGTGTTTGAACAGGCTGGCCATCGCTGTAATGAACCAGTGGCCCGGGGTCCACCTCCGGGTCACGGAGGCCTGGGACGAGGACGGTCACCACCCTCCCGGATCTCTGCACTACGAAGGTCGCGCTGTGGACATCACCACCGACGACAGGGAAACCGACAAGTACGGACTCCTGGCCCAGCTGGCTGTGGAGGCGGGCTTTGACTGGGTCCACTACGAGTCCAAATACCACATCCACTGCTCCGTGAAAGCCGGTAAGACCAGGCCTGCCGTTACGGCCTTGTGTATGTTACATGCGGAATGCTATGGAATGTTAGGATGTGCTGTTAGTGTCGATGCTTTAATATGCCAATCATTCCTGTTTCCTGATTGACATGATATCAACAGTAGAAACACACCAAGGCCTCCACTGGGAAGTATTCAGTGGGACTTCCACATATTTGGTTCAATTGCGGTGACATCAATTCTCACTCTATGTAGAACACTAATTAATTAACTAATTAATTAATGTGTGGATTTTGTTGAAAATATATATTTTTAAGTATTTTATTCAATGTTTTTTTGTCTTCGGATTTGTCCTTCATATACATTTTTTTTCAGTGACAGTTCCTTTTATTTATTTTTTTAAATGTCATTGTTTTTCAATTTCAACATTGATTTTTTTTCCACTTTCAGCTTTCGGTGTGGAGTGTCGAAGACTAATTAATTAACTAATTAATTAATGTGTGGATTTTGTTGAGCAAGAACACCACCGTTAATGGTGTTGAAAATATATATTTTATTGGGATGGTTTCAATGTTTTTTTGTCTTCGGATTTGTCCTTCATATACATTTTTTTTCAGTGACAGTTCCTTTATTTATTTATTTTTTATGTCATTGTTTTTCAATTTCAACATTAATCTTTTTTTCACTTTCAGATTTTGGTGTGGAGTGTTTTTTAGTGCCAATTATCTTTTCTTTCTGTCAATATTCTGGCTGTGTTGTATTTTTCCTATTTGCTATTTTAGCATGTCAAGTGGGCTGCACGGTGGTCGGGTGGTTAGCATGTAGGCCACACGGTCAGGAGATCGGGTTCAAGTTTGTCCACAGTCCACAGCAGAGTTTGTATGTTCTCCCCGTGCTTGGGTGGGTTTTTTCTCATGAATGTGAGTTTGAATGCTTGTTTGTCTGGGATAGGCTCCAGCATACCCGCAACCCTAGTGAGTATAAGCGGGATAGAAAATGGATGGATGGACTGTCAAGTCGCATGAACCTTCGCCGACCGTTACTTTGTCTTCCTGCAGATCATTCCGTCGCCGTGGAAAAAGGAGGCTGTTTCCCAGGCTGGGCCCGGGTGACGCTTGCTGGAGGCGGGCAGAAGACCTTATCGTCACTGACTCCCGGGGACAAAGTCATGGCTGTGTCTGCGACGGGCCAAATAGTCTTTAGCCCGATCCTGTTGTTCCTACACCAGGATCAAGAAGCCCGGTCCACCGTCCTGTCTCTGAAGACAGACGACGGTCATCGATTGGCCGTCACTCCACATCACCTGGTCTTCATAGACCGTGACTGCACACTGGACAGCAGTAAGTACAGGGCTTGGTTTGCCAGCAGAGTCCGAACCCGGGACTGTGTTCTGATCCATGGAGCAGACGGCCGGTTAGACCATTCTCGCATCATCTCGGTTTCAGTACAAGAGACCACGGGTGTGTATGCACCCTTGACAGAAGATGGAACTTTGTTTGTCGACGGAGTGCTGGTCTCCAGCTACGCGGTAGTGGAAGACCATGCCCTTTCACACTGGGCGTTTGGACCTCTGCGTCTCCTCTCCTCGTTGGAGCGCCTGCTATGGGGGGAAACTACAACACCAGTTAGTTGCGCTAACACAACATCACGGATGGTCAGTGCAGCTCTGGACGCGAGGAATAGTTCTATCGGACAGGAGCCATTCGGTCATCAGACATCCAAAGTGCACTGGTATGCTCGCTTACTGTACAATATGGGCTCCATGATTTTACACCCCAACACTTTCCACCCTTAGAAGTACAGATTTAACCGCAACATCACTAACACTACCTTCGTTTCTCTTGGCTTGTCTGCACTGATGCTGTCATCATGGCTCAATCTGACTGGTTTCTTTCTTATGGAACATATTATAGACGCTATCATGGACATCTTCTCCCATGTGTAATAGTGATTTTCACAAATCCTTAGAATGTATATTTTTGTACCATATGAGTTGGAATATATACGGTAAATGTTTCCAATTAGAATTGCACCACTAATTGTCCTCACATTTTTGTCCTGTCATAAAATATTAAAATTGGAATTGAACAAGGTTTTGTATCGTGTTTTGAAGTCTGAAGTACTGCAACTTTTAACTCGATATGGTGACACGTCAGCCATCTCATTTGACAGCCCTGAACATGATCACGATAAATGTTGGTCTTTTAAGCCAGCTACCCTCATAGTTCATTTTAAACGGAACTGGTTTTGAATCCCAATTAATGAAGCAACATTAGTGATTGAATGTTGAATGAATACTTGGACTTGCTTTACAGGATGTAAAGCACAAAAACATTCAGAACAGCATCCCCTGGTGGAAAAAACCTGCCCTCGAGTGTTTTGTTTTTTAACCCCATTGTTTGGTAACAGGTACTTACATAGTATTGTACTGAAAATGATACACCTTTAGAGTTTTAATGAAATACTTGAAGGTTATGTGTATTCACACTATATATGGAACCCAAAACAACAAAGAGTAAGCCAAATAAAGGCATATCTAGTCTCTCTATTCAACCCCTGAGCCCTTCAATCTATGAAAAATCCAACATGGGAGACAAATTGTGTTTATGTGCTCTGTTGTAAACATCTGTGGAGGTATTCTAAGGGATTATCCTTGAGATGCAGGAGGCAGATGGGAAGAGCGGTTACTCGGCTGTCGCTGGACCAATGGCAGGGAGGGTTGCCCTTAATACCGCCCCTCCTATTTATGGCCATTGGCCAATCGGCCTGTCCTCCAAACGGTCTCGACCCCCCAAAATCTAATCCAATCTTGCTAAAGATGAATGGGGAGTTAACTAATCCTGTCCAGGGGACCAGTAATAACCTATTTTCACATTGAATACCCTGCACAGTGTCCATGCACCTATACTGGATTTATCAGGCTAACTTTTGAACCATAATCGATCATTTTTCTTATGATGACTGTGGTTATTTAACGTCATTTAACCTGCACCAATCTTGACACATTTAGTCTTTTTCACCGATCCTTCAGGCTTCACACACAGGCCTCCACACATGCGCACTTCTGCAAGCGTTTCAAAGTGCAGGGTCAAACTGCAGATCAATCCCCCCCCCCTCCATTCCGCTCCGCTCCGCTCCGCCGGCTGGTGCTGCTCTGTGCACCCACTGCACACAGTGTAACAATTCCAAACATTGCATCTACATTTGAATTCTATGTGTTATACTCATGACATTACTAGAATGGTATGTATATTCCTATGTGTTATACTAATGACATTAATAGAATGGTATGTATATTCCTATGTGTTATACTCATGACATTACTAGAATGGTATGTATATTCCTATGTGTTATACTAAAGACATTACTAGAATGGTATGTATATTCCTATGTGTTATACTAAAGACATTACTAGAATGGTATGTATATTCCTATGTGTTATACTAATGACATTACTAGAATGGTATGTATATTCCTATGTGTTATACTAAAGACATTACTAGAATGGTATGTATAGGCTGTAATATGGTAATTTTGTGGAGCCATGAAAGCTGTCTGAATGCTGTACTACTGTTCCTACTGTAAACACTCATCCATAGCAGTGTCATTAGAATACATGATCATATTAAAAGCCATTAGGTGTAGTCATCCCATCGCTGTGCATGCACCTGTACAGATACAATACAGTGGAGGAAACGGTGTAAATGATCCATGCAGAGGGCAAAATGAATCCCCAATAGTACACATCTTACAATATAAATCACACACTCGGCCACAGATGGAGGCATGCAGCTTTCTGTTGCAATTAAAACAACCTCATGAAAATGGCTTCCCTGTTTTGGAAAATGTAACGACCTAATATCGAGTGTTAAGCGCGCTCTGACTACCAATCAGAAAAAAAACATCTACAGTGCAGATGGCGAACAAAATACAACAGGACATTAATATAATGTTGATTTGACATCCAAGTTTTGACCCGGGGCGCAATAAGAATTGTGCAACCGCACCAGTTTACCTAAATAGGAAGACGCTGATAGCAATAAGGGTCAATAATGACATTGAGTGACAATGTTGTTACTGAATAAAGCAGTGACAAATGAAGGTGTTTGTGCAGTAAATTATGTTTGAGCGACTAGTGCAATCCCTCAATCGCACAAATCGGATTCCAAAACAGCGCGTTAGCTAGCCGATTGTTAGCATCCAAGCTAAATCCATAAGTCGGTTAGCTGGAAGAGGACGGTAAAAAAGAACGTTTTAACTGGGCTACATGGGTACTATGGCTGCGTCGCCATTCCCTGACTAGTATGTGCGGCCACGAAGCTGAAGTGGCGGTTAGCCCGCTAACCTCAGCGCCATCCATGTAGTGGAGAAGCTAGCTACACAAAACGCACAGCTTGCCTTCCGCCGACGTGCACTTCCCCCACTCTCCCTCCAGCCGGCTAGCCGCAGCGTTAGTCCGGTACATAAAATGAAGCGACCATCAGCATTACGGGAAGCAGTGTGGCTCTTTGGATTTTGCTGATGTATGAAGAGACAATATTATTTCCGTAAGGTCAGTTGCTGCAATTGTGACTTTTCTCAACTTTCCGTGTCAGGCATCAATAGAGACACACTAACCCTGACCTTAGACCGGGTAATGTAGGCTCTGCTATCCGTAGCATTTAGCTGTTAGCTTCTAGCAGATGACGCTGTCTATTTGCTGGAGAACTAGCCATGTTATCTGAGCGCAAACTTCAGGTTGAATAATGTGATGTGGTAACGCACTACAGGATATGTAACTTGGAGTTATCGTATGTCATTTCCTGAAATGAATGCAGTTATGCATGAGAGTGGACGTAGTTTGTATAGTTATACTCTTCGGGACACTTAGCTGCTACGTCACCATAGGTAGTTGGTAGATTTCCCGTTTCAGTCAGTCGCAACGGACATGGACCGGGCTATTTGCTGGATGGAGTACTAACCACTGAAATCGGTGTTTACATTGAGTAATGATGCTATGATTGATATTAGTGAACTGTAAAAATATTTTTTTTGGCATGGCAACAAAATGCAGACGTTATTTGGTCATTTTATCAAAAAGGACAGCATATAAAACGACATTAAAAGTTAATTTCCTAGTACTTTCAGTGTCAGTGTATAGCTAACCGGTACGCTTCTTGGCCATCAAGTCATCACTACGAAATACATTTTTAGAAATTATTTTGCTGCTTAATGGCTGTAACTATATTGTTCACCTGTAAATACGACGTGTGCCATTGTTATCGAGAAGTGTGCTCAGACTGTCATATTTATTTCGAAGCCTATTTTTTGTTATAGCTCTTGCCCCAATGTGCCCATCCGCCTAATGTACTCTTCTTGTTTTCGATAAACATAATTTGCAATGGCCTATGTTGTCTTTTTTGTATTGGGTTAGTTTCTAACGCTGTTACTCAAATCAACACAATTTAGTTCTATAAACACATGACGGACTTCCTTATCTGATAAGCTGGTAGATGTTGCTATCAAAATGTAATCTTATATGCAGGAAAAATGTGAAAGGCATAGATAGGTTCCTCACTCCTCACACATGATTGTTCAGTTCAAATCCGAATTAAAGGTTTGTTTTGAAACTTGCTGACTACCCGATCTAAGTTACAGAATTAGTTCTGTCACACACCTCACGTCGTCATTGGTATGGCTACGCTGTAGAGTTCGTTTATTTTGCGAGACTGGGAGATTAACAATCATACGAGCGCGCATTAGGGAAGCTGCCATGTTATCATGCATGGAAATGGAGCTGCGTACAAAGTCGCTGGCTAGTCTTCAGGTGCATGAAGCCCACGACGGCACAGTCGCTGGCTAACACGATCCAGGACGACCCCATGTTGTATGTTATGTCGCCGTAACAATGGCGAGGAGATAGAGCCCCGCATAGTTTGATTTATTGTACTTCGTTAGCGGCATGAGGCTCAGGTCGGAACTGAAGTTTGTTCGACTCATGTTCCAGACGGCAACAACACTGCTGCAACAGGAAATTTTCAGCACGGAAGTTGTTTTCTTTGTGTATCCTTAATTATTGTTACTTTTAAAAATACATACGAGGTGCCCCGTTGGTTATTGCTTTGTGTCTTTTGCTCAAGACGTTTATCGGGTCTGGATTATGTGTTTTTTGGTTAATAAACACGTTATGCGTTAATTCCGGTGTGTCAGCTTTCTGTAACACTCGCGCTATTTTCATCATTGCAAGGAGGCAGGGTGGCTTACTGTAGTAGTCGGTGACTGTAAGACGAATAACTTACATTTGGATCAACCTCGATGTATCGTGTGAGTTTTTAAACGAGTAGCATGGTGAGTGCAGAGTGACAGCGTTTTCTGTTATTTCACATAGTTAACATTTAATACGTATTGTACCTGTTATCTTTAAGATCTGCATGCTTGCTAGCTTCCCATCTCTATGGAAAGCCTTTTAATGTGTCATATGCTGTATACAGGTATTTGCAGTGCTCATTATTCATTCACACATGATTGTTATTTTAGTAAAATGTTTAGCATCTACTGCATGTAAGACCATTAACCTAGTTATGAGACATTTCTGTTTTGAAAATGCAGATCTCTGTCAAGGAGATCAGAATCAGCTTGGGGGATGGACGAGCAGAAATCAAACTGCGAAGAGAGCGAGTCTGAGCCAACAGGTAATCATTGTATGTTCTGACGAATAATAATATTTCACACAAGCTTGTGTAATACCGTAGTAGATGCACAGTGAAATAAAGTTTCCTTACCTCCTGCTTTGTTTTCATAAATAAAGCTCACAAGAGTTTTACTTATTTTTCAGCTGATGATAAAGCTTCTGCTCCACAACACGTCTCCTCTGATGGAGAGTCCCAAGCTGTTCTTGCTGCCGAGGATGTCTCTGGTGCTACTGCAGCCTCTTCAAGCACACCTATGTAAGTTCCTTGGGCTGACCTGCCAGCATGTCAGATTTTTTCTTACATGATACACGTTTTGACCCTGAAATGTGCTGCTCTTAGTTGTGCATTTTGTTGCATTTTGCTGGTTTCAGTTTTTCTCGTTCAGCCGGCTTGAGCATAGCCTGGCATGCACAGCCCCCCCCCCCCCCCAAAAAAAATCTTTGCACCCCTACTTGACAAAGCATTTTTAATAGCTTATAGCTATAGCTTTACATGCAGAAAACAGTTTGAAATGCATATAAACAATAAATAAACAAGTAATATTACTTTTAGATTGGTTGAAGACCTGTGTCGACAAAGACAGCAGTGACGAGCAGCTTCATACTTTGCTACATTTTATTACTTTATTCAATAGTGTTTCTCACCTTCTTTACAAAAGTGCTGCCACTTGCAACATTTTTTTTAGCTCAACTGTGGGTCATTTAGCATTGGTAATCAAAAAGAAAAGCAGGACAAGATGCCAACATTTTTGGTGTGAGCTGAACAGGGATATACGCTATACGATATACGCTAACCAAGGTTGTACTCTTTGGTTGATGTTGTCCAAATAGAGCCAGTGCGAGGGCTTGTGCTCTTTGCAACTGTGTGGAGCGCAGCCTTCATGGACAACGGGAACTGAGACATTTTCGGCCAACTTCAGAACGACCAGCTCTCCAGCCATCATCGTTTCCTCTTCCCCAGCCTGGAAATGATGAATTGTCTTCCATTGGATTTTTGGACATCCCCTGTGTGGCATCACTCTTTGATGACTCAGGTTAAAAACCCAACAGTACTAAATATTAGTCAATATTGATTACGTAGGAGATACATGGCACAGGTGTAGCATTTCATTTTACGTGGAGGTTTGACAAGTGGTGTTGCAATAAACAGGGGGTTGTTGGGTTCATCACTGGTGTGCGGTGTGGTCGGAGGGAGTGAAACAAATGGATGACGACGAGTTGGAGAATGTGGATAAGGCTGTTATCTCAGGGACGCAGCGGGTAAGTGCACAGTCAAAGGAAAATATTGGCATTAAAAAGGATTATTTCACTAATATGACTTGTTGATGTTCAACATTGGTTTGTTGCAGCTTTGTGAATACTGCAAAAGGCTGGGTGCAACCGTTCGTTGTCATGCTGTGGGCTGTTCAACGTTTTACCACTTTCCTTGCGCGGCAGCCAGTGGATCCTTCCAATCCATGAAGCAGTTGGCCCTTCTTTGTCCACAGCACATAGACAAGGCGGAAGAGCTGGGTAAGAAAAGCTCATCTTCTCAGCATTCGTAACCTATTGCATAGTGCACGCAAAGGTCAGGGTAAACTTTATTATCCCCAAGGGGCCATTTGTTCTACAGCCAGCAGTATCACATAGACAACAAACCAACAATAAATAAAAAATTCCAAGCCCCACCACCACCCTTACAGTTATTCAGCCGAACATTTTCACAAGTGTTATCCACTTTAAAACTGCAAAACATGGGATAAAAATACATCCTCCGAGATATTTTTTTGTTTTACACATGGCCTCCACCTGAGACTCAAATGTTAGCCCGTGGTCCTACACTGTTCCCAAATATTTGTACTATTGAACCACCTCAATAGCCTTCATCGCGGCCATGAACACAAATTACACTGGAGCATACGCTTCCTACTAACACAGTTAACAATTCCGCATGTCCAAAAAGTAGTGGAAAGGAAGAAGTAAAGCTTATTAGTGTGTGTGTGTGTGTGTACAGTGTTAATGATGTGGATGAAGCATATGAACACTTTCTAAATATTTATATGAACCTCTATGATAAGAACTGTCCCTGGAGAGAAATGTCTAAGAAGCAAAAGAAAAATAATCAGCCTTGAACAGGTCATGTTGTGTTTGTTTTGTTTTTTTACATTTCTATGATCATTATTTTATTATGGCTGTAAGAAAATCACCATCACATCACTGTACGGTTACATTACCATACAGTTCTTTATGTGTTAAAAAAATCATACCTGGAATATAGGGAGTGAGTAAATATAATAGTAACAGATAGGGAGAGAGATGATTTAATAAGATTTGTTTCTTCCTACTCTCTTTGGACATGTGGGACTGTGAATTGATTTATGTGATGCACTGCATTGTAACCCGATGCATGTTCAAATAAAATGAAACCATTACCAATCCTACCCCTCATCCATTAGTGGGTGTGGTATTTAAGCCGCACCCACTAAACATACAGAGAAAAACAGATTTGTACATGTGTAAGCTGCACATGTCCACCACATGATGTAGCTCTTTGACAGAAGCCAATCATGAGCTATGAAGGAACTCTCCACAAGCTTGTCAACCCATTGGAAAACAGTCTGACTTAAAAAGAATGCTAAAATCATCAGACAGAAACGTAACACTGGAAAGGTACCTAAGAAATATACAAGTACCAATATCAGTTTAAACAATTTTTACTTTTTCCACATATTGCATCTAGTCCCAGCGAAACATTACATTGGGTATTCCTGCCAGGGTGCTGCAATGCTGCCTCTGTAATCCCAATCCCAATCTCAATCCCAAATCTATTCTTTGACTTTCTCAGCCGGTGAAGAAGCTTGGTGTGCAGTGTGCGACTCAGTGGGAGAGCTCGCAGACTTGTTGTTCTGCACGGGTTGTGGTCTACATTATCATGCGGCCTGTTTAGAGATAGGTGCCACGCCCATTCAGCGAGCAGGATGGCAGTGCCCGGAGTGTAAAGTGTGCCAGACTTGCAGGTGAGTTCATGCCTATCAAATCAAATCAACTTTATCGGTCTATCGTTGCACTGGACATTTATTAGCTGTTTCACAATGCAGTCGTCTCTTGTTTATAGCGGTTAATTGGTTCCAGACCCGAGCGCAATAAACCAATTTCCGCAACATCGGATTGACTGTTAAATGGGACCTTTTATGCTTTTGACTTTTGAATTTCAGTATGTTTTGACCAATGATAGACCAGTCTACCATTCATGAGTTTCTGAAAAACTACAATAGAGCGAGGGAGCTATAATGGTACCGCAATATTGCAAAGGACGACTGTACTGTTATCTTGTATCATGTTAATTGACTGACTTGTATTTATTTTGAGTAACCCTTGATGTTGTTGTTCCTCAGACAACCAGGTGAAGACTCTAAAATGTTAGTGTGTGATGCCTGTGATAAGGGCTACCACACCTTCTGTCTCCAGCCAGCCATGGATTCTCTCCCCTCAGATCCATGGAAATGCAGAGTATGTAGACAACTGGAAAGGAATTTCACTGTTCACGTTCTTGAGACTGCTTCTCCTCATGATTTCCAATATTGATGTTTGAATCATTCCAGAGGTGTCGTGTATGCATGGAGTGTGGGATCCGTGGTCTCGTGGTGCCAGGTTTGGCTCAGTGGTTTGACAACTATGCTGTGTGTGAGGCCTGCCAGTGTCAGCGCAGCTCGGTGTGTGCCGTCTGCAGGAAAGCTGCAAACCCATCTGTTGCTCTTCAGTGCTGCAGCCTATGCCACAGGTTAGATCAACGTCTGCACACACTTTGGGTTTCAGCCATGTTTGGCCTCATCACTCATTGTTTGTATGATCTTTTACCGTGGTCTCAGGTGGGTGCATATTGAGTGTGCTTTACCAGGTGAGCTCCCAGAAGTCAAGAGCATATGCCTGCTATGTAAGAAGGATCATCAGCAGCAGGAGCGTCTCACTGAGGCATACACAGCAGAGACACAAACCACAGAGACAGTTGATGAGACTGAAGGACGGATACAGTTGGTGGAGATGACAATCCAAACAGGCATGATGACAGAAGAGCAGGTGGATGTATCCCAGGCGACACAAGGCCAGGGAGGGACATCAGAGATGGCTTTGGCAGAAGAGGCTGAAGAAGCGACACCCATGGACCTAGGTAAAGAAAAACCCCAGCAATAGAATATTTGTCAACATTTAGTTTTGGTACAACATAATACAAGTATGGAAACTAAGTAGTTGTCACTTCAGGTGCGGAGACAACAAATGTAGGTGACAAAACCTCGGAGGAGCTGAAGATGGACAAGGAATGCACTTCAGAGGGGCCTAATGCTTTCTTTGAGTCTCCAGGTAAGAGCAGAATATTTGCACATGGACACAAAGCATGCCATACTAATGGCAGATTTGTATGTGATTAAAGTAATAACATGCATTCCTTCATCCTAGATGGAGAGTGCTCAGCAGAACAAGGTGCCTCTTGTATACCTGGTGATGATAGGAGAGTCGGAAAGCCAGTCAGCCAGGTGATCCAAGCGGACTCTCTCCAGGATTCCATTGCTGAGAGACGTTCTCAAATTCCTAAAGTAGAAGCCGTGGAGGAGGGCCTTGAAAATATGGAGGCGCAGGAACGGAAGACTGTTCTTTCTGTGGTTAAACCTGCATCAGCAGAGTTGTTAAATTCCGTTTCCCAACCATTCAGTAAGATTCTGGCAAAGTTCTCACATTCTCAAGCATCTGTGGTGAAACAAAAGCATGCACCGCTCTCTGATGAGCAGGACACACGGTCATGCCAGGAGCTCCAGTCATCATTTCATCTTTCTTTGTCACCTGTCACTCAAAAAGAGTGCTTCACTGCCAACTTGGAGGAGAGGCTGCTTCCTCACTCTGAAGAGGAGGATGATGAAGACGACGACGAGCAGATGAAAGAAGAAGGACATGATTTGGAGATAAAGCAGGAGCAACACGAGCATCAGATTAAGTCGGAGTCACTGCTGGATGAGTTGTCCAACATGAGCCATGGAGATGAGAGTAGCAGTGGCTTCTTGGGCTCTCCTGGAGAACCGGATCATCAACTCTCCATGGACCTTGGCCTTCACTCCACTGGCCGCTCTCATGTGGACAACATGCTCACGGAAACCGATGACTCGCTTCCCTTTGAACCCTTCCGAAGTGACGGAGAGAAGGTGAAACGCAGAGGATCCCCTGGCCGCTCACGGGTAAAACAGGTCGGAGCTCGCTCTTTAAACATTTCTGTTTCAATTTATTAATACTGTCACAATTGGATGGAGTCATCCTGATTGCACTTCTGTCTTGCAGGGGCGAAGCAATAGTTTCCCTGGGAAGCGTCGACCTCGAGGAGGCGGTGGAGGGAGAGGGCGTGGTGGCAGGTCCCGCCTCAAAGCCATGGCCTCTTGCATCGATGCTTTCTTGGTGAGCCAAACTCTGCATACCATATTCAGAGTTCATTATACGGCACAGCGACAAGAATGTAACCATTTTTTTCTGTGTTCTTTGTCCTCAGCTAAGCATGACCACAGACTCTGGAATCAGTAAGGAGGAGGAGGATGAGGAGGATGACACTATGCAGAACACAGTCGTTCTTTTCTCAAACACTGATAAATTTGTTCTGCTCCAGGTATAACCATCTTATTTCAATGCAAGCCTGTGAATTATGGCATATTCTATTCGATTCAACATTTTCTTTCTCCCTTTCATATGTGTTTAGGATATGTGTGTGGTGTGTGGCAGTTTTGGAAAGGGTGCCGAGGGACAGTTGTTAGCTTGTGCGCAGTGTGCTCAGTGTTACCATCCTTACTGCGTGAACAGCAAGGTAAGTACGACATTACCAGGGAAGTCCCGATATTTATGTTGGATAAAGGGTCGATATCAGCCCCATAAATTTGAGTATCGCACAATGTCGGCCTGCATCTAAAATCTCTGTTTTTGGCACTCTGATAAAGCAGTCGATTCCCGACCTGGCTGCAGCGGCCTGGATAGGCAAACAAGTCAAGCCTTAACTGGCCATTGTTCACATATACTTTTGTCAATTTTTTTTTATTTAGTATTTTTGTGACGCTACTCCTTCCTCTTCTAAGATTTCTTTCAATGTCCAATGTCCAGATTTCTCAATTAAACAAGCCATTTCAACACCCTCATAACATTCAAGCTACCTGTTTTTCAGATGACAAATTGTTTTGTTTTACGCAAAAGTCTCATTTTCAGTATAACTGTATGAATCGGTTTCTTCTAGGGCATTTCTTAGCTGATTCAAAGTTGTATTGGGACACCCCCGAAACATTGCCATTGTCATCTTCATAAACCAAGTAATTCATCAGTCTAAATAAACCCAACTTTACATTTTCTGCAGATCACAAAGACGATGCTCCGCAAGGGCTGGCGCTGTTTGGAATGCATCGTGTGTGAAGTATGTGGAAAGGCTTCAGACCCCTCCCGCCTGCTGCTGTGCGATGACTGTGATGTCAGCTATCACACCTACTGCTTGGACCCGCCCCTGCACACAGTACCCAAGGGTGGTTGGAAATGCAAATGGTAAAGAAGACTAAAGCTGTGAAAGCTTTGTTCACACTTGTAAATTTGAATAGAGTCAAAGCAAATGTTGAAATTTGCAATTTATGTAAAGAATTCATCAGACCTTGTATATAGTATTCAGAGGCCCAACCCTCATTTATGGGTGTTTGCAGCAAGAGAAAAAATGTTTACATCATCCACTTTGACACATATATTCCTTTTAATTTGAGTTGTATTTGTCTGTTTCTACTTATTTCTAGGTGTGTGTGCTGTGTACAGTGTGGCTCCAACTCCCCAGGTTTCCACTGTGAGTGGCAGAACAACTACACTCACTGTGGCCCCTGTGCCAGCCTCGTCACTTGTCCAGTATGCCGTGAGAACTTCATGGAGGAGGAGCTGCTCCTGCAGTGTCAGCACTGTGATCGGTGGGTGCTGATCATGACAACCACACGCGTCATAAGTCCTCACCAAAAATTCATCAATTGTTGTGCGGTACCTAATAGGGGTGTTACAAGATCTCCTGAGTAAAATGTTCCAAAATGTCTCATTCAGAATAAAAATGTTTTGTGGGCAGTCTGCCTGGGAAAATAATGAATTCATCACAAAGTAAATGAAAATGAACTCCATTATTTTGTTGATTTGTATTGCCCAATCGTACCTATCCAGGTCACACTGTCACCTCCCACATGGGCAGAGAACTGCAGAGTCACCAGTTGGACTAATGCTGGCCTTCTTGGGGCCTTTATGTAGGCCTCCAAAACCAATACTCAAATTATGCAGACACCCACTGAGTATTGCGTAATGTGTTTTCCACTTTTGTGCAATGACCCGTGACAACATGACATCTCATTAGCTGAACTACCCAAGTTAACAAGGTATAATTACAAGTAGAAATATGCATACATTTCTACCTCATTTTCTATTAACTGTCGGTGTACGTTCCTTATAAGCAAAGCTAAAATTAGACCTCTTCGTGCCAATCTTGTGTCTTGTCTCTTCCTGAACTGAATGTCTCACGACACCCTTCGTTACAAGTGATGTTTTGCAGGGCAAAAGGAGAAAAAAATTAAATGTACTCTAACCAAATCAATTTTTCCCCATAGGAAATACTGCAAACCTAATTCGCCTGTTTCGGGCACCCAAAAATATTAACAAAAAATGTATTTAAAGTTATACAGTTACAGTAAAACATGCAAAAAAACTATTCCAAACTAAAACAATATGCACACAAATGACGAATGAAAGGGATTAATGAAAATGTAACATCACTTTTACCTTGCCAAAGACGGTGATGACGAGCAGCAAGCGAAGAGAATGATGACACCTGCATACCTTGCTACGAGTTATTCCTTAAATTCAGTTGGACAGTGGTGCCTTAGTTAACGTCATTAATCCGTACCAGAAGGTCCAACTCAAGCTGAAACAGACTCTAACCAAGGCAAATGAGAAAATAATTTGTATGAGTTCCTATTACTGTCATGTAACACTATGTATTTGTGTGTGTAAAGATGGGTCCATGCAGTCTGTGAGAGTTTATACACCGAGGATGAAGTGGAACAAGCGTCCGATGAAGGCTTTGCGTGTACATCCTGCAGCCCATATGTTCCCAAACCTGTTGGTGAGTCAGAACCATATATAACTGAAAAATGTATGTGTGAAAATAGAACTCAATACATGATTTCCTGTTGTATTTTCTACCTCTTTCTTCATTATAGTCGAGTCGGCCATTATGGCTTCAATAAAGATCAAGGAGCCAGGTTAGTAGAATTTGCTTATTCCTTTTTTGCTTCATCGCTGATGCATTCAGCAATAAATCTTCATCTATAATTTCCAATGCAACTTCACAGAGCCTCAGTTCTACCGGTTAGAGGGTGTGTGGCTGACCGAGTCGGGAATGTCCCTGCTACGAACCATATCCATGTCTCCCCTACTCAAGCGACGTCAGCGTCGCTCCCGTCTTGGCACCTTGTGCTGCGATGGAATGGATGTGAGGGAGGAAGGAGAAGGGGAAGAGGGAAAAGGTTGACACATTTTCTGCTCTTTCGTAGACTATGGAACAGCCATATTTGTGTTCTCATTCAATGTGCTCTCATTGATCCAGTCTGCGGGGAGTCTATGGATTGTGACACGAAGATGGAGAACTCTGGGAGCCCCGACAGAGAAGGCGGTGTTGACGGAGGGGCTGATGGCGTGGCTGAATGCGAGGGTCTCAAAGGGGGGGCAGAGGATATAGAAGATGGTAAAAAACGAAAACGTAAACCTTACAGACCCGGTAAGCACACATGATTTTAAAAATAGTTCTTTGTCAAACATTAGTAAGCTATTTGTGTATAAAGTATGGACAAATTCCACTAGGAATTGGAGGCTTCATGGTGCGACAACGAAAGTGTCACACACGATTGAAAAAAGAATTTTTTGCCCAACTTGCTGGAGAAACGACATTAGATGGACAGCCTATAGAGAGAACCATCGAAGAAGGTCAGTGGCAAGAATGTTTCAGTGTGCTATACCTTGTCTTTTGCCAGAGCAAATTAACTGTTTAACTCATTAAATCTAAGCCATAAAAAACTTTGACACAAATGTCTAAACAACGATGCTACAACATCAACAACAAGAATTAGTTGTTTTACACATATACCACCATGCACTGTTAACCATTTTGGTAGCGAAAGATGCCATTATCTAATGTATTATCGCAAAAAAAAAAAAAAAAAAGAGGACAAGGTTGTCTGAGTCGTAGTGCAAACATGCAAGTTCTGTAAAATATAAGGGGTCTTACTTTGGTTTATAAAATCCATGACCTCCTCATCCAACTTGATTTTAACTTGTGAATATGATTTGTTTTTTTACATGTAATTAGGACCTCATCCTGACACCGATAACATCATGGATCCTAAACCATTGGAGGGTGAAGAACAGGCCAAGAAGCGTCGGGGACGGAAAAAGAGCAAACTTGAGGACATGTTTCCAACATATCTTCAGGTTTGTTCATCTCTCTCTATGCCCCCTTACTTAACGTTCGAGATGACGCCCGCTTTAATCACACAATCATTGCTTTTGTTTGAAGCCAACTAGTTAGCAACCAATTTATTTATTCTAAACTTAAGAAAGGTTTTCAAACGGAGTGGGGAAGAAGGACAAGTAAGAAGCCACAAACTTACCACATCCACACTAAATTGGAGGATAACTTATTTTCACAATGTTGAATATCAGATCTGGTAAATTTGTCCAGTATTGGACCGATACAGAGTAAACAGACCGATCATCCCTTAAAATGGTATGGGTTTAAATTCTTGTTTGTTCAAATAAACAATAACTTATCTCTCGTGCAGGAAGCTTTCTTCGGAAAGACACTTATAGACCTGAGCAAGAAGGCTGTAATGACACTCCCCGGACAGAGACAAGCCGCTTGCCTTCTTCGACCCTCATTACCAGCACCATCAAGTGTCAAAATGACTTCTCCGGAGAGTAAGGACCACTTGAACTCGACAAACGAGAGTTTTGACTGCGTTGACGAGGTTAACAAATCTTGTCCATAACATCCGTACTTCTTTTTCTCTCTCTAGCTGAGGCCAAGGATCATATGATGGATCATCTCAAGCAAGAGGGGCGTCAGGCCCCCAATCCTCAGGGAGACTGTACAGGTTTGTACCTGGACTCTGGAACTAATTTATTGCTTTTGTTTGGACAGCAAATTTGTAAATATTTGTCTTTTTTTTTCAGCAGTCTTTGCACCATCCTCATCACTGAAGGACCAAGGGTCAACCGATCCTCATGATTCCGATGCAGAAAAAAGTGAAGGTAATTTACAAAAAAAAGAAGTCAAATGAGGCGTTAACATGTTTCACATCTCATCTTTGCTTGTCAGGTCTTCCACAAGGGGTTGAGAATCAGGACTCTGAGCTGTTCTTCAGGAAGGTTCTGGGAGTCTCAGAAGGCTCCACCTTGGAGGGTATGAAGCCCATCTCTGAGGGTAATAAGGGAGAATTCAATTGTAGCACTCTGCCACAAAGAGCTCTCCTCTCAGGTGTGTAGAATGGGATGTCTATGGCAGATTATTGTTCTATGAAGGATGTACGTTTGTGTGGGGATTTCAATATGTAAATGTCCTGCAGGATCTCTGCCTTCAGCTGGAGTTATGGATGCTTTCCCTGGCCTTTCACAGTCACCATTCTTTGACATGCGGTAGGAAGTCATACATTTATTTTTTTTAGCAGTGAATTTATCTCTCAATTCTGATGCCATTTTACTGTAGAACACAGAGGCATGCAAATGTATTTATTTTTATTGTAAGCCTTTTATACTGTATCATCTTCAGGGAAAAAGGAGGGCTGTTTAGTCCAAATGGGGGTGAGGAGAGCCCATGGGCAACTCCTTCCACCCCAGTGACTCCTTCCTCCCCACCAACCCCCACCGAGGCAGAAGGTGATGGGCTTTCTTACAACCAACGCAGTCTCCAGCGATGGGAGAAAGACGAGGAGCTGGGAGAGCTATCAACCATTTCTCCAGTGCTTTATGCCAACACCAACTTTCCTACTCTGAAACAGGACTACCCAGGTGAGTGTGGACGGCTACTATTAGTAATGTACTTCCATTATGGCTATGTTTCATTTTTTCCTGTCTTCCAGACTGGGCAAGTCGCTGTAAGCAAATCATGAAGATTTGGAGAAAAGTGTCAGCAGCTGACAAAGTTCCTTATCTGGTATGTTGTTTGATTTTACCACCTATATATTTCAATTTTATTGTGTTATTTTCTTATTGGCTTATAATTCTAGTCCAAAGCAATCAGAGCAAAATAGATTATTTTGTGGACTGATATGTGAACTGTGCCTGCCATAAGGAGTATTGTATCAGCCGTCAAGAAAAACTAAAAGTGATTGGAACAGACAAAAATTGAAATACATTTTCTATGAAAATAATTGAATGATGTAATTTCTCTCAAAAGCAAAAAGCAAAAGACAACAGAGCAGCTCAGAGGATCAATAAGGCACAAAAGGTGAGTTTTATATTCTAATGGTAAAATAAAGTTGCAAAAGATGATCATATCGCCAATCGTTGTTCTTCTGGCTTTTGTTTTCTCCTCTCATAGCAGGCAGAGAGTCAGGTGTGTAGGCCAGTTAAGACGGAGCCAGTGCGGATTAAAGGGGAAAGACCCAGTTTACACCTCCAGATTCCAGCACCTTCTGGATCTACGTCCATCTCGTCTCAGCCAAGTTCAGCAGAGAGCCCATATCCCTTCCCCCCAGATTCAGGCTCTTCCTCTGTCTTTTTCTCAGATGTTATTGCAAAAAACCCTAGATCAGCTGAAATCCATACAGACCCTTTTGCCAAACTCCCTCCCCAGTCACCTCGTTCTCACTCCCACCCACCAACTCCTTTAACCTATGCTGGGGCTAGCCCCATACAGGCCTCCTCCTCAGGTTATTCTGCTTCCGGCCCACAGGGTCCTCCTCAGGGACGGCCAGCTAGTCTTGGCCCCTTTGACATGCAACTAGGCACCTCTGGAACCTCCAGACGGGCTCAGCAGGTTGACCCCTACTTCAGATCCCAGTTACAGCAGCAGCAAGGTCATTTATCACAATCTGAGCAATGTTCTCAAGAGTCCCTTACGCCTCTACAAAGTCCTCATTCCAGAAGTGCTGGAAGTGGTGGAGAGTCAACCATGTTCTCACCATCCCATAGCATACATTATGGGGACGGTCAAAGAACTCAGCAAGGCATGGGGCAGACGGAATACGGCTCATCCCCTTCACCATCCACAATGGCCTCTTCACCTGCAGGCACAGGCCAGTACAGGGCTGATATGAGCGCACCATCCCCACGCTCCGCTGCTGTTGGAAGGCCTGACCTTGCCACTGGCTCTCCTGCTGGGATGCTGGAGTCTGGTGATGGATTTTTTAAGGCACCCATGATGCCACGATTGTACCAAGGGGAAGGCGGTGCACTTCATCATGGAGCCTCCCCGAGCCATCCCTCAGAAAGTTACAGGCAGTCTCCGTCTCACTCTTTCACTGATGCCCACGCTCAATCTCCAGGAACTCTCAAGTTGCAGTCAGGTGATAGTTGTCCTCTTGGATCCCAGAAAAACCCTGTAACTCAACAGGAATTGTGCCCAAGAGTTCCCTCCAGCCCACAATCCCAGGGCAGCTGTCAGTCTCCCCACACTCCAGGTGGACTCTCCAATGATGCATACTCTGCCCAGTCTCCTCTGACCCCGCGTTTCCAGTCCCCAGATCACTGTTCCCAGCCACCATCAAGGCCACAATCTCGAGACCCTTTCACAACTATCCACAAACAACCTCGCCCATCATCTGCTGCACCAGATGGAACTACAAGTGTCAAAAGCTCACCTAATCCACATCAGCCACCTCCGCCACATTCCAGCAATAGCTCCATGGGGGATCTTGTTACTTGCAAACCCTTAGCACCATTCAGTGCTGGCACAGGAACGATTCCGATACCCCAACAGCAGGGTCAAAATACACCAGGTCAGCCACAGCCAACCCAGCAGACTCCTGGTGCGGACAGCTACGGCTCAAGACCTATTCCTCCTCCTGGATCTCAGGACCTGGCAGCTGTCCGCCCTCAAGATGCATCTCTTCAGACATCATCGCCAGGTACTCAAGAAATGCCTGATGTGTCAGCAGCTCAAGATCCAGCACTAGTGGGCCTTAGTCCCTCTGAACTGGAGAAGCACAGACAGGTAAAAAGTGTTTCCAATGGAATCATATTTTTATGTAGGGATGCTCCGATCGATCGCGATTTCAGTGAGAAATCATTTGATCGAGTTGGGGCTTTTCTATTAGTTATTTTGGGGGGCTTCCTCGCAGTCAGGGGACCATGGAATTATCCTGACTTTTTCCCTTTGATATCCTGCATCGCAAGCCAATAGCTCTAATCATAAATAATTAGAAACATGTTTTATTATTAATCCATGTGATCGGTATCGGCCGTTGTCACTCAGCATTGGCGTCCGCAGCATAAAACCCTGATCGGAGCATCCCTATTTCTACGTAGATTGAATTGTTTTCTTAATTCATGCAACTTGTTTTGTTTAGCGTCAGCGGTTAAGGGAATTTCTAATCAGACAACAAATGCAGCGGAACACCATTCGGCAAGAAAAAGAGGCAGCTGCAGCCGCTGCTGGCAATGTATCCCCTGCATGGCCAGGAGGAGAGAGAGGTGCATTTCAGCAAGACAAGACCCACAGAGCACCGCCACCCTATCCACAGGTACACGTATATAGTTTAAATTCTGTTTCATGTCAAATGTAACTGAAGTAAAGCGGCCCTCGAAAGTGACAAAAACCAAGTAGATATAAAGAAATTCTGCATATAATTTTGTGCGCTTCCATTAGGATCGTGTTGCTCCTCCAACTGTGGGAACTCAGGCCTCAATAGGGAAGATGCCCATTAATGCCAGCGGAATGGGGGACAAACTAATTAGGCCACCATCTGCAGGAACCCCTGCCATCATGGACCCGAGTACACCAAGGTATGCACGCAAGCTATCATGTCAGCAATTATAATTGGTAAAAGGTTTCTATGTTTTTCAGTGGTTGTTGCTGTGTTTATTTGAATATTCGTCTTGTAAGAAAAACAAATCATTATACCTCGTAACTGGAATTTGGTTTCCATCTGTTCGCCAGGCCACCAGGCCCCCCCAGGCCGCAGGGCATGTTTGCCCACCCACCTTTCCCTCCCCAGTGGCAGGGGCAAGCTGCAGGACCCAGGAGATTTCCCCACCCTGGCATGGAGGCTATGGCCATAAAGCACAATGTCAACTCCGCTGTAAATGTCCAGAGTATGGAAGGCATTCGTAAACCTCACACCATGATGCCATCACATGGAGGGGAAAACGTCCAGCCAATAGCCCAAGTACCCCCACCGCAGTTCATTGAATTAAGACACAACTCGCAGAGGCTCCCACTTAGACCTCACTTTATACCTCGTGGACCCCAGTCCAGACAGCGCCTCTTTGTCCCTCAAGAGATACCAGCACCTTATGTTCAGCAGCATCCAATCGTGTCAGCTGATGGTATTCAATCAGACGGGGGCATCGACCCACAGTTGGGGTTACAGCAGAGTGAACTGTCAGCTTTATTACCTCAACAGCAGCAGCCTCAGGCAGGAGGTTCAACTTCTAACACTTCTGCTTCCGGGCATCGTCAGCTTTCACAATCAAGCCTCGTCCCACAACCCCAAACTGCTATGGTAGAACACAATGAGGACCTACCAGAGCCTGATCTTGAAGCCCTCGGGGATGCCCCCGGGGATGGCGGTGTGGAAGATGAGGATTTAGGTCTTGACTTGGATCCAGACAAAGGAGATGATGAACTGGGAAACCTGGACAACCTGGAAACCAATGACCCACATTTAGATGACTTGCTTAATAGTGATGAATTTGACCTTTTGGCTTACACTGACCCTGAACTAGACCAAGGAGACCCTAAGGATGGCTTTTCGGACCAGCTGCGCTTGGTGGAAGCTGAAAGTGAAACCCCTTCATCCTCCTCTTGCTCTGCACTTGTCAAAGTGGAAGAGAAATCCAAGGTGGAATCTGAGCAGATGCTGTCAGCTTCACCTAGCAGGTCTGCTACCCAATTGCAACCCTCCTCTGACACAGTTGGCAACTCCAAGGTAAAAGTAGAACCAGGAAGTCTCACTCCTCAGCTCCAGTCAGTACAGACTGCTGTAAAAGATGAAATGGTAGAGGCTGTATCTCTGCTTCTTGGGGGAACCGCATCTTCCTCTATGCCATCACAGCAAGAAAACCAGCCAGCTTCCATCAGCTCTGTTAGACTAGGGGGGCTTTCATACCCGCTGCAAGGCCAGGATGATCCTTTGCCTTTTCCGACAGCTGCTACTCATGCAGATATTAGTGATGATCCGCTTGGGTTGCCTGATGTTGGAGGACAGCACGCCGCTGCCGTCGATTTGGCAAAGGTAGAGAGCTCATTGGATGGTGAGCTGCCTCTATTAATACAAGATCTACTTGAACATGAGAAGAAGGAGCAGCAGAAGCAGGAACAGCTTAACTCCCTTCACCAGGGAGGCATGCCACCACATTTTCCTTGCATTCCAAATCAACAGTCAAACCCACATGTTCTGCCACAACACCACCGCCCACCACCCCAAGCAATAATGGCCCAGGCGGGAATGGTGTCCCGTGCTCAACACATGCTGCCACAGCAGAGGATTTTGGAACCAGGAATGGTGCCACCACCTCACATGACCATGCCCCAGCAGCAGGCCGGGGTGAGGATGGGGCAGCCAGGAATGCATGCAGGTCTCAGTCATCCACAGCAGCAACCTGCGGTGAAACAGTCACCCCTGTCCAATAATTTCTTCCCAGACAAAGGTAACCGCTATGGCTTTCAACTGTAGTTCAGTTATAATAGCGTTCTCTTCACAATACATCAACAAATGTGTTGTTACTTTTGCAGATTTGGACAAATTTGCTACTGAGGACATAATGGATCCTATTGCCAAGGCAAAGATGGTGGCACTTAAGGGTATCAAGAGAGTTTTGGCTCAGGACCCCATGGTTGTGCCCTCTGGTATCAGCAGGTACTGTTACTTTGTCTGTGGAACATTTTGTATCCATCCATCTTCTGGTTGTATTCTGTTGTTTTTAATACAGTCATGGGAAAAAATCTTAGACCACTTTGTTTCTTCAGTTTCTTGTTCATTTTGGTACAACTAAAGGCACAGTTGTTAGCTCATAAAGGATTTTGGAAATACAATGTTATAGTTATTCTAGAAGTTGCTAGATATCATCTCTTAAATGAAACTCTTTATTTAACTATAACACTCTTTAGTTATCATCATTATAACGGTCCCAACAAATGTTCCTTTAGTATCAGGCATTGAAGGGAAGAAACAAGTGTGGTACAATACATTTTTTGTAGGATTTAAAAAATGAAGCTAAACTTTTAATTTTTAATCCTACCACCCCACCCCCCAAGCTTGGTGTAATGTGCATTATTGGTTTATACTGTATTGGTATTGTTGTAAAGTTAAACATCGTGCTTGCCTTTTAGGCAACAGGTTTCTCTGCTTGCTCAGAGGCTGTCATCTGCTCCGGGAACCGACCCAGGCCAAGTTTCGTCTGGGCCTCCAAAAGTAAGCGCTTAGGATACATAGTTTATTCAGTGTCATTTTATATGAATAATTCCTTTTATTTTTGTGTTAAGGAGGGTGAAACCAGTGATCCCATCCAGTCAAGACCTAACCCGCCACAGTTTGTGCAAGGGATCATCAGTATGTCAAACAGTAACAGAAATTCACTAGTTAATTTTGTAATTATCCTGTGTACATGTATAGATGACTAAGGTAATTGTCCTGTTACAGATGATTCCGAACAGCACCAGTATGAAGAATGGCTTCTTCACACTCAGCAGTTACTCCAAATGCAGTTGAAATTTCTGGAAGAACAAATTGGAGTTCATCGAAAATCACGCAAGGCACTGTGTGCAAAACAGCGCACGGCAAAG
Organism: Doryrhamphus excisus; assembly: GCF_037039965.1. Lineage (NCBI taxonomy): Eukaryota > Metazoa > Chordata > Actinopteri > Syngnathiformes > Syngnathidae > Doryrhamphus > Doryrhamphus excisus. The sequence continues at coordinate 545,433 of NC_136373.1, read as the reverse complement.
AAAGCTGGCAGGGAGTTTGCTGAGGCAGATGCCGAGAAACTCAAGTTGGTCACGGAGGAACAGAGCAAAATTCAGAAACAGCTTGACCAGGTATGTAGGAGCCGAGCTTGGGGAGACCTTATCTGGCTTACAGTCACGCCCATACAAGGGGATCTGCTCCTGATTTCATAAAATGGCAGATTTACCACGCCTTTTCAAACTGAGTGTTTTGAGCCATCCCAAACTTTTTTCAGTGCAAAAATGCGCAAACCTCTTTAGCTGGAACTTTGGCATGGTTTAACATGTGAATACAACATTGTAACTACATTTATAGGTCAGACAAGTGGAAAAAGCGTAATAGGTTCCCTTTAACTTTACCCTTTCATCACTTTATAAAACTTCCTAAAAATGTTATGATTGTGGAAATTCTCTTTTCCCACACATTAAAAACACCTTATGAAATCTATGTATATCTGTTTTGTTGTAGGTACGCAAACAGCAGAAAGAGCACACCAATCTCATTGCTGAGTATAGAAGCAAGCAGCAGCAAGGTTCAGGCCTTCTAGCTCCTGGACATTCTGCACAGGGGCCCCCACCTCACATGTTTCCCCAGTTACCCGGCCAGATGCTGATGGGCCAACAGGAAACTCCCGTCATGGGTCAGCACCCTGGTATGGTTCTGCAAGGTGGAATGCCTGTTAGGATGCCCCAAGGTCAGCCTTTCATTGGAAGGGCCCAACACCAACTTCCAGGTACAAGGGCCCAATGTCCTCCTGGTGCTCCAGCAGGATTCTTCCCACAGGGGCCACCTGGAATGCAGGGCGCCGACCCCAGGCTTCTCCAAGAAAGACAGCTCCAACATAGAATTCGAATGGCAAAACTCCAGCAGCAGCAGCAGCAAGCGATTATGGGCCAGCAGCAGTTGCCACACGTAAATCAACAATCTGCCTTAATAACGCAGCCACAATCAAGTGTGTTGGGAAACCCACTGATGTCCCAACAGCAAGCAAATCTTCAACAGGGGAAATTAACCAATCAGATGAATCAGCAGAACATAGCTCAAGGCCCACAGGTAATGGGTCCGGGTCAGTCTGTGGCTCCACAACCGCAGAACTTTATTGCAGGCCAGCCCAATAACCAGGCTCAAGTCATAACAGCTCAAGCAGGATTAATCGCGAATCAGCCTGTTGCACAACCACTACAATGCAGGCCTCAAATGATGGGTCAGCAGGGAATGGTTGGATCTCAAGGTCATCCTGTCAGGGGTCCTCAGGCCCAGCTGACTCAACAACAGCAACAGAATATTCTTGCCCAACACATGCTTGCTTCTCCACAGCAGCAACAACAGCAACCAATTTTTTCTCAACTGCAGCAGCAGCAGCAGCAGCAGCAGCAGCAGCAGCCAATTGCACAGCAAAGGCAAGCAGTTCAAGTCATGATTCAATCCAATCAAGAGCAAGGAAGGCTTTCCCAACCCTCTACACCACAGGTGGGGTCATCCCCTTCCACAGGCAACAACACTCCTCAGCCACTGGGAGCCACAGACGGTCAAATTGTTGCAGCAAAAGAGGGTGACATTCGCAGCCCTGCTACCAGAACTCCACCACAGCATAGTGGGCCCTCAACTCCTAATCATATGCAGCAGATTGGCTCCGCAAATGATCAGCAAAATGATATGGGGCAACAGCCGCTTCAGCAGCAGCATCAAGACCAGGGTTATATGATGCCGCAGCAACCATCACTTCCTGAACAACAAATGGGTTTGGCTGGGAACCAACAAACCGGTGTCATTAAGCAACAACCGCAACATCTACCAACTGTTGTGCAGGGGCAAGACTCTGGTGTCATGGTTAAAGAAGAAGGAAAGTCTGCCGTTGATTTCCTAGCCCAGCAACAACAGCACCAGGCTGTTCACAATGTCATGCAGCAGCCCCAGGAGCCCAGCACCCAGCAACAGATGATGGGACAGAATCATCCTGGTCAGCTACAGTCTGTAATTAATCCTCAACAGCAAGCTCTCATTGCACAGCAGCAAAAACAGCAGGGCATGATGGGAATGATTAGAGTTCAACAGCAAGGCATAATTGCACAAAGGCCTGTGGTTCCAAACGCGCCTATACGCAACCCTATTGACATCCAGGCCATCATTGCTCAAAATCCACAACTACGCAATCTTCCCCCAAATCAGCAGATACAACACATCCAAGCCATGATTGCCCAGAGGCAGCTCCACCAGGGTCAAATGCTGCGGACCTCAGTGGGTCAAGCCCAACAGAATGAGTTGAGGCCCCACATGCTACTGGGCCAGGTGCCACAAGCGGTGAAACAAATGTTGCGAATGGAAGGGCAACAGATGCCGTACGGACCAATGGGAAAGCCTGGAACTATGTGCATTCAGCAATCAAGTGGCGCTCCTCAGTTTCAGCAGGGGGTCATGGTCCCAGGGCAACCGCACCCACAAACAGGAAAGACCATGCATAATCAAGTTATGAGAGGCCAGTTACAAATGCCACGATCTCCCATGGACCAGAGCCGTTTAATAAGGCCCGCATCTCCACGCCAGTCACTACCCACACACCCTGGTGATGTCAGACACCCACTGAACCACGCAGTAGGGATGCGGCAACCCATTCCCATTCAGCACCAGCAGCAGACACGGATGGCAGCTCCGACAGGCCACATGCAGGGATTCCCTTACAATGCATATTCTCCAAGAGCACCTTTTGGCATGAGCCCCACCCAGCCTGCCTCCCCACTCCCAACTCATGTCCCGTCACCTTCTGTTGTTGACAGCAATGCTGGAAGTGCAAGTCCATACAGTCATATCAAGGTGTCTCCACTCAGGTCACCAGGAACCAAGACTCCACTTGACTGTCCAGGACTAAAAATAGAATCACAGACATCGGCCAGTGAAATATGTCCTGCTCCAGCTCCACTTGTTCCAAATGGTCCACACACAGGAATGGGTGTCCAGCAACAGTTACAAGTTGCAGACAGCCGTAGTCCGTACACACAGCATGGCACTCCAGAAGGGGGTCTGTGCAAGATGACGCTGCATAACATTAAACAGGAGCCAAGGGAATTTCAGTGTGATGACACAGGAGAAGCACATTCTGGTAGTGTAAAGCGAGAAGCAACAGGTGACCTGGTTACTTCAGGAAGCAATGCTGCATTTTTAAATACAGATGACAATGCTGCAGAACCTGAGGCTCAAGGTGCCAGATCTGAAACTGGACAGCAGTTACTACAGAAACTCTTAAGAACCAAGAACCTTCAACTTGCTGCCCAGAGGCCTTCTGAAGGTATCCACAATGAGATCAATGGCCACATTAACAGCAAACTGGCAATGCTGGAACAAAAACTGCAAGGGACTCCACGAAATATGGAGGTGGGTTGTGTTTTAGTGGTGTCTTAATGTTGCTGAGTTTTTTGGGGGGATGGGGTTTGTGACCAAAGTCATATTTCCTTTTCTCCACTCTTTCAGGATTTGCAATCTATAAGTAAAAGGGCTCCTGCACAAAAGCCCAAGCGTCCAGTTAAAGCACCTGGAGACCGTGGACTTAATGTACGGAAGAAGAATAAGAAGGAAGACGTTGGGAAAAGTGCTGAAGCCTTGATAAAGCAACTCAAACAGGTGAATGAACCACAACAATATACGTATAATCATACTTTTTTTAGAAAGTCTGCCATGCGTGCGAATTGACATGTACGTATCTTCCAGGGTCTGTCTCTGCTGCCCCTCATGGAACCTTCCATCACAGCTAGTCTAGATCTGTTTGCTCCTTTTGGGAGCAGTCCAGCCAATGGAAAAGCTCAGCTCAAAGGATCCTTTGGAAATGCAATGTTGGACAATATCCCAGACTACTATTCTCAGTTACTCACCAAGGTAAAATGTAGGCTTAGAGTTATGCCTTCTTCCTAAATTGTGTTTATGTCTTAAATGGCTTATTTTCTCTGATTTTGTATAGTGTATTATGTAATACAAAATATTGTCTTTATTTATACTAATTCTACTTTGTGGAAATTCATTTATCATGCTAAACGAGGGGTTAGTGTACGTAACAACAACAGCAGGACTATATATCAACAAATCTACAATATCTACATTAGCTTAAATATTTACAAACCATAGCGACCACAGTAGTAAAAAGAAGATATCAGCTGCAACAATAATAACATTTTGGGATTGTCACTCCTGCTTTTTTTTTATTGGGATATTGTTGACCTTCACAGAGCAACCTCAGCAACCCACCCACCCCTCCATCTTCCCTGCCTCCGACACCGCCACCTTCCGTACAGCACAAGCTGCTCAATGGAGTGACTTCTGGGGAGGAACTCTCACATGCTCAGAAAGATGCAGGGTCAACAAATGAGCCAATAGGTAAATAACAATATCATCAAATGAGTTCACTTAGGAATATTTGTCTGCAAATTTTGACATCTTCAACTGTGTCTACAGAAGCGGTTACAGAACAGACAAGAAGTGTGGACATTCTTGCAGCGCTGCCCACTCCACCACATAACCAGAATGAGGACATCAGGTACCGCAGTGGCTCTTTGACATCGTGTTACGCATTCTTTTGCTGTGTCGCTTTAGTCATATCTCTGTTGACAGAATGGAGAGTGACGATGAGGACGCTCCAGAAAGCATCATCCCAGCATCATCCCCTGAGAGCAACGTCGGAGAAGAAACTCCACGTTTCCCTCATCTGCGAGAGCCAAAGGAAGAGGAGACGGAGAGAGCAATATCCCCCATCATCCCACTTATTCCTCGGACTGCTATTCCAGGTAAAAACTGGCAATATTGGAAAGGTGGGTTGGGTGATATGGACCTTGGCGTATAGCACCATATTTTTGGGATGTATCACGATATGACAATGTTAAACATTTTCATTCAGAGTTTAAAATACATACATCCACAGTAAAACATTTTTCGTGTGTTTCTCCCTGATAGCTTTCTCTGAGAATAAGCCCCTGGAAGCGACTGATAGCAGAGTGGTTTCCCTATCCAACAACTGGGACAAGGCTAAGAATAACGAGGTGGCCGTTACCTTCACGTTGTCCTCCATTGCAGCAAAGGTATCAACAAGATCATTGCTTATTATTAAAACAGTCTTTTCTACATGCATAGTTGAGTGAAAACTATCCTGACATTTTCCCAGAAACTTAACCATGTGATGATGGCAATGGCTCAATTGCTCAAGATAAGGATGCCAGGTTCATACGAAGTGACCTTCCCCTCCCAAAACGCTGACATGCCTGCAGTGGATGATCCTGGGAAAGGGCCTGTACAGCCTGGTATGTGCTGAGATAGTGTAGATCATCATGCCATTGCCAAGAAGTCCCAAACATGAATGTACGTGTTAATGTACCTGTTCCTTATCAAATATGTCATTGCAGGTGCTCTCAGTCTAAAGGACAATGCCTCATCTAGCCAAGATGAATGGCTAAGGCAGTTTGATGTTTCTCTGCCAGGCTGTACATTAAAGAAACAAATGGATATTCTGACACTACTTAAACAGGTCAGTTGAATACGTCCTCAACCATGTCGATTCCACTCTTCCATTAGAGTCCTTCAGTTGTAGCCATCATATGTGCATCTTCTTTCAGGAATTTGCAGATAACGAAGACAAACCAGCCCAGCACTGTTATACAACCAACGTAAATGACTTGGATGTGCGCCACCTTCCCGTTATTCCTTTGGAGGAATCGCCACTTCATTCTCCAACCCCTCCACTTCCTTGCTCCCCACCTCCAGTTTCAAGCAATGAAACAGAATCTCCCAAAAAGTCAGCTCCTCCATCCCACTCACCTGTCACTCTATGCACCGTTTCCATCAAGACGGAGCCTGAACAGGATGACGGACCTTCTTTGGGGGGGGCTCCATCGACTGAGTCGGCCGTTATCGCTGTGGAGACAGCCTCTGACACGGCACTTGACCAAGGAGCTTCTGATTCCGTTGCTCTGACAGAAGATTGCACAAATCCGATTTGCAAGAAGGAAGAATCGGTCAATGATCCTCTCATCAAAGATTCTCCCAGCCCGCTGGACTCCTCCCCTAAAGCCCTGAAGCAGCGCAGACCTCTCTCCCCGGAGGAGGAGATCCTGCTGCCCAAAGTGAAAAAATGGAAGGGGATTCGCTGGAAGCGTCTGCAGATTGTCATCTCCATACGTAAAGGTGGCTCTAAAAAGGAGAGCAGCCGTGAGGTCTCTGAGCTGATGGAGCGCCTTCGCATAACATTGCGACCAGACAAGCTGCCACGCGATAAACGCAAGTGCTGCTTCTGTCATGAGGAGGGCGATGGAGCTACAGACGGGCCTGGACGCCTGCTTAACATTGACGTGGACCTGTGGGTGCACCTCAACTGCGCCCTCTGGTCCACAGAAGTATATGAGACCCAGGGGGGCGCGCTCATGAATGTGGAGGTGGCACTGCGGCGTGGATTGCGGACCCTGTGTGCGTTCTGTCAGAAAACCGGTGCGACCAACAGCTGCAACCGACTGCGCTGCCCAAACGTCTACCACTTTGCGTGCGCCATCCGTGCCAGATGCATGTTCTTCAAGGACAAGACCATGTTGTGCACCCAGCACAAGCTGAAGGGCCCCAGCGAAGACGAGCTCATCTCTTTTGCCGTTTTACGGCGCGTCTACATCGAGCGCGATGAAGTCAAGCAAATAGCGAGCATCTTGCAGAGAGGGGATCGCATCCACCTTTTCCGCGTCGGCGGGCTCATCTTTCACGCAGTCGGTCAGCTGTTACCCTCCCAAATGGCCAACTTCCACTCGTGCACGGCCATCTTCCCTGTTGGCTACGAGGCCACACGCATCTATTGGAGCACACGAGTTCCCAACAAGCGCTGTCGCTACCGATGCCGCATCGGCGAGGATGACGGCCAGCCCTTATTTGAAGTGCGTGTCCTCGAGCAGGGCATGGAGGATTTGCACTATCGTGACACAACTCCTCAAGGTAGGACCTTTTTATTTGGCTGTGTTGTCCTTTTTTCTAAGAACGGAATCTGGTTGGCTTGGTAGGAATCTGGGAGCAGGTGGTTCACAACGTGGCCAAACTCCGGGATGATTCATCCATGTTGAAGCTGTTCACCGAACATGTCAAAGGAGAGGAGATGTATGGCCTCACGGTGCACGCCGTCATGCGCATCACCGAATCGGTAAGAGATGGCGTCAGTTTTCAACAAAAAAGGGGTTTCGACCTTTGGGATGTTTGGGATTTCATGAATTTGTCACTGTACTAAAACAGGACAGAATTCTCACCTTTTTTGTATTCCAGTTACCTGGAGTGGAAAATTGCCAGAACTACCAATTCCGGTACGGCCGTCACCCGCTGATGGAGCTCCCCCTCATGATCAATCCCAGCGGCAGTGCTCGCTCAGAGCCCAAAGTCCCAACACAATGCAAGCGGTAAGGCACGGTCCCCGATAACGGAGCCCTCCCATGTGTCCGCTGACCCCCCCCCCCCCCCGGCTTGCCCATCTCCAGGCCTCACACCCTGAACAGCACCAGCGTGTCCAAGGCTTATCAGAGCACCTTCACGGGCGAGATGAACACGCCGTACAGCAAGCAGTTCGTCCACTCCAAGTCGTCCCAGTATCGGCGCCTGAAGACGGAGTGGAAGAACAACGTGTACCTCGCTCGCTCTCGCATTCAGGGCTTGGGTCTGTATGCCGCTAAAGATCTGGAGAAGCACACCATGGTCATCGAGTACATCGGAACCGTCATTCGCAACGAGGTGGCAAACCGCCGTGAAAAGATCTACGAGTCACAAGTACGTCATTTCTCAGTACTACAAGGGATTCAAGTATTTGTGTCAGTTTCAGTGATTGTTCTTCTCCCCCAGAACCGCGGCATCTATATGTTCCGCATCAACAACGAGCAGGTGATTGATGCCACTCTGACTGGTGGTCCAGCTCGGTAGGTCACCCTGCAGTCCCGCTCAAATCAATGTGTCCTTAAAAGGTTGCTTCTCTGATAAAACAATCTGAGCAGTTGTGGTCATTTGAGGTTTTCTAACGAAACACACAAACTTGCTGTCTGTTTGCAGTTCAGCACATTGCAATTAAACGTTTACAATCCCTGCACCTTCTCTTCTTCTCAGCTACGTGAACCACTCCTGCGCCCCCAACTGCGTTGCAGAGGTTGTCACGTTTGACAAAGAGGACAAGATCATCATCATCTCCAGCCGCAGGATCCCCAAAGGAGAGGAGGTGCGCTCCGTGTGCATGAACACCATAGAGTCGCTCACTAAACTACAACCTACATCTTCTCAAATCTATTTCAACCTGAGTAGTCAGTCGCCGCGTCACATTTTGGAGGTTCACTACAGAAATATATGAAGAACTTGTGCTGTTTGATGGATGAAAACATCTCGTCTTACTGGGAAGCCCAGTAGAGGTGGACAAACCTGCTCTTCATTCAGGTTGGCCATTAATAATGCCAGAAGACCAGAAGTAAATACATTGTCAAACGACTATCCGCTACGGATAAGAGCATGAAACGAGTACATTTCGTCATTGCTGTTATCCGTATTCGTGTTCAAAGAAAATGCTCATTATGTATTCACTCTTTCCGCTCTGCGATTGGCCAGTCACACACGGTGGCCGCCTCCCCCACGGTGCAATCGGGAAGTTAAACACTGTCACAGTGCGTCTTGACGAGCATGCGGGTGTTTATCCAAGAATTTCTGTATGACTAAGTATTGTAGTAAAATGTTAGTGTACTGTCCAAAACTATGATTACGGTATTAATATGACATACCTGTACATGTGACGTACCATGTGACGCCTCCTAACCGTCCAAATGTTGGTTCCTCCAGCTGACGTACGACTACCAGTTTGACTTTGAGGATGACCAACACAAGATCCCCTGCCACTGCGGAGCGTGGAATTGCCGGAAGTGGATGAACTAATAAGACTGAGGATGGGAAAAACGGAGCGGGTGCCAGAAAGCCTTTCCGCGCCAAAGCCTTTTTTTTTTTTTCTTGAACTTGACTTAGCCAGTGCATAAGCTGTTCCCATAAGCTGTTGGCATTCGGAAGTGGAGGAAGGCCGGCTTCCGTAGTCGGATGACTCCAAGCAACAGTGGACGCGTGTAGCCAAAGTTTGAAGAGCATTCATCACCACAATCAAACACCACCACCCAATACTGCAGCTTGATGGAGGCTTTTTCCCCCAGGAGGGGGCACTTTTCAATCACCCGTTTCCTCAGCCAAAATACCCCCCCTTCCACCACCCCAGTCAATCTGAATCACTCTTTCTTCACTCCACTCCTGTCGACAACCACGTGGTCCTCACCCACACGGAGCTGCAGCAAAAAGCCATTTTCCAAATACTAACAATGAACTACAAAGTATTTTTTGTTGTAAGTCGGACCTACTTCCTTCCTGTGTCACCTCTGACTACACCCCCTCGATAAAAGGCACTTTCCCCATCGCACCATCAGTGAAGACAACAGATTATTGGCTAGCTAGACAATCTTAACATGAGGAAGAACTTCATGCCATGGATGGATGGATGAAGAGGCTCTGGACTGTGGAGTCGGGAGGTTTGTTGGACCCGGTCTACCTCGTTGATTTAGTGGGAAGTGACTGCTTTGTATAAAAACATTTTTAAAAAAACTACTACTGTGGAATTTTAGGGGCGGGGCGGGGCGGGGCGGGGCCTTCTCGGACAAGCAGGGAATCTCAAGCAGCAGGTTTGCTCTATCGACTCTATGCTGATGATCATTTACAATAAGGAACCAAGCTGATTATTATTATTATTATTATTATGAATCCTAACTTATTTATACAGAGGAAATATATACGATGAGCATTTTTGACGAGATATTGCATTAAATGAACAAAAAGACAGCCGGACGCTCAGCATCACATCCCGCGTACCGCCACGCCATCCCGGACAGCCAAGCAGCTTCAGGCCTTTTTCCGCTTCTTCACTTGGCTCCATCCGCTCCTTTGGTTGCTCCCATCAAACCACAAGCACGTCGAGGTGGACGCATGACTACTAAGGACTTTTTAACCTCTTCCTCCGGCTCGTTTGGGCCGCTTTTGTATCCAAACCAATCATTTACTGTAGTAGGTCTTCCTGTTGCCTGAGTACAGCCTGCAGTCATTCGACTTCCCGTGTAGTGTGTGCGTGTGCGCGTGCGTGCGTGCGTGCGTGCGTGCTTTTCTAGTGCTGGTACTGTCCTCCAGGCTGAACTGATGGCAGAGAATGACTTATTGGATAAAAGGGCATTTGTTTTCACTTCTACCTGAGAGTTTAGAAAATAGGGGGCGGGGGAGTCTTTAAGGGAGCTTTACTAAAAAACAAAAAAAACTAAAAAAAAAAAAATCTTCTCATATGACTATATTCCTCCTTCCCCCTCAAAAAACCTAAGACCTCACAGGATTTTTTGGAGAAAAAAAAATGCAAAGTTGTACAAAATGTATATAACGGTATATGCATTAAGGGGACAGCCAGTCTGTACCCAGACCCCCTTTGTAATCCAAAGTGTAGAGAAATAAAATGGAGAGAGAAAAACAACCACTGGATATCATTTTAACAAAGCTGTATATAAATATGAATATATGTAAAATGGCAAACTAATATCTTTATGTATATGAACCAGAGTGTTTTTTGCATTAACCTGTTTTTTCTATTAGTGTTTTTGCTATATGCTCTCAGAGACACGTTTGTTGAAATAATAATAAAAACAAGTAACGAGAAGCCAAGGTGATTTCAAAAGAGGATTTGTGTGACGACTGCTTCATTATTAGACATGCAAATGGCCGCAGTAGTACTGCGTTTGTATTTATGTAATATGGTTCCTGGTTTTTATTGGGGGAGGGGGGAGGGCCTGGTTTTAATTTATGCTACTGCTTGTTGGTTACCAAATCATGTCCTGAGCTCTGTTGCTTCCAATTGGATGAATATACTCTTGAATGGAACAATTCCTACAATCTTATTCTTCGTGTTATGCTTTTTTTTTGGTTTTTTTTGGTATTTTCCCTATAGAAGTGAATGTGTTGGTAAACCTTGTGAAATGGTTACTTGGGCTCATGTATGTGATAATCCAAAATCAACCCTATACTTAACCTGGTAATGAATTGCACTCTCATAAATATATAGAAATATATATATGTAGTTATGTGTATCCCGAGCAGTGATTCTACATATTTTGAAGTTGTTGGTATGATTCTATATTTCAAGAGAAGACCATCATGAGACACCCCTTGCTTGATTTTAACCTAAGGATCTTTTTGGGAAATCAAATCTTAATTTAAGTTCATATCTTCTGACTTAATAATAAAAAGTTTGTTCGAATTGAAGTTTTTTTTGTTTGTTTTTAACCTCACCTACTTTTTCAAACAAAATAAGTCTGTACAGCAGAATACTTTTAGGGACTATGAATAAATATATTGATTTTTATTGAATGTGGCATGTTTTGTATGGGTATTATTTGAAGTTGTACATATTTTTCAGGAAGCTAGAGGTTGCATTTCTTTATATACAATATTACAGCTTCCCCCACTCCCTCCTCTTGCCCCCCCCCCTCATCTTATTTGTCTGCTTTTGTTTCTTGTAAACAAAAATAAAAATGCATTTTAAATATGTACACGTTTATTATTATTATTATTGTTACTACTGTTGTTACTGCAATATATGACTAATTGCCATTTCAATATTTGGGAACATTCGGGGGCACCAAATCCTCAATTTGGTATCCTGTTTTTCGATGTTTTCTTTTAACTACAGAATTAGCTAAATATAATTACTGTTATAAGGATACCAAAACGTTCAATTTGCTTCTTTCCTTTAAATATCTTGTGTATACAGCGATGTGAAAATATTATAAAGCCATCTCTAAAGCTTTGGGACTTCAGCAAACCACAAATGAGGACCAACATGTAGAAATATTTTAGGTCAACAGGTCATTCTGGTGTAATTCGCTCTTTCTCCGTTAGAGGTCACTATTGCTACAAATGCCCTGGCTTCTTTTTTGTGATTGGATTTGTGTGGCAGCGCCATCTAGCGGCCTTCCAGTGTAAGCGGCAGGCTACTTTGTTCAAGCCCCATTTTGAGAGCAGCACAACAATTTTCACAAGAGCACAACTTCCTCTACATCTTGTGGAAACTTTGGCAAAAACATAATCTGTATTTAATAAGAATTATACATGTGAATTTAACTTTTATTTTATTAATTTATTAATGATATGATAAGATATTATATATTGTAAAGTGTTGGTTCCACCATTGCAAAGTCAAATTTCCCCCAACATTCCTCAATTGAACTCCTGTGATGGAATAACTTCCCATTCTAATTTATCGTACACCTGTATAAAGGGGGTGGAAAACAACCATGCGCATGCGCGTGATGCTTGTGCATCTGCTCATTCACCGGGTATGAATGCAATTGATTGGTGACTCCAGATTCATCGCGATGCGTTTGTGGGTGTCGGTAAAATACGACACAAGCGCCGTTTCATGTTCAACGTCACCCCATATGCTGTTCCCCAGGTGCCATTGAATGCACCATCCTTATTTGGCGTTTTGTATTGAATACGGACGGAAGCCGTGAGGAACATACAACTACTAGTAAAACAGCATGGACGTTCGTAGCAAGCAGCAGCCAGGAAGCCTCTATGTTTAACCCCCCCCCCCCCCCCCCTCCTGCAACGTTTAAACGGGATGTTCGGAAACACTACGGATTGTCAAAGAACGGCGGAAAGCTGACAAAAACCGTCATTTGCAAAGAATGCAGCGTTAAGAAGCCGTCCAACGGCAGCACGACCAACAAGCAGACCCCCCCTAAAAAGGGGACACCCAACACGGACAAGTCTACCGCCACCCCCCGTCTAGTTCCTGGTCGGACACCGGGAAGAACCAAGCAAATGAGGTCAGTGGATCTTCCCGCTTTGCTAATTGTCCGTCCCTGCAACAAGTGCATGAATATGACACCAAAGCTGAAGGTAGTATCCGGTATATAAATACTGTACACTAGGCCCGTCTTACACACCTGGAATGTGCTTTTATTTCAGGTGTAATGTTTTTAGTGTATCCCGAGTACTAAAGTCATCAATCACTTTTTAAGAAAAAAAGGAATTTATTGTATATCATCTATATACACTAATTCTGAAAACATTTGCACAACATGGATTTCTCCATCTTGAAATATTACACAGTAAAATGTCTAATGTTTTACAGCCATGGCAACAAACAAAAAGGGTGGTGGGGGGGGGCAATTGTTTGGTTCAAATGTCTCTTAGTTCTCCTCGGTCACATGACAGTGGTGTTCATGGGGTGGGGGGGCATGCAAAACAGACAAACATGGACACATTAAATACCTGATCAAGCATTGGAACACTTCGATGTGGCCAACGTAAAAAAGTCTGACTTCCATGACGACCTACGACAAAATGCTGCCTCGTGTTCTTTTAGGGTAAAAAAAATAAAATGGCAGGAACTACAAATGACATCAGGCTTGGGTTTGCAATATTCCAGTGTCGACGAGAGGGAGATGTTTCCTCATCTGCAGTTAAACAATAAAAGTAGACGGGAAGAGGAGTCGCAGCAAACGTGGGGTCAGTAGTACCAACGAGGGGGTCAGTAGTACCAACGAGGAGGAACAACAAAAACATTTTGTTGTTTTCTGGCACAGTTTAAAAACACAAAACACACACGCTCTAAAAGTACCAAAAGTCACATCAAAAAGGGTGTTTAAAATCATTAAATCATAGGTAACCATCATCATCATCATCAGTAGTGTCTAACGTCGTGGGGGGGGGGGCAACGTAACAGGAACACATAAAAAACATTTCAGACACCCGACTTCACCCTTCCTTTCAACTTTCATCTCAGTGTTCGTCCACATGAATAAGTTAAAATAAATTACCATCCAGACATGTTCCCTGCAGGAAGTGGAGTGTGTGTGTGTGTGTGTGTGTGTGTGCGCGCGTGTGTGCGTACGGTCCAGTGGTTCCCTGCGGGATTCACAGAGGAAGCTACAACGGTCACAGTCTGAGTTTTAGTCCAATTGCTTGAGCAAGACGCCATGTTTGTAGTCCTAAGAGACGTGACTACAAACATGGTTTCTCCAAACATTCCCAGCCAAAAAGAAGGTTGACCTGCTGCCGAAAAAGGGGCGTGGCCCTGTACAATAGTAGTTCCTGCCAAAGGAGATGAAAGTACAAAAGGTCAGGTGAGGTGATATTTACAGTGGTGGCGCTGTGGCCCATGAAGACGGACGGCGAGGGGGGGGATGGGGGGGATGGGGGGGTTGACACAAGGACGACAAGGTGGTGGGGGGGGCTGGGGTGTAGTCTCAGTAGTTTTGGCTAAAAAGGTGAGGTAGGCCATGTCACAACTTGGAGTGTGGCTTTAAAAACTGGCAGGGCTTCTTGCATTTCCAGTCTTGAGTGTTTCTTTCCTGGGGGGTTTGGGGGTTTGGGGGGGGGCGAGGAGGAGAGCGGCGGGGAAGGGGCGCGGTTGTGCGTCTCCGGCTCCGTTTTGGGCCTCTCACATCTTGATGTCCTCCTCCACGCTGAGCTGGGACAGAGTCTTCTTGATGCGTAGAGCGGTGAGCCGGGCCGCCCCGTTAGCGTACCAACACTCCCTCATGATCTTGCCCATCACACGCAGGGACTGCACATGGAAATAAGAACTCATAACACCAACAGAACATCTTGAAATTCTGCAAATGTTTCTGGACTTTAATCTGGCCGGCTGTCTCAATATTTGTGTTCATGTAGTATTTCCTAACGTCGTGTACCAGGTACTACTTCAGGTATTCTCGTGCCAAGAGTGAGCACCTCGTTACCTCGTAGCTCTGCCACCAGTTGGGCACGTTGGGCCGCAGCTTCTGGTCGCACACCACCTTCCTCATCTCCTCGATGGAGGGGTCGGAGGGCACCAGGTCATAGTAGGGCAGCTGGTACTCCTCGTGGATGCCTGGAGTACAACAGGACATGGGTCACTTTGGAGCATGTTCTGGAACACTTTCTGGAGCATGATCTGAAACACACTCTGGAACACGTTCTGGAACACGTTCTGGAACACATTCTGGAGCTTGTTCTGGAACACATTCTGGAACACGTTCTGGAGCATGTTCTGGAACACGTTCTCAAACACGTTCTGCGGCGTTGAAGGTACTCGCCTCCTGCATTGCAACGGCGTGCTATCTCCCAGTAGACCAGGCCAAGAGCGTAGATGTCAGCACACTTGAAGGAGTCAAAGTGTTTCATGTTGATGGTTTCATCCAACACTTCTGGAGCCATGTACCTGTGAGGATGGAGCAGGTATGAATCGGCTGTAGAAGAAAGGCACGGTCGGGTGGAGGAGTGTGGAAGCTCTTACCTCTTGGTGCCCACACGCTGGTTCGGAGCGATATCGATGGTGTCCGTGATGGACTCGTGGCGGACGGCCAGGCCGAGGTCGGCGATGGCACACATGCCGTTTTTCTTCACCAGGATGTTCTTCGACTTGAGGTCACGGTGAGCGATGCCAGGCTTGCCTGCGGGGAAACGTGCAACACGTGGATGAAGTTTGGGCCTTCAACATCTAAGATGAGCTAAGATCTGAGCTCACCCTGAGTGCCCAGGATCTCCATGTGCAGATGCGCCAGCCCGCTAGCGGCCGACAGCGCCAGCTTGATCATGCCCTCGATGGTTACCGAGTAGCGGTTCAGGTAGTCGAAGAGCGAGCCGTGCTCGTGATAGTCCGACACCAGCCACAGCTGGGTCCACGTGCCGTTGTCTGGAGGGGAATAGAACCATGAGGAACATATGTCTGTTTCAGAAGTACAACATGACAGCACTTTATGTTCCACGTTCCTCTGAATGGAACACTCCATCCATGCCATGGTGCATTCAGGGTACCCCCCCGCCCCATTGTTACTATCTTGCCAGGTTCTCCCAGTCACCTTTATTGTCGGCTGCAATGAATCCCAGGATGTTCTCATGGCGCAGCATGATGGTCTGGTAGATCTCGGCTTCTCTGAACCAGGAGCGTTCCTCCCTGGATGAGAAGATCTTCACCGCCACGTCCCCTCCGCGCCACTTGCCTCGCCACACCTCGCCAAAGCGACCCTTTCCTATGATCTCCAGCAGCACGATGGTCCTGGCCACGGTGCGCTGCACAAACAGGGGCAGGCCTGGACGGGGAAGGAGGAGACCAAGTCAGGAGATGTTGTTGATGTTCTATAGATTGCAATCAGCATGGTCATCAGAACATCCACGAAAGGTCAATCCTAACCGAAGGCTGCTCTAAACTCGTATGGCTGCTGGGTTCCTGTCCTGGACACATTTCTGGTGGATTAGTCTGAAACCACAAACTATTTCCACTGTTGGCTCTCGGTGGACCGCAGACCAAATAATGACTCCATGCAAACTTCCCAGACTTGTAGGACCCCTGCTGGTGTTTACAGTAACGATAAGACTTGGTGACTACCTACATCGTCTAAGGCGGTTCCACCTGGGAGACAAAGTGGGTCTTCATGCCAGATGAACAAGACGCCCCCCATGGAGATGTTTCAGGCAATAAAAACCATCTGCAGAACTCCTCCCAGAACAATATAAATGTTATTACCGGAGCCCGATCCGGAGGTAGACATGTCATAGATGAGGTCCTGCAAGGTCTTGTCCTTGGCCAAGTACAGATGATCGCAGGAGGGGTCCTCCACCTCCAGCCTCTGCCTGTGACTGTAGGCCCTCTGGTGATACTGGAACAGGAATACGGCGACCATCAGCAGCACACACAGAAGAAAGACTGGCCCGGCGATGACCGCCACCAGCTCCACGGGGCCCCAGGAGCTGCCCACACCTGCAAGGTCCTCCTTGGTGGGAACTGAGAGGAGATTGGAGCATAGATGTCTTTTTTTTTTTCACGTCAATAGTCTCAACGTGGTGATGGACGAGAAGAGCCTCACCAGGAACCTTCAGGTCGATACTATTGCAGTAATCCACGTAGCAGCAATGAGTGTTGAGGAGACCCTCGGCGCTCAGGCAGTAGAAAGGTTGTCCGGGCGGAACCAGGTTGTCCCGGTTGATGCAGATGCGAACATGCTGCTCCTTCCCCTGGATGGTGTACGTGGAGGCCATGCAGGCGCCATCCGTCTCGCACTCGTAGCCCGTCTTCTCGCAGGTTGTGCAGTTACAACGCAGGGCTGTCACATGAAATAGGACAAGGCGTGTTAATAAAACTAAAACAGGACCAAATAGTTGGCCAAGTCTGTAGACCCCACGGACGTAGGCGGATGACAAATTCTAATTGGATAAAGACAGGAACTATTTCCTATTCACCATTTGTGGCGTTTGCTTTCAGGGATGATAATGGTCTCATTTTCATAATTGGCCGTGACGCATAATTCAGTGGGTGTGTGTACAGGTAAAACAGAGCTTTTTGGTATGCGTCATAAGAAAGTTATTGACTGTGGGTTATTGATGGCGTCTGCAGGCATATTCATAAATGAATGAACTGGAGTCATCAAGTGGAAGCTGATATCATGTTCTTATGAAGCCATTGTGTTGTCATTCATTCATTTTCTACCGCTTAGCCTCATGAGGGTTGCGGGGGTGCTGGAGCCTATCCCAGCTGACTAAAGACGAGAGGCGGGATCCACCCTGGACTGGTCACCAGCCAATCCCAGGGCACATATAGACAAACAACCATTCACACTCACATTCATACCTATGGACAATTTGGAGTGGCTAATTAACCTAGCATGTTTTTGGAATGGAGGAGGACACCAGAGAAAACCCACGCATGCACGGGGAGAACATGCAAACTCCACACAGAGATAGCTGAAGGTGGAATCAAACTCGGGTCTCCTAGCTGTGTGGCCTGCGTTCTAACCAATCGTTAGTTTATCCAGCATATAGTGACGCTATCCCAGGAGTCTCCAACAGGTTATTTTGTTATCATTGATATTAATATTAATAAGGCTTGTAGTCAAACGTGATGCCTGTACATCATAACAAACGAGCACATTGAAGTAACAAAAGGAGGCTCCACATGTCAGACTCACTTGAAGTGCTCTCATAAAGTTTGCCATTAAATCAACAGTTTTGCAATGTTGTCCAGTCAGGTTCTGCTGGTTGTTGGAAAAAGTTAAATAGATTATTAAATAATTAAGTCATTAAAAAATGTTATTCATCATAATAAAAAAAACTGCAGACACAGAAGCGGCAGTCCAGCCTACCATCTAGTCCACCACCTCCACAGCTTCAAAACATCCTCAGCTAAACACTGAAGAAGGCTTGCATGTTTCTAGCGTCCCATATTCCAGCATGGACATCTGGGCTTGTAGACGTGCGCTAGAGAAGCATAGATGAGGTTCCTGTCAAAATTTGACGGCTGACGATGTCAATTAAACTAGTCTGATGCAACCCAGGTGACGTCATGTCGGGATGACATCATCACCATGCGACAGCTTCGGATCAAAATACCGGAAGTGCACACCAGAGGTTTGGATCAAAATCGGAAGTAAATATTTTAATGTTAGTATTGGAGTAATTAAAATAATAAATGTATATTATTTATTAATTTAATATTTCTTAAATCACACAACACCCTGTCCAGCCATTGCAATGTGCCAATATGCCAGTGGAAGGATACACAAACACCAAACAGCTAAACAATGGAAGAACACACTACCCAAAATATTTACAAACAATCATTGCGTCATTACTTGCAGACACTTAATAAATTAGTCGTTTGTAATGACAACACGGCACTCTGTTGTCACCTCGTGGTTGGTCATGTGATTCAAACATGCATTCGTGCGATATCATGTTTATGCGACAAACACGATTGCATATGACGAGCTGAAATGCATTTGGTAAAAGCGGCCATGCATTTTGCAAAAGCATCAAGGATTTGGTGAAATTATTCAATGCATTTATTTTGCAGAGCTTTCACAAAAATGTGCATCATTCGTCTGCATGTCCCGACGTAGCCCTCGCGCTGTCGTGTATGCGCACGAGCACGCAATAGCAATCCCAGCTCCTGAGATGCGAAGGTAAGCTCTCCAAGATCATCGATATAGCAACAAAAAAAACGTTTTTTGCTCATATGTGCATGTCGACGGGGAGTCTGGGCCGTTTGGTTCCGAAGGGTTCCACAAAAACACTTGAAACCTACAATGAAACAACGCCCACCAACATTTGAGCAAACAGCAGGTTGGCATTGGGGATTTGAACGGGCAGTGAAACTAAAGCCTCACTGGGTTGAGTAACTTCAGAGAACGGGACGGGGGCTTGACGTGTGCGACGCTTACTTAGCATGAACGGCGCTGTCGTATGCACATAATTGTTGCTCTTTACACTGGCGCTTTGTGCAGAGATTAAAACGACATGAGGGATTGGAATGGGACCGAGTGAACAAAGAGCTCTGTGGGAGAGGCGGGAGCCAGAGGGAGGGGGGGTGGGACGGGCGGCATGTAGTGGACAGCCAGGGTTAACAGTAAAAACCCCGATATTTGAGGGCCAGACAGGGTGGGGGCTGGGGCGGATAATACAAAAGGGGAGGGGAAGTAATGACCCGGACTTACAGGGCCCCCCAGCTGCGATTGGGGTCCGCCCAAGGGACCAGCTGTGAGCGTCATTATAACCCAGTCTAGACTTTGACTTACTGGAGGAGTGGGGGTGGGGTGGGGGTGCAAGTAACAGGAAAAGGGAACAGTGAAGTTAAAAGGGGGGGTGATGGTATGCATGTGTCAAGTTCCTATCATTCTACTCATGCTCATGCAGGAAATGACAGTGGTAGTGAAGAAAGGATTAATAAAACAATGTTGCCCAAACTAGTATTGCCCCATGACACAACACAGCATAGTTTCCTTTCAAACAAACAATTCACAATCCAACACCGAGTGTGCAGCTTACAAAAAACCAATGCACAGCGCCATTACCCAAATGCACGGACTGAAATTTGATCTCTGATACCAGACGCAGTTGATCAAGACAAATAGCCCCCACCAGACAGAGTGGGTGTGCAACACGGAACACGCACCACCGTGTCTGAATCAATGCTACGGGAAGGAGGAAACTCGTTACTTTTGACTGCATCTCGGGCTCAAATTACTGATCGCATTCTAAAAGGGAAGACTGTGGGACTGCAGCTACCGCTGCTAAAGCTAAAGCTAAAGCTAACTATTCAGGACACCTACGGCGTTCTAAGTGTTGTCCTGTGTCGTGACTGGAAGACCGTATACCAAGCACAACACTCTACATGCCAACAACGGGGTACACTGTCTGCTGCGCCAATTAGGACTCATTGCCTCCGGGCCCAACGGAGGTCATTATTGACACTGGTCATCATGGAGGGGGGGAACTAGATCAGCACAGCCTTGACCTGAATCTGGCTCACTCGCTTACCATTATAGAAACAACTGGTAAGTGCTGATTACATTACATTTTTGGTTTAAAGGTCAGGTTGAATTAACTGGCCATGCAGCTTCATGATTGAGTTTGGAGTATCTTGAAAAAATAAGCAGAACCAAAGACAACTGGCTGTACAATTAACACCATTCTTTCAGAAAATCACCACTAAAGCCAGTAAGATTTATTGCCTTTAGTTTGGGGTTGAAAACAGAGGAATTATTGAAGCTATGGGGCGATGCCTGCTTCAACACGAGAATACGACGTTCTAACTCCATTTATAGGTCAGAAAAGACCTAATATTGCCATGACTGCTTCACAGATGTGGAAGTGGTGGTGAAAATACATAACAAGCAACAATGTGTGCCTTGCAAACCATTGTCGTGCACTAGATGTAAACAGTACTTGACAAGATGTAAATAATTCATGCCAATTCGTACCATTTCTGGTCTCAAATGGTGTGTGAAGTATGGCTGCCATGATCATCACTGGTCATGATTATGTCAGCGATTAAAATTGTCGACAACTAATTTAATAGTTGAGGCTGTGTTTTTGTTTCTTTGTTGTTCTCTCAAAACCCGGAAGTTATACCACACGGGCTCTGGTATCATGGCTACCCAGCGGAAACTGAGCTCAAAACTGTGGCTGCATCAGAAAGAAACATAAGACAAAAGTGTGCAATGCCTTATGTGCAAGACAGAACTTGCCTTCCACGGCAGCACAACTGCATCGCACACCTGAAAAGGAAGCATATTGTAGTAGTGCAATAACACATAATAAATAATAGATCAGGATTTTATGCTGACGATACCGATGCAGATTATAAGTGAGTGAATTTGTCCGATACCAACACCAATCGCATAGATGAAGTGTAAACGTTTAAATGTAATACTGACTATGTTACACACTTCATCCGTAGTCCGACGTAGCCCGGCACATAACCAAACCACAGGAAATAGCGGGGCAATACCGAAGCAAAATGCATTCAAGTGTAAACGCCGGATCACCAGCACCCCTATACACACACACATATTGCATTCAAATCCTCTCCTAAAGGCGGCGCATATTTTGAAACTTTTTTTTTACAACTACAATCTTGTATGCACACCATAGATCATTTTTCCCATGAACCATTTACCACTTTGTACAAAATGGTTTAGCATATATGTTGGTTAACATGCATAGCCAGTCAAGAACATAACATCCTGCGCAGTACAGCAATATATGACAGTAACCTAAAACAAACACAGTAAATATGCAACCCTAATAAAGCGCCCAGGACATTAATATGAGAGTGGGGGAGGGACAGACAGCAGGAAAGACGGTTGGGCGCCTCGCCTCACCTCACTGCAATGTGTCTGCACTTAGATCACATTGCAAATGCGTGGACCGCACACAAGGAGTGCATCACGTGAGCATGCAACACGCATAACTTGCTGCTAATCTACATAAAGTCAACAACACGTGAAGAGACTCGCCTTCGGTTTCAAATGAAAAAGTATTCTTGCAAGGGAACAAAAAAAACCCACTTCGCTCACCAGCGTTGTTGGATCTGCTCAGGCTTACGACTTTCTGGTTGGTCTGGTTTCAGGACATTTTAAGCACGGCTCCACACAGACTTGTGGGCCCCCCACTTTCACTAAAGACACTACCAGCTGAACAAACCAATCACCACACACCCTTGTCTGGTAGGCCACACAAACCAACCCCCCCCTCCAACGCTTACGCATGACCGTCAATGTTGAAGTACCGAAGTACCCAAATCTAATAAACAACACAAAAGTGTGATGCTTCCAGCACAACTTGCATCAACTCATCAGGTCTGCTGACTGGGGCCCTTCAAGGCGGTTTCCTCACTTGTGGACAGACAATTGTGTTTGCCGTATTTTTTCAATTGTCTATTTTGAGGTACTTGTGATAAATACACATCTGTCATATTCTCAATTATTTGTTTCTATGTGTACATTGCCATGTTGTGACAGTACATTATATATTTAGTGTATGTTTCTGACCCCAGTTTGTGTTGGTAATGTGTGGAATCTCAAAGTTGACCAACTTATTGCCACAACCTTGGACAATACATGTGTGAGGAGTGATTTATAAACTATTGTTAACTTTTCTAAACTATCAACACGGTACCAGCACCAGTAGACAGCTTTACCCAGGGAGTAGCTTGACGCATCCTCCAGAAATATAGTACTTGGTGTTAGCTGCTACAATAACAATATTGCTGTAGCTTGGTTAATGTATGGCTCAGTTATGTAAGTGGAACGCTGTTGGTGTTGATAGGTAAGTTCAGGTGACATGCATTGTTTGCTGGCTCATTCCAACTGAAAAGGCACATAAATATGCATTCATGTCTCGTAGAAGGATTGTGAACGATGGGCAAAATTCCAAAAAATGCATTTTTCCTTCAAGGGAATCTCCACGAGTTGGGAACATGCCACGGAAGTGAAGTTATACAATCTCAGCGGTTATGGTGTAATTACTACCTTTATCAGTTTGCAGGTTGCAACAAGGAAAAGGCATCTCGGGGAGACTAAGTGTGGTGTTGCACAACCAGTTTGTTAGATTATGAACCAGAGTCCAGCCAGTGCATTATATGATATTTTGGGAGTGTTGAGCAGCTGGCATCATCTGAAAGCGGCAGACGGCTAGACCGGACCAGATCCACCCCAAAGCAACCCCCTCCCCTCCCCCGGAGCCCCAACTTGCCACATTTCCATCACAATGACCTCAGACTTCAACTCTGACTCCCGTCTGGAGGCGTCTGAATGCGCGGCTGTTGTCGCCCTATGCCGGCATTCAATGGCTGTCGGGAGGCCACCGAGCAGCCTGTTCACTCCTTTTACGAATGGACACCAATGCGAGAGCCGCCAGTGTTTACACGCAAACAACACAGCCACTTAAGTAGGTTAGGCCTCCATTCAGGGGAGCCTTTCTCCTCAAACTGGAGCCAAAACATGTGACGGCACCGTAAGTGAGCACATTGAGCCGCCATCGTTGCTATTATTGCTATTATTGCTACCTTTGCCCTGTTAGCAAGCACACAAGCCGAGCCGATTGTTTAGAAATGTTGCACTGACGACAGAAACATATTTAAACATGAACTCCAATACTGAAATGTAGTATGGTTCACGTTTATACATGTTAACAAGTTGTTAGCTAGCGATATTAGCAAGTAATCCGACATTAACAGCCAGCCATGTTGTTGTTGTGTTTTAGCAGCACAACCCAAATACAATTAAAGGTCTCCTGGTCAATCAACGAGCAGCAAAACAAAGAGTGTGTTGTTGTTGTTGTTTATCGGGAGCAGCAAAACACGTTCTTTTGGTCCACGCCAGCTCTATGTGGTTAAAACAAATCCCCTTGTGCATAGCGCCATGACGAAGAGCGACAACACGCATAGACACATCCACCCCCCGCCCCCGCCCCCACCCCCACCAGACAAAAGCCGAAGAGGTGCCGTAATCAAACTTACCATTAGCGACAGCCAGCAGCCCCAGCAGGGACAGCAGTGCTCGGCCGATGTGTTTCACTGCCATTTCTCCCAAATTCCCATCGCTCCACGACCGTAAGGGCGAGAAAAGGCGCCTGGAGCGTGTCGTTGTGAACACAAGCAGACCTGCAACACAACCACAGTCGGACCGCACTCGCCACACCGCCTAAGCCTCTGCTGGCAGACTGCTGACGTATTTAAAGGGGAGGGCGTCTCTTTAAAGGGGAGGTGTCCGTGTCCTCCTCCGAGGTCAATAGCAGTGTTATGACCTTACAGAAATATCCACTTGCTTGGCCTGCGCCGATTTCTAATCTTGGAAAGATGTTTGCTTACAAGGGTGATCGCTTTTTTGCATGGTTACGTCAAATATTACTGAACTTATTTTCACTTTGAGGGGCGGGGGTGTAATGGCCTACACGACAATGAACCCAACATGCAGGAAGAAACTGAAGTACCCATGTACCCACCACACATAGTAGCTACTATGTTCCAACAGAGATGCAAATATATTCATTCATAATGAAATTAAAGTGTTGGGGATGAAATAAATCATTAGTAATTATGCTGGAGCATGTGATGCTAACATTGACTGTGAATATGAATAAGGACGGTCGTTTGCGTATATGTGCTCATAATATATCATTCATTCATTTCCTGATAAGTGCGTGTGAAATCGTAACCTCGACTGTATTTTGCAATTGTTGTGTGACTCAATGCAAACTTGACGCACAATTGACGGTGTTACTCAATACTCACAGAAAAATAACACACTACAAATTCAGGTAGTACACTGAAAAATAATTAACAAAAATACGGCCATCCGAAACCCACTTATTCTTAATAGTATTTCATTAGAAATATTTCCCTTTCATGCATTATTCAGTGATCCATAATTTACTTCAGACAGTGCCCCAGGAGGGGGTTGATTTTGGAAAAAAAAATGTCAGACGCTCATTTATCATTGCTGAAAACATAAACAGTTTTATTCTGCTTTAACTGGGAAATGAACATGAAATTGTTTAAAAACACAATTGCTAATACAATGTTAGATATGTCTTGGCACGGAAAAAGAGATTGTTTACGGAAGATAGATGTTTCCATTCAACCACTGTGACTCATCAGTTGCAAAGAAAGGGCTTCCTGCTAATATGTTCTGTTCAAAGAAGCAACCATTGGTGGCCATTTATCACACCGTAGCACGACCTGTGAATGGAGCTCAAGTGAGATCAGTGAGATCTGCTTTTGGGACTTTTCAGTGCTCGCTTTTATCACTAACCCTCCCGGAATGCTCACAAGTGTGTTGGTTGTCGAGCTTGAGTGCGTCTCAGTTGTCTTTCCCGGCCATTTTCTGTGCACTGTGTTGCATCCATGTTGCATCTACAGTATCTCCTCAACCAACCCCCCCACCTCCTCTAGCTGGGACATCCATAACACGAGAGGGAAACAGACGGAAACGTGAACTCAGACAGCCACTCAGGCCTCTCTGGTCCCACGACGCCCCCTTCCCCTTTGCAGAGTTTAAAAATAACCAGCTCTTGATCACACTGACCAGACAGCGGGCGTTTGTTATTATCTATATAGAGTTTGGTCAGCAACCACACAGACACACACAAAGACAAAGGTGCAACATGAACACACGAGTGGAATAAATGAACACAAAATGACCAGTCCACTTTTCCACCATAATCATTTTCTGTACCGGCTATCATCATTAAGGGCGTAGGAGTGCTGGAGCCTATCCCAGCTGATGTTGGGTGATCACAAGACACATGTGAAAAAGCATCATTTCTCTTTTCTTTTATTTGATTATAACCTATCGTGTTTATTTCTCCTTATTTAATGTTGTTATCAGGTGTCTTGGGTAGCTTTTAAGTGCTATACAAATAAAATTGATTTTATTCACACTTATGGACATTTAAGATGGCCATTGCATCACCAGTAATGAACACATAATTATAAAGAAAAAGACAACATCCAAATGTATTTTACCATGTCATTTTAATTACAATTGGGATTGAATTTTAAATAATATGTCATCTTAGTCCCCCCGCCTGCATAATTCAAACATTGACTTTTTAATTTCATTGTTGGACTTTATAGTTATGACTTTATCAATACAATCCTGTTAGCTCAGGATTGTATTGATAAAGTCATTTATTGGCCTCCTCTTTAAGGGGTTTGTGTAATACTGCTCCTCCCAGCGTGATCATCACAATCCTTTAGCCTTAACGTTTAGTGACCTCTAGTGGTCAACAGGAGGATTGCATTGGGTACAAATCAAAGTGTTCAAATGCCAATCACTTGAAAAATACATCAATTTAAAAAAAAAATACATACAATATGACATATTTAATATGTTATATTGCATAGCCCTTATTAACTACAAAAATAATGTGTTTTACATATACACAACTAAATAATTCAATGTGTGCGTGCGGCTAAAGTCATTTCACAAAAGGTACTTAGGTGCTTAGAGAACAGGCATTGTGTTATGTTGAGCCTTATAATTATTATTCATAGTGAAAGTCTTCCTCATTGTGTCTCTGCTTAGCATTTTGGGGGATTTTAGTCACGGGAAAGTAAAATAGCCTTGGGTACAAAACAGTCTAGACACAAATGATAATGTTTTAAGAAAAGGCATCGTGCTCGGGATCATAAAAATATGCTAATGATATTCATCACCGTGCTGGCGGGAATGTAGCACATATTTTAACAATATGCTTGGAGTCGCCGGCGTGGTGATCTAGATGTCCTGCTTAAGTTTGTTGATGCTGAAGTCACTGTCCTGGTCATGTTTGGAGAGGGTCTTCTTCACCCGCAGTGCCGTGAGGCGGGCGGGGGGGTTCTGGAACCAACACTCCTTCATGATCTTCACTATGGATGACATGATCTGGACACACGCAGACAGCCCAGCACATGAATACCACTAGTACTACGTACTTCGACAGTATGTCAAAACCTGCACAATAGCTGGGTAGACTGGGGAGGGTGTCCAAAATGTGGCACATGGGCAAAAGGATGTTTGACACTAGTAATACAAATCTCTTTTTTAAACAATATTCAAAATAAAGTTCCTAATTTGGTACTCCGCATCCTTTGATTTTCCAGTATGAGCCCCTCAGTGACAAAGTTTGGACCCCCAAAGAGTCTAACAGTGGACAGCCTACTGGGTGGGAGTGGAGCCGGTTGTGCAAGCTGGGCCTCTGCTGATCCACGCAGACTACTTTCTTCATCTCCTCATAGCTGGGATCGGAGGGCACCAGGTCAAAGAAGGGAGGACGATACTCTTCCACAATCCCTGGGAAAAAAAACAAAACGATTTTGGCTCCAAAAATATTTCAGCACATTCCATGAGGCCTCGTGGAAAAATTGCTAACTGAAATTGTAAAACTCAGTATCACCCCCATCTTTCCATCAGGCCTGAAATAGCATTTTTGTATGGAGCTAATGGGACGTTGTGGATTAAACAAGACAGCAGATAAAGACTCCCTTGTGAATATGATCATAAACGCTATGAATGTGTAGTACACAGTGTGTGTGTGTGTGTATTTACAGTATGTGTATGCATCTGCGTGCTTGCAGACCGGCGTCTGGAGTATGTACAAGCAAGTGCTGACACCAGATAGGACGGTTACGCTAGTGCTAATAACGAGCGAGGATATTAGAGACAGACCCAGACAAAGAAAGCAGCCGAGTGCTGAGAGACACGGGACTAACTGCCTCAAACGTACACACGGCGGCGTGACAGACACGCCTGAGAAAACACAACACATGCAGTACACACACATCCAGTACACGCACATCCAGTACACACACGGATCATAAATCGCTGTTATTACGCAGATTTACCACCAGAAACATAAACATATCTTTTCACTGTCTGTTGTACTTTGTAGCGTAAAAAAGGCACATTAATTAGTTATAGTTATGAGTTACTTTCCCCAAAAGTAAAGGAATTACTCCCAACCTACAGAATTACTCCTTTATAAATGTAATTAAAGTACTAGGGGAAATAATTATTGTGATATCTTTTCAGAAAAATATGCAAAGGAATCTCATTTACCTTTATTTAGTTCTTTATTCATAATTTCTTTAGTGGGTACTGCTGACGTTCGGCTGCGGACTAAGCTAGCGACTTGCAGTTCTACAAGTATTGACTTGTTGACTAGCTATATAAATATCGACAACATGCTCGTTTGCCGTCAGCGTGACTGGAGCACACGACTTGTGCTGGAAGACACGGCCATCCCAAGGAGAGCGGACATTATATGTGTTGTTGCTGCTGTTGCTATTAAAATACTAGCATAAGTATTTGTATCAATGCGCCGAGAAAAGACGTTTCGGTTTTTTAAATGATCAACCATGCCGCTTATCTTCACGAGGGTCACAGGTATGCTGGAGGCTATCTTGGCTGGCTTTGGGTGAGAGGCGGGGTACACCCTGGACTGGTTGCCAGTCAACTCACATTCATACTTATGGACAATCTGGAGTCGCCATTGAACCTAACATGCATGTTTTTGGAAATGTGTTGATGAAATCCTGAACTAGCATATAAATAGCACATAAACAGCATATAAACAGCACATAAACAGCATATAAACAGCACATAAACAGCACATAAACAGCATATCAACAGCACATAAACAGCACATGAACAGCACATAAACAGCATATAAACAGCACATAAACAGCATATCAACAGCACATAAACAGCATATCAACAGCATATCAACAGCACATAAACAGCACATAAACAGCACATAAACAGCACATAAACAGCACATAAACAGCACATAAACAGCATATAAACAGCACATAAACAGCATATCAACAGCACATAAACAGCATATAAACAGCACATAAACAGCATATAAACAGCACATAAACAGCATATCAACAGCACATAAACAGCATATAAACAGCACATAAACAGCATATAAACAGCACATAAACAGCACATAAACAGCATATAAACAGCACATAAACAGCATATAAACAGCACATAAACAGCACATAAACAGCACATAAACAGCACATAAACAGCACATAAACAGCATATAAACAGCACATAAACAGCATATAAACAGCACATAAACAGCACATAAACAGCACATAAACAGCACATAAACAGCACATAAACAGCACATAAACAGCACATAAACAGCATATAAACAGCATATCAACAGCACATAAACAGCACATAAACAGCACATAAACAGCATATAAACAGCACATAAACAGCATATCAACAGCATACACTACCATTGATGATCGTTCTGCGTGAAATTTCCCAGAAGACCAAGCCCAGGGCCCAGATATCAGTTTGCTTGTAGGACTCAAAGACATCCATACGGATGCTCTCCTCCAGGACCTCGGGTGCCATGTAGCGCTTGGTGCCAACGCGAGGGTTGTGGCCCACGTCCAGATAGTCATTGGACTGGGAGTGGATCACGGCCAGACCTGTGAGAGTCAAGATAAAGCAGAACCTTCTGGATGCCGATGCACCGTGACGGACCCGTTGGTACCGCTGCATTCGTACCGAGGTCAGCGATGCAGCACTGCCCGTTCCTCTTCACCAGGATGTTCCTGCTCTTCAAATCTCGGTGAGCGATGGCGGGTTTGCCCTGGGAGCTGACGATCTCAGTGTGGAGGTGAACCAAGCCGCACGCCATAGACAGGCACATCTTCAGGCAGCTCTCGGGCTCCAAGCTGCTGTACTGCAGGAAGTCGTAGAGCGAACCCAGCTCGTGAAAGTGCGTGACGAGCCACAGCTGGGTGCTGGAGTTCTTGGATGTCATATCCGAGGCTATGAAGCCTAGGGCGAGAAGTGAAGACACGTGTTTTTTGGAGCTTTTTATCTGAAGCTCCACATCTACTGGGATCAAATCCAGCGCAGTACCCAAGATGTTGTCATGCCGAAGCTGCACAGTATTGTAGATCTCGGTCTCTCTGAACCAGGACTGCTCATCTCTTGAAGAAAAGATCTTGACGGCTACACTCTCACCCATCCAAGTTCCTCTCCACACTTCTCCGTACCTGCCTTTACCTGGGACGGGCATCATTAAACAATTGTAGAACTCCATGACAGAAGGAGCCAGAGGTTGTGATGGAGACTAACCAACACATTCCACAAGTGAGATCTGCCTGGCCATAGTCCTTTGAACCAGATAGGGCAGCCCGGTTCCGCTCCCTGAGGTGCAGAACTCATCAAATATCCCCTGGTGGAGGACACAGGAAGCCCAGTCAAAGTAAAGTCCAGACATGATGACATCACATTTAATATCGAATCCCTTACGCCATACGTGGGCTCGTCGCCGTTGGGAACCTTGTGCATGCTAACGTTGTGGTCGTCAACGTTTTTGAGGCAGGCGTGTGTACGCCGGAAGCGAAGGAACAACAGCAGTCCACACAAGCTGGAGAGCGTAAATAAGAGCAGCAGAGCCACAGTGATCCACAGGTCTGGGGGGAGCCGCTGGGGGGGGGCTGTCGTTGTTTCTCCATCTGGAGCCACAAATGTTACATACGTTTTTTAATGTCATAGTAAAGCACAGTACAAATCGTTGTGGTAGTACTCAGACTGAGGAGTTGGATTACTGACTGATGTTCGGAGGTGGCGTAGCAAAGGCGTTGCATAGGTTCTCCCTGCAGCAGTAGACGTGGAAGCGTTCGAAGGAGGTGAAGCACTGCTCCCTGTAGTTATGGTTGGAAAAGCAACCTTTCTCCTCGTGGCCTTGCACCCACATGTAAAAGCAGATGTCCCCTCTGCATGTGTTGTTCACACACGTGCCTTTGTCGTTCTCGCATGTACAGAGATGCTTCCCGTCATCCTCGGACTCTGCCGGTGAGGAAAACGTACCGTCATCCCTTCGATAAGTACACATGGCTGACCTAAGAGCTAACCTTCTCCAGACATGATTTGCTTTTTGTTTGCTTTAGAGGAGGACAACCTAGCATTAAAACAACAAAAAGCTTTTTTTTTTGCTGTTTTTGTTCACCAGGAGGCATTTGTGATTGGTAAGCTCCTCAAAGCTGGAAAATTCCCAAACTTCTGAACTGAACACTAGAAATTGCAAATAAGTGTAAATGTGTTGGATGACTGCTGCAAATTTGATGAATAAAGTACCTACCTACCTACCATGACAGACCGGTCAAATACCCGTGGCAAAATGTGTAATATTAATGTGCCGGTACATTTGCATCACTCACCCGCAGGGCGAGCAGACACCAACAGCAACAGTCCGACCAACATCGTCATGAAGCGAGCAGAGCCGCCCATCTCTGTGGACCACATGCAGAAAGATTAAATATCATTAGTAATAAAAAGAAAATAATAATAGTAATGGTTTTATTTCATTTGAACATGCATCAGATTCCAATTGAGTGCATCCCATAATCAGTTCCCAGGAAGAAGCAAAGCTTATTAAATCCTACCCCTCCATCTGGTACTTTTACAATCACCAACTGTTACATTTGTTCACTTCCTGCTTTCCATAATACAGTTTTTTTTTTTTACATTTTGAATTTTTTTGTATCGAAGTACTCGGTGATATGAGCATCCAATGACATAATGTTTACCATAGTAACTGTCAATATAGTGATAACTATAGCACATCATGACTGGTTCAAGACCAGTAATAATAATAATAATAATTTGCTGAATCTGAATCCGCTTTATCAGCCAAATATCTTCACACAAACAAGGACTTTAGTTAAATAAGCTCTGGCTGTACATATAGTCAGACAATAACAATAATAACGATTCTGTGATTGAAATTCAAGATTAAGAGTAGAAAAATGTCGTGTGGAAAACAAAGTTCAACACAGGATCCAGCCTGTCTGCCTGTGTTGTAATTGCTTGGGTTTTTTTTTTTGGGGGGGGGGGGGGGGGGCAGCAATCTCGAGTGTTTGTATAAGTGTGCCGAGACTGCGTGTAGCGCTGCGCTGCTAGCCAGGCTCCAAGCCTGTTGACTTCCCAGCTGCCTTGCTTGCAGAGTAAATATTGATGGCTATGCTTCCTGCCATTGAGCGGCCCCGCCCGGCTAGCCGCCCAGACTCTGGCTGCTCATTGTTCAACGTTGTTTAGGGCCGCAGCGCCGGGGGTCGCGTAGTAGCGCAGCAGTCATACATCAACAAAGCATGCTACAAGTATGTACTGCAAAAAGAGCTGGACAAATTTAGGATAACAAAAACATTCCCAGTGTTGTTGACATGTCTGTCATTTAAAGGCTTCCAAGTACTTCCATATTTCTTAACCCATTCAGATCGTTCCAAAGTCATTCGGGACATTTAGAATTCCTAATACATTGCACTATGATGCTAGGTGTTAGCATTGTAACATTAGCATGTTAGCATTGCTAGCATGCGTCCCCTGCCTCTAAATCCAACCCTGTGCACTCTGCTCTGAAACCACAAGACGATAATAGCAAACATCAGAAAGCACTTCCTGCATTGCGCAACCTGGTCAAATCTTGGCGTCTAGCATAAACACAACTCCGCCCACGCCTTTCCTCCGTGGAGGGGCACAGCTGGCTTTCATTTATCTGACCATCATTTTATCATCTGCAGGTCCTGACATAGGAGGGAGGCCTAATTATATCCTCCATCGTAGGCTCCGGCACACTTCCTCTTGAAGCCCCCCCCCCCCCCCCCGGTTTGTCTCCGTTCCGTCCAACGCTACGCCCCTGTGACCCGAGGGGAAAAGATCCATTGTCATCTCTTCCTCCCATCGACAGCTTAGACTCGGGGAAGCAAATCTCTCATTCCATCTGGATGACTTAGCGTGCTTAGCGTGCTGGATGGCGGAGGCATGCATCAGCCCGCCAGCCTCAGAGGGCCCCCCCAAACTGGGCCTCAACCTTCTTTAATAACTTGGACTTGGCCACAAATGAAATGATTTAGCCATCCATGTTCTCATATTCTACAAAACTTGCAAGCTGAGTGTTTAGTGTGCAGCCCTTAAGTTAGCCATCCAGTGGTTGAGAAACTTTGGAATGACTGTGGGGATAGGAATACATTATAGGAATACATTATAGGAATACATTATAGGAATACATTATAGGAATACATTGGAATACATTGCCAGGAATTCTGCATAGCAACCAAATTGTCCAAAGGTATGAATGATTATGAATTAATTATGAATGTTTGTCTAAATATGCCCTGCCATTGGCTGGTGACCAGTCCAGGGTGTACCCCGCCTCTTGCCTGAAGTCGGCTGGGATAGGCTCCAGCATGAACCGAGTGAGGATAAGCCGTATAGAAAATAGATGGATGTGTAAGCAAATTTTTTTTAAGGAATATGACTTTGTTAACTGGCAAAATACATGAACTTGGTTGAACTGGTGATCAATAACCCCCCCCCCCATCTAATGGATGGTTTGGTCTGTTTGTTAAAACAGAGCTATTCATGTGCCATGACTTGACTTACGTATCAGTGACGTACTCAGGGTAACTTTGTAAATCGGTAACATTTCCATCTCCTTCTCAGGTGTACGACACCTGTTTAGTTCGCTGGAGAAATGTGATTTATGTTTCCATATCAGGTGCACTTCATGCCATTAGAAGAGCGCATTAGAAGCTGCGGAAAGTTAACAGAGTGCATCCGACGCCATTTACCTGTTATCAGCTCTCCTTTTAACGTGATGCGTGTGAACTCCGCACGTCTCCCATGTCAACTTCAAGTGTCTCTCCGCCGCCTCTTTAAAACGCCAACGTCTCCATTCCTTTACTTTCCTTCAAGAAAGGCTGAAGTGAAACGAAGCCATATCCTCAGACGGTGTCGACTAAAAGCTGGTGTTGTAAAAATCGTTGAAATGTTGACAAATATTCGCAGGAGCAGCCACCGAAATAGACGATCTCATCTCAGTCCACATCTACAATGATAAACAAAGTACCGGTGCTGGACTCCTTCTACCCGGAGGGGTTCTCCAACAACCTCTGTCGTATGAAGCCAGGACTTTGGTTGACTTCTTTGAACATGATCAAAAGGCAAGATTACTCTTTTTTTCAAACAACGTGTATAGTTTGTCCCACCCCTTATTGTCCCACTCAGCCTCAGCTCTGCCTGGAATGTTCTCATAGCGGTTTTCCTGTTGCTAAACCTCTCATTTTCCTTTTCCCCTGTGGACTGAGCCTGCACTGCATACTGGCAGGAATGTGCTTTAAACACTTCATGATACAATAAGGAGGCCAAATCCAGATATCATCCTCAATATGATGATGGAGTACTTGTGTACTGTATGGCTCTAATTATGCATACTCTATGGTGTCATAGTTCATGTTCATGTTAGCTCATGTCTTAATAATCTATTTTTAATAATGTATTTTTAGAAGTGGTTAGAAATCCACCAGAGCTAAACAGGTTGCTACTTGTATCATCTTCCACTCCTCCATGACGGTGGATGGCAGACCTTGTGCTCCTCCACCGTCCTTCCACTTGGCCCACAGGTGGTCTTGGGCTGTGTTTGGGCTCCTTATGTTGGAAACCTGCCACGCGTACATCATATTGCAATACAGTATCATCCTCAAGTGGAAGATGCCGAGCGGGATACGTTGTTGTCTTCTGCAAACATGCATTTGACGTTATTTTTCATCTAAAATCCCTCCTCTCTTCTTCGTCACTTTGCTTCGTGGCCGCAGGCACAGCTGGAAGTGGTATCGTCATATTGGCTGACGTGTGGAAAAGAAGAAAATATAGCTATTTGCCCCCCCCCCCCCCTTGCCATTAGTTGGTCTGGATGGGTTTGTGGTATTATAGTACTGTTTTGGTGGCCGTGTACTCCTAGCTTTAGCCACAAGTATCAAGTTACTGTCTCAGGTCTAACTGTGTCCGTCTGGGCTGGAGTGGCGGCTTATGTGCTCCTTCCCTGCACCCTGGATATATTTAATACAGAGCTGACCCCAAGTCAGCCAGTTCCCTCCATCAGGAGGAAGTGAGACCCAAAAGTGAAAATAATGTAATAAATAAACAACAACATTGTTTGTGTTTCTCCAGCTTTGGCTGCAGATGAGAATTTAAAGTACATGAACAAAACACAATCAGCCAAACGCTAAAAAGTTCATTGTTACGTAACGAGCCTGCCAATCCCATTAAAGGATTAGAGAAGTTCAGGGATGAGGAGCTATGGCATGCCACCGGAGAACATGCATTGTATGTTCCTTAAGTTTGTTATCATCAGTGAGTAATCAAAGTTACGTGTCGGATCAGAGGAACATCAGGAAAGTGCTACATATTGTTTTTCACCTCATAAAAGAGTGAAATGTTTCGGCCCCACTCGTCCCTCTCCACTGTATTTGCTTTTTTATGTGTCCTATATTGGGTAATACTCGTGTAAAAGTGACTGTAGGGGTGTTATTTCATGTCTACAGGGCTCTAATGTGAATATCTTTATTTAGAAGGTCGTAAACAGTTTTTTTTATGCTCTACCTATGAGAATATTTACATTAAATACAGCAATATTATTTTTAGCTATCGGAAGAAACATTATCTGAAGTATGTCTTCGTACTTTTATACAAAGCTAATTATAATTAGCTCTATAGAGATAGTCAAAACTCGTAAATTGTACGCCAGCATGTGATGTTTTGCAGAAGTAAAACCAATAAAAGTGCCCAAACTTCCTGTTGACTGTGAAAAGTCATTTGGTTTAATGTGGCGCCATCACAGACGTGCTACAGACGTGCTATAGACGTGCTATAGACGTGCTACAGACGTGCTACAGACGTGCTACAGACGTGCTACAGGGACGTAAAACTTTGGATTTTAACAAGCAGGTACACAAGTCTATCGTATGGCTTTACCTTCATGACACATTACTTTTGTTCCCGATGGACAGGATGTGGCGTTTGCCCCCTTCCTGATGTCTTATTTTGTAATTAATTAAACATTAGACAATAACAACACTACTGAACACAAAATGGAGTCTTTAGATGAAACTTGGTTTATATGGTTTATATGTGCTTTATAACATGATCTGTGTGTCCCATTACATCTGGCATAAAAGCAAAGCTGTATTTCAGAAAAACAACATCATACCAGTAAAATACAGTGGTGGTAGTGCGATGGTCCGAGGATGTTTTGCTGCTTCAGGACCTGAAGTACTTGGCTGGTGATAAACGGAACCACCGCAAACATTGTTGGTGACCGCAAACGGAAACAAACGGCCACAAACTCGTTGTTTTGTT
Organism: Doryrhamphus excisus; assembly: GCF_037039965.1. Classification (NCBI taxonomy): domain Eukaryota; kingdom Metazoa; phylum Chordata; class Actinopteri; order Syngnathiformes; family Syngnathidae; genus Doryrhamphus; species Doryrhamphus excisus. The sequence continues at coordinate 509,409 of NC_136373.1, read as the reverse complement.
TCCTGCCTGAATAAAACAAAGTTTCATGTAAAAAAAAAAAAAACTGCATTTTGTGTTCGGTTGTGTTGTCATTGAAGGGGAAGGAAGGGGGCAAACACTTTTTCACACCGCTGTAACTACGTTAAATAAGTCTGCATCCGGCTACGTTACAAAAATGAGTAAAAGCAAACGGAATCGGGCCTGAGTCGGGTCAATCTTGCGTATTCGCCCTAGCAGCTTTTAGGTCACCTGACCACAGTCAATGAAGGAAATGTCATTTTTTGGTATTATGTTGATTTGTTTGGTTTGGACCCATTGGACATTCTTTCTTGTCGTTTCTTTTCTTGCTTTTTCTCCTCCTTGGCCTCCTTGTATTTCCACACAGGAGGCTCCAGGTAGCCCTTCTGCCTTTTCTTCTTCTTCTCCTTCTTTGGCGTCGGCTCGCCCGATCTGGTCACTTCAATTTTCGGTACGCAACCAGATGGGAAGATGCTGTTTCTGCGAGCCACGCTGCGAGGAATGAACGCTCTCATCCCGCCCGGCGCCATGCTGTCCCTGCATTCGGAATGTTGACAGCAGGAGGTCAGGGATACGGAGGCAGCGGATGCGGCCGTGGGAGAGGAGGAGGTGATGGAGCCGGTGCTGTGTGACTCGGTTCCCTCCTCCAGATCTTTGCTGCTGTGCATGTCCACTAATTCAGGAACAGCAAAGCGGCGTTTGCCCATTTCGGGTGGGCTACTGGGACACAGCGGACGGCACCCGGTGGCGATGAGGGGGCTGTGGATGCTCGTGGTCATGCGCACCATGTGGTCCATGACTCCATTGTCCTGGGGGTCTTGAGGGAAGCTGAAACTGAAGCTGTCCTTCAAGCGCTGCCTCAGTTTCTGACCTGTGGTTTTGGCGGCGGTGGCGTTGGCCACCATCTGCTTGAGCTCAGGCCACTCGGGAGCGTAGTTCTCGCAAAACTGTTCAGCGACAGGAAGGGCCTGCAGTCGGCGGATTCTGTTCATGGTCTCAAATCTTCCGGTTCTCAAGATCCAGTCCTTCAGGCCACGCCCCTGGACATAGTCGGTTGCGTTCATATCTGCGCCTGTGAGACCACAATTTCAATGCATGTGAGTTTCAAAGTGTGGAAAAGTTCAACGCAGTCATACGGCACCACCATGTGGCTATTTTGGGAATTATAGATATGAGCCGAGTAGTCCATGTACTTGCATTTTCTGCTGCAGCTCACAAAGTGATGCATGCTGGGAGGTGGAAGCCTTTTTGGGTTTGGGTGTGTAGTTATTACTCAAACCATGTGAGTAGTTTATCGCGTCCTCCATTGGCCAAATGTACAACACCGATTGTATACATTCTAGATAAGATAAGATAAGATAAGATATGCCTTTATTCGTCCCTCAGGGGGGGAATTTGCATTGCACAGCAGCAAGAGTAAAAAAATAAACAATATAAACAACCCAAATATGAACAAATCAACAATTTTACCCAGAGTTATATACAAATACAGTTTGCAGATAATATGAAATGAGATGAAATATAGGACCAGTCTATACTTTATGAGATCTTGCTAGTGGGTGAAATATGAGGCATTATAAAAATCCTAATTGTTTACTTTGAGGTTTATTGTAAATCCCATGCATGGACTCACCATGCATTAGCAGCGCGGAGACACAGTCTTCTCTGCCCTGCAGGCCAGCTTTGATAAGGGCGGTGAAGCCACGGGGGTCCCTGACCTCAGTGTCCACGCCAGAGTAGTAGTTGAGGATGTAGTTTAGGATGGTAGAGAAGCCTGGATGCACGAAACAACAGCATGCATCACATGGTGTGACGAATGAAGGTTTGTTTAACGTACCGGCCTGGGCGGCGATCATGAGGGCCGTGTTGCCGTCGCTGTCTTGGTGGTTTACGTCTATTAGGGGGCACGCGTGCAGCATGGCCACAATGTCCACAAATCCTTTGCACACTGCCACCATCAGTCCATTCTGACAGGGAATAAAACACAACATCGATATTTTGGAGTCTTTTACGGACATCGCTCTACTGGTTGTTGTAATTCGGGATCCACCGACATGGTTTTTTTCAGGCTGATGCCAATACCAATTTTTTTCCATCACTCTTAGCCGATGGCCAATTTTGCTTGATATTTGTGGCCGATACTGCTTTTGCTTCCTCAATTTATATGAAAAATGACAATGATAACAAATATTACAGGTCTCAAGTTTAAACAAATATTTATTGAAATGTAAACACTGAACACAGAAGGATTCAGATTTCTTAAACAGTATACTTAAACTTACTTAAACAGTATACTTAACTTACTTAAACAGTATACTTAACTTACTTAAACAGTATACTTAACTTACTTAAACAGTATACTTAACTTACTTAAACAGTATACTTAAACTTACTTAAACAGTATACTTAACTTACTTAAACAATATACTTAAACTTACTTAAACAGTATACTTAACTTACTTAAACAGTATACTTAACTTACTTAAACAGTATACTTAACTTACTTAAACAGTATACTTAACTTACTTAAACAGTATACTTAACTTACTTAAACAGTATACTTAACTTACTTAAACAGTATACTTAACTTACTTAAACAGTATACTTAACTTACTTAAACAGTATACTTAACTTACTTAAACAGTATACTTAAACTTACTTAAACAGTATACTTAACTTACTTAAACAGTATACTTAACTTACTTAAACAGTATACTTAACTTACTTAAACAGTATACTTAACTTACTTAAACAGTATACTTAAACTTACTTAAACAGTATACTTAACTTACTTAAACAGTATACTTAACTTACTTAAACAGTATACTTAACTTACTTAAACAGTATACTTAACTTACTTAAACAGTATACTTAACTTACTTAAACAGTATACTTAACTTACTTAAACAGTATACTTAAACTTACTTAAACAGTATACTTAACTTACTTAAACAGTATACTTAACTTACTTAAACAGTATACTTAACTTACTTAAACAGTATACTTAACTTACTTAAACAGTATACTTAACTTACTTAAACAGTATACTTAAACTTACTTAAACAGTATACTTAACTTACTTAAACAGTATACTTAACTTACTTAAACAGTATACTTAACTTACTTGAACAGTATACTTAACTTACTTAAACAGTATACTTAAACTTACTTAAACAGTATACTTAACTTACTTAAACAGTATACTTAACTTACTTAAACAGTATACTTAACTTACTTAAACAGTATTACCAACTTTAAAAGGAATAAATATTCAACCATGTGCAAAACTTTAAGTTTTCTCCAGCATCGATGTGATCATCGGCGGAAAAATATATGGACGAACCCTCGCGCGTATCGGACGATACCGATTCAAGTACAGAACTCAAATATCGGCCCGATATATCGGTCGATCCTTAATTGTAATGTTCTCATCTTCTCCTCCTGAACTCACCCTGCTGTTAATGTCCAGTTCCATGGCCTCTTCCTTGGTAACGCCTCTCTCCAAGATCCTCTTCAGGGATGTGGCATCATTCCGAGCACACGCCTCATACAGCGTTCCAGGTGGCTCCGCGTACTTGTACTCGTCCCTCTCAAAGTTGGGAAGCACCGAGTCGTCAGAAAGTAGACTTACAGAGTCTGAATCCGGAGTGATCTCTGAATACTCAGATGGGCCGGGGCCCAAGTGGGGGTCGTCGCTTGTTGAGGCCATGAAGCCCCCCCCCCACCCTTCCGTATGGATCACACTTGAGAGTCTTGTCCGCCGTACACCATCGCCATCTTAAACAGAGATGTTGAACATTACATACGCTAGTGTTTCCCAAACGTTCCTGATTCCTGGTCAGATTTTGGAGACTCGGACACAAAGGCCCGTATCGCTCTTCTCGTTGGATTGCTGTCGCGGCTGTGTGCCCACATTTGTAGTTGGCTTATTAATAGGCATGGTGGCATGAGAGGCCTAAACAGGATGAGGAGCTTCCCCTAACTTCAGCCCTACTTATCCGTAAGTCTTATTTAGTTGATGCATTGGCCGAGTGTACCACAAGCTTATAGCAGCTTTTTAAAAGCACTTCCAACTAATATTAGGCAAATGTCACACTTATCATCTTTTTGACGGTTAAGAATTGAATTTATACCTTTAAGATTAAAATTTAACTTCAGTTGCGGCTTCCCCTTCCTGTTCATCAACACCTTTATAATCTGCTCAAGCTTCTGTTTTTATAGTGATGCCCAAATGGAAGTTACACAATGACCTGCCGTCTACGGTTAAAGCACACATTCATTGCATACATTGCAATAAGTCTCACCCTAAAAGGATCCCAGCACAGAAAGTCCGCTTCTTTTTTCTCTCTTTTTCAACATTTTGCTGCACAGGACCGCTTCTCTGGTAAGAAAGTGGTTAAGTTGAAGTTCCCCAAACTATCTGCAGCTCGACTCTGCCCGCTCCCTCCATGTCCTGTTGGATGGTCCGAGCAGCCAGCCCCCCCTCGCCGAGTGGCGTCCTAAATCAGACAACATGCTTTTCCCCCGTCATCCCGATTACCCAAGATTTAGGGATTAAGAGAAAGAAACACACAGAGGCAACAAGCCTTGCTCCCCTCGCAGTCTGTTGAGGTAGTCTGTTCTCACCCCCCCCCCCCCCCTCCCTCCTTCTGCCTCTCGTCTTTCTCACTTGTCTCCACGGCTCTCTCGGTCCACAGACTGCCCCCCTTGGCCCGTCTGTGGCGTCTAAGCAAGCCTGTCTCGGTGTCCACACCACCAATGCATCCATGCTGTCTGGGGAGAGTCCTAGCTATGGATGGCATTGGGACTAAATCATGTAACTAAATGTAACTAACCCAAACTGTGGGGACTGTTTTTATCCTCTTTTTAACAAGATGTGTTCATTATCTCTCTGAAAGTCCTGAACTGAACCCCGCAGAAAGGATCTGTGCACGTTGGTCTATGTTTTGGTTCTGCAGCCCACAATGTAGTTGAGACCAGACTACTTGGCGGCATCTGCTGGTTGCCACCGAGTAGTGCACTCCATTTTGCCTCAACAGCTTATTATAGTTCACTTATTATAGTTCCGCTTTTAAAAACGTGTTTAAAACATGTTTAGAATGGCTGCAATCAAAGCGACTTAAAATTAGATACAATAAAAATGAGAAGAAACACATTCACACTTAAATTGCGGTCTAGAGCTGTCAAAGGATTTTTAATCAGATTAATCACAGTATTCTGTTTCATACAATCACATCGCTTTAAACACTAGTTAGTTGGGACTAACCAGACACAGGACTAAGTATAGGCCCGCGGATGGGTTTATTCTGGGGCGCAAAGCTATTTTATAAAGCCTAAAAATACGCAGCATTTTCAATCAAATGAACTGCTGCTCTAATGACGACCACTGGGTGGTGCTATAGTAATTGTGTTAGGCAAGCTAACTATTTATACTGGCACAGAGCAAGTAAAGTACAGCCAACCACTTTGGCTGTGTTCGAAACCCCGTCCTTACTACTACATACTTCCTTGCCCGTACTATCCACACTCCAGTGGTACGAAACCAGAGGGGAAGATGCTGTTCCTGACAGTATGCAAAAAGTTTACACTACAGCGTACTACATGGTAACCCACAATGCATTGCGCTCCTACCCGAGCCGAACTCAACAGATTTCACTTTAGCTTTAAACTCTTTAAATTCATCACTTATTGAGAAAGTGGCCGTTTAGATCCCGAGTGTTCCATTTATGTGAGTTGTGATAGCAGCATTTTGGTAACGATCTGGTAAAACAAGCATCTTGGCTGTGTTGAAATAGGTTATGAAAATAAATGTTGTATCTCTTGGCCGTTTCCACTTCGTAGAAGTAGCTCCCACAAGGAAAAAAAAGACTTGTGAGGTTTTGACTCATCCCCAAAAGAACAAATTGTTACCAAACGTTTCAAGTTAGAACAAAGAAAGCATCCCATCATCACTCTCGCCACATGGACCATATTGGACCTTTCACCACGAGCTGGTCTTCAGGAGCAGCGTGTTCATTCCTTATTTGGGGCTGGCTCGGCGGCTCACACACTCCACGTGTCAGAGACCTGGACCCAGTTTTGGAGAGGGAAAACAGAGGAAGACAAGAAGACATATGGGACACATCTGAGATGTTTTGGGTACACGGGGAAACATTCAGGTAGTGAAGAGAAGAAGAGAAGGAAAGATGAGGGGAGGAGAGATTCGGGGGAAGGGGTGGTGATCTTCTACAGCCAATGAAGAACTCCACAGGAGGATTCCAAGGAGGGTGAGGGTGATGAGTCACCAGATTAGCTCACCAGTTGAACATTGAGGAGCAGGACGGGACAGTTCCTCAGCGAGACCTCACAGGTGGAGTCCGGACATAAAAGAAGAAGAGTAAGAAGGAACATTTTATTATCCTAAAGTAACCCGGACCAGGACTCTACAGCTATCCCACACGTGCGTGGTGGATGAAACTAGACCTCCTGTACCCTGATTCTGGTCCAGAATCAATCATTGTTTTCCATGAAGTCCTTGTACGTGGCCTCAGATTCCCACAGAAGCTCCACAGACAAGCTAGACAAAAAGCCGAGGTTAATCTGAGTGGGGAGAAGACTCAAGCCGAGGAATGAAGGCGCTTCCGAAGAATCAGGGACGCACGGACCAGATGTTAGGAGCCATGGCGGACATGCTGACCTCAGTGGTGGTGCCCAATCAGTGGGTGAGTTCTGAAATTGTGACGTGGAACGCCGCTTTGTAACACGGTGGGAGATGTGGCGTGCACTTTGACCCCGCAAGCCAGACGGAATATCGGCTCCCATCTCTCTGTGGAGTTTGCTAGCTTGGGATTTCTCCATAATATTGAACAATATTATTGGTACGTTACAATATGTATTTTTTTTAACTAGAATGATTATAATTCATATAGTTTCGCTATATTGAATAAAACACTTGCACTCATCATTACTCTTCTTTGCAAACGTTTTTTTGAGAAAGAACATACTTATGGGCGGCCCAGCGTTTACAAGGAGGTATAAAATCCTTTATTAGGACAATAAAAGTTTTAGTTTTACAGCCTTACTCCAAATGATACATCTTCCCGTGGTCTCGTTTTCATCCTAAAAATATCACCAAACAGTCCACCTCTTTCTTCCTGCCATCCTCCTGCTCTCTCCATGGAATGCTGGGGTCCGCCTGCCTGCCGGCCGGGTTGCCAGATTGTAGCGGGCAGTTTTTGGTTGCCTGTCATGTGACGGTAGATCAAAGGGGGGAGGGGGGGGGGCAAAGGGAGCACAGCCAGGTTGCATTTGGAATAAAACTGAAACCAACTGAAGTATCGATCTTTTTGGGATCGATATTATCAATATTTGTATTGATCCGCCCACCGCTGCTGTAAAGGACTATCTTCATATTCTGATATAATCCCATGTTTTGTAGAACAATGCTTATTTTCATATATTGAAAGCCCATCTACCAGACGCTACATACCAGCGAGGTCGACATGGCTTTTTGAGGTCTACATGGCTTTCGGGTCCAGACTGAAACTTGCGTCCAGTCATGCCCAAACTTAGTACTAAATGTTTTACCTCAACAATTTTCTATTGAATGTTTGCTTATTGAGTCATGGAAAGGAGGAAGGCCGTGGAGGACATTCTGGAAAAATAGAACCGCAAGTGTTTTGTTTGTGGTCGGCTTTCCTGGTTGGGACTATAAGCACCCTGCAATCTTACCAAGACCTCCTTCCTGGGACCAGGACTCCGTCTGACAAAGCATCTCTGTGTGTGTAGCTCTCAGGGGCAGACCTCCCATCAGGCGAAGACGAAAGAGGGCCGGTCCAGGGCAGCTGGGAGTCCGAGGGACTGGACTGGGAGCAGCCCAGAGAAGGAACAGGTAGGACCTGAAAACTCCACAGACCATGACAGAACCCACAATGCCTTGTCCAAACATTGGCCCTCACCAAACCAGTCGGACCCTCGGCCTACCGAAACTTCCGAGCTTGGGTTTTTGACATGACGGAGTTGTAAAACATTCTTCTCATTCTTCTCAGTCACTCTCTCTTGGTGTTCATGCAGTCGCTATTCGTTTATTTTCCATTTTACACAATAAACAAGGTGTGTCCCCTTGAGCCATCCATGTTTACACTACTACTATTTAATGAGCGAGAAAGTTCTAACTTGGGCTTTTGTGTTGATCGGACCCAAAACATCTGGGTGCTAATATTTCATATTATTGTTTTGTCTGCAGTAACATCAGGGACTTCATTAACGTGAACTCTTTCAGCCGTAATGTACCATAAATAAGGTTTCATCTGTCAGTAAATTTGTAAAAAAGGACCTTCGTAGCTGGGTCTGGGTTTAGGTTGGATGGTGGCAGTGGAGATCAGTACAGGTTGTACCAAAGAGGTCCAATAGAAGCAGGGTATGCAATATGTGGGGCTGGACTCAGCTGTCAGTGCTAATTATTAGCAATGGTACGACTTGGGTGGCTTGTCAAATATTAGTAAGTATAGCGAAGTAAAGCTCCGTGGATGGGTTTATTTGGAATACCCGAAAGGGATTGTCTTTTTCCACATCTAGAGAAAATCCAATGATACATTTTGCATAGGTCCAATTTCCACTGGATGGGAAATGAGATCTAAAATATTGGGATGTCTGATATGGGCTATGCTGATATTGTCCAACTTTCAATTTCCAATACCAATATGTAAAACATGAAATATCATTAGCAATTAGCTTGTCAAGGTGGTTGTAAACAAAATCCTACACAGAAGTTAAAACACAGCGTTTTTTTAATATTGGTTTTCATTATCAGGAAAAAAAATCAGATTTTTACTGATATCATATTTTTATGCTGATATTGACAATCATAACAATCAGTGAAACAAGACAGACCTCAAAAATAAAATGCGGATTTTGACGTTCCCCAAAGTGATTCACTTTGCACTTTCAAGTGTCACATATTATTATGCAAAAGTACTCTAAAATTGGACTGGCTAAGTACTATGACTAAACAATGACTAAACATTTTATGATTCATGCTAAGGTCCGTATCGCCCCGCCCTATTTCACATGATTTATTTGTTTTATTAAAATCGTGGTTCATACGTATACCATCATCTTACCGATCCGGCCCACTTGGAGGTAGCTTTTCCCTTCCATAGTAAAAGGAAAGGCCTCTGAGGACATCTGTTATGTGTTAGAAACAAGATGCCTCTTAGTGGTCTTGTAGGAATCACAGGACAGAACCAACCATTACCACATTTCGAGTAAAGGTTGATATTTTGATATTTTTGCACTTTTATATTGCTTTTATAATCCAGCTGTAGGTAATTGACTCCCAAATGCCACTTCACTTTTCTTCCTCTTTTCTCGTTTGCCCTTACTTTCCCCTGATTTTCACATATAGACAAACAACCATTCACACTCACATTCATACCTATGGACAATTTGGGGTGGCCAATGAAGCACCCCAAACGAGTTGTCCACCGCATGCTTAGTTTGGCCCGCTGAGTCGAAGTCATTATGTCATATAGAGGACATAAAACATGACAAACATCTTTCAGTGACGACTGCTAAAGTAAGCAGAATATGCATCAAATGTTTTATATCGACTTTTGCTGGCGTGTTGGAGAGCGGCCATCTGAGGACTGTAGAACGAGCGGCGGCTCATGGGAATCAACCGTACATGTAACCTTAAATGGGCAGAGCACAACCTGCAGCTTCATCTCGTTACATCGGACCTTCCAGAAGGTTCAACTCAGCTTGAGGTTCAACTCATGCAAGCGCGTGGTGCTATTCGGTGGTGAATTTATGTCAATTCCGGTCTATAAGACACTACTTTAAACTTAAATATACAGTACCGGCACCGATGACGTCAGCTTCCCTCGAGACTTTGAGCTCCGGATCCTCTGGGTCTTGGTGGTGGACGGAAGCATTGCGGTGCCGTGTTCTATTCTTTCCATGCGCCCGCATTCCTCCAACAAAATACATCATGGCAACATTTTTAAATATTAAACTCAGACTGATACATGGTTTTATATTTTTGAGGTATAACGTTTGAGTGTTAGTTGCTGCGAGATGAGTTAAATTTCTTTGCCTCCGTGACATATCATTCAGTGTGTGTGAATGGACAGACAAATGTACGACATGTCTTAATTCTGTATCAATGTGGCACAAACAGACGTCTTACACTCACACCACAAAGCAGTACAAATGCGTGGGTGTCCCAAGTGCGGCTCGGGGGCCATTTGCAGCGTACAGCCCGATTTCTTAGCCCTCATGTCACACCCTGTTGCACGATGGCCTACAATATTTCTGCTTCTGTAATTGGGAAAAAATGTACGGTCTTCCAGACAGTTTGTCAGTGGGACGTTAGCCAAAAGACCCCCCCTCATGTCGAACTGACCAGGATGCCGGCTTTCCTTAATTGGCTCTCCGAGAGGGAAGAAAGGAAAGGGAGTAGCAGAAGAAGACGTTTGAAGTGAGCATATTTTGGCAGGAAGTCAGCTGGTGGATGTGCTGACTAGATGCTAACGTCAGGATAGCAGGATTGGACCGCCAGCTTAGCATACGTCTTCAGGTCCGTTCTTGATTGTTGCTGCCATTTTCTTCTTCACGGTGAAGACTGGTGAAGTTCTACTTATTAACATCGGACAAATCGGTCCAACGTCAAATGAGTCTCTTGTGTGTTTATTGATGCAAAGAATGCCGTGTTTTGGGATGCAGGACTGATGGTGCAGTATGTGGGCTTGATATCTGTTATGCAACAGGTACTAATGCTAATGAAGGTGCTAATAGTACTAATGAAGGTACTAATGAATGTATTCTAGAAGCACACTTTGCCAGCTTTAAAGGGCATTAAAAGAAAATCACTTAAAAATGTATTTTTGCCCATCATCCACAATCAAGTCAAGTCTCATAAAAGAGTCTCTAAGGGCTTTAAAAACTGGCAACAATCAACAACACCCCCCTGATCTGGACCCCCAACCAATATATCAATGTATGATAATATCGGCCAGTGATTATGATGATTATCGGCCCGATATCAGCCTAAGAATGTAATATCGGGCAATATTGGTATCGGGATCTTCCCTTTAATAAGAACTGATGTTGAGCATGGAGCACAAACGTTGCATTTGCGAAGATGGTAATAGTATTTATTTTTTTTAACATGCATCAGGTTACAATGGAATTCATCCCATAAATCAATTCCCACTTCCACATGTCCAAAAGTGTCCAAAATGCAGTTTGAAAGAAACAACATGTCATGGTCTGCACTTGTTTTGGTCTGCTGCCCCCTGCTGTCTCTGTGCTGTCCTGCAGCGGACTCCTGCCTTGTTCTCCTGGTCTGCACGCTGTGAACAAAATACTGCGAGTATTAGATATAACCTTGAATGTACTACGTGGTCACAGCCTGTATATAAAACCTTGTTGGGTGTTTTTTAGGTAGCGTAGGACGTCCCGTTACGTGCAGTGTCAGAGATGTGGAGCTATCTGTGGTACAATCTTTGTTGATGTAACATGTGATTTCCCAGTTCTCTGATTGGCTGTCTTTGTTTCAGCTCACCTCGCTTTGAAAAGCTCTGTTCTGTCGTCCAATGGATGGACTGTGGAGCGGCATCGCTGCGCTCACACATTGCTAGACGACCATATCGGCATCAACAAGTGGAGATGTTCAGCGCCAGCGCTGTTCAATATTCCGTTGGGTAAATTAGCCCTCTAATCTCCGAGGCTTGAAGCGTCCATTCCCAGCAAAGAAATGGAGAGATAAGAAGAAGCTAGAGGGTAGAAGGTGGGATAATGTGTTTACGGAGGCCAATCAGTGGGCAGGCCGGCCCTCGGAATAGACGCTGTTATCTGTTGTTGTTGTTGTCGTCTCAGTGCTAGCAGTACAGTTCAGTTTGGTTGGCTACGGTACGTCTGAGTCAGGATTGGGGGGGGTCATACGCCACATTCAAGGTCCGATTCGCTTTGATACGCTGGTGTTACTTTTTTGATAGTAAATACCAAATTCTAAAGTACACAACTTGAGGAACATTTGAGGTTCTTTGGTATCTTAAGTCATGATGAATTTTGTCCTGCTCTCATTCCATTGCTATGTTGCCTGATGTTGACTCATGGGGACTTTGGGTTAGGGTTAGTAATCCTATCTAAGTAATAGTAATAGTCATAGTAATAGTAATAGTAATAGTAATAGTAATCCTATGTTAGTAATCCTAGGGTATGTAATCCTCCATTTCAGCAGTTACATTCATTCTTTCATTCAGCACATCATAGAAATATCTTCAATGCATTTCATTTCCTGCTAGCTAGCGCTAGCTAGTAGTTTAGTTTCACAAGGATCAGTGCTTGGTTCTCTTCTGTTCAACGGTTATATGCTGCCGCTCAGCGACATCATTCAAAGACAGGAAGCAGAACCGGAGTTAGTCGAGATGAGGATGCTGAGGTTCTCATTGGCATTGGGAGTGACCAGGATGGATAGGATCAGGAAAGAGTACATCAGAGGGACATTACATGTTTATTACAGTCAGAGAGGTTGGGACATGCCCAGTGATTCCAGATCTATATATTGGATCGGACTCTGTCCTTTCATAAGCACATTAAGAATTTTACCAAAACAGCATTTTTCATCTCCGCAACATGGCTAAGATACGACCTATTCGATGTACTACTGACGCAGAGACCCTAGTCCATGAATTTGTCATGTCATCATCCCAAAACCCCCGGCTGGCCCGGAATGTCACTACATCTATGAACTGGACTATTATCCGTATCCATATCCATATCCATATCCATATCCAGTAAACTTGCAGATGTGTGTTCTCCTAGCTTTACGTATTGCTTCCTGTCAGCTAAGTATCTTTTCACCCAGTTCAAAACTAATCCTCATATTCCGTAATGAATTACTATAGTAATTCCTTGGTATTGATACATTTGTCCAACCTGTTATTGATTAGCTTCTCAATCATTTTATAGAATGAATATTTATGAGAATATTAGCAGTTATAGGCAGTGGCGAGAATCCCAGAGTAAGTCACCTTCTACCACTGACAAATACCATATTTTGTTCCACCGTTTACTAGCTTTTACTTTCATTTTCCCTGTCAGCCATTGAAGTCGCTTGCGTATTGTTTGACTCTACTTTGGGAATTACTCCATCAATTACTACATCTGTCCTCCTACATCAGACTTAAAGATTTACCGAGCTTGAATATGTCTGTGGGCTTTTTTAGCTGCAGTCCTGCACGCTGAGCTCTTGTTTTTTCTTCTTTGTGTTTCCTGTGGAGAGCAAGGGGGTCTCAAATTCCACAATGTTGGCATTCTCCTGTGCGTGTGTGCGTGTGAAATATGACCTGACAATTCATATATGCCGGGGAAAACACACTCTTTAGCCATGGAAAGCATCCTTGCATGTCACCCTTTGCAGGAAATAGGAAATAGGAAATAGGAAATATTACACCTGCAACCTAACATGGCTTCTACTCTTCTACTTAATACTTAATAATGTCAGTAGAGGCCAGGGCATTGCTATCCTATTGCTATCCTGCAGGGTCAACTTGGAGCGTGCTCAGATGGGGTGTGGGGGGGTTCATTTGGTCCTGTATTAGGAACATTAAGAACCCCTGTGTAAGCCTCTTAAAATGGCGCATACGAGCGAAGACAGAGGCGGCACATGAGCGAGGCGAGCCGAGGAAGCGATGGAAAAAACATCTGAAAAGGAAAGAGGAGGTAGTTCTCTCGGTTGGGGGCGTTCAGGAAGAGACAGAATGAGGGGAGTGGGAACCTTATCCTGTAATAGCCACAGCGAGGAGAGCTTGCAGACTCCACCTTCCCTCCTCAACCCTCCCCTTACTCTGGTTTACACCCCCCCACCCCCCCCTCTCTAGGCTCTATCTGTCCGTAGCTGAAGCAGTTTATCATTTGGCCAGGCGCTTCAGAGGCGAGAGCTCAACAAAAAGGAAAAGAGGCGGAGAAGGAGAACACAACAGATTTGTCGCTGGGATGTTTGCGTGGCTGCTGAAAACCAGAGTGTGGATATCTTCTTGGCTTCCTGTGTGGACCCCTCTGGATGTGGGGCGGCAGCGGTCACTCCAGCAGGAGGCTAAACCCACTAAACCCGTTTGTTGATTTTTCCTGGGCCGGGATACCAACTTGAAGCCAGTCGGACTGCTTGAGCGAGCAGTCGAGTGGGAGCGTGGGAGCAGCGGGCCATGCCCACCTCTGCCCATGGTCCAGCAGCATGAAAGGGGGCCACCACCACCACCACCACCACCACCACCACCACCACCGAGGCTGCTGTGGCTGCCAGCACTTGTTCCGGAAAGTCCTGACTAAGTGTGGCTGCTGCTATGCCCGAGTCAGAGGTCAGTGGCGGGCACGCATGCGCACACACACACACACACACACACACACACACACACACACACACATGCACTACTCTGGTTCTACTCTGGCCTCACCTCCGTTCACCCAGTCCTCCTCTGAGCATATGCCAAAGTTTTAATAGGTAATAACCTCAATCCTCCTTCCTGTGCTGTCTGCCTTCAGCAAACGCAACTGGTGTGGCACACACACACACACACACACACACACACACACACACACACACACACACACACACACTTCTTCACACGTATCTGAATGAGTGAAGAAAGAAGCGTTCCTGCGGAGGATCGTCACAGAAGGAACAGGAAAGGACTTTCATGGAGCATTTTTCCATGAAATCCGATGAGACACAATTCCAAAGTGTCTTCATTTGGGAATGTGCGGCACGTGGCGAAATGAAACACACAAGGAGGGCGGACTGGGTCCATTTTGAAACATTCCTCCGGACCCAAAACAGTGCTGAACCCCCCCCCCCCTCCAAGTTGGAATTGCAGCAGTCAATTAGACCGTAGTGTGGTTGAGTCCAAGCAGCAGGTGGCGTGGAGTCCATGCTGGTCTTCTTCTTGTTGTTTGGACTCCACGCTGAAGTCCTCGTCACGCTTTTCCACCTTTATGTATCGTTTCAGCGTCACACGGAAATAATGCCAAGGGAAAGTTCAAAAACAACAATGTGGCGACATACGCTACGACGCCTGGCTGTTCCAAGCTAACATGAAAGGGATAAATTCCCAAGCTACCCACTGAGGCCCTACACATGGGGGGTGGGTGCTCATAAAGGAGGCTTTACTATTATTGGCTGCCGTTCTTGGATAAATACCCTGGATTCCTTCACTTTAATCTCTTATGTAATAGATCCTCTCCTTTTCCATAGCCTGCAGCTCCGCACTCGACCCCTTGCATGCAACCTTAGCAAAGACGCTTCCACTTGGATCGGGATATGGAAGCACACGGGAGATCGGACGTGACAAAATGTGTTAAAAGAGGTCACAATAAAAACCACAATAAGAGGTGAAGATAACAGAAATGTACAGCAGCCCCAGGAGGGGACATCCGGAATTCCAAATTCCACATTCCAAAGACATGTTAGCTTCATTGGCTACTCCAAATTGTCCATAGGCATGAATGTGAGTGTGAATGGTTGTTTGTCTATATGTGCCCTGG
Organism: Doryrhamphus excisus; assembly: GCF_037039965.1. Lineage (NCBI taxonomy): Eukaryota > Metazoa > Chordata > Actinopteri > Syngnathiformes > Syngnathidae > Doryrhamphus > Doryrhamphus excisus. Next base: position 493,887 of record NC_136373.1, on the reverse strand, counting down.
GATTGGCTGGCCACCAGTCCAGGGTGGACCCCGCCTCTCGCCCCAAGTCAGCTGGGATAGGCTCCAGCACAGCATGCCCCCGTGACCCGAGTGAGGATAAGAAAATGGATGGAATTGATTAAAACGTAGAAGCGTACCTAATGAAGTGGTCATTGAGTGCATGTTTCATGTTAGCCTTGCAGCATAAATGGAGCGTCTGCATCCCCCCCCCACCCCCCCACCCCCTCGTGTTTGCGCTGAAGCAGCTCATCTGCTTTGAGTTTGGATGTGTTGTTCACAGATGCTGTGCAGTATCTCCTCCGTCACCACTTACTTTCTTCTCTGACGTCGGCCATGAACATTCCTATCCCAGGAGTCTTGCATGCTTCTATGTAGCGTATATCTATATCAATCATATATCTACATACGTACTTCATGGTGGCCATGAGAATCCCTGTGGATTAGCCGTTTCTTCTAGAGCTGAAGCACAACATCAGTCACTACCAAAAGGAGGGAGATGTTTAATGGTCGTTTTTTTTAGGTGTGGGGGGGGCAATTTTCCTAAACCCAGCATTGATTTTCCCATACGTGTGTTATTCCACTCTGGTCAGTAGGTGTCAATAATGTCATGGTCACGTTTGGTGAGACACACAAGCACCAGATTGGAAGGTTGTGCTGGCTTTGGATGCAAACATTGGCGGGGGGGTTCGTGAACCCCCTCCGTGAATCTTCCCAGGTTTCAAGTGATGATGGTCAGTCCCTCACTGTGTGCTCCCCCGTATACAACCAGCACCCCCCCAAAGTGTTTCTCTCAGATGTGATTTGGGCCATCACTGGTTGAGTGTCACCCCTTTGGGTGCCAAGGTCACATGACCGCTTTGACATCAATCAGTGTTTGTCTCTAATGACCCGCTGGCAAAACTGTCAATCAGTCAATGAGCCAAGTCGTAGTTGAAATATTGGATGCTTTTCTCTGGCGTTATACTCATGGCTCCACCTGTCCGTCTTCCTGCTTTCCCCACCCCATCCTTGGATCAATAATCCCTGACGGATCGTGTTTCTTCGTTGCTATGGATTTACCTTTCACGCTGCCTTTGTCGACCATGATGCTAACCTAAGCAACAACATTTAGCCACACGGTCTTTTCCTTCACTTTGCTCCACCTTCTCTGCACAAGGACTTCCTTTATTGATTTGGGTCTCCTTCCTGTGGAGCCGTTACTCAGCAGTGGGACTTGTCAATCAAATAAAGCATTGTGAAACTGTGACAACTGGGTTAGGTGTACGTATATATTTCAGGTGGGCCTTCTTCTGAGCAAACTCAGCATACTGCCTCATTCGTGTTGATGGGCTCATCTTGTTCATTAGTCGTCCCACATGGGGTCTTACTGGACCAAGTAATGTTAGTCCAGGCTAGTCCAGCTGCATGGTGGCCCATGTTCACTAAACAGTCCAGTAGGAAATACCCTTGACAGATGAAAATACATTTCCTTTGCTGGTAGGGAATCAGGAACTCCAAGCACTTGTGGCTGATGGTGGCGTCTTCAGGGATTGGAAACAAACGTGGCTTTGCTAGCAAGTACACAACGGAACAGCACTGTGGGGTGGGATGGGGGTTTCATGTCATCTGGGTGTCCAATCGATTGTCTCATTGTTATGGCTTGGATTCCTTTTTGTGATGATCTTTGATATCTTGCTTCTTCTGGCAGCGTTGAGCTTCCCGGGCCGTTTGCTTTCTTAGAAATCAAACACGGACACTTTGTCAGCATCCTTGAGCACGTCGGCTTCAACCCTGCACTTTTTCTGCTGCTGACCCCAAGACACGGCCATTTTCTATGACAAATCCATTGGGCCGCTTGGCGAATGCCAGGGAAAATTGTTGCGATAAAAGCGGCGTAGCTTTTTATGTCTCAGCCGGAGAAGATGTTTTTCCCATCAGCTTATAAGGAGAGCGGAGACATTATGGAAAAAGCAACAAAAATAGCTGAATTGAAGGTATGCTGCCGCGCTGCCGCAACCCGACCTAGTGTTCGGCACGCTGAGATATTTTTAATCTTTGCCCCCGAGCCCACGCTCTACCTTGTCACCCCCCCCCCCCGTCCTCCCACCTCGCCTTTCTGCTGCGTCACCAGTCTCCATATTGTTTTTCCCGCTGCTCACGTATGTAGAGGTCGGAATGAGGGGACCGCTTGTGGCTCTGGTCATGATCCGGTCCGGCGTGCCACCCAATCGGACTCCGGTAGACGCAGCTTGACGAGGGAGTACTCCAGTGAAAAAAAAAAGTTAGTACGTCCTATTTATACCCCCCCCCCCCTCTTTTTCCAGACAGTCCAGCATGGAGCCAGTTAATTATGTCCGTACCTTTTCCACTTTTTAAAAACTTTTCCTGCACTTGTCCAGACATATTTCCAAAGTTCCCTTACGCTTCTCCTTAACTCCTTTTTCTCTCTCAAGGTTCTATTTGTAAATGTGAAGAGGAGGCCAATGAGGAAACAAATTACGAAACACAGGAGTGCATTCCATACCTTGTTTAGAAGGAATTCTCTCCCAGTGCAGAGAGGCAGAGGGGCCACTTAGTTCCAATTCTACCCCCACTTTTATCTCTTATGGGTCATCTTTACAATTCCAGGACGAGGTGCTTTTACCTTTTTATGGATATGGACGATTTGGAGTCGCCAATTGACCCAACATGCATGTTTTTGGAATATGAACACACAGAGATGCCCAAGCGGAGATTGGAACCCCGGTCTTCCCAACTCCGACATCCATGGTACACCAACTGATATATAATTTTTCATCTTTTTCTTGCATCAACATATGAAATGAGTCCGAGCTGTAATTAGCGCTCAGCGCCTCACGTTGGATGTATTTAGTTTATTCCTAAAAAAGCACCCAAACGGCCACAAGCAGAGCAGCTCGGCTTCAAATGCAGTTTGAAGCCAAACAGTCAAAGGCCGGCAGGTGCAGTGGATTTATGAATTTGAAATGAAGCCATCTTTTGTGCCCGCAATATTGTTTTACAAATATCCACGAGGCGCAAACACATTAGAGATGTTTCCATGTAAATATTGATGCAAAATCTATGCTAATTATCACAGTGAAATAACGAGTGTGTGTGTGTGTTTGTGTTGTGTTCGTGTGCCCACATGGTCGTTGCGTTGTCTGATCTTTAGTCTGGCTGTCCCTCACGTTCTCCTTCTGGGTTTAGTTGCTATGGCGATGAGAGGGAAGAGAAGAGCTATGGAAAGGAATGACAATATTTGTCTGGAAGCCCATCGTGTCTGACTGAGAATGGCTGAGAACGATGCAGGTCGCCGCTAGCAGCCCGTTTCTACTGCAAAGTCAAGCACAACAATTTGGTGAAAATGATGACAATCACTGAAAAAAAGTTCGATAGTCATAGAAATACCTCCAACTGTGTCCTGCTTTTTTCACACTTTCAGACTTTATGAGTATGAAGATCTCAGCAAAAAACCTCAGCAATGTCAACATTTGCTATATTTTACACTAAATAATTAACATAAACATTGTTAACATTTTCAAGTGTTGGGCATTGAGTCCGGAAATACAAATATACATACAACCAAAAACCTCATTTTGGGGTTTCCAAAAACTCAGAGTGAGAGGTTTTGTTGGTGAAACTCTAAATAACAAAGTAATCATTCAAATGTACTTATTACTTAAATGTACTTGCGAGATATACATAATGATGCATGATTTACTTACATGCTTTTCAGCGACTTCTTCTTGTTAAGTTTATTGCTTTAAGGGCACTAAAGGCGGTCAGTATCACATGATTGGCAGTATAGTATACTTTGAATATAGATTCAATAGTACAAGTAAAGTATAAGTAAAGTAAATAAAGTAAGTAAAGTATAACTGCTTCATCCCACCAAAGATGACAAACGCTATTCGGGGGCCACACAGAACCCTGGTTGAGTCGCCAGATGCTTTAGCGTAGCTGTAACGTAAATATACAACGTGTAGTGATGCTATTATTTGGATCAACTATTTCATGGCTTCATAGATAGAATAATGTGCCATCTTGAGTTTTTCTTTTATGGAGGTTTCTATTGTTGTTCTAGGTGATTAGCTTCTTCCTGTTGTATTTCACTACGACCGTGTGCTTCTGCTCGCGAGGCGGCGTGTCTACTTTAAAAGTGGGTCAACGGGGGAACAGGAAATCTCTCTTCACTTGTCTGTCCTGCTGCCGTCTTTCTTACTGCACACCAATACGTTCTTTCACGCATGCAAGGGAAAGCAACTATCATGGATCCACAATGAAGATCATATTTAATATGTATATGTATTATTTAATATGTATTTAATCTGACCCTCAACCCTCAGTCACGGTTATAGCTTCAATCAGCGTGGCATTGGTCCACCTTCTCTCATGAACTACCGTCATTTCTGTTATTATGCTCATTTTCCCACCCTTTGACTCCTATAGAGCAGCTACACACAATAACTCGCACGGAAAACTTTTTAGATTTTGCAGAATCTGCACCTATTCCAGCTGTATTTGCATTTATTCCACCCACGACCCGCCTCCGGGCATGCCCACTCCGCCGTGATCGGTCACACGCCAAAAGTGCCTCCGAACTATGACCCATATAAGGAAGTCCGCCCCTCTGTGACATCACAAAGGGGCAGTTTTACCACGCCTTTTGAAACAGAGTGTTTTGAGCCATCCCAAACTTCTTTAGAGGCTCACTTCCAAATCCCCAAACCTCCTTATCTGAAACTTTGGCATGCTTTGACACCAGAACACAACATTCTAACTACATTTATAGGGCAGAAAAGTGGAAAAAGGCATCATAGGTTCCCTTTAACCGATTTAACCGAAAACCCGATTCCAAAAAAGTATACACCGTTTTGTGAAGGTGTATAGGTTTTCTTCCTCTGTTCATCCCAACGGGGTTTGATAGGGTTGAGTTCAAGGACAGTCAAGTTCTTGGACATAAAATTCTGCTTTCCAAACTATTCCCAAACTGCTGAAAGCAGAATTCCACAATGAGATCCCTGTGATTGGAATGGTTCATTTGGCCCCGGCCAGTAGGATTTATGGGACTGAGAGCAAGTGAAACAGGTTAAAAGACAAAACTGCGGCGCAGCAAAAGGTCTAAAATGTATTTCTCTTGGGAATGGCAGCATGTGATCCGGAAGAGTCCATCCCAATACAGTTCAGGGTTTCCAGTCCATATGCCTCAGGTACTAAGTGCCTTGTTGTCTCGCTTGAGTCTGCACATCCGCTGAGTGTCCATTTCCTGTGAGTGGGTGAAGTGAGTCTACCAGCGATGGCGAAGAGGATGAAGTCAGAAGGAGAGAATGGCCGTGCTGTCATTGAACCCATCGTATTGCTGGACCCCCACTGTTGTCGTCATTGAATGGCATTGTCTCAGCCGGTCACGTGTCATCTGTGGGGGGGGGGGCAAGGCCACCGACACGGGTCTCTAAATGCAGAGCCCTCCCAAGAAGATGGACTTTGATATGGACTCCATTACCACGGACGCTTTTAGCTCCAGTCATCAACTCAGCAGCTCTTAAAATGATCAATACTAAAGGGAAGTCAGATCAAACTTCTGCAGGGGGGGGGGGGGGGGGGTTCACTCCCTGCCTGTCCATCTCCTCCAGTCACTTTAAGCTCCTTTGCTTGTGTGTACCTTTTGCTGGCTCCTCAGTTTTAGAGTCAAATACTGTTAAATACTGTATTTGTGACCCTCTGGAAAAGAATCAAGTTGATATTTTCTTGCTCTACACGTCTGGGCAAGTCCTGCCCTCGATTTGATGAACGAATTGATGGCTTAAATCAGCACAATGAGGTGTAATGTTATTATAGTTCGGATGCATAAATGAGAGGGCAAAGTTTTGTGCCAATCAGCCAATCAGCCAATCAGTGTCATTTCAGCTCTTGAGTAGAGGTGTCGGGGGGTCAAAAATGTTCACAAAAGTTTTTGTACTTTGTACTCAACGCAGTAGTCCGTGTACCCTGTACTGTATCCGTAACTAACCACTGCTTTTCACATTTTGATGATGTTGGCATTGAACTGCCAGCTAAACTGGACTTGCAGCTGCTATTGACGGGCTGTCAATGTGACAACCGTGGCGGAAGTCCAGTGTTGTGCTAGCATTAGCTAGTCATTAAAGTCAGCACATCTTACCTTTATGCATTCCCACATCGTATCAGCATTGGGGGGCAAGTATGAGGTAAAAGAAAAAGGGGGAAATCCATCCAAATCCATCCTTACATCCCTCTGGGCATCGGAGAATGGTAGGATGGTGCGTTCAATGACAGTGAACAAAGTAGTACAAATAGCAGCTCACGTTAAGTATTAAAAAACTGGGGGATTTCTAATAGTTACATTATTGTAATAAAATCATATTTACTGTAATATAATGATGAATTTCTATGTATTTGAACGTGTTTTAAAAGAGAAATGACATTGAGTTTGTAATTTGGATGACATGTTTTATGACTATTGTCCTGTTTTAGGTATTTTCATTTGTATATTTTATGAAGGAAAGGTGCATTGTGGCAAATGTTTAATAATAATCCTTCCTGGATGTTCCCAAATAGGCTTTTTACTCACAAACTTTTACAATTTAAAAGCAGTATCATAAATAAATTCATCTTATTTTGAGCTGACACAAATATACAAAAACATGTTAGTGTGAGAGGTCTCACTCGCTCACATTTCGTATCTGCTGAACGTTTCTTGGCGAGTTTAAGAGCTAATATGCTAATAATAATAAAAAATAGTCATGTACAAATATGCTTGCTGACTGTATTGTTTTAAATAATGGCCCATACTTCACAAATTGATATCCTATTACATAAAATGTGACGTAATTATCGTTGGCGTTGCACATTGGATCGTTGACCACAAAGAGATGCTGAAAATGCTGTGATTGGTCAATGCTGTTCCTGGTGGGAGGGGGTTTTGTTCTTCTGTTCCTGAGACTAAAAGCTGCCACAAACGTAATGGTGGTACCTCGTGTATGGTTTTGTAACCGTACCGAGATGAAGCTTTCCAGGGTCAGCTGGGAAACTGCAGAGTTGCCATGGTGACAGATGTCGACGTGATGAATCCAAGCGATTATGTGCGCCCTATGAATCAGAAATGTGTACATCAGTCAGAGCTGCTGTTTCTTTCCGATGCGGACTTTGACATATTCCCTTCACTCTGAGTCGGTTGTTGATTGTTGAAGGAGTGCAACCTCTCCTCCGCTGCTCTTTTGATACGTTATCTTTGTTGATGTCTGGAACTAGCTAGGAATGGTGTGGACATGGTGTGGACATGGTGTGGACATGGTGTGGACATGGTGTGGACATGGTGTGGACATGGTGTGGACATGGTGTGGACATGGTGTGGACATGGTGTGGACATGGTGTGGACATGGTGTGGACATGGTGTGGACATGGTGTAGCCGGCTGTGTCTCGGCGCTGTGACCCAGGTTGAACCTGTGTTTTTCTAAAACTGGCTCTCTGTGAACGGCTGTGATCCCCCTGTTGTTGGATGTAGGATTGTTGCACGGGATTCGAACGCGAGGAGACGTCTCATTCAGGAAAAAAAAAGTCTTACAATAATAAATAAATGAATGAATCAATATCAATCAATATATGCAATATATGTCTGTTTTCCTCTTCCTTTACCTCCAGACAGGCAGGAAGACGGTTGCCAGATTATTGCATCTTTGTCCACCTTTTTCTTGGAATTAGACTCACTGTATCCCGATGCATCCCGGTAAGCCAGTGGTTCCCAAAGTTCCCAAACAAGTTAATTTGCAGTTCAAAAAATACACTGGCAAGTTTACCAAGCCACCAAGAATAAACAACAACCAAAGTTTTTCCTTCTATTGTCCACGGAACCGCCCGGCTGCCTGCTGCAACACGTCTACGCACAAAGTAGACCACAATGACCACTAAGACCACAATGACCACTAAGACCACAATGACCACTAAGTCCACAATGACCACTAAGACCACAATGACCACTAAGTCCACAATGACCACTAAGACCACTAAGTCCACAAAGCAGCTCATTTTTGGAGATGAATCGTGTTCTGCGTCACAGGAAGGGAAATCCCAGAGGATTCATGACGTACGTTGCGTGTACCACAAGTGGTCAAAACACTGCTATGATGGTGGGGGTTGGGGGTGGGGGGCAGGAATGTAAGATAAAATGCGGAAGTAGGCACAGCCGCGGGAGAATGCGCTGCAGGAAATCCGCTGTTTCGACTCTGAAATCAGGAAAAAGCCGAAGAAAGAAATATATTTTCTGACTTTTTTTCTGTAAAGAGGATTATTTTATTTTCATTTATTTTATAAACAGTGTTATGATATTTTTCCTGAGTTCTTTTTGTCTGTGAAGAACCCAGAGGGGGTCATTTGATCTCGACATGGGTTACTAATATTTACTGTAAAACTGCAAAACGTCCCAGACATCAAGTAGCCATCCAAGGACACCCTGAGAAGGAACTTAGACTTGAGTCTGAGGAAGACAGGAGGAAGGCGGTCGGGGGTTGGGAGGTTAAGACAGAAGGAAAACTGGGACAAGACGAAAAAACAAACAGCCCAGGGCAAGTATCCCATTTGTGGATGTCCACTTCCCCACCAAACCTTGGGTCACTTCCTTTAGGGTGACATCACAACGTCTGCTGTCTCTCTTTTTTCCTGATAAAACCAGTTTCTACTTCCGGATCGGATTCGGGATCCAACACATATGATTGTATGTTAAAAGCGGACATCAATTCCTATTCAGGTAGCAGCACAAACCGGAACTCTTTCTATGCGCTGGCGGTGGGACCGACCACCCGACCACCCGACCACCCGACCACCCAACCACCCGACCACCCAACCACTGGTTGTGGGTGATATACATTAAAACAGACGTAATCCAATGAAATACAGCTGAATAGGTGCAGATTCTGGAAGAACTACAAAGCTCTGTGTGCCGGTTATTGTGCGTAGCTGCTCTATAGGAGTCCACAACTCAATACAAAGGGCCGAAAAATGAGCATAATGGGTGGAACTGGCGTGTAAGTGCGTGTCAATCAAGTGAAAAAGCTATTCTTCCTGTAAACAGCGTCTGTGTTTGGCAGAGTGAAACAGCTGTGGCTATTTTTATATATCCACTCTTTGTTTTTATTTCTCTCCCGCTTCCAGTCCTCCGGCCACCTCCCGCCGACCCGCCACTGCCTTATGGATACGCCGCTGGGCGTTGACCAAACGCTAGGCTTGTTTTTTCACGATGTGATGATTGAAGGCTACTTTAATGTGAACACGCGGAGTCAGGTTGCATTCCTCGTTGATTGACGCGTCGAGACCCAACGTGACACCAACAGCCTTCTGCCTTCTGTGTTCTTCCTACAGACTCGTACTCGGCGGCAGGCAGTGAAGGCAGCATCTCTACCTCTGTGGCGTCCCTGCCCCCGCAGGCTTCAGGCAGCTCAGCCCCCGGCTCCCCCGGCTCCAAGCACTCTGTGAGCACCCTGAAGAAATGGCTCACGAACCCGGTTCGCAAGCTTAGCGCCGGGGCCACGGCCAAAGGGCAACGTCAAATACGCAAACTTGAAGGAAAACCTGAACTTCTTCCATCCCACAGCCACAGCCAGGATCCGGGCAGCCCCCCAAGGCCCGGGGACCCTCTCACCATTCTTCCTGTCACACACACACAACTGGTGAGCGGTGCAAATGTCATTGGGGGTCACATGAGCGGGCTTAGCCTGTTGTGGTTCAATGCGTACTTGAAGGCAACCATCTTGGAAGTAAACTGGAGTTCTGGTATTCCCGCGTGGTTATCTTTTTTCTAATTTGGTCTCGCTCTCAGGGCACAAAATGTCTGCTGTCTCTACCGTGCACTCTTCCAGAAACTCCCCTTCGGAGAACGGCTTTCCGGTCTTTGCTAATTTGAACGCCGGAAGAGAACTTGCCTTCTTGGATGGCATTTTATTGGGCAAATGTGTTTTTCTGGGCCTGCAAACTAGCTACCAAGCTCTGAGCAGTAGCCGCCATTTCTTGTGTTGACGGTTGTTAGCATAATTAGCATGCTTGGTGGAAAAGTGACGGCCGATGTTGTAGACCTTTAACAGTTTCTTGACAAATAAGACATACAGCCTTAGAGCGGACTTTGGTGAAAAAGTATTTTGTTGTCCAATCGTTGAAATCAAACACTCGGCACTCACTGTCCACTTTTCCTGGGCCCACTCATTGCTGCAGATGGTCGGAACCATGGCAGGGTGATAAGAGTGACTAGCCAAGATCACTCAGTGTGTCACTGCGTGTCATGCGCCATCTGGTGGAAAGACCAGGAATTACAGGGAAATCAATATCGCAATTTTACTTCATTTCAGCAATTCCTTACCGATCTTTGGCGGGACGCATGAAACAGACCAACGGGCCGGATTCTTTGCCTGCTTCAGACTGACCTGCTGTGATGGTGCAAATCCCATATGGATGTACGCTCATGATCAAAATGTTAAGAACCGTTTAAAAATGGCCAGATTTACATTTGGTACTTTTGGATCTTATGGAGGTTCTTTTCTAAGTAGCTCTTCAAAATACAAAAAGAAGACATTTTAGTTGGAGAAAACATTTCTTGAGAAAAATAACCCAAAAAAACACAAAGTAGGCACAGGAGGATGTTTGCAGGAAAGGACACGGAGGAAGCAATGGCGCTGTTTGGTATCACACTGTACATGATGATGATGATGATGATGATGATGATAATGATGATGATGCCGTGATTGCGTGAGACAAGGAGTATGAAAAGTGGGTCATTTCGATGAGTTTTTGGGTGAGGCTTGGGAGACTGATGATGTAATAATGCTAATTAGATGAGTGAATATTCATCACAAACTTTGGGTCATTTCTCATTTCCAGTATGCATTTATCTATGACCATTTTCAAGCTACAACCTTTTGAAATAGTCACACCAAAATGTAATATTTTCTTTAAAAATGAAATAATAAAGTGGGTCTGAATCCATACTATATGCTATATATACATATAGACATATAGACATAGAGACATAGAGACATATAGACATATAGACATATAGACATATAGACATATAGACATATAGACATATAGACATATAGACATATAGACATATAGACATAGAGACATATAGACATATAGACATAGAGACATATAGACATATAGACATATAGACATATAGACATATAGACATATAGACATAGAGACATATAGACATATAGACATAGAGACATATAGACATATAGACATATAGACATATAGACATAGAGACATATAGACATATAGACATAGAGACATAGAGACATAGAGACATAGAGACATATAGACATATAGACATATAGACATATAGACATAGAGACATATAGACATATAGACATAGAGACATAGAGACATAGAGACATAGAGACATATAGACATATAGACATATAGACATATAGACATATAGACATATAGACATATAGACATAGAGACATATAGACATAGAGACATATAGACATATAGACATATAGACATATAGACATAGAGACATAGAGACATAGAGACATATAGACATATAGACATAGAGACATATAGACATATAGACATATAGACATATAGACATATAGACATATAGACATATAGACATAGAGACATAGAGACATAGAGACATAGAGACATAGAGACATATAGACATATAGACATATAGACATAGAGACATAGAGACATATAGACATAGAGACATATAGACATATAGACATAGAGACATAGAGACATAGAGACATATAGACATATAGACATAGAGACATAGAGACATATAGACATAGAGACATAGAGACATAGAGACATAACTCCCATGTGACTTTGTGTATTTGTGTGTGCACCAGGAGTGGAAAGACGGCCTGGCGAGCCCCGAGGATCTGTCCCCAGCGACACTCCAGTCCCCCGGTTACATAACCCACTCACTGATTGGCTGCACGTCGCTGCTTCACACGCAGGTCTGTCACCACAAATACTACGATATCAAATATCAAATATCAAGTGTTCCATATAGACCACCAAACGGGACTCAATGAAACAAATGAATACATCTTTCAATCGTTTACTAAATGTCATTTTGGGCACTCCTGGGCAGATCCCTGGCGGACCAGGAAGGGCAATGTTAGGATGCAACCTGTGTCATGTGACTCACATCGAGCATGGCAAACGCATGTAATCAACGATGAGCTGACGCTGCAGGCTAAAGAATAATACTTTCATCTCTCCACCAAACACTTGGAGCCTCTGGCTCGGGTTTCACTTTGCCGCTTAGGTTTCCCTTTGCTGCTTAGGTTTCACTTTGCCGCTTAGGTTTCACTTTGCCGCTTAGATTTCCCTTTGCCGCTTAGGTTTCCCTTTGCCGCTTAGGTTTCACTTTGCCGCTTAGGTTTCCCTTTGCCGCTTAGGTTTCACTTTGCCACTTAGGTTTCCCTTTGCCGCTTAGGTTTCACTTTGCCGTTTAGGTTTCACTTTGCCGCTTAGGTTTCACTTTGCCACTTAGGTTTCCCTTTGCCGCTTAGGTTTCACTTTGCCGTTTAGGTTTCACTTTGCCGCTTAGGTTTCACTTTGCCGCTTAGGTTTCACTTTGCCGCTTAGGTTTCACTTTGCCGCTTAGGTTTCACTTTGCCGCTTAGGTTTCCCTTTGCCGCTTAGGTTTCCCTTTGCCGCTTAGGTTTCCCTTTGCCGCTTAGGTTTCCCTTTGCCGCTTAGGTTTCCCTTTGCCGCTTAGGTTTCCCTTTGCCGCTTAGGTTTCCCTTTGCCGCTTAGGTTTCCCTTTGCCGCTTAGGTTTCCCTTTGCCGCTTAGGTTTCCCTTTGCCGCTTAGGTTTCCCTTTGCCGCTTAGGTTTCCCTTTGCCGCTTAGGTTTCCCTTTGCCGCTTAGGTTTCCCTTTGCCGCTTAGGTTTCCCTTTGCCGCTTAGGTTTCCCTTTGCCGCTTAGGTTTCCCTTTGCCGCTTAGGTTTCACTTTGCCGTTTAGGTTTCCCTTTGCCGCTTAGGTTTCCCTTTGCAGAGGAACAAAGTAGCAGCAAACAGCTGATAAAAACCATCTGAGCTTTGGGCAGAAAAAGGTCATTTGTGTCTGGGTAAAACATCCCAAGCCTCTAATAAGATTACACCAGGAGGCTGAGGTCAGCGCTTCCGTGTTTGGAGCGCCAATCTTCCAAGAGAAAGGCCAAGAGAGGTGGAGGTAGATTGAATTATTGCTTCAGCCATTTCACAGCTCTCTTTTTCTGTCCTTTAGTGACCCTCCATGCAGTCCTGGAAGGAGGATTTCTTCCTCATTTCTACGCATCTTTGTCTCAATAACTTAGTACCACTCAGCAGGTGCATTATGCTGTTGAGACACGAGCGTCAAAAAGACAATATCGGAATAGTTTTCCCTGAGAAACGGGGTTCAAATTCTTCTTGGCCTACATCAAAAACACAGCAACACCAATTACGGCTGCTTTGGTCTTTGGTCTTTTCAAAAGAGAACAAACGTTATTGTCTGATATCCTCAATATCGTCTTTGGGGATTCATTTTTCCAGATGTTTTCCAGACATGAAGAGAGCATGTTAAACATGGAGTCCCACAGTGGGTGTGTGCTACAAAGGTAACACAAGACAAAGAAACACAAAAAAAAACACTTAGCCACTACAAATAGAATTTAATATGCATAAAAAACACAACATCCACAACACGGAAACATGGAAACACGGAAACACGGAAACACAGAAACACGGAAACACAGAAACACAGAAACACGGAAACAGGGAAACGCTTTCAGGTGAAAATGCAAATGATCTTATCATGTCAGGCTCTCATCCACATGGAAACGTTCTGGGTGACCAGAAGTGAGGTTTGACAACAACCCAAAAGAATATGGGAATATTTGGACTTACATGACGAGGGTTGGGAATGGTTTGAATTTGAGTGATTCCGGTTCCAATTCCTTGTTTCGATTTTTGATTCCCATCTTTTCAAAGGTAGGGTCATAAAAAGTTAGCATGGTTTAAATGAGGGCGCTAACCAAAGTTCTTGGATGAAATGTCTTAATGTTATAATATTACTTTATTTCTTCTTCTATGGTTTGGTGTGTCACATGGTTCCGTCAAAAAAACAAAACAAAAAAACATCTCCTTGGCATTCCCAAAGTTTGCTTCATGGAATTGCAGGGAGACACTTCCTTGTAGTCTTTGTATAGAGTTCATGGCTTAAAAGAAAACACACCAGAGGGACAGGGGGGTGATTATGGGGGTGAGTCTTCCCTTGGACTTTTCCACGGAACATCTGGATGTGATCAGGGAGCCCGATGAGGAACTTGTCAACCAAGGCACAGCTTGGCGCTCTTAGTGGGGCAAAACAAGCCAGGGGGAGTTGAGGGCTTCAGGGAGTCTTCTCCTTCTCCTGCCATGCTGCTCTCTTTACGTGACAGCTCCCACAAAAAAAGCTTAAGCTTAAGCTTAATGATCCCCAAAAAGTGCACTTCCCCTTTAAGTCCTCAGCGAAGGACACTGAGGTAGAAAATGCATCAGCGCCCGCCCAGGTATTTATAATAGTTGTGATGCATCACATTAGGATGGAATTGTCAGATGGTAAACAAGAAAATAACATTTATGCGGCCATAAATCAGCAATGGAGGCTGCTGATGTCTGCTGTAATCGTTGGCTCCCAAGTCAAAACTCAATCAAGACGGACTCTTCATTTGTCAGCTTCTGGAGCTGCACAAGCAACATTTCACGCTTATCTCCTCATCGCTTTCCCTCTAGCTATCTGGGGCTCGTGTCCGCCGAGCTATGGCAATCTCAGTCTGGTTCTTATCCTTCAATTCCTCGTGTCTTCACCGTCTTTCACCTTAGCAACCTACCTGGTCATCCTGATCATACCTGCTGCTCCTGATCGCTACACCGGCTCATTTTGCACCTCAATTTCTCATAACTTCCTCTGACTGCCTTCCTGTGGCTACCCTCAGGACGCTCAGGACGCTCAGGACGCTCTGGACGCTCAGGACGCTCTGGACGCTCAGTCCACCTCTTTCCTGATGGATGACACCTCCAGCCAGTGGTCTTCAGTGGCTGACACTGAGGAGGAGCGGAGAAGCGCCTTGGAGAAGAGCTTGTAAGTTTGTGTTTTTCAGGTGTAGAGCTCCTCAAAGAGCTTTACATCAGACATATGACTGCATTGGAAGTCATGCACGCGTCCTTCCTTTGTCTCTCCTCAGATACGTACTGAAGGAGCTTATCGAGACGGAGAAGCACTATGTAGCAGACCTGGGCCTCATCGTGGAGGTAAGGTTGGCTCATCTGGCGGGAAAAAGCTCTAAATCCATATCCTCGTAAGATGCGCATTTTCCTCCAGTCTCCTGTCTCCAGTTTGACGAGGATTTTAGGAATTATCAGCTTGCAAACGTGTCAAAGCAACGCATCATCTGGCGCTTGAAATACCTGCAAATATTCCAGTTCATCCAGAGGTTCCCGTCTTCTCAAAGGAAAACCATGTTTGCATAGTTTGCAACTGCAGTATAAATGTTGGCTTCAGAGTAAATTTGATGGGGGAAAGTGAAAACATATTTCTATGTTATTGCTGTCAAAAATAGTCCACTTTTTCTAGACCACTTTTCTTCTCTTCACACTTCACACTTTTCATCTTTTTATTATTATTATTATTATATTTGTATTCTGCCATGTCTTTCTCCTACATGTTCCAAACTATTTAAAATGACTATTCCACACAAATATGTTCCACTTATTTGCAAAAGCTGTACCGAACTTTGTCCACTTTCTAAAATGTCCACATTTCCCAAATTTCTGGATTTTCTTTTTAGAATTTCCTGGTGGTGGAAATCACTCACTTATTGCCTTGGCTCTCAAATATTTTCCGACATCCGCCCCCCCCCCCATCCCAGGGGACAGAAATATTTGTACCCCCCCCCCAGATTTCATAATACGTATTTACGTATACTGTCAGCTAAAACCAGGGAAATGCAACAACATGGAGATCTGTGAAGCATACAAGTGTATCCAAACTGCATGTTGAGTACAATAAATGTGTACATGTTGGCACGTACCCCCCCCCCTCCCCGACTAGCACTGCCTCATAATAAGACGTTGTAAGATGTAATAAGATGTCTTCTGACAACCCAAGTAGGAGATCAAGTGCAAGCTTTAAACAACCTTGTGCAGGCTCAGCGGCACTCAAGTTACTGGAAAATAGTCAGGCTGTGCTTCATTTTATGGTATTGTTCCTAGTAAATAATAGCGATAACTGTAATTGTGTTTCAGGGCTACATGACCAATATGAACTCTAAAGGTATACCAGAGGACATGAAGGGAAAAGACAAGATTGTTTTTGGGAACATTCACCAAATATTTCACTGGCATAAAGAGTAAGTCCTCCACCGTGAGAAGACAATAGTGGACTCCTACTTTCCTCCTTTCTTTGTGTTACGTGACGGACAAAGGAAGAATGCGCCAAATGAATCCGTGGCTGTGTTTCCTGTCTAGCTATTTCCTGGGAGAGCTGGAGAAGTGCTTGGCAGAGCCGGAGAGACTGAGTCAGCTCTTTATCAAACACGTGAGTCTTGCTGGGTGTACACAAACACACACATGCTCATCCGGTCTGGATGGCCTCCTTGCGTCGCGGTGGAAGTAAATACACTAAACATGCGGCGTCTCTTGATGCTATCCTGTGCTGCCTTGCATCCCTCATCGAGTTTGGGTCAGACACAACAACGGGGACTACTACAGTGGATGCCCGCACGTTTGGGAGTTTTATCCCCAACAACACCCACAATGTTGATGAAATGTTTTGCACCGTCAAATACGCCCGTGGTCGTACCCAAAAGAAGCTGAAGGGCGTCATTACGGAAGGAGGAAGGAAATAGGATTTGCTTGTCTTTTTCTCCCATTCCTGCTCATCTCATTATAGTTCTATGAAGAACACGATAATAACAGTATGCCTGTAAATATGATATTCAATAACTGGCAGCGTGACGCCGGAGGCCATATTGGCTCCCAACGTGTTCTTATTCAGCAGCGGAGCAGCTCAGCAGTTTCCAAGTGACGATGCTTGTTGCTAGGTGCCGCCTCATGTTGATGGGCGCTGAAAGGTTCTGGTTACACACAAGGCCACCTGGGTGGATTATACATGACGTGGTCCATCGGACATGGTCCATCGGACATGGTCCATCGGACATGGTCCATCGGACGCTCAGGGTGGCGCCGCCTCCCGAGGCCAATTAGTCACAGAAGAGTGGCCGCTAAGAAGACTAAATGAAGGTTTCTCACAAGTCTGTGTGTTTCTTTGTTGGGCAGGAGCGGCGTCTGAATATGTATGTGGTCTACTGTCAGAACAAGCCCAAGTCCGAGCACATTGTCTCAGAGTACATTGAAACCTACTTTGAGGTGAGTTTGTTCTACTCTTTTAACAGCAGATTTGGTGTCAAATGTGGCGATTCACAAGACGACCAACTCACAAGACAATGATGGTCCAGGGGAATCAAACCAGACACATTTTTAAGGGGGACCTATTTTGCGTTTTCCACTTTTCTGACTTATAAATGTAGTTAGAATGTTGGATTCTGGTGGTTAACCATGACAAAGTTTCAGATAATGACATTTACGCATTTGGAAGTGATCCCTGAAAGACGTTTGGGATGGCCGGATACTCGTTATAGACAAGTATTCCTTACAGATGATGCATTTTTGCTGGATATGTATGAAACTATAAACTATACCTGGTTGTCACCCGGCTAGAATATAACGGGAACAGGACACAAATCTTGAATTGAATGTTGCTGCTGCGATTACATCAGCTGCCATGAGTCGCATTGTTTGCCTCTTAGGAGTTGCGGGAGCAGCTGGGTCACAGGCTGCAACTCAATGACCTGCTCATCAAACCTGTCCAGAGGATCATGAAGTACCAGCTGCTGCTCAAGGTGAAGAGCAGGTCACACACACGCACACGCACACACACACACACACACACACACACACACTCAATGGTCACAACATTACTCCTACTAAATCAAATATGATCCATTATGACAGTTGGATCTTCAGTTAATGTGATTCCAAGATATCTTTGAATTTGTTAGGGTCCAAAATCTAAAACTAATTTAAGATGTTCTTGAATTGTGGTCCTGCACAGTGGTCGAGTGGGTAGCATGTTGGCCCCATAGTCAAGAGATTGAGATCTGGTCCACATGTCTTTACATCTGCTTTGGCGACCATGCTGTGTTTATTTGAACAGGACTTCCTGAAGTATTCCACCAAAGCTGGGATGGAAACAGAAGAGTTGGAGGTCGGTAATCTATTAGGTTAGGTTCAGTTACAGTCTTGTTTTGGTTTAGACCTGGTCTGTATTGGCTTTCAACAGTTTTTGTTTGTTTTTTTACCAGAAAGCAGTAGAAGTGATGTGCTTTGTGCCAAAACGTTGCAACGACATGATGAATGTGGGTCGACTCCAAGGCTTTGAGGTACGTGTCAAGAATTTGGACGTCAAGAAAATAAGGTTTTGTGCCAGCAATTTGGTGAAAAGCACTTCCACTTATTGTTGGTTACCAGGGGAAGATCACAGCCCAGGGGAAGCTGCTCCAGCAGGACACCTTCACCGTCACTGAGCAGGACTCCGGCTTCCTGTCTCGAGCTAAGGAAAGAAGGGTCTTCCTGTTTGAGCAGCTGGTCATCTTCAGTGAGCCCACGGACAAAAAGAAGGGCTTCTCGCTTCCTGGGTACATCTTTAAAAACAGCATAAAGGTATGTGCATTAAAACAGACAATCCTACCACAAAATCCTAAGAAACACAACTGAATAGGTGCAGATTCTGGAAGAACTGGAAAGCTTTGTGCGCTGGTTATTGT
Organism: Doryrhamphus excisus; assembly: GCF_037039965.1. NCBI lineage: Eukaryota > Metazoa > Chordata > Actinopteri > Syngnathiformes > Syngnathidae > Doryrhamphus > Doryrhamphus excisus. The sequence continues at coordinate 475,055 of NC_136373.1, read as the reverse complement.
GTGTAGCTGCTCTATAGGAGTCCACGACTCAATACAAAGGGCTGAAAAATGAGCATAATAGTTCCCCTTTAAGCATTCCTCAAATTTGCACTGAGCGTACACAAATAAAGCGAGTCAACGTGTCTTCTCAAACGTGATCCCTTCCAGGTGAGCTGCTTGGGGGTGGAGTTCAACGCGGACGGGGACGATGCGCGCTTTGTCTTGACGTCCCGCAATCCAGACGGAAGCACGGTGCGCTTCCAGCTGCTGGCCTCCACGCTGGAGACGTGCAGGGCCTGGGTCAACGATGTGGGTCAGATCTTGGAAACGCAGCGCAACTTCCTGAATGGTGAGTCTGGAATGTCATCCGTTCATTCATTCATCCGTCTGCAATTATGTTTCATCTCTGCTGTTATTGATTTTTTTTTTCAGTCACTGCCGAGATTGAAAACATGTCACATATTTAATACATATATTTATTCAATCTCTAGTCAGAATAAATCGACATTGTTGCTTGAAATTACTTGAAAATTGGAATGTGGGAGGAAACCGGATTACCTGGATCTGAAAAAGAACAAAATGTGTCTTTCAGCCTTACAGTCACCTATCGAGTATCAAAGGAGAGAAAGCAAGTCCAATAGCTTGGGTCGCTCCATGCGGCCCCCCCCGTCCACCGGTGGCGCCCTGAGGCCCCACTCGTCTGCTTCAATGGACCGCCACAGGCAACCCTCCCTCCATTCTCATAACACCTCCCTGCCCGCCCTGTACCTGCCCAGCCAAGGCCCGGCCCCGGGTCCCAGTGAGACCTCCATGCTGCAGGATGTAGGATTACATAACTCGTGTGACGATACGCTCACAATGTTCTGACCTGAATGCCCTTTTCAACACAATGTTTGGCGTTTGCAGCCCACTCTGGTGCAGCTCTGTCCTGCTGACACACTTTCTCCGTCCCATGTTCAGCTGACCTTGTCGGAACCGCAGACCTGTCCTGCTGTTTCCAATGGTCTCCACACGCCCTCCATGCAGACTCCAAAGGTAGTGCTGATGCTTGCTCATGCACAATATATCAATCATAACTGTTCTCCAACATCAAACCAACGTACCTCTAGCTGAGGCTCCATAACGAGATACAATAACGATAACTGGTGTACGCGTACCCCTCCAGGGGTACATCAATTGTCATGGGCTTACATGAATAAAACCAGCAAACTGCTATCAGTGAGTGCTTAGCTAGCTTTTTCCAAGAATGGTACATTCAGGTGCATCAGGTAACTCCTCGAGCACAAGTTCCTGTGGCGCACCCCACTCAATAGTCACTATGTCCAGCGCACCACTGTGCACAGCCAATTGGGTAGACTGGGCTGCGCCAAGATGGCCGTGGCGGCAAACCATTTTCAGCTTGGTGCAGTGACAATTTTGTGACAATACAGCTGTCTCTGACCCGGTCTATTCTCGGCGCAGGCGAAGCGCAGCCTGTGCTGTGGTAAACAGCCAAAATGCCATTCTGGCTCCTCCCTTGTAGAGAGGGTAAGAAGCTCTCTCATCTGGGAAGAACTCCAAATAGAGGCGCTGCTGCGCCGTATTGAGAGGAGCCATATGAGGTGCTGGACCAGAACGCTGACCGGACTCCTCCCTGGAGAGGAGTTCAGGGCACTTGGACTGGTTGGAGGCCTAAGCACATGTTGGAGAGATCATATCTGGCCTGTGAATGGGAGGAGCTGGACAAAGTAGTTGGAAGAGGAAAGTCTGAGCTTCTCTGTTTGGGCTGCTGCCGCTAACCTTGGGGCCTTTTGGTCGCTAACCTTGGGTCCTTTTGGTCGCTAACCTTGGGTCCTTTTGGTCGCTAACCTTGGGTCCTTTTGGTCGCTAACCTTGGGTCCTTTTGGTCGCTAACCTTGGGTCCTTTTGGTCGCTAACCTTGGGTCCTTTTGGTCGCTAACCTTGGGTCCTTTTGGTCGCTAACCTTGGGTCCTTTTGGTCGCTAACCTTGGGTCCTTTTGGTCGCTAACCTTGGGTCCTTTTGGTCTCTAACCTTGGGTCCTTTTGGTCGCTAACCTTGGGTCCTTTTGGTCGCTAACCTTGGGTCCTTTTGGTCGCTAACCTTGGGTCCTTTTGGGCGCCCTGGTTGTTTTATTAATTTCAAAACCTTGAACTTGAATTAGTTTCTTGAATCTAAATTTGTAATTGCGTTATAAAAACAAAGTATGGATGTCAGCCGCTAGCCTGTGGGAGCATCCTGTTGCGGACGTCGCTTCACCCCAAGACGTGTAGCGTTGTGTGCGGGGCTCTGGTGCGACGGGGCAGCAGTTGTTGTTTTCCTCGGCGTTCTCAATTGACTCAAGCTGCAAAGGCTTAGTACATAACAAACAGGAAGCAGGCTCAGCCAGACGAGGAAGTCAGTAGGAGATGCTTATCGAGAGCAGATAATTGTTTCCTGTACGCGTCCTGCAGTGAATAGGAGGAACTTGGGCCTCTAAGCATTTGCATAACATATTACGTTTTGACACAACTATTGATATTTTTGCAAGCAGGAAAAGGCTGTTTAGGTTTTTGAATACATGCTGAAATCTTTTCCGTTGGTTTGAAAATGTTCCCACCACCCCACAGAGAGCAGACGATGGCTGCCGCAGGGGTCAGTCGTCAGATTTTGGAAACCAGGCTCCGTTTTCCACTCCCTCAGCCGGACGACGCCCAAGCAACCTGGCCCAGCTTGCTGAAGATGACCTATGACCTCCGATGGTTGGATAGCATGAAGACCAGGACAAATGAAGACATACCAAGACCCGGTTCAGCCATCTGAAGGAACCTATGAAGGAAGTAAACGCAGCACCTGTAAAATGACTTGATTGTTTTCTACTGCGGCCGTCCTCCAAGATGGCCCCCAAAGAAAGCTTTCTGTGTTTGTATGAGTGGAGATTCCACCATCAAATATCCATTCCTAATTGGGGCGGTCCCGCCGTGTGCATTTCCATGACTGTGCAGCAAGTCGGGGCTTTTTGCGTGCATGAGCTCCTCCTGTACTCGTACAGTATGATTCCTCCGACAACTGCTGGCGCCCTTAAAACCTACCGTGACTCAAGAGGATGTGAAGGGCTTACATCTTCATCTTCATCACCACGGGGACAAGATTTAGGTTTCATTTTGCTTTTAGCTGGACTTGCACAACCTCCAGGTCATGGGTCATGTGGACCGATGCAACCTGGGGGGGGGGCACAGAGCGTCGGACACTGCTGCTGTATATTGTAGCTGTTCACCGTGAACCTATCTAGAATCTCTTTAGGGTTTTCTTTTTTTCAATTTGGGATTCTGGACTTCTATCCTGTTTCAAACAGACTCATATGTTACTGTCATGTCCGACAATTAAAAACTTGTAATCACTTTGCTCTCCATTTTATTATGAAGATGATGTTGAGTTTATTAGTCAATGGTCCAAGTTAGGGATGGGCAAACTACGGCCTGGGGGCCACATGCGGCCCACCAAGCGTTTGAATCTGGCCCGCCAGTTGTTTTCTAAGTATTTCAACTTTTAACATACAAACTGGCAACGTGACTTAGTTAGTAAAAAAAAACTACAAAACTGTAAAATTTAATGACATAGTTTGATGTGGTCTGATGTTTAAAGTGCTCCTGAAAAAAGGGACATACAGCTGATAGTATAACACTTTTACAGATAAAAATGATAAACATAAAATTGTGTGTGTGTTAAACATATGTCGCCCCCCATCCAAAAAAAACCCTGCTCTAGGTTGTTCTGTTCAATCTAAAAGTAAACCTTTTAGCGCCCTCTACAGGCTCCTAGTGAGCATGAACAAATGAGGGCTGACAAAATCAGTTCCTGATTGTGGCCACCAGGGGTCGACACAGTGCTTCCACTCCACACATCCTGTTGGCTGACAAGAAGGTGCTTCAGGCCAGTAGTTAGCAATAAGACGACACGCACTTATTAAATGTTTGGTTTTTTTTTTAATGAAAGCCCTTTTGAATATTTGTGGCGGGTGAATGAAGACCTACGGTAAATAATGCGACTTTATTGTGGTGTAATAAATGTACACTTTGCTGGGGAGGTTTTACACACAAATTCTACTCTGCCAACCAAATCTGGACAAATATAAACTACTTAGCGTAAGTAGGGCTGGACGACATAGCGATATTTTTTAATAACATTTTTTTTAAATACTGATATTTATTTTAAGCACAATATTAAAAACAAGCATATGGTTCATATCTGATGCAGAGGTGTCATGTTTCAAGATGGCGCCGCCCAAGCGCAAGCTAGTTATGACTGCTACGTGTCCCTTGCTGCATTTTTAGTCTTTAATAGTGCTTTATTTATTACTTTGTTTGGTTACTTATGAAACTGGTTTTAAATTCTAAATGTTTGTGAGTTTAAAAGCCATTAGGAACATCGGAAAGTTTTATTATTAAAGATTTTCCTCAATGTGCCTTTCTTTCATGAAATGTACAAATGAAAATAGCTAAAATAGGGCAATAGTCATAAAACATTTCATCCAAATTGAAAATTTACCGCCTTTTTCTTTCACCTCATATTTGCTCCCGAATGCTGGTACTATGTGGGAATGCGTAAAGGTAAGATTTGATGACTTTGAGTGCTAATGTGCATCATTGTGGTAGTTCCATGCTAAATGGCTAACGCTAGCAAAACACTGGACTTCATCCACGGTCGTCACATTGACAGCCCGTCAATAGCAGCTGGAAGTCCAATTTAGCTGGCAGTTCAATGCCAACATCATCAGAGATGTAAAAATGTGAAAAGCACTGGTTAGTTGGGCCCTCTTATGCCAAGGTAGCACTGGCTATGACAATAAAAACAATAACTGCACTGCTCCAGGCTCTGGCAGGCCATGGAATCTGTGATAAATCAAACACAGATTTATAACAATATTAGTGGGAGATTTAACAAGAATATTTCAACAAAATGAGTTATTAGAGTGTTTCATAGAAGTAGAAGTGTTAATATACTATATAACCATATATATAGTAAAAATTAAAAATGCTGACTGCATGTATCAGTATTGGTATTGGTAGCCAATTTCACATAATTTATAGCATAACCTTTTGAGAGCCATTTTCCAAAGTTTGTGTTTTGTTTTGCTGGACAAGAAACCAAAGCAACAGTTTTTATCTTTTCTTTCTTTTAATGGAAAAATCCCATTTTGCTCTGCTATAGGACTCTACAAGAACACACCCAATGGTCTGCCGCCCCCCCCTCAAAGAAGCGTCCCACGGTCTAAACACCAGGAGCGGGAACCCCTGGATGAGCCGACATCTGGTAGGCCAGCCTCCCTGAATAAAGCCCCGTTTTGGGCCGTAAAGCCGAGCCTATCGTAACACAACTGTGACATACAACAGCGGACTCCCGGGGGTTGGGCGTAGGGGGGGTTTGAGGGGTATTAACTTTCACAAGGGTGTAAAATCAAAGGGAATTTCTGTCACCACTGAAGGGGTCTCAGCAACAGGGGTCCCATTCACAGCAAATTCCTGGCCGGTGCCCTCTGTGGCATCTGTTGACTCAATCTTCTCCACGGAGAGAAAGAAAACAGCCATCGAAAGGCCGCATGACTGTGAACTTGATTGCAGAGGCGCAACAAAAAGCCCCATCAATGGGCCCGCTATTTACTCGGAGGTGCGACGGCCTTTGAACATCTCAGCATGTTGGTCTTCCTTCACGCCGGCGGCACAAAGGCCCGCCGTTTGTATATTGCAAACGATCATTTAAATACAATGTTACGTTTTCTGATGAGCTCGGGCGTTTAAAGGACATGAAAGCCATTGTCATCGCTATTCATATTCACATTATTCAATTAGCTGTCAGGATGCAGAAAGTCACATTAAGGAAGTGTGCATTGTTTCAACACGGAGATGGTTTATTCAAATGTACATGCGGCCATTAACCCGATTACATAGTTCACATCATTTACACATAAATCATCACTGGGTGACGGGAGATGATTGTCGAGTTTCACAAGAGTGAAGCGGACGATTAACATCAGCTCAGAATTGCCATTTTCTTGTATGGCTACCTTTAATTGCACTAAGGCATAATAATATATAACAAACACATTTTGGAATTGTGAAGGCATCAAATCAGATCTTAAGCACACATTTAGTCCTTGGAGATGTTTGAAGACGAAGAGGAGCCGGCATGCTTATCCCGCAGTGCAAAAGTCAAAGTTTTTGTTGATCATTTAGGAAAGCTGCACGGCCGCCATTACTCCCTCTTGATGCTGGCGAGCAGAGGGTCTGTGACCTGCGAGGGCTGCCCAGACCGGCTCTTCCTGGTCTGGTGGGTCTTGACGTGTTTGGAGAGGTGGTCGCTCCTCATGAACCTCTTCCCGCACTGCTGGCAGCCGAAACGCTTCTCTCCGGTGTGCGTGCGCAGGTGCCGCTGCAGCTCATCCGAGCGCGTGAAGCTCTTGCCACAGAAGAGCCAGTTACAGACGAAGGGCCTCTCGCCGGCGTGCCAGCGCAGGTGGGCCTTCAGGTGGGAGGTCTTCTTGTACACCTTGCCGCACTCTGGAATATGGCAGATGTGCAGTCTCTTCTTGCCCAGCTCCAAGCCTCCGCCGTTAGATTGGCAGTTGGGGCACTTGCAGCGTCTGCAGCGCCGCGTGGAGCTGAGCAGGCCTTTGGGGGTCCCCTGCAGGAGGGCCGCTATCTGAGGCTGGTGCCCCAACACCAGCTGTCTGCCCAGGGCGAAGGGGTGCTGCGAGGGGGGTGCGTTGCTTTGAGGAAGGCTCCACCACTGCTGCGCTTCCTCCCCGTGGCCGCCGGGCAAGTGGTGCCTGGCCGAGGAGTTCTGGAGGAAGCTGGAGAAGTTTGGCCCCACGCTGTTGTGCTGAGGGTAGTAGGGGGCGTTGCTCTGCGGCTGCGAGGACAACACTTTGACCGGGGAGAGATCAAACGAGTACGACGGGGCGGGCTCAGCCGGCGGGGTGAGGGGCAGCTCGTGGTGGTGATGGTGGGGGTGATGATGGTGGTGGTGGTGACCCAGGCCAGACTGCACGTGTCCGTGAGGGAACTGCACCTTGGGCACGGTGAAGGTCATTTGGTGGGTGCTGAGGGCCGTGCTGGGCGCCATGTCGTTGCTCCACAGCTGAAACATCCCCGACGTGGAACTGACCGTGCCCTCGTAGGGGAACTGGGAGCCCTCGGTGCCCATGGTGCCGCCCACCTGCCAGGCCTGGCTGCAGGTGGTGGCCAGGAAGGACAGGGCGTTGGGGGGGCCCTCTGGAGAGGAGCTGGGGGTGCGGTCCTGTGTGGGGACAAAGTTTGATCCCGAGATGTTTAAATCAGCTACAAGGTTGGCTTTGGATCAATCGATTTGTGGGGAGCATCAATAAAGCCAATTAATTAGGCCAATTAGGATCAGGCCAATATCCCCTTGTGGGGTTTTAATCGCTGTATTACATAAAATACATACAATTACAGTACATGCTCTGGTGCATACCAAAAAAATTTAAAAATCTTGTTTGAGATGTTGTTTCGTTTTTTTCAAGTTTTCAGAAATATATGAATTTCTGCAATACTAATAATAATGGTGATGATTCAACTTGGTGTGATATAACTATACACTCGAACAAAACAATTCTATAAATGTCAAAAAGTTTTGAAAAAGTATTTTCCACTGACTGAGTTCCACACACTATGACTTCAAAATATGAAATTGCATCTAAAACCAAATAACACCACAAACCTGCAAAAAGGTGTGCAAAAAGTTGTCCGTCCTTTGTATCGTCAGCGCAGCCATCTGTCCACGCGCTGCTCCCCACGCACGAACAACACAAAAGTCCACTCGTGGGTGGAAGCGTGGAAAAGTACACCAAGTCTCTCCTCAATCACTGGGACGATCCCTCCTCGGTGACTTCGTCCTCATTTGCTCCACACGCGTGTTTTATTTCGTCCGTGGAAGCGTGGAAGTGTTGAAGCATCGGCGAGCAGGTGAAGAAGTGAAGAGAGAGGATGAGGAGCTATGAATCCCGATATCAATCCCTGCGATCATCTCCTGAGGAACCTGGGCTGCATCTCGTCTTTATAGAAGCTAAAGATCTGCTCCACGGGGTCTCTCTTATGATGCAGGAGAGTCAATGGGGGAGGAAGGGGGAGGAGGAAGGGGGGGGGTCGTTAGATGAAGGGGTGGGCTGCTCATAATCTCACTCAATTTCAACTAAAAATTGACCCCAGGATTTACCCCCCCCCCCCCCCCCTTTTTTTTATTGTTCTAAACCAGCAAACACACCCAGGACCCAAAACTTGCTTAGTCTGGAAAAAACGAAAAAAGAGCAGCTCAGTCAAAAAATATTTTTAACTTCTTTCAACTCCAACGTGGGAATTTTTATTTAGATCACAACAACATCTGACACAGCTTAAATTTACAGTCAGAGCGTTAGAATGAATATTATGGATGGGGGGGGGGCGTTATGGAGCATAGACTTAGACCACATAGACAGCATAGACAGCATAGACAACATAGACCAGGGGTGGGCAAACTTTTTGACTCGCGGGCCGCATTGATATGACAAAATTTACGGGGGGGGCACTATATATTTTACACGTAATAGTCCACCTGGTATTATTGTATCTGTAAAATTGTCATTCAATCTGCTATTATTATTTATTATTTTATATTTATATTTTAAATATTTTAAAAATAATAAAATATTATAATAATTACAATAAAATTAAAATAATAATTATTATATTATTATTATGTAAAATGTGCAAATTAACAATAATATTATATATAATTAATATAATAATTAGCATTAATATAATAACTATAATAATCATAATAGTTCTAATAATAATTATAATAATCTAATAATAATAATAATAATTATTATTATTATTATGTGCTTGTGTCCCTTTTTTCAGGAGCACTTTATAAACAACAGACCATGTCAAAAAAGGAAATTGATAAAACCATCAAAAGGTTGGTTCAGGCCATGATGCCAGGTTGTATGTTGAGTTTAAATGAAATACTTTGGAAAGATTGGGCGGGCCGGATGTGGCCCCCGGACCGTAGTTTGCCCACCCCTGGCATAGACAGCATAGTCAGCAAGGCAACACTAAAGTAGACAAATGGGATGTGTGTACTTTGTTTTCATTTTTACCAGCAGAATATTCTAAAAAGACAAAAATGAATCATGTTCTTTTGGAACGGCGTGTGACTCGTTTAAACGATGACATCACCGAGCCATCGCCATCACGTGACCAGAAGTGAGCTTCGACAACAAGTCGACATCATATCTGAATATTTCGACGAGCATCTCCTGATGTTTTGACTGGCAGAGTAACTCCACTTTGCGGGTCAAAAAAGAGCCGCTGTGGCGACTCTAACAACCAAAGTAGACGAGTCTTGGATGAGTCTTGGATGAGTCTTGGATGAGTCTTGGATGAGTCTTGGATGAGTCTTGGATGAGTCTTGGATGAGTCTTGGATGAGTCTTGGATGAGTCTTGGATGAGTCTTGGGTGTTGGTGTGCTTTGCGTCTTAGATCGTTTTTAAACGGTGATCCGTTCCCGTCTGGATGCAACTACTCTATTTACTTTCTGGACAATTAGGAATACTTTTTTTCATAGTTTGGGTACCCTGACTTACACCCCGGCTCTGGACTCGTGTGCCAGTATCTGCTGCTGACACCCTGACCATTGAGAGAGATACCCCAAAAGATTCTCCTGTGATAAAAATGTACCCCCCTTATATATGTTTTTTGGGGGGGGGTTGGCATTTTTGGCTGATGCGACTTAGACTCTGGAGTGATTTATATTCCAGAAAGTACACATTATACAGGGCCTTATTCCGCCTCAACTTTTGTTTTTTTTCCTGATTGCGGAGTCACCACAGCAGATCTTTTTGATCCGCCGAATGATTTTTGGCTTGAGTCCTTTATATTCCGGATGCCCTTCACTCCTTAGACGAATACCGATGACGCTTACTAGTGGAGATTCGAACCCGAGGCGTCCGCTCCAAAATCCAGAATGCTAACCACTACATTCCCCTGATATTTATTCGAAGTCATTCAACTTTGTGGTAAGTCGAGGCTGACAAGCGGAAGACGACAGACCTTTTTTTTCCTGTGTCGTGTGGTATGATAGAGTAGCATATTTCCAGGCGATGACTTGGCAAGGCATCAACAACATATGTACGGTTGATGTTAAATCACATGCAATATCCTGGACAGCGTGAACTGATAAAAGTCAATCAAAGGCTGAGAGTTGTCACCGATAGGTGACACATCAAATAGGCCGCCCTGTGTGACATTCTCACATCGGGGAGTTCAAGTAGAGGGCGACTTCAGATGTGCCCCATTAAATGCAGATTGAGGCTTAATCTCATTCTGTAAATCTGCTCACCATTACAATGTTAAGAGGTGAAATCCAGGCTGGGAACCCACTTCTCATGTAAATCACAGTTCTTCACTTATCTTCTGCTGCTTTTTTTCCACACACTGTAATCCCTACATAAACACACCTCCACGGGAAGGGACCCACTCTGGAATTAAATCAATGAATTACATCTGAGTAGGACGGAAAATTCTCTTCATGGTATAGAAAACATTTTTTCTTAATGACTGTATTTACATTTTTACTCACTCAAAGTAGCTCTTTCATTTGGCTAAATCACTTGGGAAATTTTATTGTATTTTCCATGAACCAGCTTTGTTGTGAATGTGTCACAAAGTAAAAATGTGCACTGGGGCATACGGAAAAATAGCTATATTAATAATATAATCAATATCAAAACAAAAACAAAACAAATATTTATTTGGAATCCATGGCATTAGAATATTTGTATTTAATGGAAGTAATCCTCCAATAATCTTTAATATTAGTGAAATGTTGCCGACATGAAGAAGTGTTGTTTGTAGTGGAGGCAGAGGTATGCGCCATGGTGGCTTTATTACTGAGCACAAGTTGTTAATTACCCTGATTCTTATTTCCTGTCCCTTCTCATCAGCCCCCTCTTCCTCCCCAAATCTCCCCCACCACCATGCCAGTGCCCCCCCCCCCCAGCACGCTGCCTCCCAGATGAGCGGCTTTGAAGTGCAAAGTACTCTCTCCTCACTTTGAACTGTGAAAACAATGCTCATGTGGCGCTGCTTACCTTCCCCGTGTTAGCTCATTTAAATAGACCTGGATACGGCTTCCAGCGTTTTCAAGGGAAAACTCAATTCCGTGGAAAGACGTCCCCGTGTTCATTAAACAGCTGTTCAGATCGCCGCTAATCAGGCCCACAACGTCACACATTTTGTGCTTCTCAACCGACTGGGTGGCTGCCACGCATTTCCACTCCAAAACTAAATCCTGGAAAATTAGCATAGCAAGCTCATTTTAAAAAGCTGAAGTAAATACACCTAAATTGATCTCTGTGGAGGTCAGTGGATGTGGGAGTAGTTTTGTGGAAGTAACAACTCTATTGTTTATGGAGCTCAAAGACAGTGGAGGTCAAAAGTGCATCTTCTTCCACATGCGGGGGTCATTGTCTTTCAAAGCGCTAGCGCCGTGAATTTGATAGCGTAGTCATATCAAACACGCCACACAAGGTGGCTGAAGTCGCCGAGGTCAAAGGTCAGACTCGTACACAGTCACAGTCACTGCTCTAGTAGCCTCGTGGAATGCTTTGAACCCATCTAACCGCTTTTTTACTCCACAAGGTTAACTATGATCGGGTCGGCGTTGACATTTTGTGTTACGGTTTGCGGTCGGAGCACCTTAGTCGCCTTCGTTGTGACAAAGTGAGAGAACATTTGGTCAACACGGGGTCTTCCGCCGCCAGCGAGAAAGGCTGATCATCTTGTCTGATGAATTTAATTTTTGGGGGGCTTTTGCTTGGCCATCTGACTCACACACACGGGCGAGTGCTAGCTGCCGTTTGACTGTTGATCACACCGTCAGCCTCCGAAACTCGCCATACTCGCTAAATGCCGTATTTCACACGGAGGACATGATTGTTTTTGTTTTGGCACGCCCCCAAACTTATAACGAGTTTATAACGAGTATCCGGCCCATTCCTAGTGCTTTGCCGCACTTTTAAAGGGGGCCTATTATGCTTCTTTTTCCACCCTTTGTATTGCATTGTGGACTCCTATAGAGCAGCTACACACAATAACCCGCTCGCTGTGATTGATCAGTGCTTCCTAACTATGAACCATATAAGGACGTCCGGCCCTCTGTGACATCACAATGGGGCAGTTTTACCACGCCTTTTGAAACCGAGCATTTTGAGCCATCCCAAACTTCTTTCAGGACTCACAAACCTCCTTATCTGAACCTTTGGCATGGTTTAACACCAGGATCCAACATTCTAACTACATTTATAGGGCAGAGGAGTGGAAAAAGCATCATGGGTCCCCGAAAAATGTTGGCAATTGTAATTAAAAATGGCAAGGTCATTTTTTTGTATGAAAGCGTAACATATCCAACCAAATCCAACGGTGATTTGTGGTATCGTTGCAGCTTTACTATCCATCCATCCATCACAGTCTCAGATATATTCTCCCTTGGATATGTTGTCGGGTTTTTGTCCCGGGACAACTCCCCAGCTCCCCAGCTCAGAGGAGAACACTGAATATTCAAGTGGCCGGTCAAGCTGTTTTTACCATGCCTGGGGGGCACTTTAAAAGCCTCATCACTAAATTGTCCCAGCTGTCTTGACCATCTGCACTAGAAAAGGAGGCATCCACGCAGGAGAGCGGCCTTTGTGCTGGTGGCCTTATCCCAAAGAGAGACAAAAAGGAGGCCATTTTACAGCATGTCGCTGACTCAACGGCCCTCATGTGACAAATGCGTCCTAATGGACGAGACAGACAGCACGTACAAGCTAAGTGTTGTCCTGCACCCTCAACCATTGAGCGCCAGGACGGGACAAGCTGGGCCATAATTAGCATGAAGGTCCGTTTCAACGTCAACAGCTGGCCTTTACAGTGCAAGCGTTTGATACCTCATTCAGGACTCGCTTTACTGCTTCCTGTTGAGGTAAAACTGCCTCTTTGGAGTGCATGTGTGTTTTCCAGACATATGCTGGACCGGACAGACATTGAGCTTGAACAAGCTTTTGGAGGCTTGATGCTCTGGATTTACGTCCTGGAAAACCTGCCATGCCACCTGCCTAATTATGATTGAAAGCATTCTCTCATCAGTCGAGTCCCTCTGCTCCTAATTAGTGTCTGTCTTGTGTAGTACTCTGCCAAATGTCTATTTCTTTCGAAGAAAAAAAAAACATCGTTTTTGCTCCAGTTTGTCAAACAGCAAGCGAGCGATACTGTACATCTCCAAAAACAACTCAAACCATAAATGAATAATTGATTAATTACATTTTCCATAACCACTAAGGGTCCCCGGCTATTTGCTAATATGATCAAATCCTGCCAAAACACATCAAACTGACAGCTCACGGTGTGATTAGCTGGAATTATGTACTGTACACATTTCAAGTCCTATCATATGTCAGATATCACATGGTCAAAAGTGTTGGGACACCCACCGGGGAGAAAACCAGGAATTGGTTCAACTTTTGCAATTAGAACAGATATTTATCATGATAAACTTTCATGAGGTCAGAGGTCACTGAGACCTGAGAAATTTCCGGGGTTGCAAAATTTCAAAAGAAAAGTCAAATAACAGTACTAGCAGTATTCATACTACGATAGTACCATGTTTATGTGTGTGTACGTCAATCGTACTGTATGTGTCAATGGGGGCCCTCACCCCGCAAGTTGTCTCCCAACCAGTTTCTCCAGCAGGTGATTTCATTGATGAGCTCCTTCCCTCAACTTGAAGGAGGTGTTGATCATTAAAGTCACCTCCTTTAGTGACCGGCCCAAAGAAAACCTGCAGCGACTGGACAAAGTAGCACCAAAAATGGCATTCATGCAAAGGTCACACAAATATGATATTTATCAGATATTTATCAGGGGTGTCGAGCAAGATTTGTCATTCAGAAAACTACATATTGGTGTTACTGGTCTGGTACTTTCTTGGCTTAGAGCGTATCTTGGGGATTGGACGCATCGTGTAGTTGCTGATAATATGACTTCTGAGTACTGTGGGGTCACTCGTGGACTTCCACAAGGATCAGTGCTTGGCCCTTTTTTGTTCAATATTTATTGATTTATTTATATGGAAACATAAATTAGCTTTCACTGTTATGCCAGCAACACTGATGATCATCCCAAGACCAGGCCATGCAAGGGAATTTAGTAGAAATTCAATGAGTAGATTCCAAAATATTGTCATATACTTTTTCATTGTACTTTTCTTCAAGGTAATGTTGAAATATCATGTAGTTCTTGTAGTCATCCCATCTTGTGGCGTGAGTATCTTGTATATTTTGCCCTAACATTTACAAACAGTTTAGAAAGTAGTTCATGATTTTTACTGTAAAATTGAGGATGTCATACCACAAGCCAACCGAGGTGCTTGTTTGCGTGGCCATAGCTTTAACCACGGATTCTAACTGTGGTGGCCCTCTGGGGTCATATCACGGGCCTGCTGGAATGCTCACCCCGGATGCCCATGCCACAAAACTGCAACATTTCTATTGTATTTACTGTATATGAGTAATATCCGCCTGAATACTTTGTTGCCACTGCAGGACTCCTGTGGCGTCCCCCACCTCTTGGGTCCGTCCCTCGCCACAGGAGACAGGCACCATAGAACGCCTCCCTGGTGTCTTGTCCATTTGCATGTAGGAAATCCCCCCTCCAAAAATCTCCCGTCTGGGGCAAGCAGACATCTCCCATCTCCACTTGTCAAAGGAAACTTTTATCAATACCAAGAGCACTTGAAGTTTGTTTTCATTTTGTTTTCCAGCACTCTTAACAACTTCAGAAGTCAGATCACAGGAGTATCTGATCAAAGCGCTCCGTGGTTAGTTCTGGAAACACAGGAGTGCTACGCCACGCTTTGATACTCAGCATCAATATTTCAATTCAACAATCACTTGACATGCACCCATACTCCCAGAGATGGAAGACGAAAAGGAAAGGGAGTAGGGGTGAACATTGCAAAAAATCTATTGAAGATATGCTAGCTGCCGACTTCACCTTTGTGACTCTCTTGACATAAAACCTGCGATATAGTTCACATTTCGCTTGCTATTGTTGCTGGTAACGCCAACGTCTTGGAAATATTTAAGGAATTTATTGTTCCAAAAGACAACTTTTTGAAAAAGCCAACATCCTGAAGGTTGAAAGCGCGAGCAGAGCATATGTTTCATGTTTTATCAAAGGGGAAGTGGTAGAAGGAGCTCCACTGTGATAAAGATGAACACGGTCCATCTGGCGCATGTCACTTTCATGCTGCTTCATAATCATTTCATCATCTCGACAGGATACGACATGCGTCTGAAGGCTTCACCTTACAAAGTAGCACGTTTGATGTCAAAAGGAGCGATGTTGCGCTCGTGGACTCCTCGGCGATTAACTTGCAAAGACGGCTGCCTGGGAAGTAGTTTCATGCACAAATACTTTGACTTTAGTACTTTTAGCAGTAAAAGTGACATTGTAGCATTAAATGCTTACGGGGGTGTGGGAAAAGAGTCGGTCGGCGTTGGCAAAGATCCACGATGTCCACGATTCTTATGCAGTATTATATTACACAAACACCTTTGAAGGGGAACTCTACTTTTTGGGGAATTTTGCCCATCATTCACAAGAGCAAGGAAACAAGTTAATACGAGCTAGCTAACATCATGGGGAATACCTAGTATTTTGTAGCTAAAGTCCTCCCAAAAAAAACTCAAAGCTTGGATACCTGGTTCCACCATCTGTACTTGTTTTGGTCTGCTGCCCCCTGTTGTCTCTGCTCTGTCCTGCAGTGGACTCCTGCCTTGTTCTCCTGGTCTGCACACCCGTTGCCCATCAGCCGTTAGGCCTTCTTATTGTTGTACTTAGTTTTTCCTACTTTTGTTTATTATTTATTACTTTTTCTACATTTACCTTGGTCTCTGTTCTGGAATATGGGAGGAAAAGAAATAATGATCATAAATATTGGAAGAATAAAGTCTGAAGGATGACATAGCTGAACAATAAACAATACATGAATAGCAACTACTGGTCAATCCAAGTCAATTCCAGACTTCAAATGTAGAGATGTAAGCCCCACACATTTGTGTGTAAACCACGCCCACTTATGGCCTATGCCCCGCCCACTCCGAATACAGATACAAATAATTTTATAATTTTATTATATTTAATTTTTTATTTTGTCAAAAGGCTAAAAAGAAAAGATGAATACATAATGAGTATTTTCTTTAAACATGAATATGGATGATGATGAAAAATACATTATCCCTAAAGTGTATTATGCTATTAAACATAGTAGAAAATTGTATATTATCATTTGGCAACCATGATGTGATAATTGAATTCATAATACCTACTGTAAATCTTGAATACTTAGTATTTAAATACATATTTATAATTCTACTGCTGCTGCTTTTCTAAACACGAGGCCTCCATGTTCATCCATTTCCCAAGTATCATATTCAAAATTGATGACAACTGATTTACCAAGAAAAAAATAGAATTGTTTATTCATAGCGGTGGCTGTGTAAATTCCCTAAAAAGATGAAATCCCTGCAATTGCTTGTCTGTGGAATGCCACATGGAATGAATAATAAAATAGTAGACGGAGACAAAAGGGGGAAAGAAACAACAGCATTATCAATCATCAAGCGTCTGCTGTTCACACAAAGATGAACAAAGGTAAATAAATAGCTGTAATGCTTGACAATATGGTTTACAGCCATCAAGTTAACGCGGGTATTGTAGCATCCAGGGAGCCCTGCCAATTGATCTTATCGCTTTGTTCTTTGGCTGCCGGAGACGGGAGCACCTGTCACCGTCGGAAAGGCTGACTTTACTGTACACGCCGTGGATTCAGCCAGGAAATGGAACCCATTTATTCATTTTGAAATGGAAAGGAAACCGCATTTTACATCAGTGCCAAAGTTGGGACAGGAGGTCGGTCTGTTGGAGTCTGGCTTCCAAAATATGGAAGTTGGGGCTCATTATTGATGTGTTTCCTCACACAAACCACAAACCATATCGGTACGTGGAATCCAAGTATGCAATAGATTGGGGGAAGATCTCAAACTGCACTAAAATGACCCAATTGAAAAGACACTACAGGCAGGTGATGTTATAAAAATATATAAGGAATATAAAATATAAGGAAGGAGAATCATAAACCATTTGCAGTGAAGACATTTGTCCAACTTTGTTGTTAACACATTGGGCTCTAATTTTGTAGACCAGGTGCAGGCGCACCCACGCCTCCGTCCCAAGTCGCAAGTGACTTAAACACAAGTGACTCCAACACCAACTAACTGGAACTATGGTCTAAGAAAACAGGGCCCCAAATAATTCATTCCTCATTTACTTTATTTGTAATATATGTCATTGCAATTGTATTGTTTCTTTGTTCTTTATTGTAAGTGTTTGGTATTCATGTTTTGGCATGTCTAGGATTCATTCATTTGATTTTTTTTTCAGTTTTTATGGGAGGCCAAACCTGAAACATCAAAATGACCTGACACATTTGTAGGTTAAATAAAAGGCAAATAAAGTAAATAAAGGCAAATAAAGTTTTTTTTATTTTCCAAAAGTACGTATAATTCCATTCTGTTTCATGATGTTTTAAAGATTCAATCAGTTCTGGCGGTGCGAGGTCGGGTGGTTGATTTTTGTGTCTTTACTTTATTTGTGTTTTATTTAACCTACCAATGTGTCAGATCATTTTGCCTGACGTTGTATATATATATACATAATGCCCCAACATGCCAACTGTGTAGGGGGGGCCTAAATTGGGCATGCTAACAATTTCTCATGGCACAACTCCAGCTGAAATCAGGCATGCAAAGCGGGCCCAGAGCTACATGGGCTACATAGGCGGGGTTGGGGGGGGGGGGTGCCACCCACCCACCCAACCAGCACAGCACTAGATATATTTGTAAGTGCCGGCCTGTGATGCCGCTATGTGTTAAGCCCCTCCGTCAGCTCAGGCTGTAATGGAAGGGGAAGTGTCATCTTGTCATCGCCATGCCACGGATCAGCATGCTGTTTGTGCGTGTGTGTGTGTGTGTGTGTGCATGTGCGTGTGTGTGTGTGTGCGCGCGTGTGATGTGAACCCAGTCGAGCTCCACTGAGGGCGGGGAACAAATGACACAGAGACTCTTTCATCTAATCCTTGTGGTGCACATTTGCACCTCAGTAGGTTTAATTGATGACTACTGATCAAATACTTCCATTTGGAGGAATTGTTATTTTGCTCTTCAACCTGCAAAAAGAATTCTTAATGCTGATGTTCTGAGGGCTTGAACTTACTTATTCCCACAGATCTCACACTGATATACCTCACAATGTTTTGCCATTAGTTTAAGATTAGAAACGTCACCAGGCCAACTTTAAAAGAGCGCTCATACGACGCCGCATCCGCATCAGCATCAGCATCAGCAGCAGCAGCATGAGCACCTGCATCCTGTGTTCCACCCATCAACGTCATTCAGACAAACGGAGAGTGACAGGTGGAGCTTTTGGGTGTCAGCGTGGCTGCTCCCTGGGACTTTGATTCCGCACTCGTCCCACAGCAGAACAGAAGGCTGTGCTTTGCAAAACAAACCAACAAACAGGCAACCTGAAGAGTGTGATGAAAGAGTAAACAACACAAGGCGGCTAATGTGGCCCACAACCATGACACTTTCCAACTTCTAAGTAGGTTACCAACTGAGGAGTGTGACGGAGCGCAGGAGGAGTTCAGGGAAGCTGAGCCACATCTAACCCTTGGACCTTGAAGACCAGCATCTCAGGCCTTAGAGGAAAAAATCATAGGAAGTCAATCTATGAATGTAGGCGAATTAATTGTAAAGTGGGGTGGGTGGATGGGGGGGGGGGATTCATAAGCAGATGTTGCATTTCAAAGCAGTTGTGCGAAAGGAGACAGGTTATGATTTATGCTAAAACGCGTGGCTTCAAAGCGCCGAATGAGCCTTCTAAACAAATTGAACAAGTCAAGCGCTATCCACCTAGGACCGGGAGGGAGCCGGGCCGCATGCAGATCACAGGCGCAAGGCTGCTGCTTGTAATATCACTCACTGGAAGGGAGGGGGCGGTCCCACGGGGCGGGGAGGGGGGGGGGGTTAGAATACAGCAATGGCTGCACAGAGACGAATTATGTACGAATGCAGCTGCAACACCTGTGCAGATGCACCCCCCACCCCCCTACTGCCCCCCACATGCAGAGGGGGGGGGGCGCACCTTGAGACTTGACATTCTTTCTTTCTGATGGCAGGAATATTTGGGAGGAGATGGAAGTGTTGGTAGGAAGGTTTGTTGCCGTGTCAACACACTGATGCAATTTTCAGAAACACCTACTTGTTGGTGGGGGGGGGGTGTTGACCGCCCCCCCCCACCCACCCTGCCACCACACTAATTTAAGGGTCCAATTCTACACAAGTTCCCAAGCCTCACTTACTTAACCGTTTCAAGACAATGTAAACGTAGCCTTAACGTTAGCAAGCTAATGCTAACAGAGCCAACAGGAGAAGGCCAACTAAATGCAGCCCAACGGAATCGTCCAGTTGAGGTGAAAGGTCGTATGTTTACAAAGCAAAATATGGATGCTAACTAAGTTCAGCCTCCTCCTCCGTCGCAGCGACTTGGGAGGGGCTTGGCAATGGCGCTATCAGAGCCCTACCGCATGGCGACAACGACTTTGTGTTTGTCTGGGTCCGGCAGATTTTTTTTTTGTTCGTTGGTCATATTGAAACGCCGGAGATCCGAATACTTTGAGCCCTCTAAGCTATCAGATACAGCGATATGGAGACACTCAGATACTCCGCCAAAGTAGCAACCAATAATAAACGGATTATTATTACCTTCGTGAAGACACAAGCGTTTGTGGCCACACGTGTAAAAAGACGGACCACATGCGTGGACTTCTCTCACAAGTCATTTTTCCGTCTGTTTTCCTCCGTTTGATGCAGCTTAAATTGGGACCGGGGGAAACGAATCGCTAAATTTTTAATGAACTTCATAACATCTGCACTTGTGCTTTGAGAAAGTAGCGAGCTTTCCTTTTAACCTATTCCAGCACATTTGCACACCAAGGTAAATCTTGATGCTGGCACTCTTACAGAAAGGAATTGGGGGGAAATCAAAAATGAAAATGAACTCTCACTTGTGTGCGTGTGTGCATGGAGATCAAAGAGACAGAATTATTCAACTTTTTGCCATTGCTTGATCTTCATAAGAGAGGAAGAAAAAGAAGAGGAGATCAAGATGCTGAATCGGTTTCACTTCTCCAGTTCTTCTATTCGTCTTGTTTTCCCTCTCTATGGGATGTTTGAATGTACATTGACACTAATATGTCCTGGCTTAAACATATCGGGACATCAATTGGTGCTTTTTGGGGTCTTTCTGCCTTCTCTTGGTCACAACCCAGCTGGCATTTTTGGTTCCCAAAACGTGAAAATGAAAAGTGCAGATAAAGTACTTTCAGTTTCCAAATTGAAGTCTTAGCCTGGATTTGAACATGACCAAGGTTGAGGATTGTCCAGGAGACCACTGGAGATGGTTCATGTGGCTCCAACATGTCAGAGATTTACATAACAAAAAAATGAGAGTAGGATTTTGGAAAAGAAACAACTTAAAACTCATAAAATTATTTCAGTACATTAAGTACATTTTGGCTAGCATGGTCAAAAACCCTACATTATTTTTTCTAAAATAAATATTAAAATGAAAAAAATAAACAAGACCTTTAAGATGAAAAAACTACGTAAATACTCCAAAATAAACCAAAATATTATTAATAATTTTATTAATCTAAGTAAAAATAAAATGCCCAATTGCTTAAATCAAATCTACTCTCACACATGTCTGATATAGATGTATTGCTATATTATTTTGTAATTATATTATATAATATTGTATTACAATACACAAGAATAATAAGAAATAAAAAATAAAGTGAACATCAGCCCACTAGAGGGCGCTGCTGCAGAGGCAACAAAGGTCACAGGATGGCTGCAATCAAATGTAGATGTTATTAGCAATTATTAGCAGGATCAGACTAGCCTGGCTGCTAATTCTTAGACCACCATGGTGGACTCTGTCCCGCCAGGTCGGAGGTCCGTGAAATAGGAGAAGCTTGGAGATCCAGTCTTGACTTTATCTTTATTTATTCCTTTTCCTTTGCCAAGTCCCCCTTTGATCACAACGCTGGAACGCCGCTATTGGGAGACAGGAAGTGTGTGCGGAGTTCCATCAGTCACATGACTCAGAGAGGCTGGACTGGATTATATTGCTATACAGTACCGCATTCGTCCACAAGAGGGTGCTGCTAGCATGTTGAATTTGTTGAACCTTGTTAGGGTGACCAAAAATGTCATTTCCAACACCTAAAACTAAGAACGCTTGCTGGGATCACGTGGTTTCTTCACTGATGGAGACGAATGAGCCTTGTTACGTCATCATCCTTCACTTCCCCTCAGCAGCCATGCTGGAGTGTGCAGACTTGTCGGGTTATTTTGCTATTTGTTGTAAGAAGTTGACTTCTTATTGTGATGCTTTAACAGGAGTAAATGTTGTTACAGTGCTGGCTTCAAGCTTTTGTCTGTTGGACTTGTTTGTTTGTGTTCTGAGGTTATGTAAGGCTATAAAACATAATAATAATGTAGACATGTATGCATCTTACTTTATGATAGGACAATCCAAGTATCTCATCTGCATTTTGTTTGCGCCTTTGTTGCTTCCATCAGTGTTGGTTGTTTAGCGCCATAGAGTAGTCCAACACATGTCAGTGGAGTGGGTGTGAGTATGTCATGAGGGGAGGGGGCCCACTCGGCTTTGTCTGCCTGTTGAGCGGGGGCCATCAGATAACAGGCAGGACAATGGCTCTCCATTCTGAGGGATCTCTTAAAATGAGCAGGAAGCGGCGATGAGCGCCTCGGTGAGGCTGGCGGAGGGACTCCCCAGGGTCCGCTCAACCCCGCCAGAGCACGCCACTGTTCAATGGCTGCAGAGACTGACAGGAAATGAGAAGCTATTGGCCCCCCAGCTGGAGCCACAGGCGCCCTTTGATGCCGTCTCTCAGAAGGAGCTAGGAAAAGTGATAGAGAGGTAAGAGAAGGCCCGGCGACGTGTTCCTATCGTAATACATAAAACTATATTGTTTTGATAAAGAAATGACTGCATTGTAAATATCACGTCTTGCCCCCCATAACGATGGAATGGAATGGACCCACAAGCACGTCTAGCTGCCCTGACCTCTGTCTGAGGTAAGCCTGGCTGCACGAGTGCTTCTCAAGAAGCCACTCCGTCTCAGTCTCACACACATGACAAAATACTGGAACCATTATACTCGTGGTTGCGTACAGAATCCTCTCACAGATGTTCTTCTTCTTAGAATGTCCGTCTTCCTGAAGAACGTCTACCTAACTACACTAACGTTGACGATGTCGTTGTCAGAGCACGATTCAAGGCTGGTTCAAGGCTGTGTCAGTGTTGTTGTTGAACGGACATGACATAACCAGCCCGTCTGCATAATGGTACGTTCCAATAGAGGAGCAGGTAGGATGGCAGGCACAGGGAATGAAAGTGTGATGAATTGGAAAGATGGAAGCCACAAAAATTTGCAAAAATAATGGAGGGTGACAATCTCAATAGTCTTTTCATTACACATCAAAGGACCGTTCTTAACAGCTCTTAACCCCGAAAGAAACCAATTGCTTCAAATTCAGAAGGAGACAGGAAGATGTTTTTTTCTTGACTGGTGAAGTGAAACAATGCCAACGTCTCAGCAGCACGAGGAGGTACTGATGGACAGATAGGAGCAGCCAGCGGAAAGGGATGGGAGGTAGAGAGGCGGGGACACGCAGCCTCTTAGACAAGGTCATTTCCAACATGAAATGGGAGGTTGGGACAAGCATCCCACAAAGCAGATAAAGAACAATTCCAGGAACAACGGGACTGGAGCCTCTCCTTGGAGGGGAAGAATGGAAGTCCCAGTGTATACTCAGCATGAAGGAGACGGGTGGAGAAGATGTTTAGTGTGATGAACTTTATGCAGCGAGGAGAAAGTTGAATCATGAAGTCGTTTGCAAAGCAAACTTAAAACCACTACAGCTCAGTTTATCAGTCAAATATATTACAGACATGTATTAATTTAAGTCAGTTATGTAAATGTTGACATATTTTTGTGAGGGCTATAGCGTCAAAATAGATATTTCCCATGACATCTGTTGTTAGCTAGCTCATATTAAGTCATAAATATGTGTTTTTTATGTTTCACATAAGGATTGCGAATGAAATCCCCCCAAAAGTTGGAAATTAAAAAAAAAAGAAAATTTTGAGAAAATAGGTTTATGTCAACTTGCTAGCAATGCGTACCATGGGGAATACCTATTTTGATGCTAAAGCCCTTACAAAAAAAAAAATAAAAATAACGCCAACTGTGTTCCATTTACATAACTGACTTGTATATTAAGCAAGCTACAGCAATATTTTTATTGTAGCAGCTAACATGAAAAACTATTTTTATCTCGCCGACTTAAAACTGTACATTAGTTTAAGTCTGAAATTGATCCAAAGTTGTTTTATATATTATTATTCTGCTACTATATGTGCGAGAGTTTATTCTTTCATTATTTATATATATTGTAATTATTAGTATTATAAAAAACGACACACATTTCTCTCCAGGTAAATGAAGCAGTAAATAATAAACAACAATGAACATGACGAGCAGAAGGACCCAGAGGACTTCCACAGCCTGGCAGCCATCCTGTTGATAACCTGTTGAGCTCACCTTTGTGTTTCCTGCTGGTGTACGATACTGCTGCATTGGTATCGCCGATATCATATAGATACTTTAGTACATGGAGGTGGACATCACCGATATGAATACATCTATATCTGAATAAGTTTTTATTATCTTTTTTGCTATTTAAAAATCAACATTGCACTTCTTTCTGTTTTTTCTTCTGAAATAAACAAAAGTATCACTCCACAACAAATATTATAAAATATTTAAAACTAATTATTTGTTTCAGTAGGATGGATTTTCACACACCCAGATTGCATCTTGAATGAAACCACTACAGTTGGGCAGCGTCTTTTTTATTTAGACACTGGTATCGATATTGTCGGTGTTTGTATCGATCCACCACCACTAGTGTTTCCACTTTCTGGCAAAGTTGGTCATTGAAGTTGAACTTGTGTTTGTCTGAAGGCAAAGTGGAGTGGCAGCCTTGGAACAATTTGCTGTAAAAGTCCCCAAGTAATATCAGCCTAGTCTCTTGATATCGTGATATCTGTCAATATCCCCCCGGCCAGCAATGAGCGCCTCCGTGGCCGTGTACCGGAGCATCTTCACCGAGGACGGCTTCCAACAGGCATACGGCTCCGAGGAGGACAACCCCGGTGCCGGTCCGAGGCTCCGGGACAAGTTGGCGATGCGGTGCGGATGTTCACAGCGGGCCTGCCTTCACCTGTTGCGGGACAGAGTTCCCATCGTCGACTGGCTGCCCGGGTACCGATTCCGGAAATGCATTTTGGGGGACACCGTAGCAGGACTCACCGTGGGCATCCTTCACATCCCACAAGGTCGGTCAAGTCACACTGGAATAATTCATATGTACTTATTATTATCATAGTATCATTGATTATTATTATTATTATGGTATTAAAAACACCACTAGGTATGATGTAGTATCAGATAGTAATATTGTATTTGGATATAATAGTATATTTTTATGAATACATTAGTTTAATTTGTGTCATTAAATAATTGTTCAATGTATTAATTGTATTGTACTAAATTACTTCATGGTATTTTAAGAAAAATGAAAATGCATCCATAGATATTTATAGAATTATAGTTATTATTATTCATTTGGGTTTATTTCTTTACTAATTCATATTTTGTCAAATATAATACAGTTGCATTGGACATTATTCAGCCCATCAAAATTTCAATTACATTTATTATTTATTAAAATGTATCAATTAAAATGAATAAATAAAAATTTATTGTAAAATAAATGCAATTTATTTTTAAAAAGTACAAACTAAATTTTAAAAAAATACTGACAGTTTGTAATATTAGATATGAGCTATGTAAATTGCTGGTTTAATGCAAACTACTGTAAGTTTCTACTGTACATTTTGCAAATGAATATTATTTATAATGAGGCTTTAACAGTTTTGAATGCAACTGCATCAAATTTTATATTGAAATAACAACACTACTACTATTGATGTGTACATTCATGTTCATTCAGAATAAATTGTATTATTTGTAGTACTGGTCCTGTTTGTATTAGTACTCTATTTGTTTTTATTGTTATAAAATGATTTGTGTGATGATAGTTATAGTCCCACCTTAGAATATTAATGCAGTTATTCCTTTAAACGTCTAGTTTATTCTCCTTTAAACAGGAATGGCCTTTGCCCTACTCACATCTGTGGCACCAGTTTTTGGTCTCTACACGTCCTTCTTTCCCGTAGTCCTTTATATGATTTTTGGCACCGGGCGCCACATATCCACAGGTAGGACCCCACGCGTGAAACCATTACCACCATTACAACCATTAGATTGCTTTTCTGAGGTCCACGGTCTTCTCTCAGGTACGTTTGCTGTGGTGAGTTTAATGACCGGTTCGGTGGTAGAGCAACTGGTTCCCAGTCCTCTGGTGGTGAACTCCAGTTCAGAAGTGTCCGACTTTGAGATCCAGAGAATCGGCGTGGCCTCGGCTGTAGCACTTCTGTCAGGAATTATGATGGTAAGACCGTAAGTACTAAGTACAGTAGACCATCATCAACAGTTTCAGGAAACGTGACTGGAATAACTGATCCTAATTATGATTATTATTATTCCTTCTGTCCTGCAGCTCTGCATGTTTGGGCTTCAGCTGGGCTTCCTGTCCTCCTATCTGTCAGAGCCAATTGTCAAGGCTTTCACCAGCGCCGCTGCCTTTCATGTCACCGTTTCACAGCTGCAAAGCATGCTGGGGCTGAACCTTCCTCGCTACACTGGGACCTTTTCTCTCTTCAAGGTGGGCAAAGCTTTCAAAATGACTCTGATGCTCATTAAAGGATTTCATTTCCCTTTTTTGGAATTTTGACAGCTTCATAGGAGGCTGTTTTTATCTGTTTTTATATCTTTACAACACATAGAAAAGACAAAGACATGTGGATTGTGGGCAGTTTTCCTTCAAGGGCAAGGAAAGGCTGTCGCTGTAGCGTATTTAGAACGTCTGTCCAGCATCTTCTGTGTTCAGACTTTAGCGTCCATGATGGAGAACCTGCCTCAGACCAACACGACAGCCTTGCTGATCTCCGTGGTGTGTTTGGCTGTTCTGGTCCCGGTGAAAGAGATCAACACACGCTACCGGCAGCGCTTGCGTACGCCCATCCCGGTGGAGATCCTAACCGTGAGTCGAGGTCATTCACACGCAGCACCTCACATCTGTATTCGTGTTTTCCTTTTGTGGTGTAAATACTTCATAATCCTCCTTTACACTTCACCTCATTTCCTTAATTAATGCTTTTTTTGTATGTACCCTAAAAGCCCAATAAAATGCCAATCAATTGGACTTTTCCTTCTGCAAAATTCAAGGCACATTTTCAGTCAAAATAGCATCGACCTTGTGAAAAGATGCTTATATTTGCTCTTCAGGTGATCATCGCCACTGGGGTTTCCTATGCCTTCTGTCTAGATTCCATCTGTGACGTAGAAATTGTTGGCCACATTCCAGCAGGGTAATACTTTGGGAGTAATACTACAAATACTTTCACCCCCGACATGCCCACAATCGTTGTTTTACTTTCCTATTCCAGATTCCCAAGGCCAAGGCTACCGGCGTTCCACACGTTACCCCAAATTGCCGGAGACACGGTCGCCATCACGTTGGTTGGCTACGCGGTGTCCGTCTCCTTGGCAATGATCTACGCCGACAAGCACGGCTACGCCATACATCCCAACCAGGTGACGCCCACAAATGTCGAAAAGATGAAGAGGCAGTTGATTAAAAAAGAGTTTTATTTTAGGAGCTGCTGGCTCACGGTATCTCCAACACCTTGTCCTCCTTTTTCACCTGCTTCCCAAGTTCTGCTACTCTGGCCACCACCAACATACTGGAGAGTTCTGGGGGATTCACCCAGGTAGGTTATGGTCTTCATTTAGGAAATATCCCTTTTCCTCATCAGCATATGCATTAACGAGGTTCTAAGTGGAGAATATACAATATACAATAAATGGATGGAGACAAAAAGCAATTTATTGAAAACAATTACACTGAAGAACAATTATTAAACCCAAATAGGCTGTTTTTCAGCTGATCAGAACTTTAAGACCATCCCTCGAAAAATGACAAAAAACTGTCCAAACCAGGAAAAAAAAAATTCTCAGGAGGACTCGGGAATGAGTAGCTCCACCGTCCCACTGAATGAATAAGCACCACAGATCACAGTGCTGGTTGAAAACATCTCAGGTGGATCTCCTTGTCATGCCAGGAACGTTGGAAGCCGTCTGGACCATCAAGGTTACATTTGTTCTCATCAGAGAATCAAACCTTTGTCACCTTTCAATGTCCCATGTTCGATGCTCCGTGGCAAAGTCTAAACAGGCAGTTGAAGGAGACCAGGTCTTTGGAATAGTTTTTGAAACCCTTTTCCTGCAGATGCCGTCTGATGGTTATTGTTCTGGCATTGGCACCAGTAAGGGTCTTAGTTTGGGTCGAGGTCCACCTTGTGTCGGATCGGATCCTGCGGCTCAACACAGGTGTCATTTATTTGGGTCTACCACTTGACTCTTGTTGCGTAATGCTCTGTGACCGCCTTGCTGCGTCCAACCTCAGCATCCGTGGCGGTGCAGCTCAGCCATCTTCTTGCTTCTGCAGCTCAGCCATCTTCTTGCTTCTGCAGCTCAGCCGTCTTCTTGCTTCTGCAGCTCAGCCATCTTCTTGCTTCTGCAGCTCAGCCGTCTTCTTGCTTCTGCAGCTCAGCCATCTTCTTGCTTCTGCAGCTCAGCCATCTTCTTGCTTCTGCAGCTCAGCCATCTTCTTGCTTCTGCAGCTCAGCCATCTTCTTGCTTCTGCGTATTGTAGCTCCACTTAAAACCTCATCAAGGTCCAAAAGTGCAAAATGTTAATATTCTAGCAATTTTTCAACTGGTTTTCAGATTTGGATCAGGTGTGTACTTTGTATATACATACAGTGGTTTGGGCACCCCTGATCATTTCCATCATAAATGACTGTATCAGAAATCCATGTATGCATCCATGTAAATATGGATGATTAAATCCATATTTAGTAAATCCATGTATGTATCCATGTAAATATGGATGATTAAATCCATATTTAGTAAATCCATGTATGTATCCATGTAAACATGGATGATTAAATCCATATTTAGTAAATCCATGTATGTATCCATGTAAACATGGATGATTAAATCCATATTTAGTAAATCCATGTATGCATCCATGTAAACATGGATGATTAAATCCATATTTAGTAAATCCATGTATGTATCCATGTAAATATGGATGATTAAATCCATATTTAGTAAATCCATGTATGTATCCATGTAAACATGGATGATTAAATCCATATTTAGTAAATCCATGTATGTATCCATGTAAACATGGATGATTAAATCCATATTTAGTAAATCCATGTATGTATCCATGTAAACATGGATGATTAAATCCATATTTAGTAAATCCATGTATGTATCCATGTAAATATGGATGATTAAATCCATATTTAGTAAATCCATGTATGTATCCATGTAAATATGGATGATTAAATCCATATTTAGTAAATCCATGTATGTATCCATGTAAATATGGATGATTAAATCCATATTCAGTAAATCCATGTATGTATCCATGTAAATATGGATGATTAAATCCATATTTAGTAAATCCATGCGTGATGTGTGTGTTGCTGCAGTTATCCGGCCTGTTTACCAGTCTGGTGGTTCTAATTGTTCTGCTGCTGATCGGACCTCTGTTCCACTTCCTGCCAAAGGTGTGTTTGTTGATGTCAAAGTGAAGGAAGAGAAGAGCCAAAGATAAAGCCCACTCACCTCACTGTGTGTTTGTCCACAGGCCGTCCTGGCGTGCATCAACGTGACCAGCCTGAGGCAGATGTTCCTGCAGTTCCAAGACTTACCAGAACTGTGGAGAATCAGCAGGATTGACTTTGTAAGGACGAGAAGTTATTGAATCTATTCCGGAATGCTATCCCCACGTGTAATAAGACTGCAGCGTGCGGAGGATGTGAAGGTGGCTAATTAGTTCCCTCGTTAGCACAGCTAATTGGACTTCTTTGAACTTGATATCCAAGCCGTGGTCAGCTGACTGCTAACGCTTCCAGAACCGCCTTACATTATTATTATTATTATATTATTCCAGCCAAAGCTAGGAGCTCGTAGAACACCACGTTCGCCAATATGTTTACTAATATTAATATTGTCATTTGTGCAGATGGTTTGGGTGGTGACCTGGCTGTCCGTGGTTGTCCTCAATGTGGACCTGGGTTTGGCCATCGGGGTCATGTTCTCAATGTTGACTGTCATCTGTCGCACACAAAGGTACGTGTTTTTAAAAAGATTCATCCACATACTGGTCACTGAGAAGGGACCATGCTAGACATCGCTATATAATGATAATGATAATGATAATGATAATGATAATGATAATGATAATGATAATGATAATGATAATAATAATAATAATTTAATAATAATAATAATAATTTAATAATATAATAATATAATAATATAATAATATAATAATATAATAATATAATAATATAATAATATAATAATATAATAATAATATAATAATAATAATAATAATAATAATAATAATAATAATAATTTAATAATAATAATAATAATAATAATAATAATAATAATAATTTATTAATAATAATTAAATAAATTAATCAATTAAATAAAAATCGATTTGCGCTAGCGTTGTGTCCGGTGGTCATGTGATGTCTGGTTCCTCCGTCAGGGCTGGATGTTCTGTGCTCGGCCGGGCAAGCAACACAGAAATTTATCGCCCTGTGGAGAATCACAGTCAGGTGATGATTCCATCTTCAACATGAATGCTAACAAGACATTTGACTTGACCTCTCATGAATTCAGAGTTATGATTGTTGTCAAATGAGACGAGGTATCGCGGTCCTTCCAGTGCTACGAGCTGCCAGGGATGAAGATCCTGACATACAACGGGCCGATTTACTACGGAAACCGTAGCTTCTTCAGGGAAGAGATGAGCACTTTGCTGGGCCTGACGCCAGAGAAGATCCGCAGTCGAGAAAAGGCCAGAAAAGCTCTGGAGACGCGTGAAAGACACGCTGGCGTCAACACGGTGGTACGATTGCTGCTCTCATTAAAAGACTACAGTAAAACTTATTCTTCAAATAATAATAATATTACACATTATTTGTGTTCTTCAGGAAAGAGGCGTAACAAATGCATCTTTTTCTTTGGAAAATGACTTTTTTAAATCAGGTAAGCTTATGACTTACAGTATTTGCATATTTGCATGCAGTTGTCCTAAATTTCCTATTTGTAATATTTTGATGACATTCTATTGTGATGGCAGAGATGATTCCACTGGGAACCGTTAACGTTGATTGCCTTTCCATGTCTGCAGAAGCATCTGGCGGCGACGTCCAGGCACTTCTGATCGACTGCAGCAGTGTGATATTTGTTGATGTTGCCGGAGCAAGACTCTTTACTCAGGTTGCTTTTCAAAAACTACGTACAGTAGCTCACATTTCAGCAAGCGTTTTTATGACCGTGACGGGACAATAGCATGCAGGTTAAACATGTACTACATATACTCTGGATATTTCACTCCTGTATCATTTTGACATGTTCACTGTGAGGTGTACTCACTTGTGCTGGCAACGATATCAACAACAATGGCTGTACTTTTACCTGTACTTAGAGGACAGTAAATGTACTATAGAAGCTATACGCTGACGACTCCAAGTTATATCAGGTTTCATTTCTATCCTATTGTCCCTTGGGAAGCTATAAGAAAATACTTGCTGAAATGTGTAGTATAATGTAAATGTATAGTCTACTGTAAGTTTCGTGGAATTGAATCCCGCCTGTTTTTGTGTGTGTTTGTGTTGTAGATGTGCATCGAATGCCAGAAGGTTGGGGTTCACATGTATTTATCCAACTGTAACAGTAAGCCCATTCAATGTCATATTACTAACTTTCACTTATTCATTCAATACTTCAACCTATCATACTTATAATACTAATACTTTTTTTTAAAGGGCACCTATGATGCTTTTTCCACTTTACCGACCTATAAATGTGGTTAGAATGTTGGATTCTCGTGTTAAACCATACCAAAGTTTCAGATAATAAGGTTTGCACTTTTGGAAGTGAACCCTGAAAGAATTTCAGGATGGATCGGGACGCTTTGTTTCAGGAAGCTTTCAGGAACACTGGCGGTTTGTGATGTCACAGATTGCCGGCCTTCCTTATATGGGCGTGCACTGTAGGCCAGATACGCTGTCTTCCCTCCCCCAAGCTCTGCCTTTCTTCTTACGGTGGAATAGGTGCAGATTCTGGAAGATCAAGAAAGCTTTCTGTGCTGGTTATTGTGTGTAGCTGCTCTATAGGAGTCCACAACTCAATACAAAGGGCCAAAAATGAGCATAATAGGTCCCCTTTTCTTATTGATGAAAGGTATTATAGTAAATATTAGCTAGCATGTTGTGTTGATTAGCACGGATGCTACACAGCCGCTTGTGATCTCCGTTCCTTCAGAAAGTGTTTTAAAGATCCTGGCATCAAGCGGCCTCATGGACCACATGAAGCCTCAAGATATTTTTGTCACTGTACACGATGCCGTCACGTACATCCAGCAGCAGAAGGTACAGCAGGCAATATCGGAGTTCACGGCTGGTTAAATGCTAACGCTAACGCTATCATTCTTTGTTGTAGGACAAACATGGTGAAAACACCACGACCGTTTGGGTGTGAGACGGATGCTCCGCGATGACAAGTCGAGTGTTTGGGACCAAATAATGTACCATTTGGTGGGTGAGTGGTTGGAGGGTGTAACGTGTACTTGCGTTTCCAAGATACGGTAGCCTGTTGTAGCATTTATGGAGGCTTTACAGTATTACACCTGTTTTATGTAAGCATCATGTCATATATGCTGGAATTCCTTGGAGAATATTATTTGATTGTAATACAGAGATAAATATACTGACAAGTGCACTGAACAGTTTCAAATACTTGGCATATTTATATCTTGTACATGTCTACAGAGCAATACTTTTTGGTATTAGTCTGCAACTGTCCCAGCGGCTGTTTTAATATTACATATATGTCCATCAAAGTTTTGTGAGTCAGGTTTTATTGAAGTATGAGATGGGTTTGTGCTCATTGTTATATTTCATTAGAGTTTGGTGAAGGTCGGAATGTGAAGCACGCCGGGATGAAATGTGAAGATGAGTACAGTCTGTGTTCTCCGGGCGAGCGGAGATCGCAGTATTGAGACATGATGAAAACTTCTGAAACACAGACTTTAGAAGCTCGCCTGAGGGATCGAGATGTCTCGCTCTGTCTGGCCTAAGTGTTACACTCTTGATGATGACGGGTCCTCAACGTGTTCCGTAAGTGGTTATTGGCATGCTGAAACATTCAACATTAAGCAGGATTGGTGTCTGTTCTGTAATATATACATATATATATATATATATATATATATGCATCACACAACTCAATCTTATCTGCTTTGCAAATATGTCACGTTTCCAAAACAAATTTGACAACCCAAACACGTATCAATAACTAAATATTATTGAAATGGAAACACAGTGAATGGTACAGGCCTAATTCAAGATGGCGTGCCGTTAGCGACTAACAGTAGAAAAGATTGCAGCACAAGAGCTGAATGATCACATGGCCTTGAGTAGTTTATTTGAGTTATTAAACTAAAAGACTATTTTACCATAATATACAGAAAGCCCTGAAAAAAAACACAAACAAAAAAATAGAACCTGTCATTTATCAAAGGAACAGGTCATAAAACCTTACCGTTACTCTGCTGCCCTCTAGTGTCCATTAGACTTCTTCTCATCCTCCCTTACCTTGGTAATGGTTTCATTTGATTTCCTTTCAACATGCATACAAGTTACAATGGAATATGTCACATAATATAATTCCAAATGTTGGAAGAAGCAAAGCTTATTTAATCCATCCTTTTAAAGCTCAAGGAGTTTTTGACTAATTGGCAGGAAGTAGACCACTCCTTAGATGACAGTAGACAAGGCCCAGCCCGGCCAACTCTTCACCAGCCAGACACACCGACCTATATTTCATTTTATTGTACAAGTAAACCACAGTAACTCCAGGGTGTTTAGCCAAAGCGCCACATAATGTGGTAGCCCAGACACCTTTGGAGGACTAATAAGCATGTAAAAGAATGTAAAATGTGTGCAAGATTGGTTGAAAAACATGCAGCTAAACATGCAATCACCAGCAGTAAACACATTTGCAGCCTTTTTTGTTAATTTAACATTACAATGCAAATGCAAGTGGCATCATATGTTCATCATCAATACTTTACTTCCATTAGAAAACATAAACGCAAATAATACATATAAACTCTTTATTTTTTTTATTAAAAAAACAATGCCAATACAAAATAGACAGAATAGAATATGTCACATCTTCCCATCCGCTCACACTTCAGTCAATACATTACATATTTACAAACTAACTGACTTGTGTGTAATGTCTCCATCTAGCGGCGACATTGTGAAAGGGCATCATATTTCTCATTGTCACTGACAATTACGTTACATTACATTATTGCATTACATTACATTACACATCCCTTCCATCACATTTGCCTCATTAGTTAACCTGAGTGCATTTAGTTTTTATTTTTTAGATGATCCTCACAAATCACAAAAACTTGCACGAGTATATTTTGTCAATAGTCAAGATGGGAGGTCAGACGTGGTGCTAAATTTTCCAGTCATAAAAGGGCCGTTTAAGGCACCGAGCTGATTGTCCAGCCGTACATATTCACTGATGCTCATTGTCAAGAGCATTTTAGATTAAAACGTCGTCTTTCCACACATTTGAGCTGCCTCCCAGTAAGGCCTACCCCATTAAAATACTTTTGGTAAGTTCCCCAAAGAGGTAGGAAGTCGTTCATGCCCCTGTGCTTAATGGCACCTAGTGCTCATTCATCTTTTTTTATTTCCACACATAATTATTTGGTCACATGATCAAATTGCTTCCCTTTATCTGTGTGACAGGTGACGCAGCTCGTCCGTTGAGTCACTTAGAGGTTGGTGGGTTTTGTTGTGTGGACGGTGGCGGCGGGAACGTTGTCAGGATGGAAGAAGACACTAAAAGCTAAATCAGGAAAGAAAGAAAGACGTTTTTTGATAAAGGCGACTTGTGGGAAGTGGCTGCTTGGCTCTTGGCCGACGGCCTACACCGACCCAATACCAACTAAACTAGCCAAGAGACAAAGTGGTGTGGAATCGAACAACGATGGTACAGTTTTCTGTTGCACAAAAACTTCAATCTCTGCCTTTTGCTTTTTCTTTGTGTTTTTAGATGGTAAGTGATGGTAAGCAGAAAAAGTGTAATGATGGCCATAGAACCTTGAATGCATCACAGTGGAACTTAACACAATGTGGCAAAATAGCACACACATCGCTGTTCCGGCTGCTCAGTACAACATTGTAGCGCTGTATGACAATAAGTCGACATCGTCAAAAAGAGTGTAAAGTTCTAAAGTTCTCCACTGTGCTAATTTGAAGAAATTGCCTTCCACGCACACAAACAACCTCCCTCCCCTCCACAAGGGGGCACCATAGTAAACATTATGGCCTTTTCTCCCAATGAGCCTTACCGTGGGACAGAAAGAGTTAAAAGTGTAAATTGTAAATATTTCCATATTAATACTGCCTTTGACCAGAAAATGTGTTTTGATCCAAGATGGCCGCCCTGCTGCCCTCAAGCGAGGAGCCCAGACCTCATTGAGTGGTCATGCATTTGAACCTGTCCTTGAAGTAAAAGACTTCATCGTGAATATGATTTTCAACACTGCTCTTGGAGTATCTGAACCTTTCATAGGCCTTCTGGGAGTCGGTTGCATCCCTCCACGGCAGCTTGATCTTAGACGCGTGCTTTATGACGACGTCACTGCAGGAGCCGATGTGGAGGGACCCGAGGGCGTCGATGAAGAACTCTGTGGAGCAAAAGAACATTTTTCCTCTGAAATATGCGACCTTGTTCTTCTCTTTGCTGAAGCAAATGTGTCATCACGGCGATATCAAACAGTCATTGAACACAACTCGGCTTCTGTATGGAAGCCTTAAAGGGGAAGGCATTGAAAAAAGTCAACCTTCGCCCGCAATTCCAGTTGCAGCTCCACTTACCCAGGTGACCACGGCGAGCCAGTTGGGGGTTGAAGCCGACCTGCTGGACTTTGTCTGTCCTCCCCATGAAGAAGTTGATGACGGCATCAGTGACCACGCAATTGGCGAATCCCTCAATATCGTGATGGTAGCCACGCCTGATATGGACGCAGTCCCCGTCTTCTCCCCCCTCTTCCACGGAAATGGTGTGACGAAACGTTGCCGTCCAGCCCGTGACCTCTTGGACTGCACCCCCGACCTATTTAAGCCATGAAAGGATCCGTTGTTGGTCAGACCGACACAAGAAGGACGGCGGTGCAGTGAACGCACCACACCAAATATTGTTGCTGCTAAAGTGAGTATTATGGGAGAGTATACTATTAAATAATACTACAAACTATACGGCTCATCTGCAGCTGAATTCTACACTGGAATTTCATGTTTCTGAAGAACATGTAGCATGTCGGCCCACGCACACGTTTCACCTCCGTCACGTCAGTCAACTCACCACATCCAGACTAGTCCTCTCCAGGATGTCCACCATCTTTTCCAGCTTGGTGTTTGCCGTGAAGAGGAAATCATCATCCACCCAAAGGACGTATTTGGTGGTCACCTGAGACACGGCCAGGTTCCTCCCAGCAAACCAACCCTGACAGTTGAGGGCCAGCGTTAATTCGGTATGCGTTATGATGATGATGATGATGATGATATTTACCTTTCCAAACGGCATAATGTAATGTTCAATGTGAGGTCCAACCACTCGCTGTGGGTGCTCGTTATCATCAGCTATCACGATGGTGATTGTTGGATAATATCGCCTGATGCTGATGATGAGATCTTGGAGTTTATCGTAGCGTAGAAAGGTCTTTGTCACGATGGTGACAAGAGCGCTGATGTTGGTCTCTTGAGAGGAAATAGAAACACAAAAACAATGAAGATGGCATTAAAATGGGATATTATAATACGGTAAACAATGCTGTGTATAAATGCTCTTTATACCTTTTGGATACCCGGAGTTGGAGTTGGAGTTGTACAGCCTTGGGATGGTGGAATGTCCAATTTTGATGGTGAAAAATGACTGATGACCTTCATTTGCAAACTCAACTGTGGGGGAAGAAGAACGCCGATAAAACCAGCCGATGAATTTCATAGTTTGAATGATTTATAAGCACTTTGGACTTCCTTGTGGCCACCATCTTTACTGTTGCCCCACCCATGAGTGGGTCCCACTGTGACAAAAAGGTAGCCCTTTGGACTTCCTTGTGGCCACCATCTTTACTGTTGCTGTCGTGAAATGTGCCCCACCCATGAGTGGGTCCCACTGTGACAAAAAGGTAGCCCTTTTGACTTCCTTGTGGCCACCATCTTTACTGTTGCTGTCGTGAAATGTGCCCCCACCCATGAGTGGGTCCCACTGTGACAAAAAGGTAGCCCTTTGGACTTCCTTGTGGCCACCATCTTTACTGTTGCTGTCGTGAAATGTGCCCCACCCATGAGTGGGTCCCACTGTGACAAAGGCGTAGCAACAGGCTGCAGCCCAGTGTGGAGGTGCACCAATCAAGCGTAAATCAACTCAATCCAACGTACATTTTTTAGCCCCAAAAAGAGGAAGAAGAACATCCCCAGTTAGCACTAAATGCTATTAAGTGAAGCTATTTTGATCAGAATGGATGTTTGCTAAGTCCTTCACCGTGTGAACGCATCCCTCGTTTATCGTGGATCATTGGTTCCAGGCCCAACCGCAATAAGTACATTTCTGCAAGGTAGGATTTTATACCTCTTCAAGGTAGGATTTGACCATTTTAGAGCCCTGTAGACATGAAATAACACCCCTATAGTCACATTTACACTCCTATTATTCTTTGTTTATAGCACCCTGGTAATGGGCAGGCTACAGGATCACCGCTGGGACGCAAGAGACGGCCACAGCCAACATATGATTTGTCCCTCAATATTTCGTAGTAGTAGTATTATCATACTACATGCTGGCATCGATTGGCATCGCCTTTGTCAAGCTCATGTTGAAGGCAATGCTGGCTGAATTGACCTTCACCACAACACGTGATCAAGTGCCTTTGCCAACGCACGGCGCTTACGCAATCGGATGCCACTCCCTTGTTTGGGACCAAGGTTCAACCAGCCTTGACGAGAGCTCCAGTCATTTGATTGTCTTTATGATGTGTTAGCATAGGAGTCACGAGGTTGATCATTAACCTTAACCCTCATCATTAACCAGAACTCAACGATGCCTCTTAGGGGCGTGGCTGTAGTTATCCTCCTTTGACAGTACTAACAGAAATACTCCACAGTGACCATCCATCTTTGGTCTACACGACCATTATTTAGAGCAGCATCCTTCTACCAGTATATTGACCATCTCTCCTCTGGACGTGTCCCAACCATGAAGGACTTTATCTCCAAGGTCTCTAACATGTCATGTCCCTCTGATGTACTCCTTCCAGATCCTATCCATCCCGGTCACTCCCAAGAAGAACCTCAGCGTCCTCATCTCTGCTACCTCCAGTTCTGCTTCCTGTCTCTAGACCAAACAACATGGCTGCTCTCACCACAGTTTTGTATACTTTTACTTTCACTTCACCTGACGCTTTCCTCCACCCGTTCCATCCTGCCTGCTTCTTCACCTCCTTTTCACTATCTCCAGTGTTCGGAACTGTTGGACTCCACCTTCTGTATCTCTGCTCCCTGGAACCTCACTCTTCCACTTGGGTCCCTGTCATTCCCACACATGTACTCCGTCTCGCTGTGGCTAATCTTCATTCCTCTGCTTTCCAGGGCAAACCTCCACTCTTCTGGCATCTCCACCTGTTCCCTGCTTATGCTCTAACAGGAAAAAAGGTCATCATATTTAAGATAATTGTAGATTTTTTACCAAAATGAATGCTACCTTTCAATGTCAGGTCTGGAACCAATGAACTTGGATAAAGGAGGGATTACTCCGCCCATATCGGGGTCGTGTAGCAGCGTGTGAATCTGTGTGTGTGTGTGTGTGTGTGTGCGTGTGTGTGTGTGCGTTACCGGTGTCTGCTGTCCTGGGATGGAACACAGTGTTTGTGTAGGTGACAAATTGCAGCTGCCTGTTCAGAGCAGAGAGAAAAGGACTCGAGAGGATCATACGTTTCTCTCCTTCTCCTTTAATGGAGATCATGTCCACTGTGGCAACCACATCAAAAGTCCCCAGAGCTGCTGTCAAATATACCTGCCGTGACATTGGACAATGAGAAGAATTAAAGCTTTCACTTTCATTTATCAGCATACGGTCACCGCACAAAAAGGGGAAACTTGCCGTGTGGTTGGATCTTGCTTTTTCAACAAGCCGCAATCCTAAAATAAAAAGAGAGATTGGAATTAGAATGATAGTAATGCCATTAAAAAAGTTAAATCCGATCTAATCTAATTAATTGTGTTTATTAATTAATCTGGTTTTACGTGACTTCATGCAATCATTTGGTTTCTTGATGCATGTGAACAGCGTTTCAGGGAAGTGGGTGCTGAATTTCTGGTACAGGAAGCCCAACTGATAGCAGCCGTGAACAAACTTGAAGGGAGAGGAACTCCATGATTGCATGACATGTCCACCTTTAAGACTCACGCTTTTGAGAAATACACTAAAAAATCAAATGATTATTATTATTATTAAAAACAAGCAAGATAGGGTATAACCCCCATTTTTTGATTGCATGGGTCAGACACAAAAACCAGATTGAGGTCTAGCCCGCCCCAGATTGGTTCCAAACGACGTGCAAGTAGGGTTTGTTTGGTACCGTTTTCATGAAAGTATTACCTGGAATGATGATGGTTTTGAGCGGTCGCACTGCCACGCCCTGGGAGGGATACTGAAGGGGGCTGTTGCCCTCGTTTACAATAAGCACATCTGCAGGACTGGAAGACCTGGCATTGAAAAATACAATAAACACTATTTCTCACACCTAAAAACACTAAAACAGGTGGATCTGATGCTTGGGTTAGCCTGCTGCTGTGTTTAATGTAACTATCAGGAACAGGTGGTGTGTGTCCCATGAGGTGGTGTACGTGGTGACACGTATGGTGGCCTCTGGTGAGCATTTAAAGGCAATGAGAGGCGTTCATTGTACCCTGTCATGCCCTCTAGGAGGCAAGGAGGCGTGGGTGCGCTGAGGTGCGCTGAACTGCACTTCTGCAACTTTGAACTTTGACTAATGTGAGGCAAATTTGTACATTTTCAGTTCAGTTGGAGCTATTAATACATAAACATATCCAGAATATGATCCTGTCCTATCATTTATTTTTCAGTTCATTGAATGAAATGGTTATTAATCATGATGATGAATCATAATTTAAACATTTTAATCATTTAACCGCCCTAGTTCAGGTACATCTGGTTGTTGTCCGGTTCCACCCATACCAGCCAAGGGTCCCAGCATGAGCAGTATTTTAAAGCTCTCGGTTTAAGCTCAACGCTCTATGAATGTAGCTGTGGGCTACGCTCCCATCGAGGGTCCAACTTCGATTTAATTGCAGACTTAGAAACTGGCAGAGTTTACCTCATTTGAAAACGACGATACTCTTCAGCTCTGTGACGCTTCACGCCCTCAGGGTCCGGGTGTGATTGTAAGAAGATCTGTTCCAGGTTGTGGGCCTTCACACGTGGGAAGAGCAGATTGGAGAGCGGCAGCTGGATGGTCTCCTTATCAGCCACACATTCACACGTGTGTCTTGGCACGAGGCTGGGTGAGAAAACAAATACCAGTGTTTGAGCCCCAGCATGGCACCAAGGTAGAAGCCAAGAGTTTACGTAAGCCCACCATGCCACCTCCTCCTTCACGTGATAAGAAATGTCATCATAGTCCTTCAACAGGGCTTGCAGTTTCTCATTGATGATGTTCTCCATTCCAAAGTTGTGTCCAGGCCGCAGGTCGACTCCTGAGGGAGGTGCAGGGCTCCACGTGTTGAAGACCAACACCAGCAGGGAGCTGCTGACCACAAGTAGTCCGAGACACTTCTTGAAGTGGAAACGCATCTAGAATGGAAATACAGGTATGCTATTAAACAAGAAGAACTTACTCTACATATGGACAAATGTATTCCGACAACTGAGCAGCTGGGATAGGCTCCAGCGTACCCGCAACCTGGTATAAAAAAAAGATGGATGGACTACAGTCACTGACAAGGAGCAATGTTAACGTTGGGATCACTGGAAATCAAACATCCTCCATCACTGTGAATGGTCGTTAGTCTATACGTGTCCTGGGGTTCACCAGCACCCCACTTCTCACCC
This sequence comes from Doryrhamphus excisus, assembly GCF_037039965.1. Taxonomy (NCBI): domain Eukaryota; kingdom Metazoa; phylum Chordata; class Actinopteri; order Syngnathiformes; family Syngnathidae; genus Doryrhamphus; species Doryrhamphus excisus. The sequence goes on along the minus strand of NC_136373.1, from coordinate 434,346 downwards.
AATGCTAGTTGGGATAGGCTCCAGCTCAACCATGACCCTACCGAGTTGTCATATATTATATACAGTCACGTGTTGCTTATTTGTAACAATATACTTATTGTCAAATAAGCCAAAGTCTACCAACCAGATGCTAATAAGCGTTAGAGAAGATGAATGGTCGGACTATTCCATATCTCCTCGTCACCAGCTAGTTTTGGCCACAGGCGGCATCTCCATTGGTCATGCTGGAGGACATTAGAGGCGGAAGATGAAATGTCATGGATTCATCTCATCCATCACCTTTGGATATGGTCAATACTTGATGGAGAAACTGGTTCAAAGTTCAAGATCATAGAAGTTGAAGTAGAGCTGAGCTCATCATCATCATCATCATCATCATCATCATGTATTTTTAGCACTACAGACTCAATTCAATTCTTCATTTGAAGAAGTGGGAAACACGTTTTTCCCTTCTTGGGTGTTGATTACTTGCATTGTTTATAGAGGTTTAATATGCAAGAGGAAACGTCACGTCAAGTCCAGTCATGTCCATTTTTTAATGTAGCACATTTAAAACTACCCGGGTGGACTACAGCCAAGCTAGCCAAACACACAAAAAACACAAAAGCAGTAAAACAATAAATAAATATACTACAACACTTGTGATATATTCCAGAAGTAAATCATATTCTCTGCACAGCGAGTTTGCGAGAAAAAAAATAGTCTCGAACATTTAGTTTGTTTCAGAGTAACACAAGTGGACGTTAACCAAAAGCATATAAAACGTACTTATATAAAGTCAATGTTCGCCAACATGGAGCAAACTTACCGTCAACAGTTGGGGGCTCCGCCCCGTCTTGGGATCAGGACATCTATGAGAGCTTCCTCCAGGCAGCTATGCTTCCTTGCTTCCTTGCTTCCTAGCGGAGGCGTGTTCAACCAGGAAGCCCCCCCCCCCCCCCCTCCCTATGGGGGCCGTTTGGGGCAAAACACGCTCGGTTTTGGCACACAGGCACCGAAACACGGAAAACTAAAAATAAAATACACTGGGAATGGATACTGGGAGTACTGGGAACAATGGCTGAGCATGTTACACGGCCTGAATACACACCGACGGCTGGCACATACACACACATGCACACACCCACACCCTCATTGAGTATTCACACAGACCAGTAGTACTCACATGGGATAGTAGTTTACTTGGCTATGTGTACACTTATATTATTATTATTATTATTATTATATCATAATATTATTCATTCATTCATTCATTCTACCATGTATCCTCACTAGGGTGGGGGTGCTGGAGCCTATCCCAGCTGTCTTGGGGGAGAGGCGGGGTCCACCCTGGACTGGTGGCCAGCCAATCACAGGGCACATATACTGTAGACAAACAACCATTCACACTCACATTCATACCTATGGACAATTTGGGGGGGGGGGGGGGGGTAATTAACCTAGCATGTTTTTGGAATGGGGGGAAACCGGAGTACCCGGAGAAAAGCCACGCATGCACGGGGAGAACATGCAAACTCCACACAGAGATGGCCGAGGGTGGAATTGAACTCAGGTCTCCGAGCTGTGAGGCCTGCATGCTAACCACTCCACCACCGTGCTAAACGTATATTATTCAGCCTAATTGAGTGTTTGTGCAATTTTGCCTGAAGATATTTTTCTCCATATTACACATTTTTATAAGCTGCAAACCAGTTCCAGTGGAAAGGGGGCACTACCCAGGGTGCAATGCGAACAGAGGAAGACAGGCGGCAGCAGAGCAGCACAAACAGAACCATGAACCATAAAGTGTGCTTTTTTATTTTGCCCATCATTCCCAATCCTTTTGTGAAACATGAACACATTATTTCTTTTTTCTGTTAATATGAGCAAGCTTACAATGGCGTCATTGTTTGGTAAACATGCTATGATCAAAGAACTACAACACTAAACACTAGAACTACTAATCATAACTTGGTTGTTGGTTTTTACCGTTGCCTTTATTAGCCCCACCAGGGGTAATTCCAGGTTTACAGAAACAGAAGCACACAAAAACGAGTGCAAAAACAAGGTAATACAAAGTAATATATCAGGTAATACAAATCAACTATTACAGCTGTAGTACTTAATAATTAAATGTTTCATTAAAAAACTGTGTTCAGTTGTGTTGTCATAGACTAATATTTTGTTTGATAATAATAATAATAATAATAATGATAATAATAATAATAATAATAATAATAATAATAATAATAATAATAATAATAATAATAATAATAATAATAATAATAATAATAATAATACTAATAATAATAATAATAATAATAATAATAATAATAATAATAATAATACATTAGTTTGATATGAAACATTTCCGTGTGACAAACAAAGGTTATGATCTTTGAACGAAATGAGATGAAATCCGTTTCCTGCGTGGGATGGCTGGACTCAGCCTAAGTGAGAGGAGGAGGAGCCAGTTGCCATGGCTTGGGCACCTAGTCCGGATGCCTCCTGGACGCTTCCCTGGTGAGGTGGTCCTGCTACGCCAAGCCGTGAGGAGGCCCGAGGCAGACCTTGGACATGCCGGAGGGATTATTTATCCCAGCTAGCCCGGGAACGCCTTGGTGTCCTCCCGTCGGAGCTGGTAAAGGTCTCCGCAGACCAAGAAAGTCTGGACTTCCCGACTTAGTCTGCTGCCTCTTGGACCAGGACCCAGATAAGGGATGACTGGATATAGTATATTGTATATATATATATATATAGATGAATTAAAAAAGGCAAAAGCTCCAGATATGCTATAGAAATGAGAGTGAATAAGAAGGGAAATGAACACGCGGGTATCTGATGCATTTTAATTGTGCACCTGACCCTGCACCATTCAGCTCAGACTCTGAAATAGAGACAAGCTGATTTTAAAAGAGATGATTGCAACAGTGACAATGGCGTGTAAACAAGGAGATAATTGCTCAATTTGTTGCTTATAATGCAAGCAAATACATTTGCAATTCTTATGACAGCAACCATTACTAATGATGTCATGATGGGATTGCCTGTAAATTTAGTCGCATTGTACCTCGCCTGTCTGAGAGGAAAGACAAATACTGTCTCTTGGTAATCAATTCATCATTTTATATGGAATAGGATGATGAAACATATTTCTGCCCCTTTTTTGGTGCATTAGAACACAAGAAAATGAGTTAATATGAGCTAGCTCACAATGCTGTCATTGGGATACACCTATTTTGACGATGCAGCCATCTAAAAAAACCCTCTTAAAACATGTACACTATGACAACATGTAATAGTTGCAGTATCTTGTTGTATTTTGATGATTTAAAACGCTAGCCAAACTTCTTCTGTGTGGACTTTGCATGGGGGTTTTTTTCCGGGTACTCTGAAAGCAGCGCAGACTTGGTGGAAACCGAGAAAGTGACCCATTAGACAACTAATAATTAACAACAAAGATTAATATAACATTGGTTGTTCAAAGGATATAGGATATATAAATATATATATTTTTGTCAAGGAGGATGAGGAGGAGATACCGAGAACATACCATCAAAAGGTCTCCTATTTAACAAGATGGCTGGATTAGCCTGCTGCTGTGTTTAATGTAACTGTCAGGAACAGTGAGAAGCGTTAATTTGATGTGTTTAAGATGTAAACATTTACACGTGTTCAAATACTTTGCATCTTTTTTACAGTTTTCAAATTGACAGCAGAACAGAAGGCCTCATGGGAAAAGGCCATTTCGTAGGGTGGTGGAGGGAGTGGAGGGACGGTGCCTCCAGCCGTGGGCGGGCTGCCTTCCGGCTGGCGGGGGCGCCTCCGGGTTAGTGTGTGGCCCCCGGTGCCCTCTTGCTCTCTTGCCGGTCTCGCCGCCATCCATGATGTCATGATGTCGTTACTGGTTGTCAGTTCATTTTCAGCCAGTTTGTGTCCCGGTCTCAAGTGGCGAGTCACGAGTATCAGGCTCATCCCTCACACCGACCATCAAGAGCCCATGGCCGAGCACGCTAGCCAGCCGTCATATGCTAACTAACGCAGCAGCACAGCAGCAGTGACTGCTGGAGATCAATTAGTCAGACGAGTGACAAATGGATCATACGTCAAAGGAAGATTTCCTGTCAACCAAACTGCGGTAGGCGATAGGAAACTGGACCGCGGCCGCACTGTACAGCTTATGTTGGCTATTATGGGATGTTTGAATGAACGTTCCAACATAGATACGGTATGACGGAATCTGCTTGAGCTGAGCAGAGGGAAACTGGGACCAACCAACCTGGAAGTGTTCAACATTTGGCCAACGCTGAAAACTCAACGAAAACTCGAATGAGTTCAGCTATTTGATGTCAGCAAATATTGCAGTTGGTGAGATGGTGTTCCTCTTCACAGACGACAAATAAGAAGGGAATAAATTATGTATAAAAGTAGCTTTATTTGGACTTTTGAAAGAAAACCAACATATTAATAAGAAGCTGATCCGGTTTGGCCACTCATTGGTCGCTTGGCAGGTTTGACAGTGATTGACGTTTGTGTCAGCCACTTCCTTTATGGTGTTGATGCCGTTGCTTTGTTTTACGTCACATCCCTTGAAGAAACCTGCAACAAAACACGTCGGGCAGGCTGCAAATTCAAGTGTATATTGAAACATTTCAAACATACATAAATAGTCCTTTATGAATTTTTAACACACAAACTTGAGGAAACAGAAGCTCTGTTTTAAAAGATGTTTTTGGCTGATTAAAAATAAAATAAATAAAATGAAAGAGAGAAGTCACCTACCTCAGCCTGCACTTGTTCACAAAAATATCTCTCCTCTCAGGGTACTCTTTCCCCCACTGAGCTTTATCTGAGTGGGAAAAAGGGGCCATGAATTTACACATTTAACATTTCGTTTTTTATTTGGCACTGAAATATGAATGTGGATTTATGTAATCCATTGCGGCTGTCCTATGAAACGGCTCGCATGCAGCATCCAAGACCACAACTATGAAATATAATTAAATCCAGACCTCTCTGAAACTGAGCTGTTCATATTTGCACAAATATAATATTTGTTAAGCTCTCGTGTTAGATCTCCTCATATTCTGGAGATGTTTTGTCCAAATAATCTACAATTTTCAATCAAGTCAGGACACTCACCAGGCTCAGAATTTCTCCTCCCCATTAATCCAACAAAGATGTCATGCATTTCCCCTGAAAAGTAAGAGCAGCAACACAACATTGTGTCCCTCATACTTTGAAATAATAAAATGAATGTTGAAGAAATACAAAAAAATTACTTTTTTGTGGGGACTGCACAGCATTTGCATCTGAAACATCAAATTGATATATTAAAAGCACACAATGCATCCTTTAAATACTGTAAATAACAGGCAATTCTCCATTTTAATACTTGAATACCTGATTACAGATTCCAAACTCACCAGCAGCATCTCTTCTGCCCATCAGACCCACAAAACTGCCATAGTCCAAATCGCTATACCTCTTGTAGAGGTTCCGTTTGGGGCTGTTTAGACCCAGACGCTGCTGAGGTGACAACGAAAGAAACACATCAATTCATGCAAGCAAGGAAGCTGCTAAACTTGGTTGTTTGGCCAAAATAAAAAGACCTACAAGTGGACTTAGTCTGCGTGTCTCCAGATCCTCGCATCTGGACTGACTACATCGAAGTTTGACGATGAGAAGCAGGCAGACCAGGAAAAGACCTCCTCTCATTTTCTCAGCAAAGCCTGGAAAACACCATCATCATCAGCTCTTCCTCCGTTCTTCCTCCCCACATTGAAGTCCATTTACTGCTGATTCCTGCTCTTGTCAGATGGGAAGACGGTGCGCGATTGCTGCGTAAATACGCGTAAAAAACACCCACCTTACGCACGATAGAGTCTGTTGTTTAACGGCAACTGTAGATGGAATTCTCAGAGATTGTACGTCATTTCCCCGTCAATATTGTTTAATAAGTACATTTCCTCACCTGTTGTGTCTGCAGAAAAGGACGAGCTGCGTTCTCGGGTCCAAAGTGGAGAGAGAGCTGCTCCGGATAAATGGGGCGTCCGCGCTTTGGGGGCCAATAAATAATAGCCGGGTACCTGCGGAACGCCAATCAGCAAGTGGAACGTAGGTGGAGTTGAAGATCTTTCCCCACGCTGGGCTGCAAACGACGGTGGCCTGCTCATTGATGGCTTCTTCCCACCCTCTGGCAGACGCGCACACGCACACACGCACACACACGTTGCATCGCCATCATCATCATCATCATCATCATCATCATCATAACCGACATCAGCCCACACGCAATTGTGGAAAGATAATTAAGGCTGAAGAACATTACAATCATGAAATAGTCCGTTTCTCGTCTTCAGTGCCATTTATCCATCAAATGGCAGCCATGCTGCTGCTGGGCTCCTTTTGGCTCCTTTTGGCTCCTTTTGGCTCCTTTTGGCTCCTTTTGGCTCCTTTTGGTGCCTTTTGGTGCCTTTTGGTGCCTTTTGGTGCCTTTTGGTGCCTTTTGGCTCCTTTTGGTGCCTTTTGGTGCCTTTTGGTGCCTTTTGGCTCCTTTTGGTGCCTTTTGGTGTCTTTTGGTGCCTTTTGGTGCCTTTTGGTGCCTTTTGGTGCCTTTTGGTGCCTTTTGGTGCCTTTTGGTGCCTTTTGGCTCCTTTTGGTGCCTTTTGGTGCCTTTTGGTGCCTTTCCACTCCATGGAGCAGTTTACATGCTCACTGTCAACATCCTAATCTTTTTAGAAGGTCATTATAAAGATAGCAGCTGCATCTGCATGTCACAATACGAGATGGTGATGAATGTGACAAGATGGCCGCACAATGTGCTTGGAGCTGCCTTGCCCAAAATATAGAAATGGAGCCTCCGCATGTTCAACGCTTGTACAGTTGATCAGTATTGGGAATAAAACATCCAAGCTGGGAGACATCAACAAACCAATGTCTCTATTAATGGCTTGAATTACGGTGGACCGGTCCAGGGTGCACCCCGCCTCGCCCAAAGTCAGCTGGGATAGGCTCCAGCATGCCCGCAACCCTGGTGAGGATAAGCGGCATAGAAAATAGATGGATGGAATTATGAATATGATGAATTACAGTGGTCTGGAAGTGAACTGGGTAGGCTGTGTTTACACTGGACTCAACGACAAAAACCACTAGACCAGGGATGAGCTGCTTAGTCGTTATAAACGAGGATCCCTTGTGGATTATGCATTTTTGTTGGATAAGAGTAAGAAACGTATGGAAGAAAAAAAAGTTATCCCAATGGTAAGTCATAATTATGAGATAAAAAGTCAAAATTATGAGATAAAAAGTCTTAATTTTGAGATAAAAAGCCAAAATTAAGGGATAAAAGTCAAAATTATGAGATAAAAAGTCTTAATTATGAGATAAAAAGTCAAAACTATGAGATAAAAAGTCTTAATTATGAGATAAAAAGTCAAAATTATGAGATAAAAAGTCGTAATTATGTGATTAAAAAGTCAAAATATCACATACAAAAGTCGTAATTATGAGAGAAGGAACTCAAAATTATGAGATAAAAAAATTTCCTAATTAATTCCGAATTCAGACATAATAGAAAAATCTACAGACCTTTCCAAATGTTATTTTATTATGTTTTTGTAAATAACCATGTCAAATTAAGACTGAATCCCCATTCTTGCTAAATGTATTTGTAATGTATTGTTTATTAAACCATCTGAAAAAAACAGACAAAAAACCCACCATCAGTAACTGATGCACGATGGTGCCCGCTGTCTTTTAGGAAATGGTGCATACTACAACATATTGAGAGTTGTTGTTTTTAGCATGCTCATGTCGGCCACACATACTCTTGTGCACCTCAGTGTACCTAATGTTGTGGCCAGTCAGGCCAGGAATGTTGAGTTGTTGAGCGTCTGCACAGCGCTGTGCTTCACACAATCGGAACAAGTTGACCAGGTAACTTTACATACAAACCAAAATAAGAAAACAACTCAAAAGAAAACTGGTCTGTCTTCATCATCCTTCATGCAAACGCGGCCATCATCATCATCATCATCATCTACAGCAGGATATTGAACCCTGCTGCTTCCTAGGAAATGATAGAAGTGTATTTCCTGCAGTTCATTCTCCCACGGCTGTGACTACTTCCGCATTTTGTTTACCGCTACCCGCCCTCACCATGGCGGCGTTCGGACCACCCGTGCTACACGTAACGTACGCCGTCAATCCCACTGGGACGGTCCTTCCTGTGAAGCAGAACACGGCTAAGCTCCAAAAGTTTTGGTAAAGTCTTGGTAAAGTGGCTGGCTAAAGGTGACCACCGCATGGTTGTTGGAGTTATGATTATGTTCTAGAGTTGAATCAATCTGGGGGCAACCAAATAGTGCACTCCATTTTTACCTCAACCTCTTCATTAATCAATAATAAACAGAATCTTTCAATTGGTAACCATCCCAATTATTATGCAATTTCTGTTAACCTTATTGGATATCCAACTTAAGCATTATTATCTTAGAAACGATAAAATATGTCCCCAGTATGTATGACAATACCATAGCAACAATCACCTTAGTGTTAATGTAAATTCCCTGTAGATGTATGATAAAAAGATATTTCCCTTCTGGATTACAGCTGCAAACGTTCCACATTTGGTATTTGCATGACACAATTAGTCTTCACTACGCAAACTGACAGGAATATTTCATCACTTTCCAGGTTGAGATCCCAGCCATCCAGAAGAGTCAGGAGGACCTCCATGACAAACATCAGCTGCTTTGCTCAGGAGTTGACCGTCATCCAGAACAACAAAGCACCAGGCAACGGCATCAAACGTGGCTCTCACCAAAGGTTAGACTTTGTATGTTTTGGTAATGGCGTCCATTTCCATTTTGGTCCTGTTCCTGTGTGTCGTACGCTGAGGCCCAGGTGAGGAGGTGGGGGTCATACAGAGGAGAGGGTGTGATGAGGAGATCCCACTGAAGTTGGGAAGTCATTAATTGCATGTTTTAAATTATTGATGAGTGTTTTTGTCACCCTCGCTAATCAAAGCAGAATATCACAGAGCGGGGGGGAAAGAGCCAGAGGCTGTTTTTCCACAATGTGCCATCGCGGCTTTCCTCTTCCCTCGGATCCTGGACTACATGGATGCCACAGACCTTGACATGACATGCATGAGCCAACATTTACTCTTGGGATAGGCTCCGCTTCACCTGTGATTTAGTGCTTTAGAAAATGGATGATGTTTTGAGGTCAGCCATGCCTGTTACAGGTGTGTCCACATGTGGAAGTGTAAAAAAGAGATACCCAGCAGTTGTACACTTCATAACACAACACTGTACCATTACCAAAAGTCTGATGTTGGCATTTGTGTCCAGCCGTTTTGTTGATTTATGTTGTGCAGAGTAGAGATCAATAACAACTGACAGATTGCTTTCATTCTATTTTCAAGTTCTGTGATTTAGCCTGCTGAGATCATAAAGGACACTTTATCAATTCAATTGACAGACCGATAGATGAATAGATACTTTATTCATCTCCATGACAAATTCACATTTCCAGCAGCTCTGCAAAACCGTCATATATCGACCTATGGATCCCATGCACGGGCGTGCAACATAGACGTCAGGTCAAAAGCTACACTAACATCCCGACATCAAATAACACTCCCAGCTTGAAGAACAGTCCACAGGCAGATAAATTAAAAAATATATGTTACAATTTTTATTTAGGAAATTCTAAAAAGAGTCAAATCTAAAATGGAATATTTCAGCCGACATAAAATCAAATAAGAAAAAACCAACCTCTAATGAATGACTACCATTCCAACAGTTCACCGCACACTGGAATGACACTGAATTGACAATTGAGTGCACACTGAAAGGTCACCACAATTAAAAATTCACCACGGACTATTAGCAAAACCTTAGACTGCTGGTCCCTTAATAAAAGGGAAGAGGGCAAAGTTGGCAGGAGCTTTCTTCCAAATATACAGCATGTACCGCAGGTCGGCAACATGCGTCAATCACTGAAGTTGTGCTATCAACGGGGTCCTAGAGCCCTGCCTGTCACAAATAAAATGAAACGTAAAGAAGAAAACACAAGAACTGACAAGATCTAGTAAGTGGAGCTGAGCTCCGCTAATAGAAGCTTTATTCACCCAAGTAATACCCTTGAGGACATATTCTTCAAACTTGGGTCTGCTAGCAGCGTGGCCTGCGTGCTAACCGTCAACCACTAACGGTACAGTGTAATATAATGACATCATAGCACATGTTGAATAAAAGGTTGGAAAAAAAACACTTTCCCTCACTAAAGTTTGAATTGATGAGATGAGATGATGAATGAACGAATGAGCATAAACGTTCATGGAGTGAGAGTCAACACACATCGCTAGTCTCCTCTCAAAACTCATTTACTCTCCATTTGCAATCGGATAAATGCTTTAAAAAGGTAATTATGGCTGTAGAGTACCTCATGCATGGACGTGCATTTAGCACATTTACAGAGTATGTTTGCTTCCTGATGTTGATGATAATTAGTAGGGATGAGCCGGATACTCGTTACAAACGAGTATCCGTTATGGACGATGTATTTTTGCCAGATACGAGTATGAAACGAGTACATTTTGTCATTATCTGTATTCGTGTTTAAAGAAAATGCTCAAATGACTCCCTCTCCAAAACCGCACAAGGGCGGCATCAAGCACTCTGCATGTGTGTCTAAAATATGAATAAAATATGGCTAATATGTTACACCCCTCTCAGTATCTTGCAGTATGCACCTTGCAATCTTAAACTTGTTTAAAATAAAATACATTGTGTTTTTAACAAGTCAGCGGGAACGATCGTGCATCAGTCATGACGGTGGTCTTTTGGTCTGCTCGCTTGGTGGTGATATCAAGTCAGTTGGGAAATGCTTGTAGTACTCAAGCAAGGTTGACAGATTATTTCCCTTTTTGAAAAAAATTATCCCATAACCCATTTCCGGGTAAACCACACCCACTCCCGGTTTATACTCCCGGATCCAGATCCAGATAGTGGCGTACCCGCTCGTTTATTTTGTGGTCAACGTAAGCACGCTAAGTGCACACGCCGTTTTACGCCTGCTGGAGACGAGCTGCAGATCAGCGCCCGCAGCGCTGTCACGCTCCGCCTCTCTGACACAGCTGCCAATCATCTGTCCATCCAAGCTGCCACGACCCGAGAGGGAGACGCTCCAGCCGCTTCCACCCTCGGGTTGGCGATGGGGAGTGACGCCGCACAGCTCTTCCACAGGAAGGGAGGTGTTATGAAAGAGCCCGTGACGAGAGCGAAGCGGGGTCGTGGGTGAGAAAGAGGCGGCTGATGTGTGAAAAATTGTACACTTTTGCTGTATTTGATTGGAGGTGCGTGCACGGCTTTGGAGTTCCACCGGCCAGGAAGTCCAAAGGGGATCCTGCAAGTGTGAATAAAAAAGCAGTTGTTGACACACATAACGACCAACCCCGCTGTTCGCTCTTGCTGGTGGCGACATTAAGTCTAAAATAAGCAGCTTGAAATGATATCAAGCCCACCACACCACCGGACATACCTGTCAATAATTGACTTAATGGGCTGGCCTCCTATTGGTGGGATTCAACATGGAGTCATCTCGCTCCTTTTCTTGGAGGCATGGAAAATGACTTTGATGGATGCGGTTTTAGTTGGTCTGTAATTGACAAGATCCTCCTCATATGTCATGTCCATCTAAATATGAAATATTAGACTTTGCATGCTGATGGGGTGACCATGTGGAACCGTCGTCCTGAATGTGCCGAACCCCGCTGGTTGCTTTAAAGTGCTTGAAAGCAAATCCCAGTGTTGTTCCCTCACACTTCCATTTTCAAGGAAAGTGGTCTGTTGGAAAAAATAAGACCCTCGGCAGCTGCTTACACTGTTCAATTCCTCCGGCTTGTTTCCCCTAAATGTCCACACAAGTGTTTTGGTGGCTTTGGAGTACTACTTCTTTTCATCCATAAGCAGACACACACGGCGTTCGATTGACCACAATTGGCAATCACATCTGAGATTGATGATTGATTCCTCCCGTCAGGCTGATCTTAACGCTGGGCTTAGTGCTTAGTGCTTAGTGCTTAGTGCTTAGTGCTTAGTGCTCAGTGCTCAGTGCTTAGTGCTTAGTGCTTAGTGCTTAGTGCTTAGTGCTTAGTGCTTAGTGTTTAGTGCTCAGTGCTCGGTGCTCGGTGCTCAGTGCTTAGTGCTTAGTGCTTAGTGCTCAGTGCTCAGTGCTCAGTGCTCAGTGCTCAGGGCTTAGGGCTTAGTGCTTAGGGCTTAGTGCTTAGTGCTCAGTGCTCAGTGCTCAGTGCTCAGTGCTCAGTGCTCAGTGCTCAGTGCTCAGTGCTCAGTGCTCAGTGCTCAGTGCTCAGTGCTCAGTGCTCAGTGCTCAGTGCTCAGTGCTCAGTGCTTAGGGCTTAGGGCTTAGTGCTTAGGGCTTAGTGCTTAGTGCTTAGTGCTCAGTGCTCAGTGCTCAGTGCTCAGTGCTCAGTGCTCAGTGCTCAGTGCTCAGGGCTTAGTGCTTAGTGCTTAGTGCTTAGTGCTCAGTGCTCAGTGCTCAGTGCTCAGTGCTCAATGCTCAGTGCTCAGTGCTCAGTGCTCAGTGCTCAGTGCTCAGTGCTCAGGGCTCAGGGCTCAGTGCTTAGGGCTTAGTGCTTAGTGCTTAGTGCTTAGTGCTCAGTGCTCAGTGCTCAGTGCTCAGTGCTCAGTGCTCAGTGCTCAGTGCTCAGGGCTCAGTGCTCAGTGCTCAGTGCTCAGTGCTCAGTGCTCAGTGCTCAGGGCTCAGTGCTCAGGGCTCAGTGCTCAGTGCTCAGGGCTTAGGGCTTAGTGCTTAGTGCTTAGTGCTTAGTGCTTAGTGCTTAGTGCTTAGTGCTTAGGGCTTAGTGCTTAGTGCTTAGTGCTTAGTGCTTAGGGCTTAGTGCTTAGTGCTTAGTGCTTAGTGCTTAGTGCTCAGTGCTCAGTGCTCAGTGCTCAGTGCTCAGTGCTCAGTGCTCAGTGCTCAGTGCTCAGTGCTCAGGGCTTAGTGCTTAGTGCTTAGTGCTCAGTGCTCAGTGCTCAGTGCTCAGTGCTCAGTGCTCAGTGCTCAGTGCTCAGTGCTCAGTGCTCAGTGCTCAGGGCTTAGTGCTTAGGGCTTAGTGCTTAGTGCTCAGTGCTCAGTGCTCAGTGCTCAGTGCTCAGTGCTCAGTGCTCAGTGCTCAGGGCTCAGTGCTCAGGGCTCAGTGCTCAGTGCTCAGGGCTTAGTGCTTAGTGCTTAGTGCTTAGGGCTTAGTGCTTAGTGCTTAGTGCTTAGTGCTTAGTGCTTAGTGCTTAGTGCTTAGTGCTTAGTGCTTAGTGCTTAGTGCTTAGTGCTTAGTGCTTAGTGCCATGGCTGGATGATAGACCAGACAGAGTTGTTATGATTTGCCTTGATCAGTCACTATATGTAGCTAATTGAATTTTTTTTTTTTTGGGGGGGGGGGAAATACAGATGAAGTAGATAGTAGCCGCATTCAAATAGACCCGGCTAGTCAGTTTGTTTATTGTGGTCTCTCAATCCATCCAACCAGCCCAAAGCTTCTCCAAGATGTTTACATGTAATCATAAACATAAACCATGACAAGGATTATATGATACTTCGTTAATTTAAATTAAATAAAATTAAATATTAAATAATATTAATATGTCTGCAATATGTCTGCTCCTGCATATGCTCCTGTGCAATATTATGTGTATATTTTGGATATCTTGTTAAATTGTCTTTTTTTTTTTTTTTAACTTGACTACGGCACTGAAAGGAGAAGCTCTCCAATCTCGTTGTACATCTTGTATAATGACAATAAAGGCCATTCCATTCCAATCCAATCCATTCCATACTGGGTGGTTGTAAAGGTAAATCATTGGTAACGGGAACAGACAACAGCCAACACAAAGTACTAACCAACTGAAATTGGAAGGCTAGTAAGGAAAGAAGAGGGTAAAGAGCAGTAGTACAGTATAGAACAACTACAATTGTTTATTTTTGTGTGAGTGTAGCCAAACCAAGCGGATGGACTTCATGGAAGTTCTTTTGTTTTGAAACAGTCTTTATTTTCTTACAAAGTCATCCATTTTCAGTAGAAGCATATTTTGAAGTCCAGTTGCTATCAAAATTCCAATTTTCTGTGTCAATTTTTTTCCTGATGAGCCGGATGTGGCCGTCTATTCAAAGCCTAGGGTCCAATTATGAAGGACATCTTTAGATTACTTTATCTTCAATACAATTGCGGCGTAAAGATAAGATGGTAAAAGCCCCGAAGTGCGCGTGTTTACTATTTTCCTCGCACTTTGCTCATCTTTGCTGACACGTGTTGTTTATTTCATACGCTGCCTGCTCATTATCGCTGCCAAATTGCCTTACATTTTGCAGCCTTGTTTTATTTTGCCTCCTTTGAGTATTGTCTCTTAAGTGGTGTGAATATTGTCTGTTAATTGCAGTTTAAAGCACCGAGGGAGGATTCTGCACAAGTTCCTGATAGCTGGAGCAATTAGCTTGTTGTTCCAGACAGCACTTTCAGTGCGCAAAAGGAGAGGGCTATGTTATCATATCAATATTGTTTGTATTGCAGCGCGAGCTAAGCAATGCTCTTTACAATAAAAGCAAAGCAGTTGTTGCTCACTGGCTTGATGGATGGAGTGCAATAAAGGAATAGTTCACCTGGTTAATCATCTATGCCAACAACAAAATCAACATTTGCATGGAATGGAGCTGCAATCTTTTTGGATGGATATTTCTTAAAGGAAACCTATGATGCTTTTCCACTTTTCTGACCTAGAAATGGAGATAAAATCTTCGAGTTTCAGATAATGACATTTGCGCAGTTGGAAGTGAGCCCTGAAAGAAGTTTGGGATGGCTCAAAACGCTACGTTTCCAAAGGTGTGGTTAAAGGTTCTCTTTGTGATGTCACAGAGGGGCGGACTTCATTCTATTTCAACTCTCTGCCCTCCCCCAAGCTCTGCTTCTCTGTTCACAAAAACAAGCTCAGGCACAAGTTATTGTGTGTAGCTGCTCTATAGGAGTCCACAACTCAATAGGCTCAAATTTGAGATACATAAGAATGTTTTGAATAAGTGGTCATATACGTATGAATTCCAACTGAGAATACATATTATAGATGGGAGCACGAGGAGATCAGACTGAAGGTGAGTCTTGCAGGACGGCGAGACAATAAAAAAGGACTTTGGATGACTGCTGGCATTTTAGTCCATACATTTGTCTCCTTCCACAAGAGACCCAGTCAATGAAAGCCATTATTCACGGGGCGTACGCTTAATACGTTGCTTACCTTCAAGTAACAGTTATTATTGCTTTGGTGGTAGGAGGTCAGCTCTTGGTTGCTTCTGACACATTCAGAGGGAAACCAGTGATTGATGGAATGGAACCAGTTGGGACATTTTGCACATTTGATTAACAGATGAACTTCCCAAAAGCAAAACTACAATTTAAAATGCGGTGAAGGAGGTTACATTTAATGCCAAACGTATGAGGTGTGATAATACATTTTAATAATAATACATTTTATTTGTGTAGCGCTTTTCAAAATACTCAAAGACACTTTACAGAAGAATGGAGTTGAATAAAGCAAGTAAACAGAGTAAAAGATACATTAAAATACAACATTCATTTAAAACATGAGAAAAAGCAGGGCGGGGCGGGGCGGGGCACAGCAGTCAGGTATAAAAAGTTAGACATTAAAAACAGATTAATGGATTGATGGAATTATTAGATATGAAAGTTACACCTTTAAAGGGGAACTGCACTGTTTTCCAATCCCTATATGAAACATGAACACATGTCCATTGTTAGCTAGCTCCTATTAATGGGCTCCTATAATGGGCAAAATTGCCCAAAAAGTTCAGTTCCCCTTTAAGACCATCTACTGTATGTAACGTTGCATGATGCAACACTCACTATTTGAATATGTTTTTTTTGTGTTTTTGCTATATTCGCAAAGGCGGCCATGGCAGCTTGCCTGAAGTTTTGCTTTATGACAACTCTTACCTACTTCAGGTGAGCTTTATGACGCACACTACGTAATCAAATACTGTAATAAATAGGATTTGTTAAATAGGATTTATTCATCGAGTTAAGGCCCCTCATTCTACAAAATTGCCTTTTTAATGATGTTGGAACAGTGAAATGAGTCTCTCGAGCAGGGTCTTTCAGGTGCTGAATCGGGACCCAGAAGTGGGTCACAGACCTATTCTGGATGAAGTAACAAATCGCATAAATATTCAATGTAATTGTCTGACAGTTGGCTTGGGGAAGTTATGAAGTAGCCATTGAAGCGGAAGCTAATATCACATTTTGTTGTGTGCGGCTATCTGTGACACGTCTTAAGCGTGATGAAGTGTAGCATCACGACAGCTTTTATTTGGATTACTCGGGCCGACAACTGTCCACTATCAGGTTTTGAAGGCTAAGCTAATTGGCTAACCGATCATGATGTTGCTGTTAATAACGTGACTGTAAAATCCTGTTCCTCAGCGATAGGCTAAATGTATGAAACAAATGTATTTTACCGTCAGCTCACCTTAACATATAAGCGTGACGGGGGAGTTTTTTTTACTCGTGCAACTGAGGGTTGCTTTTCAATTGTTTGCTCTCCCCACAGCCCATCATTCATTTTCTTCTCTTCCTTTATTGCTGGTACGGAGCCCAAGTTGTTTGTCCGTCTCTCACGGAGCAACAGAAAGATAAAAAGCCCCAATAAGTCCCTGCGCCGTGTGTCGTCTCCGCACGGACACCAAGGCACTCACACATCGGGATGACTGATGGCCCGGCGCTCTGCTGTGTAAATGACAAGTGGCATCCATAACAGGCGGGTCGGGGCTGGTAAAGCGATTACGTGCATAGCGCTCGCCGTCCTGGCAAACACAGCTGGCACCATGTCCGTCATGCTCCACTTCAAGGCTAATTGCTGCGCGTGTGTAAAATCATACATTGTGTTTGAGCTTTCTTGACCCAGTCTTTTCATAGGCGGCGCATACACATCTTTATTTCCCCTCAATTACTGGGGCAACTGTGACCCAGCCGGAGGATGTCAGGGGCGGAAAAGGATGAGAAAAGCCGATAAGATACCAGGAGGAACACAAGACACGCATTATAAAGTCGTTACTTCACTATCTCATAATGACGTGTATCATAATTCATTATGCCTAAATAATGAGATGTTTATCTGCCAGCACATCTTCACATCGTGAAGATTATGATGATTGGTTGATGAGAACGCAGTATCTCAACACTGTTGTTGACAGTAGTACTATGTCAAATAGTATAAGAGAATCCAAGTGCATTTAAAATAACTTTTAAACAATTAGTCTCAGAAAATGAGAAAATGGGCCAGGGTGGGGACGCTAACGATGGAAAGGTTGCCATCAATTGGTTCAATGATGCGTGCACGTGTGTTATCGCTATTGGTCTCGCCACGTTTTGCCATCAGACTCAGATGGACGAGATTGATCCACAGGGAAATTGCTTGGTTACAGTAGCTCAACTGAAGAAGACACACTTAAATAAAATACAGTGCCATATGAATGAAATACAGTACAATAGAAAAAGAACATAAAACAATATTTCTACATTTGCATATTTCGTCCTGTACAACAGTTGGTCCATCCGACTTAAGACAGTACTGGTATCATTTAAGGGAAGCAGTAGGAGTACTAACCCAGTACGAGCCGCGCCTGTCTTGTCCAGGCAGGTCCGCTAAAGTCGGAAAGGATGCCTTGAAACATTCCTGCTGATGACCTCCACCTGTCATTTGTTCATGTCAGAATATTCATCAGACCCTACAGCAAACTCTCAATTGCACCACTAATATTGTCTTGTCGGCCTCGGGAGTCTGAGAATAAAGGATTTGTTTGCTTTATTAGACCCCCATCACTCTGCTCACTCCAGGGGGGATCTGGTGAAAGCAGCTCAACCAACCTAGGCTTGTGCTCAAGGTGCAACTTACCTTACCTTAACTTACCTTTACCTTATCTTACCTTGACCTTATCTTACCTTTACCTTACCTTACTTTACCTTACCTTACCTTTACCTTACCTTTACCTTTGCCTTACCTTACCTTACCTTACCTTTACCTTTACCTTACTTTACTTTTACCTTTACCCTACCCTACCCTACCCTACCTTACCTTACCTTACCTTACCTTTACCTTACTTTACTTTTACCTTTACCTTTACCTTTACCTTTACCCTACCCTACCCTACCCTACCCTACCCTACCCTACCCTACCTTACCTTACCTTACCTTTACCTTACCTTTACCTTACTTTACTTTTACCTTTACCTTTACCTTTACCTTTACCTTTACCTTTACCCTACCCTACCTTACCTTACCTTACCTTTACCTTACCTTACCCTTACCTTACCTTACCTTTACCTTACCTTACCTTGACCTTACCTTACTTTACCTTACCTTACCTTACCTTACTTTACCTTACCTTACCTTATCTTACCTTTACCTTACCTTTATCTTACCTTTACCTTTACCTTACCTTGACCTTACCTTACCTTACCTTTACCTTACTTTACTTTTACCTTTACCTTACCTTACCTTACCTTACCTTACCTTACTTTACCTTACCTTACCTTATCTTACCTTTACCTTACCTTTATCTTACCTTTACCTTTACCTTACCTTGACCTTACCTTACCTTACCTTACCTTACCTTACCTTTACCTTACTTTACTTTTACCTTTACCTTACC
This sequence comes from Doryrhamphus excisus, assembly GCF_037039965.1. Lineage (NCBI taxonomy): Eukaryota > Metazoa > Chordata > Actinopteri > Syngnathiformes > Syngnathidae > Doryrhamphus > Doryrhamphus excisus. The sequence goes on along the minus strand of NC_136373.1, from coordinate 415,627 downwards.
TTACCTTACCTTACCTTACCTTACCTTACCTTACCTTACCTTACCTTACCTTACCTTACCTTACCTTACCTTACCTTACCTTACCTTACCTTACCTTACCTTACCTTACCTTACCTTACCTTTAAAAGCTCATATCCGCAATCAGACTTCATTGGCGTGTGTGTTTCACCAAATATTGCTACGTGATGATTAATGGCCGTTATGCGTAGTTCCCAATGCATGTCTCTACCTTGTGGAGAACCTTATTCTTGAACCTTATTCAAATATCCCCAATCCAAAGTCGGAGACAGCTCGGGACACCAAAAGAACATCTCATTTTCTCTGAGGTGCAGACATCCACTCTGGGAGAAGTGCCCCAGCTCCTCATCTTCAGATTCTCTTTATCGTTGTCACATCACAATGCATAGAATCGTAAGCGTAAAGATGCCGGGCCTGGCTATGATGGCTGAAAACTGCTTTCAACAAGCCTCTCCACGAGCAGGAGTTGCCATCTCCTAAGATGAGAAGAAAAAGAAATCATAGTAGTGTGAGGACTCCACTTTGGTGTTTTGTTCTCATACACGACTTACAACATCCTCGTGGCCCCCGACAGGGCCATCAAATGCCGGGTCATCAACACCGACCGAGAGCAGAGATAGAAAGGAATGAGAACATTGGACGTGACCACCAAGCCCAAGAGCAGTCAGCCGTCTAAGAGAAGTAGGCAGTCGTCAAGTCGTGTCGGATTGACTGAATACAAACACTTGTTCATATTTTGGCCATGGAGATGGACCGTAAATGAATCTTCCATTTTGTCAGGGAAGGGAGCACTGTAGCCCACGTGAGCAGGAGAACATGGACCTCCACACAGAAAGGCTCTCAAGTTGAGCTGCTGCTGGACTTTGACATGCAGCTTCTGCATTTAACGGGTTGCCAAACGATGGAAGGTTTCAGTGAATTTCATTTAATAACCAACAACTATGTGAACTTTAAACATGTCATTTATTTGCCATTGACAACAACGGCACAGCAAAGCACACTGGGAAACAGGAAGAGATCCTGCATCGAACGCTGAGCGTACTACGTCAACATCGCCACCAGATGACCTGTTTTCATGACGCGCCTTTCTACATTTCCATTTGAGTGATACGACTTTCCCGGGGTGATCCCGGCATGGCAAGGCACCAAACGAAGCAACGCTTATGTAGCCATGTTGGCACGGCGGGAGCTGGACACAAAGGAACCCAAAAGTGAGAGAATGGTCGGGAGCCGTCATGGCGGAGTGGGCGGTCAAGGCCATGACATCAGGAATCTAATCAGCTGGTTTCAAGCAGTAAAACGATTTGGGGGGGTGGAAATATGCAATTATTGCTTGCATTGTATTCCCTCTAAAACAACAGAAAAACACGCCTCCTTCTATCATCCGATGTCACAAACTCTGACCTCATGAGATGAAACGGGATCATGGAGCCGTTTGAGATGCACGCCACAAAGTGACTTTAGGGGCGGATGTTGCCAAGCACCGGCATCTTCAGGTCAAGTTTGGTCGGACATTTGTGGAGATGGCAAACGCAGCAATTGGCTGCCACTACTGGCCAACCACGGTTTGTCATTGGTGAAGACATCATCCAGGAAGCCGGTGGAGACCACCATTTTGGAGCTGTAACTTGATACAAACAAGCCACTTCAAGCTAATCAGTGATGTGTGGTGTTGTGCTTCTTGGCTGGTGAGGCACTGACACCTTTAGGGTTTTTAAAATGCAATATAAAATGACAATATCTGCTGTACAATACAAAGTATCAACTGTGCATTGGACAATAGAACACAAGACTGCATGGACTCAGAGAACTTTCAAAGCATTGTGGTCTCTGGAGCCATCTAGCGGTAAAACAAAGTAATTGCACCGTGGACGCTTGATCAAGAGCTTAGCATGCTATTAAACTTATTGACAGAACATGTGACGAAAACAAGTGAAACTAAGTTACTGAGAGTAACATAAACCAAGACGGCATTTAGCACACATTGGTGTGCTAAAATCTACAATGAAACAGTTTTGGACTGGACAGAAAACGCACACGGAGTAAGATAAGCAGTAGAAAATGAATGAATGAACAACAAGCCGAGACTACAGAGAACATTTCATTACAGGAAATGACATCACGAACGCTGTTGCCAAAATAAGAGCACAGGAAACTACACAAAACTAGGCCAGAATAAAAGACTTTCCGACGTCGTACATGCAGATGCTTGAAATTTTAATCGGATCATCCAGAGAATGGGTTACATAGTTATGACAATACAGCCATCTAGTGGCCATAATGTAAACTGCTGCCAAATAGCAAGGATTGCTAAATAGCAAGTGGCGACAAGATAAAGTTTGTGATGTGCACCAGAACTTGAATTATATAGATGGGTAGGTAGGTAGGTAGGTATCTAGGTAGGTAGGTAGGTAGGTAGGTGGGTAGGTAGGTTGGTAGGTAGGTAGGTAGGTAGGTAGGTAGGTAGGTAGGTAGGTAGGTAGGTAGGTTGGTAGGTAGGTAGGTAGGTAGGTAGGTAGGTAGGTAGGTAGGTTGGTAGGTAGGTAGGTAGGTAGGTAGGTAGGTAGGTAGGTAGGTAGGTAGGTGGGTAGGTAGGTAGGTAGGTAGATACCATACAATCGATAATTCCATATCAAATGAAAATTCTCCACTTCTAATTTGATTAATGATTTATTGACAGTTACTTTTCTCCAACATGATGTCCCTCAATACCAACATTATTGACCATAAAGTTTGTTCTTCATTTTTAAATGACATTTATAGCAATGATTTAGTCATACACAAACACATGTATTGTTCATTCTCCTATTGCAATAAACAAGAAGAGCCAGAATGAGTCAGGTATTGCTACAGTTCACTATACAAACTCTTTGTCCGTCTGACAATGAAATTCCAAAATAACTTTATTGGCAAGACAAAGTTAGATCATAGCCTCTCTTGTCTCGCCCTGTGCCGCAGGAGAGACTTGAGGGCACAATAAGGCTAAGGCTAGTAGCCTACACACAGCTAACATGAAACACCTGCGCCAAAAATAAGAATGGAATATTTCCTCCCATTTGTGAATTATGATAATGACGTCATTATGTGGCGCCACTACCTGACAGATTGCAGTCCACTGGATGAAGTTGTAAGGTTAGCTTTTCCCGCCCCGCGTCAGGCCACTTTGTAACCGGACGTGGGAGTGAGCAGGTACCAACACACATTAGAACACATGTTACACACACCAACAGGAAGGAGAGCACGGACCCTGGAGTACTTCCTTACTTGCAAAAAAAAGAGCACGATGGTGGACACAAGGACACACAAGGCCAGCCTCCTCTTGCAGTAACGGCATTGATCATGGTCCTCGGAACTAACTAGCCTACAACATGTGTCTCTCCATGCCCGGCGTTGTACCCTGTTCCCCAAGCAGAGATAACCCAAGTAAATAAAAGGCCCTTTAATATGAAGGGTCCGCCCCTGAAAACAAATCCACCTTTATCTCTTTCTCAGGATGGAAAAAGCAAAAGTGTGTTTGCTGGCTTCAACGTATAATTCCATACAACATATAACAATGTCACAATGATAACAATAGAAAAATGCTCATTGCATTGCAATATTCAGACATAAGGTAAGACGTTAGAGCTCTTTGCTTCCCTATGAACGGGCACAGTGTACATCTCCATAGCTCAGTTGCGGCATCCGTCGTGACTCCTGAGTCTGCAGGTGGTCCGCAGTGTGGACCACCACTCTCTGCGTGGATTCATGCCAAAGTCAAACCAAAGCAGTCTTTGTGAAAGAAAACAAGTCCTGGTGTGTTTTATGGCTTTTGTTTCGAAATAGAACGTGTTGACGGGACCACGCTGGGGTTCAACTCCATCCCTGCTCCATTCATGTTTTTGGCCATCAACTTTCTTTGTAGCGCTAGCTTCCAATATTAATGTGTCCTCTTTTCGATGTGAACCTTGAGAAGAAGGTGAGGCGAGGAGCGAGAAAATGGAAAAGGACTCGAGGACACAAGTTTGACGCAAACTTGGTTACATAAGCTCACACAAGATGGAACCTCGCCACCCACGGTGTGGATTAATGATGGTGGACCGAGGATCGTGTAAGCCTGATGTGAACTCTCCCCAAGGTGCATCACGCGGCGAAGCGGAACCTTTAAATTTGTTTCACAGCGAGGATAAATAAATATTTTTGGAAATAGAAATGGAACTTGAAAATATAGCATCAATATCTGGCTGCTTAGTTCAGTAGAGTTATGGAATTTATTCCATACTTGAAATAGCATATCGTCAAAAGCACTGGACTAAGGACCGGTTGAGATGGTCCACATTCGCTGCTCTTAAGACGTGTTTCATTTTCTACTTCTGAGCCAATCATGCTGGGTATCAATTAGCTCTACAGTATACAAGATCAACAAATCATCTACTACGTCAACCAGCATCACATGAACACTGATGGTCCTACTGGAGCTCCCAAACTACTCCTGTTGTCCTCTGATGAAATGCTTTTGCCTCTACAATCTATTTCTGCCTTTCTGCATGCTTTGCCAACGTGGAGCCATCCAACGACTCTCGTCTTCTAACTCTCACCTCACCTTCTCAGGTCATGGCCACCAGCTTGGTAGCAGACATGACCAACGTTGGAGAAGACCTCCAACCAGCACTAGTACACGTGCACACAGAGCTACTCTAGCCACAAAACGTCATTGTTGTTTTTGGAAGTGCATATTTTTATGGGGACAGAAGAACAATGATGGCCGAGATATGCGTGGTTTCTGTCGTCATCATGGTGGGCGGGGCCACAGTGACAGGACGTACGAGGAGTTCAGGGATCATGATTATCTATTCTCTGCCCGTTCCATCTGCAGGCTTCTGACTAGTCTTTGAATGAAGGAAGAGTTTCAGGTAAAGGGAAATACGAGAGCTTTAAAGTTGTACTTCTGGACATTGCCCCCCCCCCCCCCCCCCCCCCCCCCGCAGCCCCACCCCCCAAGTTTGGATCAGTTGCCGTCTGTGGATCAGGTTTGTATCTTCACAGTGTGCTTTAGGGTTGCTGATCCCAGCCATGACATGTCAGTAAGGGGAAAAGAGGATGGGTCCGTGGGTGGTGCGGATGGGCCCGGGGGCGGGTCTCAGGATGGCATGGCTGAGAGTCGGTCCTTGCAGTAGATGATGGTGAGGGTGCGGCGCAGGAGCTGCCGCACGGAGAGCCAGCGGGTTCGTGGAAGCGGCAGCGGCCATTGCCGCGGCAACAGCTAAGGGACTGGGCAGAAGTCCTGCCCCCAAAGCTTTGGTGAGATCCTTGGAGAAGGTCAGGGAAGACTACATAGCGGAAGGGGTTGGGACCACAAGAGAAAGGAGAAAGGAGGATAAAATGACTGCTTATCCATTGATATGTTTACAAGTCAACTTCCTTGCAAGTTGATTTGCTGACTGCATCAGAGGACAAGCAGAAGAAGAAAACTGAAAAGCCTGAAAGGTTACCGTCAGATCAGCTCCCCGGTGCTTCTTGTGCCGGCTGAGGAGGGGATTGGGCTTGCCTGCCATGCCGTCCCGGTGCCTTCGACTTGATATGTGCTGAAACAAATCCAACATCCACGCATGACTTTCATCAACAATAACAATCCTGACATGCTGGGATGTGTTTGGTGTGGAAGAGGAGAGGCTTGAGTCAGTCACAAATATTCCACAGATATTCCTGCTTTCTCCCACTGCCAGGTTTGCTAATACGTTTGCCCACATGATGTATATTTTTTAAACCATTCATGACTTTGTCCACGTACCTGTTTGAGCTGTAGTTCAGAATTGACCCGCACATTGCAGATCTCACAGTGGAAGGTTCTTTCCTGAGTGTTTGGATCCAACAGCCCACATCCCTGCTCCCCACTGAGCTTGGGGCCAAGACGTGGATAAGCCTTGATAGGGCCCAGCCCGCTTCGTGCTTCCAAGATGGTTTTGTGTTTGGTACCTGCACATAAAAAGAACAGAACAGTGCTGCCATTGGCTCTTTGTAGATCATGTCCAGTTTTGGACACCACACAGAACCCGGTTGGTTTCACTTATTTGCATGCATGAACACAAATATATGGACACCAATGCTGGAGACAAAGTTCTAGTCAGAAAGACACGGTAATGAGTTATGTTCGCATTTCTGGCATGCTAACATGAGCGTACTAGCATTGCAATTTTCATAAATATAAACTTAAGCAAACACTGTGTTAGCATGCTAAAGTTGGCATGTCAGCACGCTAGCATAATTATACTAACATATTTTGCATTTTCAGAGGTAGGCCCTTAGCTCTATTATGCTAGGTGTTAGCATGCTAACATTATCATGTTACCAGAGTTAGCATTCTTTAAGTCATTCAAAACCTTCCGTAGTATGTTTTCATGGTGAAGCAATTTAAATATGTAGCTAAAATAATAATATTTATGGTGTAAATCACAATATGGGGGCAACTACGGCAATGTTGGTTTTTCTTTACCCTGTAGTGCTAGGTTACCGGTACATAATTACCCCGGAACGATCGATAGGGGAGTGGTTGCCACCCGGAGGGTTGGACGCGAGGAAAAGGGGGTTTGTCTTCCTGTTGTGGTTGCAAGGTGTGCGGTTATGTCTCACGTAGCGTGGAGTGTAAATTAATGTCTGTGAGAAGAATACATTTTTCTCCCAAGTTCGACACCCCGCCTCAGACTCCAGTTCTTCGGCGCTTCACCTCATCATTTTTTCTCTCCATGTCATCTGGTGGAGGCCTCGGTCGACTTGCAAGTAAATGAACAACATGAAGTACTCCAACATCTCCACCAGAGGTCGCCAATCATACAGCTGTCCAGCAGGTGAGCCACGGCAGATGAAGTCAATATTCCCTCTCATGTAATTATTATTTCAACAGTCTTTTGATATTCAATTGGAGGTTGAAGGGAGGAACTTCATTGTACTCACTGGGCCAAATGTGTCCCACATGTGCCTACATGAATGAGATTACAGTCCTGAACCCCTGAACCCGCATTGCATCAGAAGACATCAGCACATGAGATAAATGCATCAAAGATGAGGTTACATGTTAGCGCTATTTTCTATCAAACCAATCCCGTTGCTACAAACACAAAGTGGTGTTGGAGCATGTTGTTGACAAACTGTTTGTGTCAAAGTGTGTTGGTGTAGATGATTACACGCTCATGTTGACATCAACACCTTCCACCCGTCCACCCGTCCCCAGGCCCTTCGTGCTATTCTTGAAGGAAAGCCATTGGCTCAGACTTCACTCTCCCAAAAGCCTTTGAACAGAGTTTAGGTTACGGAATGATGGAGGGTTGGGTTGGTGGGGGGTCTCAGGCTATGTGGAGGAGGAGGAGGAAGGAGGAGGAAGGGTGCATGACTGCTTTCATTCTCTTGGGGTGTCTCTTTTCTCCTTCCTTCTCTATTGATCAGAGAGCGGATATCAAGGTGGTTTGGTTGTCTTTGTACGGTTGACTCCAACGTTTAAAGCCACGCACACAAAGAAGACACGGACAAAGCGCATTTCTGTAAATACAAACTTCGCCAATGTGTCGACAGCAAAGTTTTGCGTAACTCTTTAGCAGCGTATCACACACTTCCATTCCTGTCGCTCTCGTTTTCCTGTCTCACACGGTTATTTTTAGAACATGCACAGTTTTCATTGAGTTTCAGTTGTTGTCATTGGTCAGGGCTGGACTTCATGATTTGGTGTCATGTTTGGACATACATTTGGTGTGTGATCTATTAATAACTTTAAATGTACATATGACATTATAATTAATATGGATCAGAAGCTGGTTGACGTTCACGTTGTTGTCATTTCAACAATGGATCCATAAAAACAAACAATGTCAAGTGAATATGATTATTCCAGGCTAACCCTATGTAATATCGGAGTGGGCGGGACATAAACCGGAGATGGGTGTGGTTTACCGGAAATGATGGATTGATCAGAGGTTGCCTGACCCTGTCTCTTACGATTCAGCTGTATGTGTGTGTACTGAATGAAGTTGCGGTGACAAGCCTTTGTGCACGTACAGCCCGAGTACCACGAGTCTATGGTTGAATACCCACCTTTGTTGTGAGCTTCCAGCTGTGACAAGGAGTTGACCGCCACTTTGCACAAGGAGCAGTAAAGCAGCTTCTTTGCTTTGTCCTCCTCCGTCTCCGGGCCGGCCGAGCTAGCGATGGCCGCCGAGGCCGAGGGTTGGTCTGAGTTGGGGGGGTTGCAGCCCGTTGAGGAGGAAGAAGTGGAGCTATTGGGAGGGGTGGGCGTAGGCAGGAGGGGGCATGCCGCGGGGGAGTCTATGGGTGGGGTAGGGGGGGTGCTCATAGGGGCCAGCAGGGGCCCATTTAGCAGTGACGGTGTTTCATCTGCAGGGAGACACAAAGAGAACGAAGTATTACAATACACTAAATAGAATATTCACAAGTCAGTAAAGGACAAGAGTCAACATCAAAATGTCTGACTGTGGTTTTAAAGGGACGGTTCTGGTCACTTTTTGGCTACCGATGAGTTACTGACAAAGCATTGACCAACTTGGTCAAACGCTGTAACGGACTAGTCCATGTTGGGCCTGAGTGGGGGTGGCATTTAGTAGCATGGAGGCTTCCTAAAGTGTTTGTATTTCGTTGAAGTATTTGTTTGCGGTAGAAAGCCAATCTGCAGCTTGTCTTTGCTTGGGTTGGTTCCCACACAGCTGTTGTTCTTGGCTGAGCTAACGCTACGCCACGGCGTGGTACGCACGTCGACACAGGGCAAGACAGGAAGTGAAAAGAAAATAGAATGAAGTGAGACATCCCTTGGCTCAGGTTTCAACTCTCTACGTTTTGTGTTTGATCAAATCCCGTGTGTACACGTAGACATGTATACACGTATGTTTATGATCAACCTACGCCAGGGGTGGGCAACCTGCGGCCCATGGGCCACATCCACCCACAGTGAGCCCAAACTGGTTATTACTTTGCTACTGTTCTGACCCGTCGGCAACAAGGAGGCAACCAAAGACAAGAAAAGTCGACAGAGTGCTGAGTGTTTATTAAACATGGACGACTAAACACTTTTTCACTGCAGTCCGGCCGAAGGCTCTATGTCACAAGACAACATCAGGTTGCAACATCAGCCTTCACTTTTCCACCAAACATCCTAATTATGCTAACAACCTGTCAACACAAGAAAGGGCGGCTACTGCTCAGAGTTTGGTAGCTAGTTTGCAGGCCCAGAAAAACACCTTTGTCTGAAGGCAAGTTATCTTCTGGCGTTCAAGTTAGCAAACACCAGTCAGCCTTTCTCAGAAGGGGGGTTTCTGAGAGAGTGCATGGTAGAGACCCCTTCAGACATTTGACCTGAAGCCATGCACCCCCACTCCTGTATTTTGCATGTGCAAGTTGAACAATGCAACCATTTGTTTAACATTGATTTTGCCAGAATGTCATCAAGGTCCACTCGAGGCTAGACTCTTCTTGGCAAGACTCTTCTCGGCAAGACTCTTCCTGGCAAGGCTCTTCCTGGCAAGACTCTTCCTGGCAAGACTCTTCTCGGCAAGACTCTTCTCGGCAAGACTCACAGTCCTTTTTTTGAAATCATGGTCATTGGTCGGGATTGTTACGCAGTGGATAATCTCGGGATTTGCTCTAATTGTGTTTGCTTAAAATGAGATCCTATCTGTCAGTGAGTGTTCCCGAGAAAGCACATGGCTCTAATTAACGACTGACAAGTGACCTTCATTTCTAATATTCGGCCTTATCTCCAAACAGAAGAAACATCCACTGGAGGGGGGGGTCAAGAAAGGAAGTTAACACCGTCCAGATGCTTTCTACTAGCTGGGTTGCCTGCATTCCCTTAATCCACTCCAGGAAATTGAAGTTGTGTATCATATGGGGTCTGTTTGTCTGTAAAGTCATGGCTTTTAAAGGCAGACATTTAGTTTGAAACCAAAGAATTATCAGGGTTTGTTGAGAGTCCACGTTGAGCCGGATGCCTCAAGTGTTGTTAGGTAATCTCAAATTACCAGTAATCTCAAATTACCAGGAAGGAAAATGTATAATACAATATCAATAAAGTTTATACAAGCACATTATACGGCGTACATGCTGGTCAAGCAGTAGTTTTATACAGCAGACTACTTGATTGAATGATTTATGAACTTTGGAACCAAATACTAGACTTGTGAGACTTGATCCTCATTCATAATTCAGGTGGGTATTGTTACCCCCGCCTGGAGTTGACTTACACAGAAACATGAACATTTCCCATTACAATGACTTCCAAGTCTTATTTAAGCATAAGCACAAATATGGTTGTTAAAGTTAAAAGTTGTAAAAGTTAGCTAAGCTACATCCGTGTCTGAAATACAAACAAATGCTAAATTGTGCGATGATGTATTGCATCAATAAATGTAAGGATTTTTGCATTTATTTCAAAGTCATTTCATTCACTGACACAAAAAACACACAATCTATGGTGATAAAATACGTGTAAAAAATAGAAAAACGGAATTTCACACAAGCATTGAACGCATCAATCTGTGTGACTTAACACTGCAGACTATGGTCATGCTATGGTCACGCAACACAAGCCCTCACGTGGAAGTCATCTGTTTCATTGACCTTGGGTGTGTGTGTGTGGGTGTGGGGGTGTGTGTGTGTGCGGACCAAAGGGAGCAACAATAACAAGGGCCTTCATTAGAGTGGGCGTGTCCAACAGCAGCGGATAAAGATGGGAGGGGCGCGTCAAGTCAAGTTTGCCTCCCTTCTTATGAACAGCTGCTCACCACACTAAATCCCTCAACGTAAGCGCCCCCGTTCATGGGCGGCCCCTCGACAAAGTCTGATTGGCCTTCAGTCATGTGCTTCATCACACTTGAAACGTATTTTGTCATAGGAATGGGAATGTTATCAGTTTGCCGCCTGGTGATGTTTGTTGCCATTCCATTGGTCCTGCCTTTGGAGACCGAGGCGTTTCTTTCATTTTCGAAACATTTTCATGTGTATTTGATATTTTTATCCGTAGTACATCCCTGTGTGGGTGCTGACACCTGTGTATAGTATATATGTATACATTGATTACTCCAACTGCAATAATACCCGTACCTTTTGAGTCAGGCCAGTTCTACCAGCCTCATTGGAGCATGTTCATAGAATTAGAGCCCAGCACGGACACATCCCAGTGGGACAGAACCATGCAGAAAAAAAGTGTATTCACATGCAACAAACAGCCAAAGTAGGAAAAGAGCAAGTCCAGGGTCACGGCACTTAGATGATTTCACATGTTACTGTTTTGTGATACCAAAAATAGCCGGCTTGTTTTGGCCAACGACGCTGGAATCCTCACTAATGGCAATCTGAAATCCCTCTGAGATGGAGAGGAACCTAGACGGCCTCTTGCTATTCTAGGAATAGTTACGCTCTGAAGTTGCGTTGTGGTGAAACGAGTCAAATACAGGTCAGCATTTTTGTATCGGAATGTGGCCACATTTTGGTCTAGATCAGACTTGAGTGATTCGTTATGTTTGTCATGTGACCTTACTCGCTTTGGTGGAAATATCTTGGTAAAAGGGCTTGAACATGAAACATGGCCTGTCTATTCAGCGCCTGCTGTTGACCCAAAGTGGGGAGAGAATGGAAACTCCTGCATGGAGGAGATGAGCTGAGCTGAGCTGATGGATGAAGTGATTGGGAGAAAATAAACACAACTGGATGAGGAGCGGCTAAAGAAAGAGCTTGGATTGCGCCTCGTTTGCCTTTCCAGCTATTGATAATTCTTCATGTGCTCCAGCGGCACTTCAGTCTCACCACTTCAGGGTCGCTAAACATGCTCTGTTATTTGGACCTTCAGTCCACTCCATAGTGCACCTCCATACCTGATTCTTCCATACCTCCTTTTTTGAAAAGAGTGAAAAAAGAATGACACAATGGCAGACTTTTGTGATAAATATTGAAGCTGGAAATGATGAAAACATAAAGCCAAGACAATAAAATCATCCACATTGTGTTATGTTATTTTGCTTTTATTTTGAACAATACCATTAAACATCAATGCTACTTTATGTGGACGTTTTTGCCAGAAATAATATATTGTTTCAATCAAGTCCAACCTCAAGTATTTGATCCATCTGTTAAATGTAAACAGGTTTTACAGCGTGAGCAGCGTGACATTCTCTTGGCCTCAGTTCAAGGAGTAGAGTTGCAGCGGCGCAGCCACGGCGAAGCGCAGCGCTGCTTCACGAGGTTCGTTGGGAAGTGGAACGCAGCACGCCGTTTGTCACAATGTCACATGGTTTTCCTCAGCTTGCCTTTATTTTGGTTGGTATCTAAAGTTGTCTGCTAGTGTCGGTGATGTAAAGTCAGTCGGGAATCTGCCTGTGGTGTTGAACGCCGTGCTTATGAGAACAATACAGTCAGCGAGGCTGACACATCTTTGTTATGCTTATTGCCATGTTTGCAACTTCACACAGCTCATATATAAGAAATAATTATCCAGCCATTCATTTTCTACCGCTTATCCTCACCAGGGTCCTGGGTATGCTGGAGCCTATCCCAGCTGTCCACCCTGGACTGGTGGCCAGCCAATCCCAGTTCACATATAGACAAACAACCATTCACACTCACCTTCATACCTATGGACAATTTGGAGTGTTTTGCATGTTTTTGGAATGTTGGAGGAAACCGGAGTACTCGGAGAACATGCAAACGAGAGCAGAGAATCGAACCCAGGTCTCCTAGCTGTGTGGCCTGCGCACTAACCACTTGGAGGAACTTATAGAGACGTTCATTGGAGTATCGGTGGTCCTATTTTTATCTGCTCTCTCACCTTGTTTACTGGGCTCGCTATCAGCGCCACGTTCCAGGGCTCCGGGAGGAGACGGCGAGGCGGTGGGGGTCACGGTCTGTGAGGGCTTGTCCCCATCTTGACAGCGACTCTTAGAGGTCTCGATGCCTTTGACTCTCCTGGCATGGCGGTTTCCTTTGTAATGGGCTTCTGCCTGACTCTGTAGAACAACACAGAAAACATGAATGTTAGTTCTTGTGTAAAACAGCCCAGCTGACGGTAGCCAATCCCAGCCTTGCTTACTTGTGATGTGATAGCCATCCACCCAGCAGGGACATTAAATCATAATGAAAAGATGAAACCGGGATGTCAAATGTGAGTGGAGATGATTCCATAGAAAGCTAATCCTAGTCATCCTAGTCGTCATCCTACGTTACAGCAAAGATAGAACGTTTAGAGATGAATTGCAGCACCGAATGTCTTTTTGAAACGCTCGCCACCAGCTAATGTTTGCAAGTGACCAGGGAAGTGAATCATTCATCAGGAGGGTATCAAGATATCACCTTTTTTATGTGCATTTCTGGCTGCCACAAGATGGCCGACGAGATGTTAGGTTGCTATACTGAGCTGCCGCCAGCAGTCTAGCGAATGTCGGCGATGTGATCGAAGCGCAACGTATTGTGATAGCTGACACAGGTTGATGCGGGACGTTTGCACGTCGCTATCTGCCAGCTGTTCATCTTCATGTTCAGCTTCATATCCGACCATCAAGGTTTAAGAGCCCCCAATTAAAAATGCAGCCACACTTTTAAAATCAGCTGCCAGCTATCTCCAAAGTATGCTGAGCGAGCAGATGTGCGATGCCCGTGCCGCAGCGGGCACATCAAATTGCATCAAGGGGCAACTCATAAAGATGATTTTTAAGTGGCCGGATTACAGTCAGAGCCCCCCTGGGATCTTGATGGGCGGCTGACAGCTGCCACAAGTGCTGAAAGGCTCTGGAATTGAAGTGACACTTTGGCCATCGCACTGATCACAGGCTTAGAGGAGGGATAGACCACTTTGGTGAAGGGGTCGTTGGCGGATGGGCCCACTCGCTTTTTGGGGTTTTTTGCTGGTATGACAAGCATAAGCTGGCACTTTAAACCAAAGGTCTTTTTCCTGTCAGTCCACCCCCTCTACAACTGTACCCTCGTAAAGCAGTCTTGGGAGGCGGCCTTCAGATCCACGCATGGAAAGACGTGTGGAAAGTGTGACTGCTGCCGTGTAAGATGACTGCTGTTATGATGATAAATAGAAGGTACATGGCAGGGCATGGCGGGGTGGCCGTAAAGGCTTTCTTAAGCTCTCCCACTGAGCCAAACAGATCAACTGCTTGGCAGCTGACGGTCAGTGGGAGGGCCCGCTCAGAATAAAAGGCTTCTATACTGGGACCTCCCAAAAATGGAAAGTGACACAAAGAATTTTTCAGTGTTTTGGAAACTGAATATTCCAAAACAAAGAGTCTGACAACAAATCATTAAAAGTCTAAAACGCAAATCAAGCCAGTGGTGTGCGGTCAGGGCCATGAGAAGCACTCATGCTCTTTTTATTCAAAACCTATATTCGCCCCCATATATATATATTATCAGCCCCCAATATCGGTATCGGCCCCAAAACTCCTGTATCGGTCGGGCTCTGCTGTGTCCTTCAACGAGAGCGAAGAGGGTGAAACCTGAGAGTAACAGGAGGAACAAAGACACCGAGTCCTGACCTGTGAAGGGCGAGCTCGGAGTCAGGGAGGCGACTGCAACCGAGGACCTGGGCCGGCAACAACGCCCCACCTAGTTTGAGCCTAGCTAAAATAACATAACACACACATGCTTCAGCTAAAAACCCGCAGGTCCTGCATTATGATGTTAGAGCAGGATAATGCATGGCCCCATGCTGCAACAATCTGGACACAATTCCTGGAAGCTGAAAACATCCCAGTCTTTGCAAGGTTTGCATACTCACAACATGTTTCACCCTTTGGGGGGTCCGTGATGCGGGGGACTGATGTTTATTGCAATTAATTGGTTCCACATCCATCCAGCCATCCATCCATCCATCCATCCATCCATACATCCATACATCCATACATCCATACATCCATACATCCATACATCCATACACCCATCCAGCCATACATCCATCCATCCATCCATCCATCCATCCATCCATCCATACATCCATCCATCCATCCATCCATACATCCATCCATCCATCCATCCATACATCCATCCATACATCCATCCATCCACCCCTCCCGAATGACTCAGCTCCTTGGTCTAATGTCTTAGGCTGAGTTGAGCCACCCTACCCAGGAAACTCATTTCAGTCATGACCCACAGCTGAGGACCGTAAAGGAGGGTGGGAACATAGATCGACTGGTAAATTGAGAGCTTTGCTTTCCGGCTCAGCTCGCTCTTCACCACAACCGTCCGGTATAACGACCGCATTACTGGAATGGCTACGACGACCTCACGCTCCGACCTTCCCTCACTCGTGAACAAGACCCCGAGATACTCAATCTCCTCCACCTTGCTCACAACCAAATAACAATAGCATTAGCAATAGCATTAGCATTAGCAATAGCATTAGCAATAGCAATAGCAATAGCAATAACAATAGCATTAGCATTAGCATTAGCATTAGCAATAGCATTAGCATTAGCATTAACATTAGCATTAGCATTAGCATTAGCATTAGCAATAGCATTGGCAATAGCATTAGCAATAGCAATAGCATTAGCAATAGCAATAGCAATAGCAATCCCATACATGCAGTGTAAATGTCTAAATGTCCTACTGGCTATATTGGGGTCCCCAAGTCCTTTTTGTGGATCTGTCTGTGCCGGAATTGTTTGACTGACAATATTCTATATATGAAAATTGCATAGAGCATGTCATTATATCCTGAACATATCCTAAAGATACCAATAAGTAGAAAAGGGATAAAGGCTAGAGCTCATCATGTGTTTATTATGCAGAGGATTAAAACCTACGTTCTAATATGACAGCAAAGGAAGGAAGTAGGAGACAAACAAGGACAATAAACATCAGAGGGAAGAACAGCAAGGGTGGCAGTGAAGGAAAGGAGGAAAAAGGATCCTTATCAGGCTAATTGTGTTGCAGTCGCTCAGGTGGTTGACGCAGTGAGACTACATCAGGAATGCAGCAGAGACAAGGTTATTGTATGGTTATATACTATTATTATTATTATTATTATTATTATTATTATTATTATTATTATTATAAGGTTATTGTTCTTAGGGTGCAGTTGAACACCTCATACCCCACTAAACACTTGGTTATAAAGCCAATAAATCCTCCCTCGACCTCTTCTTTACTCCTTCCCAAGATGCACTGGGGCTGTCATCGTCAGACGCTAATCCATGCCTTTGACAAATGCGTCCGTGATAAGTAGTGGCAGGCAATTTTTAGGCACTTCCATTCTGGAATAATGCACAACGAGACTGGAAGGCTGGGAGTCAAAGATGCTGACGGAGGGAAAGGCGGCAAGGATGAAGAAACATCTTATGAGGCCACATTTGGACCAGTACTTTCATTGTAAGATGACATCATATGCCTCTGCATTGTTGTTCAGCCAGCCAATCCCTTCAATGGTACCACAAAAACCCATAGAGTATATGCTGTCATAGTTCATGTATTCATGTATAGCAATATTCTGGACTGCCAAGCTCAGTAGAATACACGGACAATAGTTTGACGCAGCTTTGACACTGCTGACATACTGCAGCGAGGCTCGTGTTGTTGACAATGACACTGAAAGTGACAGTGACAGCGAGGGGGGGGGTGAGTTGGGGGGGGCTGCGGCTCCTTGTAGTGCAGGACTCAGCATGCTACAGCTTTCTCTCTGTTGCTCCGCTCGCTCCGTCTTTCATGTGCACAAATACAAATGACACGGGTCACATCTCTTGTCCTTGCCTAATGATTTGCGGGAAGCGCTGTGGCTTCAATGGTGCGCCGGGCGTACAGATGCTGTTTTTTTACACATTTCCATGTGCTATGAATTATCAACTGATATTCCACCATTTCAAAAACCCAATTATCAGGAATATTATCTTGTGTCAGGTCATGTTTGAGCCACTAGATGATACTCCAGTGTACCCGTGTGAGGCGTGAAGCGCATGGTGTCCTCTGATGCGCAGGAGTGGACTGCATTTAAAGGCAATGAGAGGCGTTCATTTGAACGAAGCAGAATTTTCCCTTCTAAAATGTTGAGAGTTGGGAGGACAAACCATTTATTTAGGGGGGTGCTGTCACTGCGCCCAGATGAAAATGTGGACACCTCCCCTGGTGCGCAGCCACAGTCTACCAAATCACCACACTGGCTGTGCCCAAATTAGCACTGCGTGGGCTGCGCCACGCTCCGCCACCCTGCGCCACGGAATTAGAGCCCTTTGGATGCAACTTTGTGGTTTAAGTTCCAACATGTGCCCCATTAAGGCATGTTTGCGGGTTTGGGAGGGACCTCAACCACATCAAACACGTACGGGACGGACTACAGAGGTTGTGAGCCACCAGGCCGCCTCTCAGATCTAACATCTGTGAACTTTGACCTCCCACAAGTTCTGGAATGGATCGACGTTACCACAGGCGCATTCCAAAATTCCAAAAACATCTAAAAAAATCTTCCCAAGGAAGAGGAAGCTGCTGGGAGACCAACAGCATATTATTTTCATCATAGGCGTCAGCCGGCTGTCCTCGTATGTACATTGTGTATATAGCCGATGTGGATAGTAAATCCTCACAAAAGAAAATGTTTGAAATCACATAAACATCCTGGGATAAAGTAAACAGTCCAATAGGAAGATCTAAGCAGAGAAGCGTAAAAGCACAGGATGAAAATGACCGCCTTGTCGCTGCCTCACCACATGGAAGCCATGATTGCAGACCAAGTTAGTATATTTAGCACAGGTCCCCTCTTCATGTGGGGAAAACTGGATATTTCAATGGAATTACACACAAAAGTAGACCTGACTGCACACAAAACATTGGGTACTGTCATCTCACGGCACGTCTAACTGCGATTGATTGATTGATTGATTGGTTGATTGCGACAGATCCAGATCCAAATACAGATCCAGATCCAGATCCAGTTAGCGGTATGCTGGCTCAGCCCTAATGTTGGGGTTTTTAATAACGCTTTGTCAGTGTTGTTGCACCAGAAAAATCATGTGTAAACAACTTGTTACTCATCCGTGACCCCCCCCCCACATCTTGCAGTTTTGTTCCACATTCTTTATTGCTGCTGATGTGAGGCTACACTACTTGAAAACAAATGAAATTCCAAGAGTGTCATGAGTGCCAAAACAACCCTGACGTGTGTACCGCATCCACTCACAGAGCACAAGACGGTCATTGGAATGGGGGGGGTTTAGCATGTAAGGGCATTTAGATCAACAATACTATCTGCCCCAATGGCTGGACAGGACACACAAAAAAGAAATGGGGGTGTTTCGTGTGTTTAGTACCTCGGAGTTGAAACGGATCTGACAGACGTTACAGGAAATGACCGGCCGCTTGGTCTTGACCAGTGGAACTCCAAAGGTGTGGTTGATCACAGCCTTCTGCACCGGGTCCATCTGCCACAGGGAATGATGGGAAAGGGAGGAGAAAAGCAATCCATATGTGAATGAAATGCAAAGCGAATATCCATTCGAGTATGGTGTCTTAGATACATGAGATGGGTACATATGAGGAACAGCTGTCACTTCCGCTGAGCACCCCTGCAAATAAAACATGAAAGGAATTCCTCTGACTACAGTATGCCAATCAATTCAGTACCGCAGATATACAGTATGCAGTACGTATGTACATATGTACTCGATCTACAATATGTGGGCAGTCAGTATGTCTTGCAACGTGATCATTGGTGTTGATGTATGGTGCATGTGGGCTCGCTTCCATAGTGTTGGTGTTCCAGCTTGTCCATTCCTCAGCAGCATGCAGTAAGCACCTCAGATACATTTTACCCCTCAGGTTGGGCAGCGCTAACGTGTCATTGGACGCCTTGTAGTACTCTATTCCATTTCATTATTAGCTGCATTTATGGAGCCATTCCTTCTAATAACTTGTGTTAGTCTGGAGTCAGCAGCTGGTGTGGTTGTCCACCAGTCCACCAGGTCTCGCTAAGACTGTCACATGATGTGGCAGTGTTTGGGTTAGAAGGAGGAAAACCAAAGTCCTGGTCTCAGGAAGAAAATGAATTTGGGTGTTTTAAAATTGAAAGAATGTTCCAGAGAACTTTCCAAATGTGATGCAAACCTGATGCTTTGGTGTGGTTCACAGACAAAGAATTACTCAATTTGGCCTGACACCAAGCTTTCCCTGGAGCCATCCACACCCACGCCCACAGCCACAGCCACAGCCACAGTCATCTATTACAAAAATATCCCTGAACATGGACGCCAGTGACGCTGCAAGAGTGATAGAAGGAGAATTTGTCTCATACTGCAGAAGCAAACATTGACTTTAAGAAAACCAAGGTAGAAAGAGAAGAAATGCCAAGATAGGCGACAGCAAGAAACGTGCATCAGGATGCATGGATGCCCAGACTGAAAGGCAAACGGAGCCAAGACCAAAGAATGAGAGCCAGTCTTGGCATGTATACGTCATACATTCTCATCTGATGTGGCTGTTTCCCATTACACACCACTACGCATATTGCTTCTTCACAAATGGAATGAAGTGCACATGTGATGAGGGGGGGCTGGTACAGTCACATCAACTGCATGGACATGTCAAAGAACATGTCCAAGAACATGTCAAAGAACATGTCAAAGAACATGTCAAAGAACATGTCCAAGAACATGTCCAAGAACATGTCCAAGAACATGTCCAAGAACATGACAAAGAACATGTCCAAGAACATGTCCAAGAACATGACAAAGAACATGTCAAAGAACATGTCAAAGAACATGTCAAAGAACATGTCCAAGAACATGTCAAAGAACATGTCCAAGAACATGTCCAAGAACATGTCCAAGAACATGTCCAAGAACATGTCCAAGAACATGTCCAAGAACATGTCCAAGAACATGCGTAGCCTCTCATGTATTATACACAGAAGCACCCTGCTGTGGGATGATCCATCCAGCATTTTGTGCAGCGTGCAGGTGTGCGTTACATAGCGAATCAGGCAGGCTGCGACCCCGCCATGGCCTCTCTGGAGAGCGTTTAACAAAAGCTGAGGTAACTGTGCACATGAATTATGGGCTTCAGTCCAGTTCCCTGGGTGGAGGTCAGCTACGATTCGTCCAGTGGATTCAGCTGTTAAAAACACAGTGCAGCTGCCAAAAGGTCTTTCTGGATGGGGGGGGGGGGGGGGGGCTCACACACCAAACAAACCAAACGCTCCTGCACGCTTGGCCAGATGAAAATAGGTTCAGGAAGGACTTGAGATCTAGAATCCCTGATGTTTAAAAGCCCCCATCTATTGTGGTAATTTGACATATAGTATTTGTAAAACCTGTAGTAGTCCGCTTTATGGAAGACCCCCATTCCCACCTTTACTTGTTTCACGCACCTGCCTCTAATTCTCTGTTCCCTATTTGGTTCAGGTGAGACCTTCTCCCGTTGTTGGTTCATTGTCTTTCTACTTATCCTTAACTTCTCATTAAAGGAAATATTTTATCTTCATTCTGGTCCTGCTCTCTGCCTCCTGGGGTGGCAACGTGACAGGAGGAAGCCAGAGCTTAAACAAACACAACTCCACACAAAGATGCCCAACTGAGATTCAAACCCAGATCTTCCAGATCTCCTGACTGTGTGGCCAACATGCTAACCAGTAAGGCACCGTGCAGCCCAAATGAGCCTTGTCTATATCTCTACAGTCTGGGACTGAACTCCAAAGTGTCAACGTTGGCCCCCACAGGGGGGTGTTTAGCTGGGACCGCCTCCGGAATTTGGGAGTCGAAAGAACAGAGTGGCCTGCCAAAAGTCCTGACCTCAACCCAAGCGAGCACTAGCGGGATCGGTCTGGGCGTGATGTTCATGCTAGAGTGACCGACACAAAGAAGTTGACTTGTGGAGACTCCTGGGAGCCCAGGTGTGGAATACCGCCCCAAGACTGGAATCATCCACGAACCAAGGAAGCATGAAGGCATGTCAACAGTGGTGTCAGGTAGCACCACCTGTGAGGGTACCAACCCAGCACCAGGACACAAAGGCATCATCTACTCTTTGGTGAAGCCTTTTTCAGGCGCCAAAACGGACTGGAATGTCATTTCCTGTTCCTTTTCTGTCTGTCTTTGCCAACGACCCCCCCGCAGTGTTCTAGACAGCACGTTGTTTTGATGGGGTTGAACTGGAGCAAGGAGGAATGCTCCCGTTGGCACGGCTCTGGCACTGACACTGAAGACAACATGGAGCAGCCTGTGAAGCTCTAGCTGGGAAGCACTAACTGGGAAGAACTAGCTGGGAAGCACTAACTGGGAAGAACTAGCTGGGAAGCTCTAGCTGGGAAGCACTAACTGGGAAGCACTAGCTGGGAAGCACTAACTGGGAAGCACTAGCTGGGAAGCACTAACTGGGAAGCACTAGCTGGGAAGCACTAACTGGGAAGCTCTAGCTGGGAAGAACTAGCTGGGAAGCACTAACTGGGAAGAACTAGCTGAGAAGCACTAACTGGGAAGAACTAACTAGGAAGCACTAACTGGGAAGAACTAGCTGGGAAGCACTAACTGGGAAGCTCTAGCTGGGAAGAACTAGCTGTGTTGATGCCAGATGAAGACAGTAGCGAGAACAACGGCAAGAAAAGCTCCAATCATTCCCAAGGAGGCGTCTACTCACCTTCTTCTCCTCGGGGTCTGTGGGAGCTTGGAGCTGCATGGTTCCTCGTGTGTGTGTGTGTGTTGCTGACAGAGTTGTGGTTTTTGTCTCAGCGTGGGTGAGACGCTCTCATTCAACCCCCCCGTCTCTTGTCAAGGATGGATAGAAACGTAAAGCCCTAAAAATAGGACCAGTCGCTGGTGATGCATGGCCATCAACAATGAGATGTTGGGATGGTTTCTCTCCACACCCCCTGACAAATGTCAACACTCCCTCCGAGGTTCCTTCCTCTCGGCTTTCCTTCACCGTGCCCTCCTGCTTCTCACAGCGTCTGTCCCTCAATCTCTCTCCGGTGTCTCCTCCCCTTCTCCTTTTCCTCTCCCCTCCTTCACAGGAATACTTGGTCTCTCTGGGTGCACTCATGGCTTTCTCTTGGCGGCCCCACGCTCGCCCCCTGCCCCCTGCCCCCTGCCCCCTGCCCCCATGGTCTGCCACCAATCAAATGCCAGCAATAAAACTCTTCAACTTTTATTCTTTCTGCCGTATGAAGATGTGGAAAACTAAAAGAATATGTATGGAATATGTATAAGTATGAAACCATATCAAATCACCCTCAGCCACTTGAATCAAGCCGGGTTGTCTGACACGTGTGTGTGTCAAGGACGGGAAGAAAAGCTCCGGCTTGCTTTGAGAGAAGTGGTTTGGTGCCACCTGCTGGTTTGCATGTGTAGATCTTTAGCTCCTGCTTAGAGAGATGTTTTCACCGCCTGGTCAAGATGATCTATGGACTGGACGGGCATCTTCAACTTAAAGGCTGCTTCTTTGGCATGGAATGTTTACCCAATTTAAAACGCTGCATCATTAGCGTATCATTAGCGTATCATTAGCGTATCATTAGCGTATCATTAGCGTATCATTAGCGTGTCATTAGCGTATCATTAGCGTATCAGGTATCATGTATCATGTATCATATATCATGTATCATGAGATGAGTATAGCACACGCCTATGTTCTATTTCCATCCTATAGTCATCATCACACTTTGACAAAGAAAACCAAGACTCATCTTTTCTATGAAGTTATTCCTCCATACCAAATATTTCAATGATTCAGCTAAGATGTTTGTCCATGTTGGGATTGGCCCGATCAGATGTTTCAGATAGCTACGTAAATGCCTGCGTCGTCCATATTGGGACCAACAAGGAATGCAGGCTCACCACTGTCCAGAACCCCAGTGGGAGGGACCGCTAATGACATTATAGTTCCATTAAAGCTGGATATATAGCTGGATACAAATAAATAAATATATAGAGATAATTTAAGAGAAGCCATTCCTCTCAATATGATTTTGGTCTAATTAAGACTTCAAATTGAATGAGATGATTTATGAAAGGAGACCATCACAACAAGTCACTGCTGGCTAAAATAATGGAAGGATGTTTCTTATTGTTATGGCTGCTATAATAGTGAGTGTGCAATATGGATAATAACAGATACATACCAGGAAGTTTGAAATTAACGTTTCTTTTTCATCCATATGGAACACATACAGTGTTCATATTATATTTTCTTCTTCTTCTTCCTGCTCCTTTAGAACACGTGGAACTGTGAATTGGATTATGTGGAATATGTGATGTATTCCACTGGACTTTGATGCATGTTCAAATAACATAAACCATTAGCATTAGCATTACCAAATGCTAATACAGGAAGTGTTTTCTAATGAACGCTAGCAGGTGCTATTAGCAGTATTACTAGTACTTTGGTAACGTACACAACTATTGCCATATTGAATTATGGAATGGTATCAACTAGTGGGCAGGGCATAAACCGGAAAAGGTGTGGTTTAAAGTTGCTATATGTATTGTTTATTATTCAGCTTTATGCGTATGTGTGCAAGTGATCCTACTTTATTCTTTCATGATTCATATTTTTAGAATTATTTCAAATATCTATGAGCTGTGTGAAGTTGATGATTCATGCAAATGTTTATTTATTTCGCATCTATTTTGCTTAAAATCTTGATATATAGTAAGTTTGATATTAAAGATGCCTCTCTATACCCTTTGTAGATTTCTTGACACATCATCACCAGTTCCTGTAGAGCAGCATAGAAGTTGATTCTTACTGTGCTGAAGTTGTGGAAGAGGCTCATGCTGTGTGGGGGGGGCGTATCCATGGGGAACTGTAGGAAGGGCTTCATGTCCAGGTGGGGCTGGATCACCGTTGGCGTTCGCAGGAATGTTGGCACCGTTGCCCCAGCACGATTTATACCTCCTGCACACAGAAATGACATCATACTCAAAAATGTTGACCTTTTCATATCTGAAACCAATCATGCGCTTGTTCAAGATCACGTGTGGGTGAGTTTGACCTAAATAATAAATAATGTCAATCGTAGACGCAACGGTGGTCCACAAAGAAACCCCAAAGTGACAATTGAGGAGTCAGCTGCCGTTTGTAGGTTTTCTCTAAAATGCTTGAATTGTTGAATTGATCTTGAAGATGCAAACAATGGAAAGAGGAGAGGTGGCTCCACACACTGGAGTATCATGCCAGGGTTTAATTCCCCTAAAAAGGCAAACCAGGCTGTCATAATGATACATGGCTCCCCGTGCTCGTCATCACTCCTAATCCCTCCTTGTCTCCTCTTTAACCCGCGTCAGGGATGCTCGTGATGGGCCCACACAGCAGAAGTCAGCCTCAGCGAGCTCTTGGATTAAGCCTTTTAATATCGCCCACTGGATTTCGGTGACTTTCAAATTCCCCCCCCCCTGGTCCCCACGACTTAAAAGCTTTTGCCGCTTTTGGGGATTAGTCTAAGCTATTCTCTCACTTCTTGCTGTCTTTGCTTACTCGTCCTGGGAAATGTGCCTCCACCTGCACTCGGCAGGCTGTCATTTGCAGGTTTGTCAACACCTCTGCATTTTCATCCCGCTTTAAGTCGGCCATCAGAGAAGATAACATGGCTTCCACGTGGATGGCGTCAACTGATGCTCACCGCAAACTTTGGATTAGAGAGTGAAAGTGCTGTGAAGATAGGATCGGCCTTTCTGCATCTGTTGGCCCCCAGGTGCTGAGGACTGCACCGGTGCCGCCACTTGAGCACCCAAAACATGGCGCATCAGTGCAGTACAGACCAAACGCAGGAATGCAGCGAGGGCTAAAATTAGACGAGAGGCGGCAGAAGAAAAAAGAGATCAAAGGCAATTTGGGATCATTTGCCAGCCGGCGTCGCCTTGATGAATCTGCAATTGGCTAGTAATGCCTTTGCTGGAGAAGATGCACCAGTGGATGCACACACTCATATACATTCATATACATTCATATACATTCTCATTCTCATGTACATCAAAGTATGTGATGTTGAAGGAAAAGGAATAATCCTGTGCTGGAAACATCACAAAAAATCCCGGTTATTATACTCTATAAGCAATATTGCATAACATGATTAAGATTATGTCAAGTGAGCGAGAAAGAGCAGCTTATGCAAATCTTTTTGGGGGGGTGTTGGCATATACAGTACTATACAGTACTGCCTGCCTGATAATATAAAGGCTGACACATCCATCCACTTTCTATAAGGCTTATCCTCACGAGCATCGTGAATATGCTGGAGCCTATCCCAGCTGTCTTCCGGCGAGAGGCAGGGTCCACCCTGGACTGGTGGCCAGCCAATCCCAGGGCACATATAGACAGACAACCATTCACACTCACATCCATACCTATGGACAATATGGAGTCACCAATGAACCTAGCATGAAAATTCCACACAGAGATGCCTGAGCGGATCATCGAACCCAGGTCTTCCCAAACTTCTCACTGTGTGGCCACTCGACCACCGTGCAGTAGGCTGACCCATAAGATATATTAATATGGCAGGCTGTGGAGGTTATGTTGCACAGTCCGCCCCCCCCCAAGGTGTTTGGGTGCATTCATGGGCGACCAATGCATGCAGGCTTGCTGGCCCAAGAGAAAAGGAGCAGATGCTGATGTGCAGGAGCTGCTGCCTGGCAGGAGTCTTGGGGAGAAGGAGGTGGTTGGTATCACGCTGCCAGCTTGCCTTTGTGCAGTGCTGTGTAGCAGGCACCTGTCATCCACATGGGGGGGGGGGGGTTACATCTGCATGTGACGCATTACCATGGCTGCCAAGGTTCAATGTCAAAGGGGGCCTATTATGCTCATTTTTCATCATTTTGTATTGAGTTGTGGGCTCCGGTGTTAAGTTTCCCATGTATTTCAGTCATGGAGGATTCCAGCCATACACAAGAAAAACACAGGAAAATGATTCATGGTGGAAAGAAGGCGTGTCTCTGTTCTGTCGGAATGACCATCGAGTCGTAGGACACGCCTGTCAGCCTGGCCAAGTTTCCACCAAGTCACGTGTTGGCTCATTTGTGATTGGATGGGGGATGTCCAAAGTGCATAGCCACACCCTGCTGACTTGGCGTCTACGAAATTAGAGCCAAAAATGTAAAAATTCAAATAACTGAATTGAAGCAAAAGAAAAGCTTCCTGTGACTCCCACGTCCTTTTGGATTCATACGTGGCTACGCTAACCATCGGGTTGCATGTCATGTAGCATCGTTATCAAGCCGTCAAGCTGGGATCAGCGTTCACCTCAGCTACTGTAGTCATGCCGTATTATGTTGTGTATTGTATTATATTGGAGACCACAAGTCCAAACATCCCATCAGTGGAATCAGTGGAATCAGTGGAATGCTGCTATGCTGCTATGCTGCTATGCTGCTATGCTGCTATGCTGCTATGCTGCTATGCTGCTATGCTGCTATGCTGCTATGCTGCTATGCTGCTATGCTATGCTATGCTATGCTTTGTCCTGAGCTAAGCACATCTTCCATCCAAAGTCAACCATCGTGACCTTGGTTTGCTTCTACTCTATTTAATTGGGGTGCAGGTGAAGCTCTCTACCCCCCCCCCCCCCCACACACCCACACACCCACACACACACACTGCAACATGAGTGACTCTGACTGAAGTGAACACAAGAGGGTGCTGCTGAGTTGCCTGAGTTCCTATTTTCACTGCAGAAGACAAGGACAGGTGGAAAGTGTACTCTACTTGCCCAGTGTACTACTTAGCCATATTCTTTATCATGTGATGGTAATTGATGTCCTCATGTGGCGGTTGATGTATATGTTGACGTAGATGGATATATTGTCGTGACTTGTAGAACTTGCTGCCTGGAACAGCTGCTATGTAAAGCTTTAATGTGGAGGATTAGCAGGGAATGCTGGGAAGGCTCCAACATGTTTCATTTCTACAAATACTATTTGGATTTGCATGGAAGGTATGTGTGGATGCACGGCATGTGTATCAGCGAGGGGGTGTAAAAAAGGTCACGGGGGCTTAGCTACCGTGAAGCCATGCAGTATTAGTTGCAACATGTCCGCCTTTAAATGTACATAGAGCAGAGAAGGTATACAGGTATACAGGTGTACAGGTATACAGGTGTACAGTTGTACAGGTATACAGGTGTACAGGTGTACAGGTATACAGGTATACAGGTGTACAGTTGTACAGGTATACAGGTATACAGGTGTACAGGTATACAGGTATATAGGTGTACAACCAAAGGGTCTCTAATCACATGGCCTTTAACGTTCCACCCAAACCACCAATTTGTTCCATATGTGTGTGTGGGGGGGGGGGTGTTTATTTAATGTATCAATATTTCAGTCTAAAGCTATTGCAATCTCGATAGAATTCCAACAATCGGTTCATCATTTGATCAGAATTCCATGGAAGGTTGAGCAGAACAAAGACTTCCAAGAAGTGGACGGACGCCCCAAAGTGCACATGTTGGGAATGTGAGGAGAGGGAAGGAGTTTACAGATGGAGAATACACAAAAGAATTATCGCAACATATATTCTTCAAATGAAAACAATAAACGGGCCAATATTCAGAAAATGAAGTAAAGGTCTCCCTCTGCCAGGGATAGGACAGGACCAATAACCAATAGAATGGCAACAAACATCACCGCTTGGCCAGCTGCTGACACTAATTCAGTGTAAGCATATTCATCAGTATTCATCAGTATTCATCAGTATTCATCAGTATTCATCAGCCGTGGTCAGTCACGTCACGTCACGTCATGTCACGTCACGTCACGTCACGTCATGTCATGTCAAAGATATCAAGCAGACAGCACAGATATATGAACTATGATGGTTTTTATGATAAAGTTGGCTAGTATGTCTTGTTTTAATTTTACCCAAACACGCAACGTCACAAAAAGGTTCACGGTTTAAATGATTATTATTGTTTCAAAGTACACCCAAACGTGTACTTCACCTTTCTGTTACTTGAGTTCTGTGGTTGAAACCAGTACAATTTAGATAAAAGATAAAAAATGCCAAATCTTTATAAGCTGCAGACTATTTCCTTTACTGGGAGAGGAGGAGGCAAATGGCTGTTTTGGTGGTAAAGGTTGCCAACCCCTGGTATAGAGCAACCATCCATGTGGTCGGGTTTTGTAGGATAAAAAATGTTATTTTAATGCATTTCAGCTTCTATCTGAAGTCTAACCGAATCCCATCACAGCTTCCAGCATCTATGACAATACGTGAACGACAAATACCATACTGTATACTGGAAATTATCACTGGCAGGTGGTTAGCATGGTGGTTAGCATGTAGAGTACACAGTCAGGAGATCGGGAAAACCTGGGTTCGAGTCTTCGCTTGGGCATCCCTTTGTGGAGGAGTTTGCAGTAGTGAAGTTGTGTAGTGAAAAACTAGATGTGATGGTAACGACCCTCTCGGCGTGCACCCCCTAAAATACCACTTATCTCCCCTAAATCACAAAATGAAGATAGGGAGGGGTTCATTGCTGATCTGTTCCTTTGGAGGATTCTTCCAAGGTTCTGCTTCACAGGAATGAAGCAATGATGTCAAAATAATGGAGTGAATGACCACCCTGATACTCGTTTATCTTCATCTCACCTCCACGCCACAAGCAGTAGCATCCAAAAAGACGCACGTGAGCCACTGAAGCACACCCCGCCGCTTAATCCTGGAGATAAATCTCTCGTTGGCTCCTGGTCTGGCAACACGTGAACCTTTGGGAGCTGTTGGCTTTTGTTACTCCTAGCTTGAGGGATTGTGTAGCACCGACACAGACGCATGCCTGCACTGTGACATGAACATACATGCACACGGACCAAGCCGAGCAGATGGTGGATGCACAACCTGATTCTACCACATCATTCCTTCTACTATCAGGGCTGTAGATGTGGATGTTAAAAATATTCATATCTTCTCATGCCCCTTCCGTTCCACCTTGAATCCTTCCTGAGTACTCAGGAAGTGCTGAATCTGGGCGTCGTGTCACGACACGCACTCGCCCATTGAGTACAGGATTTATGTACGTCATGAAAATATGCAAGAATTGGCCTCAATCTGGTTGCATTCCATGGTGACGTTCATCTCCAAAACATCCAAGTGTGATGGAATCACAACATGTAATCAAGACCCAACCGCAGGCTGGCACAAAATCATTCAGCAAAAAGGCTTAGCCCGAGTGCTGCGGCGTGTTCATGTGCGCTCGTGTCGCCTCAGAGAGTATTTGTGCTGGTCTGAGGTCAGTAATGGCAGACAAATAGCTGCCAGCGCTAATGTGGGAGGACAGCGTGCTATGATGAGCCAACAACGCCGCTCCACGCCGGCCGAGGCTGAAGGGAAGACGTGCTTCGCCATCGCTACAATATTCTCACAACAACAAAAGGACGACATGAACGCATCGGCCAGACGTGTTATCATCGCATTGGACTGAACTAACTTACAGGATATGGAGGGGTGGTTCTAATAGTCTGGCTGCATATTAAACTAAATGGAAATGTAAGAATATTATTTCATACAACTTTTTGTTTGACAAGTGTCCTGTCCTGTGGCCGTGCTTTGTGCCCTTGCCTCCTCTAGGGGACAAAAGGGCCGGGGGGGGGGGGGGGGGGGGGGGGGGCAAATGAATGTAAAGATGCAGATGCAGGAATCCATTTTCATGATTCTTTTGTAGTCATTCCTGCATCCATGGAATTGTTTACCCCCAACTATCCCTCTGGTGCAGAGCAGACACAAATACAATTGAAGTAAATACAGCTGAGGTCCGCTGGGGTAGGCTCCAGCTTACCTGTGACCCATATGAGGACAAGCTGGAGAAAAAAATGGATGTATGGATGTTTTTCCAAAGGACCTGCCCTTGTCCCCACAGATGCTATCTGCCCATCAGGACAGTAGAGAAGGTCGCTACGCCACCCAGGATAATTATGATAATCATCACTGAACTTCTAGAAAATGTGCATCATCATCATCATCATCATCACCATCACCATTGTTGGACGTATATCAAAGGTGCGAACGTCTTTTTATGTCGTCTCCTTCTCGGCTAAATGCTCACCGCCTGGCTGAGGACCAGCCAGATTTGTGGAATGCCACTGGCCGGAACGCCACTGCCCGGAACGCCACTAGCCGGAAGGCCACTGGCTGGGCGCAACCTTTTTGAGACAGTGATAGTTGAAACGTTGGAATTCTGTGAAAGAGGAATGGGAACGTTGCTTTGTAGTTCCTGTTGCAAGGCGGATTGTGGGATAGACTTCCAGGAATGTGTGTCTGTCACTACAGGAAGAGATGGATAGCAGGAAAAAGGAGGAGGGAAAAGCGGGTGCAACAAAAGAAGAGAAGGTGAGACAAGGTGAGGAGCAGATTGCCTTCCTCCCTCCTCCCTCCTCCCTCCTCCCTCCTCCCACCCGTCCACCACTATTGTTCCTTGTTTTCCTTCCACTGCCCCCCCACTCCCACCAAGGAGACCCCACCCCCTCACCCTGACGGAGTCAGTGGTCACAGACTCGGGTGGAACAATAGCCAGGGACTTTATTCCCATGCACCTCCCAGGAAGCGGCGCCCTGAGGTGTGGAATTCTATCACTTATCCACGATCATTCCAGAGGACAGTAACAAAGGAACCACATTCCCTTTTTCCTTTCTTCAGATTAGACTCCCAGGCTTTAAGGGGGGGGGGCTGATGCAATGTGGGTGATGAGGGCATTCCAGACTGCACACCTGTGTTCTTTGTGGGGGCTGATGGCCAATTTGCCAGTCCGTTCCACTGACCTCCCTCCCCAAGGAGGCTAGAGGCCAGCATCCCAGCAGCCTGATGGAATCGGGTAGGAGCACGGATGCTACTTGTCAGGGAATATGGAGGAGTTGGACAAATGCCCTCGCATGTCCTCCAACATAGTGCTCACTAGTCACCTATAGGCAGCCTAACCACAGTGTAATATCTTTAAGTGCTGGGGGGGGGGGGGGGGGGGGGGGGGGCTCTAATGTCACTTGGCATTGCAGTGACCACAAATGACACTTTGGGTTGAATCAGCATCTATCATTCACCCCCCCATGCCAAAGGTTCAGACAAGGAGGTTTGCATATTTAGAAGTGAGCCCTGAAAGAAGTTTGGGATGACTCAAAACACTCGGATTCCAAAGGCGTGGTAAAACTGCTCCTTTGTGATGTCACAGAGGGGCGGACTTCCTTATATGGTTCATGTGACCAATCACAGTGGAATGGGCATGCCCGGAGGCGGGCCGTGGGTGGAATAAAGGAAAATAGTTTTGGCAGGAAGCACAAATCAAAGGAAATACAGCTGGAATAGGTGCAGATTCTGGAAGATCTAAAAACTTTTCTAGCTGCTCTATAGGACTCCACAACTCAATACAAAGGGTGGGAAAATGAGCATAATCGGCCCCCTTTAAGCAGAGTATTTGAAGATAATTAGTAAGTGATAATTGATTAATTGAAACAGCTGTGCTAACAGAGTGTGCTACTAGAATTGGATTTCAAGCTAACTTGATGAAGTACTTTGAAAGTACATTCCAAACGGAGATGTACTTTCAGGTCATGGACGTTACATCCTTCAGTTGTCATGTACCAGTGGCGTTGGGCTCCATAATTAAAGCGCCCACACTCACAAACCAATTAGCTCACAAATTCGTCTTGCTGTTCTCAATCCCCGTGTCACCAAGCCGTTCTTCCAAGGAAGCACGGAGGAAGAAAGGGAAGGAAATGAGTGTTCATAAAGAGCACATAAAGGAAGACCGAGTCCAACGCTGTGACGAGTTAGGTGCTGCATGCCACCGCAGCACAGCTTCATTGTTATTATGATTTATTTCATAATGAGCAGCGCCCCCCCCCCCCCCGTCTGCCATACAAAGGCCTGATTGAATCTGGCATTCCATTAGCATGCTAAAGAGGCCCGGCTTCATCTGTGAGCTGCTGATTGACAGTGGATATCATCTCTGTAATTGGGCCTGATACCGGAGCCAGTGTCGGCGACATATCGCAAGGGAAGGGAAGAAGTTGGGGGGGTGTAGAAAGGGATTTAAAAAGGGGGTTTCGGGAAAGAAAGGAGAACCAATGAAAAAAGTTGGTTTAATTAAACGAGCTTCTTTGTATCTGTTCGGGTTCAAACCTCCCACAGGGAAGAATCTCTTAGATTATGCCCGTTTGAAGCTACACTTCTATGACGTTTATGAAAAAACTGTTGTGTTGTCCAAATCCTGCTACTACCCAGACATCACTTGAGGCTCCGCTGTACGCAGTTTTATATCCTAATATAATAAGAATAATAATAATAATAATTAATAGTGGCTGCTGTCATCCTGTTCTCCACTAAAATGTGCCTGCGAGGTTTTGGTGATGTGTGTGCACTGTGCGCCTGTCAGTCAATTTACCACTGCGCTTCACCTGCGCCAAAATACAGCAGGTTGGAGCTGGCAAGCTTCTAGGGCACCTTTGGCGCGCTGTTTGGTCACCAAATTGTCACGGCACCAAGGTGAAACTGTGGACACCTCCGATGGTGCGCCGCCACGCCCATCTCGGTGCGGTTCAGTCTCCCAAATTACCAAATTGGCTGCTCATAATGGTGCGCTGGACCCCCCACTACAAAATTAGAGGTGCAGTAAATCAGCATGATTGAGAATAGATTTGAAAATAAATACGCTTATAATCAGATTAGATTTATGTTGCTCTGGGATTACGGCGAAGGTTGCTACTTTACAGATCCACTGCCTTGTCCTCTAGCATTTTATTACAGTTAAACGTTATGTTTCTGTAGATATGATTTGTCATCATCGGTGGTCTCCACCCAAAATGAGAGCTTTAGCATGTGTAGCATGCTAGCATCTGAGGCCTGCTGACATGCGTGGTGTTGTCACAGGGAGCATGTTCGTCTTCCCGCTCCACCGCCAGAGCCACCGTAGGCGCTGACAGATGAAACAGCGACAACAAACCATTTTGTAGCTTTGCTATATGTTCGACACACACACACACTCACACGCACACACTCACACACACACACACACACACACACACTCACTCACACACACACACTCACACACACACTTTCCCTTCTTCGCCCTGTGCTGCTATGATGTTGAGCCTCAGACTGCAGCAGTGCGAGGCAGTGAGACGGAAACAGTGATTGTCGATGACGGAACTGAAGGGACTGTGAGAGTCCAAAGGAGGGGTGACAATGCAGGGGGGGGCGGGGGGGGGTCAAAGGACCAAAAGTGCGTCAAAGTGTTGGTAGACGTGTGCGCTGAGCAGACCCTTGCAGTGAGCTCCAGATTGCGACCTGACGTGTGACGTCGTTGGGAGCCATAAAAAGTCTCACCTTGTTCTGCACCATGCACACGCCGCAACCTCGTGTCCAGCTCCCTCTCACCGTGGGGGGGGCATGCATCATTCATGAGCAGGATGCGTTTGGCCGCGTCATCGCCTCGCATTGCTGCCAGTAACATTCCCTGGCATTGGATTCACCTTTGTGGGGGCCTTGGGGCGCAATGGATGCACAATTCCAATGTTCAACCAAGGGGAAGAGTTTTTCCAAGATTTCCAACACTTGTGTTTTTTTTAGTAGTTGGATGTATTTTTAACAACAATTCAAAGATATGAAAGATGCACGTCTATTCCATCCTGTAATGAAAAATGAAGCGCTATAATTCGTATGAGAATTGACGTTTAGGAGAGAAGAGTTCCAATGTCATGTGCTAATTATCAAACATGGGACATATTCTGTCCTCAGCATCCGTTAGCGTGGCCCGCCCTCTTCTCTGAGCGCTAATGTTGCAGCCTGCCTGCCGTGAAGGTCACCCTCCCCGTAGCTACGGATTACACAGGAACACCGAGGCACAATACGATACTGGCCTTCGGGGGCGGTCTGGGGGCTGTCGCTAAGCATTGAAGGGCTCAGCTAATGGAACCCAAACGGGTGATTTTTATTCTCCAAAAAGGGCAAACAAAGGCAACAAAAGGCAAAGCGCACGGCGAGTAAAAGATGGAGGCAAGGACGGCGCTAAGATATGATGAGGCACAAGGCTTGGAAAAATACTCACGTTTACTCACAACCAAGATGGCCGACAGAGGCAAGGTCACCGGGAGACGAAAGCAAAAGTGTTTCAATTGTCGCCACCTGGTTTACCGCCTGGTTTACCGCCTGGTTTACCGCCTGGTTTACCGCCTGGTTTACCGCCTGGTTTACCGCCTCCTGGTTTACCGCCTCCTGGTTTACCGCCTGGCTTACCACCTGGTTTACCGCCTGGTTTACCGCCTCCTGGTTTACCGCCTCCTGGTTTACCGCCTGGCTTACCGCCTGGCTTACCGCCTGGCTTACCGCCTGGCTTACCGCCTGGCTTACCGCCTGGTTTACCGCCTGGTTTACCGCCTGGTTTACCGCCTCCTGGTTTACCGCCTCCTGGTTTACCGCCTCCTGGTTTACCGCCTCCTGGTTTACCGTCTGGTTTACCGTCTGGCTTACCGCCTGGTTTACCGCCTGGCTTACCGCCTGGTTTACCGCCTGGTTTACCGCCTGGTTTACTGCCTGGTTTACCGCCTGGTTTACCGCCTGGCTTACCGTAAAAGTAACGCAGTCAGCTCAAAGATATCAAACAATCAGCACTAATTAAGAGGCAAAGTGTTATGATTTATTGAGACGTTAACGAGATGATTTGTTCAGTGTATTTAATGTTGCTTATGATCGACCAACCAGATGAGGGTGGGGGGGCGTGGCGAGATGGCCCCACCAACGGAGCCTGTGAACTACGCAAGCGCCTGAACCGCTTGAAGTCTGTAAAATTAAATAATTAAAAAGAAAAAAATAAAAAAATCCAAAAATTGTTACAACTATAATGATGAAAATGCTAATATTAATGATGATGAAAATAATGGTGATAATAATAACCATAATAATGGTAATAATGATAAAGATTATAACAATAATGATAATAATAATAATGATAATAACAATAATAATATTACAATGATAATAATAAGAGGGTAAAACAAGACAGTGGCATGAAAGGTGCTTTTAAATAAAATGTATTATTATTATTATAACATGATTATATCTTGCTTTTATAAGCTTTTCCTTCAGCCTACTCCTTTTGGGCTTGTGATCAGATAGCTGAATACAAATGTAAATAATGGAAAGTTATATTTTCATTGATGTAAGAATAATGTAATGTTTCATATATTTGCCCAAATAAAATAATAAAAAAAAAGTATTTCCATAGCGTGTGCTATGAATATGATGGCCGGTCCGGGTACAGGAGCCAGGAACGGCCAGAACTCGTCACAGAGTCCTGGCCCGAGCCAACGATAAAGCCAAAGACCGCGAGCTGTCTCCCTGCTGGCTAATCCTCTAAATGAAGATTTGTGGCATGGCTGCTTGGTGATTACCGGACCAGCAAAACTGGAACATTATTATCTTTGGAAGGGCTGAATATTTCATACACCTCTTGTATTCTACTACTCTGTACTCTTGTATTGGAGTCCATATTGGAGGTTGTGCAAGCGTCCATATGTGGTACTCTATGCTATCTACTATGTGTAAAAGTAGCCCTAATATTCCCAGTATTAGTCAACAAGGATTTATCTCATGATTATAAAAGTCAGGGTCCAAGCTGGCATGGACTTGGATCCAAAATAGAGAAGGGAAGAGTAGCAAACAGTCCTGGTTTACACGGATGACCTCAGCTACCTCTTGGCCCCTGACAGCCTTCTAATCCACACCTCTGGCATCTCCCTCCCCGCCCCTCCCTTCCCTCTGGCCTCAGAGGGGAGGGGCGGGGAGGGGAGGGGCGGGGCGGGGAGGTGCTTGGTGCAGGTCCTGGCAAAGCTTCATCCCCTCCCTCTTATCCCGGTCTTTCCAGCCGGCAGAGCCGTGTGCTGGGATAGGAGTCTGCGAGGAGACGGTCTGCATACCAGACGGCTGCACTCGTTGGCTTTAACCACGTCCAAATAAGTCCCCTGGTGGCTGTGGGCGAGGTGGCAACACGCAAGTCCAGACACTCCCATCATGGTGTCACTCCACCGCCATGCAGCATCATAGACACCGTTCAAGGCCCGGGTGGCAGGTTGGATGCTCCATAACATTATGGATTATTAACATTATGGATTATTATCATTATGGATTAACAGCTGGAGCTCTTATTATCTTCTTATTACAATTATTTTTCATTGTAAGTATTGGACATTTTTTATAAAAAACATAAAAGGTGCTAATTGATGCCCTAAACGCCATCTTTGTGTTTTATGAGTCTGCCACTTGACGTTTTTATACCATCGCCTTCGGGGCTTTTTGAGAAATAGTTGGCACTTAATGGTTCCAATTTCATGGCCTTACTTTATAACTGTTTTGCTAAAATATATTAAATATTAATCTCGCTGTTTTGTGGTTGAATGCTGCCTGTTATTAGTCATAAATATGCACAAAGAAGCAACATTTTATGTATTTTGCCTAATTTGCCTAATTAACATAAATACAAATATAAGGGCTGCACGGCTGTAAGTGGTTAGCGTGCAGGCCACACAGTTAGGAGACCCAAGTTCAATTCCACCCTCGGCCATCTCTGTGTGGAGTTTGCATGTTCTCCCCGTGCATGCGTGGGTTTTCTCCGGGTACTCCGGTTTCCTCCCACATTCCAAAAACATGCTAGGTTAACTAGGGACTCCACATTGTGAGTGTGAATGGTTGTTTGTCTATATGTGCCCTGTGATTGGCTGGCCACCAGTCCAGGGTGTACCCCGCCTCAGCTGGGATAGGCTCCAGCATACTCCTGTGACCCGAGTGAGGATAAGCGGCATAGAATAAAGATGGATGTCCACAATATTTGTTAAATATGACTATAGGGGTGTTATTTCATGTGTATAGGGCTCTAATAATGTATACTATTATATTTAGGAGGTGGTGTAAAGGATTTTAAAAGCTTGAAGTAGAAAAGTATTTGATTTTAATTCTACTTTGCATAAATTCACTTAGCACGGTCTGCAAAGGAGGGAAGTGTACTTCTTCTAATCCCCAGGGTTTTTGTTCCGGAGTGTAACTTGTACAGTGGAGACCACCCACTGAGGTGAGGGGGTGATAGGATGACATTCCCGACAGTGGGTCATCGATAGCACTCATGTGACCTAAATTCCATGAGTCAGAGGTCATGTGATACAAGATAGGCTTGAGCTCCATGTGTTTTGTAAAAAGGAATACATTTGTTCCCGTAGGGAATCTTATCATCTGGTCCGGACTCTCTCCTTACTGTTGGCTCATTTCCTGTTCTTCTCCTTTGTTACCTTTCATGCCTACCGCCCCCGTGCCACCTTAAATACCCTTTGTCATGATTGGCTTCGCTTGCGTATGCAGGTCAAGGGTCAATGATCTTACCAAACTAAAGTTATGCTCCAATAATTAGTAAAGATATCAAATAATCAATAAAACAACAAGGGTGGCCAAATGTATGCACCTGCCTACTTTAGTTTAGATAATTATTACACACTTCCTGTAAATCCTATAAAGTTGATTTCCCGTCTCATCCATCCCTGTGTTGGTCTGCTCTCGGATATCTTTACCTGGAATGGTTGATCCCAACAACCTGGCCTTTACTAAGGAACATCTTGGAATGTATCAGGGGCCCAAACCTATTTATACCGCTCTATATATATATATGTGTGTGTGTGTGTGCATGTGTGCATGTGTGCACGTGCACGTGCGGCCCCCATGATCACCATCATGACCTTGCTGCATCTCAAGGAGAATTGATTTCTCTTTGGGTCTTTGTGTGAAACCTTATCTACTTGGAAGAATTTCCTCTTCCCCTTAGAGCGGAAAGGCGCTAATCCTCCTTCATACGGACACTTTTCACTCCATTTTA
This sequence comes from Doryrhamphus excisus, assembly GCF_037039965.1. Classification (NCBI taxonomy): domain Eukaryota; kingdom Metazoa; phylum Chordata; class Actinopteri; order Syngnathiformes; family Syngnathidae; genus Doryrhamphus; species Doryrhamphus excisus. Next base: position 377,826 of record NC_136373.1, on the reverse strand, counting down.
TCCCTCCGCCTTCCTCTTAGTCCTCTTAGTCCACCCCTCTCGTCTTTGGGGTGTAGAGAAATACCGAAATAGAGCAGCTAGCCATGATTAATGCAACATCTTTTGCTGCCAAACGTTTACTTTGCTCAAATGTTTTATGCTTGGCTGCTGTTTGGGGGGGTTGGGGGGGGGGGGGATTCGTACTCCTTCACGCTGCTACAGAATGAGTTGATCAATATCACACTTTGAGCCTTAACGTTTGATGAGCCTGAGGTTGTTGGGACAGAATGGGCGAACACACGGCAGCAGCTACTCTACTGCTTGTGATAACAACATGAACCCACAGCAGGGAGACCTTCTCGGTTGATGGACAGGGTGCTTATGATAACAACATCAACCCACAGCAGGGAGACCATCAGTCGATGGACAGGAAGCCATTTATTGTGTACAAATATACACATTCCTTAACCATGTGTTACATGGGTGCCGTGTGCAGCGGGACTATTGCTAATACGAAGGTTATGAAAGGGTTATTTGACTGCATGTAAACAGCCACTGGTGTGTAGTAGCGCAGGTGTGCAGTAGCGGTGTGTGCATGTGGATGTAAAATGACACATGATCTCCTGCTCAGTCACCTTGTGCGTTGATGTCGTGCTGATCATGGCCAAGGGAGCTGTAATGACCAACAAAGCAGAGGAACAATGACAAGCACCTCCTTCACTCTGCCCTGCTTTACACAGCAATGTGCTCCACATGGATGCGCTCACACACAATGGCTTTGCTCTCCACCAGTCCTATAACTGCATGGTCGTTGGTCTCCTGCGTTGGTCTCCTACATGATGTATTGGCACCCGACTGGATGCAAAACAAACAAGAGGAGTGGAAGTCATAATGATGCTTTGACCTAAGAGTCTCCCTCCTGAAACCGGATTGGCTAAGAAAAAAGAGGCTGCCGCATCTTCATTCCCCCCTCACCCCCCCCCCCCCCCAACCGACATCACACACAATCTGTCAGTGAAGTCGTATCTCATATCAATCTTGCATCCTTGGTCACTCAGACAATATGCAGCTCATTCAATATGATGATGATAGCAAGCGTTACTGCACAGGGGGGGCCAAGGGGGGTCAAGTCCAATGCAATGTTTCATCACACACAATACCGGATCACAGACAGCATATGACCCTTGGACAAGCACACCGCCCATTACTGAGCTCCTCTCAGCTCCTGAGCTCGGCTGTCAAGGTTTTATTTGTGTGAAGGAGTTGATCATAAACGCCTCGGCATCGGCTTGGAACATCCGCACGTGTGTTGGATCCCCAATCCCATCCCGAAGTAGAGACTGGACAGTCCAAAGTTTCTCAAGAAAAGAGATGACTTCAAGACGTCTCTCAATGGTAGGTAGCTTTAGCATTTTAGCATTTTCTACAGCATTGGTAGCATCTAATGTGTCTTGGGGTACGACCAATGTATAAAAATCTCAGCTAGAGCTAATTGTGCATCTGGATATCAACCTAGCAGTCTCACACAACTTTTCTTTGCTCACGTGCACGATGACGTACGGCTGAGAGCGTGCATCTGCCCTCGCTGACATGGAGCTAACCAGCTGCCTTATCAGATGGACGCTGCAGCAAAGCGGGCGAGATGACGATTCTCTGCTGTGCCATTCATAACATAAAATACTTTTTTATGTAACTATGGTCCAAATTGCCGCGCGGCACGCATGAATAAAAAGGAGAAAGTGTTTCATTTAGTCATCAACAAGCGGTCCCAAGAGGCTCAGGGCTGGGGCGTGCCCCCACAAGTCTGCTATGCCTGTCTAACTCCCTTGTACTGTTGTGGTAGAGCTTGTCCTGCTAAATCATTGGGCCTTGAAGGCCTCGCTGGACATCGTGATCAACCTGAATGCAACAGGACTGAAAAAATACAACTTTGTTTTGGCAAAATATTTTTGTGTGGTACTAATGCAGTTTTATACAGTTCCCAATATTAATGTGCTACTTGTGTGTTACTTACAGCAATTTTTTCCTTGAAGAGTTTTCATAGGCAACATGTTGGCACTTGAATTCATTCTTCAAAAACAGGGTTGGGCGATATGGACCTTAGCGTATATCACGATATTTTTGGGCTGTATCATGATATGATGATATACGTAACAATATAAAGAGTCTGGTACAAAAAGCCACAAACCTCAACCCATATCGTGAAATACACTTTCTCAAATTGTAAGGCATATTTATTTATTGGTAACAATCTGGCCAACTTTTCTAATGGGATGTCAGCATCTGTACAGCATCTGTAAAGCCCGTGCTCGTCATGAAGGAAGATGTAGTCACCCATGCAATGCCAACTGCGTATGGAAGACAGAATCTTGTTTACACAGTTAGACTGCAAAGTGTGCTTTTATTTTGAAAGCTGGTAGTATGTCCTCTGTGTCTGCACGATGAGTTGGGTACAAGAATAAAGTAGCTTCCCGTCTTCGCTCGGAATGTGCACCCTGTCACCCCGCAGTGCCAAGCATTAAACCAAGCCATTGTTTCCTCGGATACTGGATCAATGACCCGGCCAGTCCAGATCGTCATCTGAGGCTTCATCAGTCTACTCTCAAGACTAAAGAGGACAGTCAGCATAAAAAGTTGCTCATCAGCGTATTTAATGCAGAATTCCCAAGCGTCTCGTCCACTAAAACACCTTAGCGATATCTGGGCGATGCAAAGGATCCCAGCGGGACAAAGTGAGTTCTACGCATAGCAAATATCCGACTCATTAAGGAGGTCTAATTAATGTGTCATTTTCACCTCAACCGGGGTGCAGGGCAGCCGTGGAGAAAACGGGAAGGAAGTGCGTTTGTGCTCAAAGAACACATTCTATCTTGTGTGACTTGTTGACCTCCATGGGCCAGGTGAGGGTGGACCGGGGGGGATGGGGGGGTGGAGTGAGCGAATGGAGTGAGCATTAGCTATGCAGGCAGGTCATCGGAGAAGGAGGATTCATGAAGACAGACCGGGCCCGAAGTGGGCACCCAAAAACAAAGACAAAGAGACAGATGGCCTGCATTGCCCCGAGCCGAGGAGGTGAGCGCTGACTCGGATGGACAGCCAGATGAAACATACGACGTCCAAACATCAAGGGGGGGGGGGACTCGGGCTCCCTGCGCCACAATTTGTTCCTGTGAAGCTAACAAAGTGGAGCGTCCCGCCAATGTTTCCCGCCTGTCAAACTGCCATCATGCAGCATTTGAGGTGACCATGGCAAAGACACGTCTTACAGCCTACAGGAAGAACCCTCCAGACACAATGTTAGTAGACCTTCTGCAGCTGCACGTTGAGCACAAAGCATCTACTGCCATTATCACTAGTTGGACTATTTGGACTATTTGGCACCTACATCTCCACCTCCAAGCTATTTTACTCCTAAATTGGCACCAATGCAAAACAAAGAGGTTATATGAAGGTCGTATCTGCTCAAGGTCATTCCACACCAGCAGCTCATAGCAGCATGTTGATGTTGATGCAGTCAGTAAGTACACACCTTCACACTGTAAGCACATTTTTCATCTAAATAGGATTCTTTCCTGTGTTATCAATACTTGTCAGAGAAACGTGTGTAGAACATTTCCACATTTGTATCATTGCAGCGAATATGATGGTAGAAGGTCCGCATCAGCACACGTTCCTATCGCAAAGGTCGTTACAATGACATCCTTATCGCAAAGGTCATTCCAATGACATTACCCTTTTCAGACGATGAAAGCCACAAATGTCAAATTGCTCAACAGCACATCAGCATGTAAATGGAGCAGAATGGTAGGCTGGGGGAATCATACAGTGGGGGGGTGTTAAAGTGGAAGATCCCACCCACCCTTAAACGCACTGAAAGCAGAGAGTGGTCTTATTTAAGGAAATGTCTGTGCTGATTGAGTTTGTGGCTGTAGCAGCTGACCGCTAACGCTGGCGTTCACACGTGCCGACCAAATCCGGTTTCCCAGAGTTCCTCCCAGCAGCAAGCTGATCAAGACGGGGCTTGTCTAACTGTTAAATCGTCACCCCGGAGCAGCTGCAGACACAACAACCAAACCAAACGGGTGGTAAACTCTCCAAGAAGTACAAACATGGCAAACTAAAACTTGCATGCGGGCTCACATGTTGTTGCGTAATCTGCATCATCGTTGAAAAACACGCTCGCCCTGAATCGTCTTGGCAGGCGTTAGCGCAAAGTGGCGTCTCCGGCGGTGAACGCAGCAAAACAATTAAGGCACGCAGACTCCCTGACACGCGTACTCAAGTGAGTATGCTAGCAGATGCTGGCATCGATGGCGGTAAACATCATAAACACGCCCCCGCTAGCTTAGACACGTCCGTGCGTGCATGATTGGTCATTTGGACTCACAGCGGCGGATCCCATCCTCGTCTGTGCGAATCCACAAGGCAGCTACGTCAGGCATGCCGGTCCCTCTCTCTGACACGGCCACTATGAGGCCGGAATACTAAATACTAAGTGCTGGCTGAGTCAGAACACGACATGACTGGAGAGCTAAACGCGAAACCGAGAGACTGAATCAGACGTGCATGTAAACAGAGGTAGTTCATATTCATACAGTACATACAGTACATACAGTATACTTGGCAAGGCATCATATCCACAAATGAGGACACTAAAATATGAATATATCAATATAATTCCCACATGCAAGTACGATCCTTCACGGCTGTGAGCGACATATGGATGCCAACAGGACGCTGACCAAGTTCTTGGCGGTACGGTGACATCATCAACGCATCATTGGTGCAGGAAAGGTCTGCTGGCAAGATTCCGTAACCTTCAACTTTTTAGATTCAAAAGACGCAATCATCATCAACTCACACAGTCAACTCTGAACAGCATCTTCAGGTCATGTGAGCTGGGTCATGTGACCCCAACAGCCAATAAAATCATACAGTTGAGCTCTAAGGACTTTGACCTTCGCTGCCATCAGTCACACCTGCCCTGTCCACGGCATCCCATAATGACATGCTGAGCTTTGCTGACCGATGGGCTCCAAAGCGGGCAGAGCATCCTAATGATGGGATGGATTCGGGGACGCAACATCCTTGACCTTCCATGCATCAAAAACCAGCCGCACACTCACCCAAAATCATGCTGCGTGTCGGCTCTGGCGCCCCCGTATCGTCCGTCAGTAATCAATAGTCCGTCCGCAGAGACGTCCTCCACAATCCAGGACTCAACTCACAGAGGTTCATGTGAAGATGAGGTCTGCTGGTGGAGATGCCGGCCGGGGTGCCTGCACGCTGCAGGTGAAAGGCTACCTGTGTGTGTGTGTGCGTGTGCGTGTGCGTGTGCGTGTGCGTGTGCGTGTGCGTGCATGTGGAGGAGGGGTCCAGTGTTCCTGCAGCTGTGGCTCAGGTAAGCCTGAAGATACTATGGACTGGTTTAGTTGCAAAGGGGAAGAGAGCGAGAGGAGAGTCTGGAAGGGGAGGGGGAACCCAAAGTGAGGTAGCCAATCAGAGCAGGACTCTACGGAGCCAAGATCTTATTCTCCAGCAGCCAGGAGGGATGTGATCTCGGAGAAACAGCTGACAGACAAGTTCTCCCCAAGTGTCGTTCCATAATGAAGGCAAAGAGCTTCTTGCACGTCCCTGCTTCAGACACACACTCGCTTTCCGAGGCTGAGTCTCCCGTTTTGGGGTTGGGTATAACCTAGAGGCACCTTGCATGCCTTCACTCTGATTGGTGGCAGCCGCGACCAATGGGAGCCGCCGCAGACGCTTGTCATCATGCAGAGAGGAAGTCATGACTGAGAATGTTATCTCCTCCCTCCACGCTTTCTCACAGTGCTTTCCCACAACCCCCCTGTCTCCGCACACACGCACGCACACACACACACACGCACACACACACACACACACGCACACGCACACACACACACACACAGCTCCACCTCCCTGCGGGCTGTTTGACTGTCACATCTGTTTATTGCAATTTCTGTCCCCTGCTTCTCTCCTCTACGTGTCCTTTGCCTCTCGTGTGTCGCTGGACTTGCCAAAGGATTAACCTCCTCTCTATTTGGATCCTTGCTTCTCCCTTTTTCTTAACCTGCTCAGGCAAGGTTACCTATCCAGACAGGGGTGGGGGTGGGGTGGGGTGGGGTGGGGCGGGGGTGGCGTGCAGAAAGAAGAGATGAAATAGAAAGTGACAGGGCAGAGGAAGGAAGCACTCGGAAGGACGGCAGATATTAAACGTAACACAAAGTGACAGCGGGATGCTGTGATTGGCTGGCGACCCGTCCAGGGTGCAGCCCGCCTCTCGCCCAAAGACAGCTGGGGTGGGCTCCAGCATAACCCTAAGCGCCATAGAACATGCATGGCTGGGGATGAAGAAATGTGGAGCAACAAAAGGAGACGACTGGGGGCTTCAGTAAGGGCGGATGCTCTCCTGAAGCTCGACTCCAACAACACAGCACTGCTCCGGTACAAAGACCAGGGCAAAAGAAGGAGGACCTTTTGAAAAGCACACCGGCGTTGGTAATGTTCCTGCAAAGCTCTGCCCTTAAAGGGAGGCTTAACAAAGCTGTCAAAAAAGAATCCCTGTGGGCGTGCATTCTTGCTAACACATCCATAGCGAGCACGTTAGCCCGGGGCGACAGAAACTGCTGCCTGATGTTCACGGCACCTCCTCTTGTCCTCCATGCTGCCTTCACTCGCTCTTCCAGCAACACAAACCCAACCACTGCCACACTGAAGCACCCTCCTCACACAAAGGCTTCCTGACAACGCTGCTAGCAACACTGGATGTCAACACAAAGAACTTTAAGATGGCTTCATAGGGACCGGATTTGGTCAGTTGAATGAAATTAGCGAATCTCCAATTAAATGAACACGCATGTTTTGGGAATGTGTACCTGGAAAAACCAACAGACTGGATGGAGCACACGTCTTGTGCTGGAAGACACGGCCACCCCAAGGAGAGCAGACATCGGAAGTGTCGTCGCTGTATCGCTGATGCTGTTATCGACGGAGCTAGCATAATGTGTATCGATACGCCCTAAGTGTGTCCAATCACGTCCGTTGTTAGCTTGCTGATATTAACTCGTTTCCTCGTGTTATAATGAACAGAAAAGGGAAAGTAATATGTGTTCATGTTGTTTTCCTTTTTTATTACTGTAACATATTAATTATCATATTCAGAAATGGTCTTTCCTGTTGTGTAATCCAGTATAAGGACGGTGACTATTCCTGGTCCAAAATGATCCAATCCATCCATACAGCGATTTGCTGTATATAGCTTTGTATATAGCTTTGTATATAGCTTTGTATATAGCTTTGTATATAGCTTTGTTTATAGCTTTGTATATAGCTTTGTATATAGCTTTGTTTATAGCTTTGTTTATAGCTTTGTTTATAGCTTTGTATATAGCTTTGTTTATAGCTTTGTATATAGCTTTGTTTATAGCTTTGTTTATAGCTTTGTATATAGCTTTGTTTATAGCTTTGTATATAGCTTTGTATATAGCTTTGTTTATAGCTTTGTATATAGCTTTGTTTATAGCTTTGTATATAGCTTTGTTTATAGCTTTGTATATAGCTTTGTTTATAGCTTTGTATATAGCTTTGTATATAGCTTTGTTTATAGCTGTGTGTGTGCCAGCACCAAAGTTGAGGTAGGGTTTCCTCATTAGTTGTCATGCTATCAATAATTCAGAGATGGTCCTTGTCTGTGTTCAATGGTCCTGGTGCTAATGTGCTGTCAAGCCAAAGGGGGCCCGGGGTCCAGTGCCACTTTAATGGATGTCATGATGAGAAGGTGAAATCGGAGCCCAGTGATCCCGTGTCACCGATGGGAAAGACGATGGAGGCGGAGGACAAGGAGACGGCGGGCGTCGGAAGGCCTCGGGACGGATGGCTTCATCGGACAGGTGAGCCCAGGAGAAGGTGAGGGAATTGGACAATTAGGGGTGTTCATTTGCAGCTGACCAAAGATTGTTTATTGTGACGATGGTGTGCTGACCTCTGTCATCTCTCAGCTCATGGGAGACGTGTTGTGGAACCGAGCTACAAGTAGCTCATGAGCTACTGGTTGGAGACCCCTGACTTACCATGTATGAACAAAAATTATGGGAAAAAACCAATATACTTTCATGACATAAAAAATAAAACTGAACTCTTAACTCATTGACTGGCAGCCATTTTCATTCTGCCAGAGTTTTGGGACATTTTTGGTGAACTTTGAACCCACAGAATATTCAGTTTTAGGACGACATCAACATTGGAACGATGTAAAGAAATTTTAGACTCAAATGAAATGGATTGAAAGGGAAGATATGTAGGATGGTAATATGTATTTCCAATGAGCTATCTTCAATATTTCTAGGTAATGAACATAATGAGGATTATGTTTTTTAAGTGTGCAGGAGTTGGGGGTACATGGCTTCAGGTCAAATGTCAGAAGGGGTATGTGATGTTTGGAACCACTGCCTTGCAGTATTTATATGCACAATGGCGCCCTCTGCTGTACAAAAAGGGTATTGGACACAATATGCTGTACATGTACACTACATAGAAGTGATGAATGATTACGTGGGTTTTGCTGCCCTCTCCTGGTGTGACGATGGAGACACGCCTCCAGCAACCTCGGGGATGAAAGGGAAGTGCTTATACTGTATGTTTATGTACTTTATGGATGGGAAAAGTCATATTAAAACTATATAAAACTATAAAATGGTGTATGGTGCCCCCCCCCACATGGAGGGTGTGATGAGGCTTGTTGTTGACCCACAGTCTGCACTGAGGTCCTCTATGATGGCTTTGGGTTTCTTGTGGCACCATGGTGGTGAATTTAGAGCCTGACTACAAGGGTCAAAGGTCAGGCGGTGCCCACTGAGCAGTAGCCAATAGCATACTCGCACTTCCCCCCAAAGCTGAGGTATTGAGGTATTCCAGTGCTACCAGGAGATCAGTCCCAACGTATTACAGAAGTCCCACAATGAGCTCTACTGATAACTTCATGAAGAACATTACAGCTCATGAAGAGCATGAAGATACAGCTCATGAAGAGCATGAAGAACATTACAGCTCATGAAGAGCATGAAGAACATTACAGCTCATGAAGAGCATGAAGAACATTACAGCTCATGAAGAGCATGAAGAACATTACAGCTGAGTCAGCCCATAGTGATCACGATGACCTCTCGTTCACGAGCTAGCTAACAACAGACTTAGTTTTATTATAGTATTGTGAAATACCTTTTTGATGCTACAGCCCTCCCAAAACAAAACAAAAAAAACGGCAACAGTGTTTATTTATTATTTTGACATAACTGACCTGTATGTTAACCTAGCTACAGCGATTGGGACTGATGGGCAAAATAACTGATTAGTTATTAGTCCTGTGGTCTAAATGTCCAAATCGGATCTAAGACGTCTGCACAGTCCCGTGTAGGTCATCACAGAGGCCAATAGAACGCACGGTTTGGACCGATGCTGTTTGTGTGTGGAGACCTTTGCCGTCCCCCAGAAAGAGAATGTTGAAGTTGACTGTCAGACTAACACGTCCGTGACGTTTTTACACCCACGCTGGAGAACAGGACGTCTTTCTTTCCAACCTAATTCCCATCTCACAGGAGCAGCACCGTCGCTGCTCTTCCTGGCTGAAACCAAAACCACTGGCACCTCCAGTATTTGTCATCGTTGTCGTTCACACTCGGACATTCCTCATAGTGGGAAAGCACATTTTTAATGACACTCTTATTTTATTGCCACTCTTAGACAGGATGTGTGGCGCTCTTATTTTGAAGGCTGAAATGTGTTGAAAATGTGTTTTGACAGTTGCTAGGTGATGGCTTGATGAGAGGCCGTCGTCGTTTCACACGCAACCGTCCTAAAAAGCTTGGTTACACGAACAAACAGTAAAGCAGCCTGAGGGCCACCAGCATGCTCTAATAAACTAAACGTAACATGCCAAGATCTTTACACACCTTTGGGATGATTTACTCCTATTTTGGGGGGTCCATCTGGTCTGTGGTATACCCCCCCCCCCCCAACAAACCAGACCGAGTGGGGGTTGGGGTTTGCATATAGACGTGTTAAAAAGATCATTTCCAATCAGACAGTAAGAGTGGACAGAAAAAGGTTCCTTCCTTACCTGCCCCCCACATTGATTCGCCCTCCGGAGCTTCCAAGGTCAGATCTCCAACTCCACAGGCAGACTCACTAATTTCCTCAGATTGATGGATTGTTTGAATTATTTGGAAAATGGGTCAGCACAAGGAGAAGATATCCTGCCACCCGTACCACCTTTGGTGGTAAAGTCCTGGACATGAGCACCTTAGTCAAGCATCCACCACCAGCACCAAAGCATCACCCCCCCTCCAGTCCACATCTACTCCCTCCCTCCCTGCTCTCCTTGCAGCTCTATGTGAAAACATCTACGCAGGGCCTTGGAGTGAGCATTAAAATGAAGAAGAAGAAGAAAGGAGCAGGTAAAGCTGCAGAAAAGTGGCGAGGAAAAGTCAAATGTTGGTGAAGTCATGAGGGGGGGGGGGGGTTTAGAACACGTTGCTGAAAGGACGTTTGTGGAGAAATACTTTCAACAACTTCAGATATAAGGAATATAAGGAATATAAGGAATATAAGGAATATAAGGAATATAAGGAATATAAGGAATATAAGGAATATAAGGAATATAAGGAATTCTAGTTCTAGTTCTAGTTCTTATTATTCGCTCATCCCTAGTTATGACCTGAAGGGGGTATAAATGTTTTTTTCTCTAAATGAAAACATATTTTGGTACATTGCAGCAGTGTTTTTGTTTATTTTGTTCTTAGTCTATGTGATGGTCCCACAAAAGGGTATTTATTGTTATTAAGGGTATTTATAGGGTACATATATATTTATTATTTATTGGGTATTTATTTGGAGTGGGTGTGCACACCCACCAATCTGAGTCCAATCAGCGTTAATTAGACTCTGCTGTGAAAGCTGCTAAGGTCACCTGCTAAGGTCACCTGAGGGGAGTCGATCAGCGAGTTCTACCTAAGCGCCAAACATTAAGCTAAGCTACGTTGGCTAAGTTATGGCCGGCATTGAAGACTTCACCAGAAGGTTTGATGTCCACGGCAAGATGTACAGTCATGAGTTCCGGGAGAAAACCTTTGCAGACTGGCCCTTTCGAGAGGACTGTACCTGCACACCTGAGAAGGTGAGTACTACTCTTTGAAAGTAGTCGGCTGTGTATTAGCTGATGTATTAGCTTCAGATGAAGTAAGCTAAGTGTGGAGCGGCTGCCATGTTTGTTATGTACACGTCATGTAAACATTTGGTCACAAAGGGAATTGTTGCTGTGTGAAACTTCCCATTGGAGGCTTGGTGAGATGGGATTGGGATTAGAATTATGATATCACTTCTCCATCCCTCCAGTCGTGTGGATTATGTCTAAAGTACACTCTACCTTTGTAGCCATAAACATTAGTATTGCATCATCACGAGTACAGCATCCATCAGCACTCCATTGGGCTGGGCGGTGGGGTTCCGTGGAAGTGGAACACTGCTCTCTAGTGGATTTCTTTCACATCACATCTCTCTTCCCAGTGAGCTTCATGGCCCACTTTGACTCCAGTCTAACACGGTGACCAGAGGTCCTGTTTTCCGAGGACATGCCCTGTTTGGCCATCCTGGAAAAATGACCCTGTCCTGGTTTTCATTCTTTTCCCGTTGGGCCACTCATGACCGGCATGCTGCTCATGATATTTCTGGTATTTTAGTTTTAGTTTTGGGAGCTATAAAATATTTGTACATACTGTTGCATAACCAGAAGATTTGTCTTTGGTTGTTGATGGCGTTTGTTTGGTGTTTGTGTTCATACGGAGGTGCTATATTTTCAATATCGGAGTCGTATGGCCGTGTTGCGTTCACGAGTGGGCACCATAAAATATGTGAAAGAATCCGTCTGGCGTCCACAGATGGCCAAGGCCGGCTTTGTGCACTGCCCAAGTGCCAATGAGCCTGACGTGGTTTGCTGTTTCTTCTGTCTGATCGAGCTGGAGGGCTGGGAGCCTGATGATGACCCCTGGTGTGTTGCTCCTCAGCCATTCGGTTTTTGGTAGCTTTAAGTCAAATCATTCAATGAGTCGTGGCAACATGGCTGACGTTCTAACTTGTGGACGCTTCCCTGACTCCAGGTACGAGCACATAAAACGCTCGCCTACTTGTGGATTCCTCACCATGAAGAAAGACCTCATCTACTCGACCGTGCCGGAGTTTTACCACATCGAGAAGGAAAGGTTAAAGATTTACGTTGTGAGTGTTCTTGCGTGGATGGAAGACGATGCTTGAGTACGTTTGGTCTTCTTAATCTCTTGTTTTTGTTGTAGAGAAAGGTTTGTCATAAGAGGATGGCGTATCTTCGAGATGAGATAGATAAGGTCCGTCGGTCCTTGACGTGCCAATTGTTGCTTTAAGAGTCATTATTCATGTTCCTAATATAAATAAAGCTTTTTATACCTTGGTTGTTGTAGTATTGCTGCTGGCCACAAGGTGGCGCTTTGGTTCAACTATGTACCACAAACCTGAAGCTACCAGATGTTTCCAAAAGCATCTTAAATGAGAAGACTGGTTGCATGACAATGGCGTCGCTGCTTCCTTTTCCAACGCATACTTGCCATATTCCTGAAGGTGCCGCCATCTTCAGCATCCCTTTTCAAACCTTGACCCTGGACAGATGGCCTCAAGCCCCGCCCCTTCAATACCAACTGTTGCCTCAGTAACATCTGTTACATATAGCTAGGCTGGGAGTGCTGGGAGAGCCGTCACAACACAGCGAGACCCAGCCAGAGACTGGAATGGGGGGGGCAATGTGCTCATGTTTGCACAAGTTGTGCACGATTGTCATTGCAACGAAGCCCTCTAATGGTCTAATAGTCAGGCTGCTGTTTGAGGCCAGGCTGCCTCCTCCTCCAATGGAGCCAAGGAGATCCAGTTTGCTGATCCAGAAGTTCTCCATGAAGGCTTGGTGGGATGGCGACTAGGATGGCCGCCCCTCCAGTCTTCAAATGAAAGTATGATGGTTATGGTCATGTTGCAGTTATGGTTCTTTGTGGGTTTTTCTTGTCATAACATTGTCAACACAAGCGGGCTTGGTTACTGCATCACACGCCAAAGCATTCATTCATTAATGAACAAAGCTTCCTCCTAGCGTGACTTCTATCCCCGAGTATCACAGATGTTTCCCAATAGGTTTATCTATGCATGGGAATTGTGTGAAACTGTTGGTTTGGATAATCGGGGGGGGGGTGATTTCCCACAAGGTGCTTAAGCCAAATGCTATATTTAACCCCGAGGGTCAAGGTTAAAGACGGGATACGACGTATGAAGCCGACATTGACTAGGCTATGGTTTATGTTTGCTGATGATCAATAAATGATTGACTGCTTGTTTTACTAGCGTGAAATCACATTCGTGGATTTTATTGTCTAAACATTGCAGGGAGTTAAAAAGATTCATTGGACCTTTTTAGCAAAAAAGGTTTATTCAAGTGTACAATGAGTATACTTGTATTATACTAAAACTATACTGTGGTATACTGTACCAATACTACACAATATGACCAGCAGCAATGTAATTTGTAATTTGTACAAATAATTACAATAATTTAGAATAAATAAAGGTTTTGCGTGTGGACAGGTAGAGGGTCTTATTTGGCATCCAGCAGTCTGATGGCCGGGGGGGGGGGGTCTGTAAATGGAGCCACCTATTCCCTGTTCATGCTATGTTACATCATGTACAGTTCATCAGTGGCAGTAAACGTGATTAATATTCCTCATTGCTCCCACGATTGTGCTGTCATTGGTCTGCCATAACAAAACATTTGACCTCCAGTGTTTCTCCTCATGAATCAGGTTCTACTAAAACTGTAAACGCTGATTGTAGCAGATGGAGGAACGGACAGATGTTGCTGGCACAAAGTTTACAACCTGAGCCTTCCATCAGGCCCATCTGTTGCTGCTGAACCTGGTACCTCCTCTCCTCTACCACCCTCCCCACCCTCCCCACCCTCCCCACCCTCTCCTCCCTCCCCACCCTCTCCCACCGCCTGGCCATATTTCACAGGAGCCCCCTTCTGCTGTGCAGCCCCATTTGACCTTCTGCCTGACCCGGGCTAACCTTAAGTGGACAATTAGCCGCTTCGCCCACTGCGGCACCGTGTCCAGTCGCCTTCCCATTTTTGGGCCTGGGGAGTTCCGACTAAACAAACATTGTCAATTAATGAAAAACAAAGCTATTAATAGAAAATCCTTTTTTTCAAGTTATCCCCACATCCCTTGCAGTCGGTGGGCCTCCCAAACACTCCGGCCCACCTACCTTTTGTACCCTCTTCCAAAAGGGGCGCCCATCTGTCCCCTCACTCGGCCTATTGTGAAGTGCTAAAGCCTGGCAAGTTCCACAATGCAGAAGGCGGGCCGAGGGGCACGGGGTAAACACCACAGCATCCACATCCCATTAGAAGCTCTTTAATTTCCACACGCTAATGCTGGGACGCCACCCTGGGTGGGGAAGGACAACCCCGTATCTTCACCCCCTGCTCCCACCCACAGGCAATGAGGCTGCGAGCTGCTTGCTTGTCTTTCTGCTCAGGATGTGGAGCTGTACTAGATTAGAACGTTATTACATCACTACTGCAGTAGCGATGTAATAATAGCAGTAGTTGTAGTATATCGCTACTCTTCACACCAGGTCTTCCATTTTTCATTGACTCCGCCTAAATCTTCATCCTCCACCTTCATCCTTCGTTCCTCCACCAGCTGCTCCTCCGAGTCTGAGACTTCTCCATGTCAGGGTGCTCCACCTCTAAACCTGGACCCTCGCAACCCTGCTTGTGTGTGTGTGTGTGTGTGCGTGTGTGTGTGTGTGTGTGCACACAAGAAGAGGGAGGGATGAGTGTGTTTGGGGGGCTTAAAGGCAAAGGGATTACTGGCACCCAGACCCTGATGAAAGCTTCCAGCCTCCTATGGCCTCATTAATATAATCTTAATCACAATGCTTCATCCCTCAATCTCACTCCTGTGGATCAGGACCTTCTCATTTAGTGGCAGACTCTGTTGTTTGGCCCGTGGATTAAGGATGCACGGCTCCCACAAATAAAAGCAGAGGACGTGTTTAGTCTCTGCTGAGCATCAGGGGTTGTTGAGGTTATGTTATTGGGATGTTATATAAGCATATATATATAAGTATAAGCATAAAGATGAAAGCATCATTGACCAGCTCCCAGCAGATATGGGACATTACCTCTGGCCCCCAAGGGGGGGCTAAGACACAGGTCCCACAAAGATGAGGTGGCATTGAAGGTATTCTATGTTGTACTATTGTCCCAAGAAAAATATTCATTCGTTTTTTATGGTGCTTCATCTTTCTTGGAGTGGTTGCTGTATGCTGGAACCCACACAGCAGGGTACTGGTGGCCTGCCAATCACATGGAACATTTAGACTTTACACCCACGTTCAAACCCATGGACAATTTAGAATGGCATAACGTATGATTTTGGAAAAATGGGAGCTATGCTAAAAGATATCATTGAATATTTACAGAAATGGGAGGGGTGTCCTCCCCCTTGTGACGTAGCGTGCCTGCTCAACGTACAAAAAAATGGCTGCAGACGGGATTTCAGGTTAAAAGTGGCAGATGGACACCTTGCACTCCTCCATCTTCCTTGATGATGGATGCTGGAGGATGCTGGAGATGCCCAATCGGGTTCAGACGTGGAGCCGCCACGCGCCATCACCTTCATCTTCCTCAGCACTTGTCATCTCGGAGGCGTGTTTTTCTCAATGAACCGTAGTTCTCCACAGGGCCAGCAGCACTCGTGTAGCCACAGTCCATGATGCTACACCACTAAGCTGGTATTGCTAGGTTTGTAGTAAATCAGTATTGCTATACAAGCGGTACACTGTTTACCTGTTTACCAGTTTGCTTGTTTACCTGTTTACTTGTTTACCTGGCGATGTCATGATCTTTAACGATAGAGGCCGTGGGATCGATTCTCAGCCAGGGTTAAATCCAGAACGCCATCTGTTCTGATTGACTTCCTGTGGCAAAGTCACAGTGAAATGCTTCAGCTGCACGCTGACTACTCCAAAGTTGGCTTTCTGTAGTATTGTCTCAGTAGTATAAAGGTATATGCCTACTGTAATAAAAGTGTTGTGGAATTTAATGTGAGATCTGTGGATACTGTATACTGGGGGGGGGCAATGAAAATGGATTGACTATCATACAGAAGGGGAAGGATGTGGGGGCCACGATAACATTAAAGATGCTAAAAGCAATCCAACTTGGCTGAGTATATTGTACTACAGTATCAGACATGTACTGTAAGCTTTGTTGGTATTTATTTGCAGTAACTGAAGGTCAGCATTAATAACCCAGCTTGCCCGACTGTCCTCAACTCTACTGAACAGGCGGCATGCTGCTTTCTCTCATGTGGCCGGGGGCCCAGCAGGCACATAGCTGAGGAGATCGGGGGGGTCCAAGCTGACGTCACACTTGGCCGACACAGTAGGCGGGGCCACACGCCCGTTCTTGCCTGTTTTTGTCCACTTTTGGACAGACGCTCCCTCGCTTGAAATATGTGCAGGTGGGGAAGTAGGACATCAGATCGCCGGGACGACTTTTCACCACCTGGACTGGCACACGCTGGGCCCAGGAGGGGGGTTGTCTCATTGTCCTGTGCAGGTTTTACCGTGTACGGTTGCATCCCTGTCGTATCCGGTATGGTAAATGTTCAGTGGATGCACCATGGAATACGTTGTGGTGATCGACCACTCCAAGGATGTCAACTCATTCATTCATTTTCTACCGCTTATCCACGGGGGTGCTGGAGCCTATCCCAGCAGTCTTGGGGCGAGAGGCGGGCACATGGATGTCAACTGTTGGTTCCTAAAGTTGTGTTCTTCTTTTGTGCCTACTGATGACAAAACATTGAAGTTGGAAAACTTGTATCCAAAGTACATTCATTATCCCATCGACTTGTTTTGGATTTGGATTCAGGAAAATAATTGAACTTTTGTCCCAGGCCAAGTGCGTGTAAAGCTATGTCACTGCCGTACGCCAAGGCTGCCACACGGACAAGAGAAGACTTTTGAATGAGGACCAGGACCTCCATCACCTTTCCTGCCCTCCGCCTCCCCGGCCTTCCCTCGGCACACTGATCCCCTTTTCTCTCCGCCATCATGCTCGCATGCTCTCACTCTCCTCATTCTCTTTTCCAAATTGGCCCAGCTGTCCGTTTGCACCCCCCCCCACCCCGGTTCCCTCAGCTGTCTGCCCTCCCCAAATGAGCGAACCCCACAACAATAGAGGTCACAGGTCAAGAGAAAGAACAGGCTGCACTCACAAAAGACCAGTGGCGCCCTGTAAAACAATCGTTCCCTTTTTCTCTTGCTCAACTGGAAAAGACAAACCTTTGGAGAGCTATCTGAAGTGGGGGACATTCTTCTCCACAACAGCTTCCGAGGCACCGTCCCGTTCAACAATTGCCTAAACGGCCACGGTGAGAAACACAAGCGCTTGCTCTCGCCCCCCTGCTGTCGGACCCTGCCACGTAGTTTTTGTTCCGGTCGAGAGCCATCTTGGCCCTCGACGTCTTCATTAAAGTCAAAGTGGAAAGCTTTTGACATCAGTGGAGTGATATAAACGTGTTAGCCCCCACTTTATATCCGGACAATCTGGAAGAGCTGCATCCTATTGAGGCCTCTTATTGGTCCGTGACATTTCTGGAATAATAACAATAATAATAATAATAATAATAGACTATTTGGAATAATGTGGAGGAAGATGACTTTTTGTCTCAGCGTGTGTCTTCATGAGATGAATGGGGAAACGGGACACATGGCAGAGAATAGAGACAGTGGGAAAGGCCTGTGCCACATTCACCTGTTCCCCCAGTGATGTTTCCCATGGCCCCCAACGGGCTCCTGCTTGGCCTGGTAGAGCCCCCAACGGGCTACGGCTTGACCTGGTAGAGCCCCCAACGGGCTACGGCTTGACCTGGTAGAGCCCCCAACGGGCTCCTGCTTGGCCTGGTAGAGCCCCCAACGGGCTCCTGCTTGGCCTGGTAGAGCCCCCAACGGGCTACGGCTTGGCCTGGTAGAGCCCCCAACGGGCTACGGCTTGACCTGGTAGAGCCCCCAACGGGCTCCTGCTTGGCCTGGTAGAGCCCCCAACGGGCTCCTGCTTGGCCTGGTAGAGCCCCCAACGGGCTCCTGCTTGGCCTGGTAGAGCCCCCAACGGGCTCCTGCTTGGCCTGGTAGAGCCCCCAACGGGCTCCTGCTTGGCCTGGTAGAGCCCCCAACGGGCTCCTGCTTGGCCTGGTAGAGCCCCCAACAGGCTACGGCTTGACCTGGTAGAGCCCCCAATGGGCTACGGCTTGGCCTGGTAGAGCCCCCAATGGGCTACGGCTTGGCCTGGTAGAGCCCCCAACGGGCTACGGCTTGACCTGGTAGAGCCCCCAACAAGACTGAATCGCTCGTCCGTTCACACCATGCAACAGATTTCATATTTTACAAAAGAGTACATTTAGTACATTTACTACATAGTACATACGTAGTACATAGTACATTTAGTGTGAAGAGAAGCTCATTTGGCATCAATGCCCATTTTATATTTTATACGCTGCAGGGAGTCCAATTATTCCTAAAATATATATGTATGTATGTTGAAATGTGCAATATGCACTTGGGGATCACTGAGGAAATACACGCGCATGTTCAGTTCTAACATGACATCCAAAAGAGGTTCATACGGGTTTTTAGGATTAGGATGCTCCCATCAGGCTTTTATTGCCGATGCCGATATCGATCATCCATGAGTGAAATCAATCACAAAGACGATGTGTACTACTTGGCTGTATTTGGGGTACTGAGGGTTTTTTCTTGAGAGCTACTTTTACCAAATGATCTCCCATCTCGTTGTACATCTTGTATAATGACAATAAAGACCATTCCATAATGGAAAAGAGCTACTCATTTTTGTAACATTCATTATCATAGCTTACTTAAAGGGGACCCATGATGCTTTTTCCACGTTCCTGCCCTATAAATGTAGTTGGAATGTTGGATCCTGGTGTTAAACCATGCCAAGGTTTCAGATAAGGAGGTTTGGGCATTTGGAAGTGAGCCCTGAAAGAACTTTGGGATGGCTCAAAACGCTCGGTTTCAGAAGGTGTGGTGAAACTGCTCCTTTGTGATGTCACAGAGGGGCGGACTCTGCCCTCCCCGAAGCGCTGATACTTTGTTTACGAAACGAGCTCAGGCAGACGTTATTGCATTTGGTGCATTTGGTCATTCCAGCAAATACTTTCTTTATTGTAACTCCGATACCCACCATATTAGAAAATGGGGTTGGTTCCTAGTTAGGTACGTGACCAATCACAGCGGAGTGAGTGTGCCCGGAGGCGGGCCATGGGTGGAATAAATTAGGCACAAATCCAAAGGAATACAGCTGGAATAGGTGCAGATTCTAGAAGAACTATAAAGCTTTGTGTGCTGGTTATTGTGTGTATCTGCTCTATAGAAGTCCACAACTCAATCCAAAGGGCTGAAAAATGAGCCTGATAGGTCCCCTTTAAGCCAAACAAAGCGAATGTGCTTGTTCTACCAGAACATGAACACAAATTTTGAAAAGAAGAAAATATTATCGGGAAATAGAATATAATATGTAAATATTTATTCAATTAAGTGCGAAACAGCAAAAATATGTACAACAATAATACCCAAAAACCATTGAGAGCAAATGAAGAAGTACCTGAAGGACAAATAAATAAATTAAATACAGTCGAGTTTGCAGTGACTGATAACAAACCAAGAAGGCAGTGAAACAAAACTAAAAGTTATGAGCAAGATAAATATTAAATATGGATATAAATAAATGTTTTGTCTGGTCGGACGGATGTCCATCATCTTGGCTTTCAGTGTTCAAACCCTGGGATGCTCGTCACTGCAGTGATATGACATCCAGACATCAGCTTCAAATCATAACCAAAGCAAATAAATAACGTATGAAAGGTGACAGGTCTCAGGTAGATCAACGTGATTGGTCCCTGGGGGGGGGGGGGGGGGCGTCGTCTCAGATTCTCACCACAATGCAAGCGGCAGCAGTCTGTAGCGCCAACGCTCACATGGAGCTCATCTGAGAAGCCAGCAGATGAGAGGAAGCGAAGGAGTCAAACGCCGCATCTAATGGCAGCTCGTAGCGGGCGGCCTGAAAGAGCGGATGGCCCTGGGGCCCCCCAGGGAGGCCGCCGGCCGTGGAAGCGGTGTAGTGGTGGGACGAGAGGTAATGGGCGTGGTGGCCCGAGTGGGCCGTGTAGGTTCTCTCCGACTCGTGGGGTGAGGGCTCCTGCTTGAGGGCGAAGTTGCCGCTGATGCTGAGCGGGGGCGTGAGGGGCCCGTCGTACGGCGGGGTGCCGCCGCTGCACTCGTTAGGGGAGGGGTTGTCAAACGCCTGCCCCTTGAATCCCTTCATGTGGAGGAGGTGGGACGCCTCCAGGGAGCCGTAAGGGGGGCTGGGGAGCCCCGGGGACGGGTAGCTGAGGGGATGGCCTGCCTGACCGCCCACACCAACCAACCCCGGGACGCCGCACTTGTCTTCCAGCTTGTTGATGAGCAGTGAAGTGGGTCCCAGCTGCAGGCAGCCGGCAACTAGGTTACTGGTGGGCTGGGAGAGGCCTTTGCACAACATCTCCATGAAGCCGTGGCCCTCCGGGGACTGGCCGCTCTCCAGCACCTCAGACAGCGCCCAGATGTAGTTACGGGCGAGCCGCAACGTCTCGATCTTGGACAGCTTCTGTGTTTTCGAATAGCAGGGCATCACTCGCCGCAAATTATCCAGGGCGTCGTTCAGTCCGTGCATGCGGGAACGTTCCCTGGCGTTGGCCTTCATGCGGCGAGCACGAAACCTCTCCTGCCGAGCTTTCGTCATCTTCTTCTTCTTAGGGCCTCTTCTTTTGGGAGCATTTCCTCCATTGGGACCGCCCTCCTCCTCGTCTTCCTCTTCCTCTTCCTCCATGTCCTCACTGCCCAGCTCCACGCAGGAGTGGTGGCGCCCCCCTGCCATCAGACCCATGTCGGGGTTCTCCTCTCCGTCCTGAGAGCTGCCGTCCTCATCCAGCCAGGCCAGGGAGCTCACCAGCTCGCTCACGTCTCCGCTCTTCCCAAACGGTTTGGTCATCATTTTCACCTACGGAGAACACAAACGTCATCAGTTACTCATCCGCCGTTTGGAATGTTGTTGAATGTTGTCAGTGGGCGTGCTCCGATATGATCCCATACGAGCACGCGATGGGAATAAGCTGTTATGATATCCTTATTAGTATCTACTTCCATGCTCCTCTAGAAGATGAAGGTACAGGTGCTTTGTGATCGTGGGAGCATGGCTGGGCCCCTGCTGGCGGGCTGGGTGGACGTCGTAGGGACGCTGTCAATCTGGGCCATGATGGGATTTACTCGGCAAATAAAGCCCAAAGATTAAATCAACAAAATTAGAAATCAACGACACAAAAGGGAATTTACTTTTTTTTCCAAATTTGGAGTCTGAAGCTTAAAAGGTCACATAAAAAAATCTTCCACGGAGTCCTCAAAGCGGGAGATTAAAATAGTTTCCAGGTGAAATGTTCCAGATAATAATTACGTGCTATACGGATTATTGTAATGTATGAATTCATAAGTTTTGCCACACAATTATGAGAATAGAAACGATGATAAAAGACCATCTCGACGTCTTCCGTGAGGGTGCCTACCATGCGTGCTGAGATGTTCTGTGCATGGATGCCAATCATTGGAATAATTCTGACTACAAATGAAGATAAACAGAAGAAACTCACCTGCTTGGATTCTCGATGTTCAGGTGCAAAATAGTTTTGAAAAAGAGCTGCTAATAATTGAATAATTTAATAGTCCAAAATGTTCCTTCTGTCAGCAGGTGCCCCGTCCCAAAGTCCCAAAGTCCCAAAGTCCCAAAGTCAACTCTTCATAAGTGCGCATGGAGGCTTCATCCCAAAATGACTGCAGCGGGCTGAGGGGGGGGTTGCCTTAAAGCGGACGAGCCACGCAGGCCACGCCCCACCCTCAATTTACGCGTGGCAGTCTTGTGGCCTTTTCCAACGTTGGCGTGGGGGGGGGGGGGGGGGAGAGAGAGAGAGAGAGAGAGAGAGAGAGAGAGAGAGCATGCGTAATGACCGTTTTATTTAGGGGGTGTACAAAGGCAGATTGGGGGGAGAGAGAAGATAAATACCGTATAAATAACAATGGGGGGGTCACTTTATATAAATATCAAGTGATCAATATACAAATAAGCAGATATTTGAATTCCATAAGTAGGTTTTGCTGGCGGTTTAAGATAATAAATCAAATGTAAATGACAATAGCATATGTTACAATCTGTTACTCTTACGTCATAATCCTTATATTTATGTTTATTTCTGTGTTTTATAATCTGTCCCATGTGCATTTCTGCTCTAATCAATGCATAAAAGTGTCAGGTTGTGGTCCAGCCTTCCATCGGTACCATCGGTACCATCGGTACCATCGGTACCATCGGTACCATCGGTACCATCGGTAGGTTTTAATGTTCGGGACCTGAGTTAACTATTTGGAATCGATTGTCCGTCTCATGATTAGTCGGTCGGATTAGGAATTTTCCGCTTAATTAACCCCCCCCCCCCACCCCAAGCTGTACGGCTGCTTGGTTGACCGAGGAGACGCGCGTCCATGTGTGCGCATTGAAATGATTTTGCCATCTTGGTGCGCAAAGAGCAGGTGTTTGCGTCATTTTCGTCATTCTCGTCCTTTGATTCTTTCCTCGCATTTGATTGTCATATTCCGCTCCTCGGTAGGGATTGGATGCGCCATTTTGGTTACCAAGTCCACGTTTGGGTGGCTTTTATTCCCTTAATGCAAAAGCCCCCCCAACCCCCCCCCGTCTGTGACCCGCCAGCGAAGCCCGTGTTGTTTTTCCACTCTCCACATTGAAGAGTTTTCACAGTTTGCGTGGCATAATAAAAGCCCGGCAGCCTCGTGCGTGGCGACCCTCATCCCAGCGGGGTCCCACATTGTCCTCTTGGGGGTCTCGCGCCTTGCACGTGCCCCCGCATTGATCCCATTGTGCGCGCCACTGCGCACAGCTGTGGGAGAGACGAGGCGGGCCAAACTCTGCCGAATCCACGCCGAGCTCTGCCGGATGCGTGGAAAAAAGTTGGGAGGATCACTCCACGGCATCCTCGGCCGGGGAGAGGGCGCTCCACCAACGACTTACGGAGAGGACCCTGACAGATGGCGGTGTTGCTGGCGTGGGGGTGGGTGGGGGTGGGGGTGGGGGCGGGGGCATCTGTTGCTTGGATGCTCACGCATCACTCGCTTGTCCGTGGACGATGTCTCGTGCTGAAACAGCATTTATCCATCCACTGACGGTTCTAATCACTGTGGACATAAAGGCATGTGGACAAAGAGGAGGACGCCTTGTGTGCGTGTGCGTGTGCGTGTGCGTGTGCGTGTGTGGAGTGGAGGGGGCGTCATAGTGGCAATTTATATGAAAAACTAGAGGACATTAAACTTAGTAGTAATAGGAGTAAATATTCAGTTTTGGTGAAAATCTGGATAAAAATGGGATGATTGAGGAATTGAATTTTTCTTCATGTCGTTTTTGTCTTTTGGTCTTTTTGTTTAAATCATCGTATAAACCGGAAAGACTTGAATTGAACTGACTTGAAATCAGGCAACTATTCCACAATCTTCGCATGCCCCCCCCCCCCCCCTCTGTTGCCCCCACCACTATTGATCTGACAAAGTCTTTCTCAAGCCAGAAGCAGCACGCTCTCCAGGAAGGTACCTTCATTTTGGGACACGCTGTGCGTCCATGCGGCGCCCTCACGTCCAGCTTCTGAGCTCCACAGTACCAGCTGTGCTTCTGGCAAAGTGTGTCCGACAAACAGTGCTCCAGATTCTGCAAGATCTAGTACCTTTTTTGTGCTAGTTATTGTGTGTAGCTGCTCTACAGGAGTCAGCAACTCCATACAAAGGGTCCAAAAATGGTCAGAGACAGTCAAAAGTGATCATTTTAACTACCGCAAAGCATGCTGGGGAATGCGGCATGAACCCACTCCACAGCTACAAACTCTTCCAGGTTTCCCATCTCAAGCATTGGCATATTTTTGTGTTGATTTAGACTAGTGTAGCTTTTAGAGAACGATGATGGTGGTCCATCAACAAGCATTTATCAACATGTCCGCCATATGAAAGCGTATGTCGCTTACATTTCAGCAAGATTGGGTGAAAAAAGTCGTTGACCTCCTGCGTCTAGTCAGCGATGGCAGTAAGAAGATCAACCGAAAGGAGGTTGGGGCCGTGAAGGAGATGGCGCTAACACGCTACATTGAGCAAAACACCAGGAAGTTAGTAAGACGTCAAATGATGCTCCTATTCAGCCTGAGATGATTCCTGCTTCTCGAGCATGAATGCTAATTGCATACCTGATTGTCTTAACTTAAAGAAATGAAAGAATCGACAAAGAGTCTACGATGACACTCATTCATGTTGCAACCGAATCAGTGCCCTGTGTCAAATAAACCATATTAGCTGACTAGCTAGGCTGCTCCTCGCCATACAGACGAGTGCATGTGTGGAGACCACCGTGCCGTGCCCAAGCCCTCCCCAGGTATTCCCTCACATACAGTGCCCCGGGTCCCATGAGCCAGCGTGGCCTCCATCACACCTGCAGCCTGCACAGGGAATAGGACCGTCGTATCGTCTCCCACAATCCCCACATCGCTCTCCCAAATGACTGCCTGTTCAACTGAATGGGAATTGCATCCTGCTCCCATTCAAGCCGTAACACAGATAGCCAACCTTCTGGAAGAGGTCATGTTGCGTGCACGCATCTCATCTGATATTTAGTTACATCCCGTATGTATTACTGCATCAAGTACAGTAATAAAGAACAACAAGGTTGCTGAAGCTAAACCGTCGTCGTAAATAAAAGCCTTCCCACGCCATCATGCCCTGAAGTGGAATAGAAGGAAGTTCTGGAGGAAAGGAAGTGAGTGTAGTTGGTAGTCCCCAGGTTATGGCGTTTTGTGGTTACACATTTTCGTGCTTATGTATAAGTGCGCTCAAAAATGGTTACATGTATTTTGTATTGAGTTGTGGACTCCTATAGAGCAGCGACACACAATAACCAGTGCACTTAGCTTTCTAGATCTTCTAGAATCCGCACCTATTCAGCTGTATTTCTTTGGATACTTCTACTCAACTTATACTGCCTCCATATTGGGGTTCTAATATTACCTCCCTATCGCAATTTTTTATACAAATAAATAATAAAAAAAAACACAATAAATTGATAAATGGTTGAAATCATGCATATATAAATGCAAATTGTTTAGTTGTTTTTTTAGCCTAAATTAACCTAACACATACACATACACATACACATATATATACATATACATATACATACACATATACTGATGGGCTAGAACCATCAGGAGTGAGAATCAGTGCTTCTGATTAATTAGCGTTTAGCTGCAGGGAGTTAGCACTTTATCAATGCTAGCGCTGGATGTCATCATAAATGATAAGAAGCATCACTGAACTTTACGGTGAAGTTTTAAAC
The DNA here is from genome assembly GCF_037039965.1 of Doryrhamphus excisus. Lineage (NCBI taxonomy): Eukaryota > Metazoa > Chordata > Actinopteri > Syngnathiformes > Syngnathidae > Doryrhamphus > Doryrhamphus excisus. Next base: position 352,202 of record NC_136373.1, on the reverse strand, counting down.
CCGGAAATGTGCTGTTGGCCATAGCACTAATTCTAATGATCTATAATGATCTATAATGGTCTAAATGACGGTGCCTAATTGTTGCATCATCTGATGATGATGATGATGATACAAAAAGGCACCTTTTCCTGTCCATAAAGTCTTTTTCAAAGCTCCGTTTCTAAGATCAAATGTTTTTCGTAGTTAGCCAAAATAAGACGAGTATTGTACCAGCTTTGTAAGTTCTGTTGCTGCAAATAATAGGAACAACCCCCCCCCCCCCCCCTCCTCCAAAAAAAAAAACTGCCACAAGTGCGTTGTCTCTCACTCCGGTCCCCAGGGATTCATTTTGGAATGGGAGGGATCCGTGCTCTCTGCTGACAGATGGGTCCTTGTTCCTGTCTTTCTCTTCATCTCCCTCTTTTGCTAAAACACACTCACACACACACTCACACACACACACACACACACACACACACACACACACCGACTGCACCGATACAATAGGAATTAAAGCTCCGCACACATGCACCCTGTACCCTACACACATGCACCTTACACACATGCACCCTGTACCCTACACACATGCACCCTACACACATGCACCTTACACACATGCACCCTACACACATGCACCCTACACACATGCACCCTACACACATGCACCCTACACACATGCACCCTACACACATGCACCTTACACACATGCACCTTACACACATGCACCCTACACACATGCACCCTACACACATGCACCCTGCACCCATGCACCCTGCACCCATGCACCCTGCACCGCTCCTGAAAGCTGAGCCCCTTGTAGGGATCATAAAAGATGGAGTGTGCGTGGATTTGGGAGAGGGGTGGGCCGTGCTGGGGGGGGTGGGGGGGGTGCATGGCACAGAGTGATGAAATAGTATTGTTATGCAGTCAACATAAAAGGTTTGCTGGTTTGCATGCATTACAGTTTATCAGAGGGACAACAAATATGAAAAGTTGAAAGGGAAAACGGACTTCCGATCCCCAATTGTGCTTTTTACTGTCATTTCTCCATTTCTATTTCACGTTTATCAGAGGGTCAACAAATATGAAAAGTTGAAAGGGAAAACGGACTTCCGATCCCCAATTGTGCTTTTTACTGTCATTTCTCCATTTCTATTTCACGTTTATCAGAGGGCCAACAAATATGAAAAGTTGAAAGGGAAAACGGACTTCCGATCCCCCATTGTGCTTTTTACTGTCATTTCTCCATTTCTATTTCAGTGAGTGTTTGAAGTGTTTGAGTGCGGGCGGCACGTCAGTCGTATGCAAGCCCAACATTTCATAATGTACGTTTGTAAGATCTTGCGACGATGATTGGGCCATCGTTACGAGCAGATTGTTTGCAGCTTATTGGTCCTTGCTCGGGGATAATGGATTTAGAAAACATTCCAGTCTGGCAGATAGCTCCAGAATGGGAATCTGGCTGGAGGGCAGTTCTCACTAAGTGGGGAGAGAGCCATTAAACAAAGGTGCCTGTGGTTTCATATTCAGGATAGTTTACAACCTCCGTCCCAGGACATCAACAGTGTTTTTGGGTGTGCTGTTGGAGGGGGCAGAGGAGGGGGAGGAGGAGCCATCTGCCATCCTGCCGGTCCTGAGGGAGGCGGGCATATCCCTGGGGTGTTTTGGAGAGAGAGAGGGGCTGAAAGGATTACACCCGACCACTAATCAACGGTGGTAATCTGCAGGCCCCCGTTACAAAATCCCCGCCGATCCAAACAACAATTTGGGACAAAACATAAAAGCTGGCTGAATGTGCGACGTGTGACCGATGCCTGACGGTGGGACCGATTGGCGAGCAAATACACGTACAGGTGCGTTGAAGCTGGCAGACCCCCCTGAGGAGGTGTGATTGGCGAGGAGCCACCGTGTGTCTGTGAGGAGGTGCGAGTGTCCCACAAGTGGCCTGGTCTGATTCCCAGTGTGACCATTATGCAAATCCTGCAGGAAGACAAGCCCGGCCATCCTTCATGCAGATTGCAGGAGCTTTCTTGCGGTGCATTTTACAGCATTGGACTCTCTAGAAGGAGGAAATGCCATCCACAAAATGGCTTTTCCCGACTGGCGATGTCGTAGTCACTGACTTGGGGGGGCCACAGAGCTCCTGGCGACTCCTGGCACCTCCTTCCTTACGTCCTTTCTGCCCCTTGGCAGGGTGGTTCTAATGGACGGGATCTGAGCCCGCTAGTGGTGGCTTCAAAGCTCTGCTGGCCCATAGAAGAAGCTACTTAACCATGGTGCCAGTCCTCCAGGGCATAGGGAACCGGAGCACCCCGGCCTTCTCCTATGCTCTACCTCCTGCAGCCTGCCCATTGGCTAGCCCGCCGCTAAGCTCCCTACCCTGGAGCCTCATTGTTTAGCGGGCCGCACTGCCAATCTTAAGCCCGGCTAATGTGATCTGGAGGCAGCTGGAGCAGCCCGATTATTACCATGACACAGCCAACTGAGGGTGTAATATCATTAAAAATAAATCAGGTGGTTTGGAGATTTGCTCCACCAGGGGGGCGAGGCTTTGAATGGCATTAGGTGGGAGAACCGCCATCATTTCATGAGCCAGCAGGGACATCTCACAGGATCTGTTGAAACATCTCCTTCAAGTTGCACTAATTCCATTTCTGCTCGCACCCAATGATCAAATGAATAAAGAGGATTGGGATGGTAGAATTCCCGTGAAATGAATTGTCCGGCAATTATGAAAATGAACATGCGATATGTCACAAATCACCTGACTATACTGGCCGTTAACAGGATGAAATGCAATTTCCTAATTGAAAAGCGGCGATATTGTTGATTGGCTTCTCGTGTTGGATTATTGTTGGAGATGATAGGAAAAAACGTGAGGCCTGCTAATCTTCTTAAACTCTTTGACACTGAGCCGTCTGCTCAGCACTCGTCATAATCAGATGCTCAATGGCTGACACAACACAATAACATTTTGGTGCAGCAATGCAAAGCCGCTCGACACGATAATATCACGACAGTATCACACTATTGTATTGTATTATTGTTTTTTACATGTATTTATTTTGTTGATGAATAGTTGATGATATTTCGGCTGCATGAATGTTGCTGCTATTAGAGAGAGTGAATTGTTGACTTGTGACAAGTGCCGTTAGTCGCTATTGTTTGAACGTCAACACGCATGAATAAGGCGATTTCAGGGCCCATTGAGTACGAGATGGATTGATAGAGATGCTTATCAGGACACACCCATGAAGCTTTATTGATTTATTTTCACCATCAAGATCGAATGAGTTGAACGGTCGCCGATGTAGTAGCTTGAGAACTGTGGCAACACTGACATCTCGTGGTCAATCTTAAAACTACAATCAAATACACAAAATACCACATATCGGTATATAGTTTTGTAGTAGAGATCTGCAACATGAATACACAATCTACAGTAGAAGTAAATGTCACACTAGTCGGCCCAAATCCACAAAGGTTGAAGCGCTTTCAATGTAGTTTGACGCATACTCGTATTTATTTACTTGCAAGACTATCAACACAACACAAGGTGGTCTTGAACGCAGCATGCTTATATATATTTTCTACACCGTTTATCCTCACTAGGGTCGCGGGATTTATCCTGGAGCCTATCCCAGTTGGCGGGGTACACCCTGGGCTGAATGTGGGAGGAAACCCACGAACGGGGAGAACACGCCAACTCCACACACAGATGTCCAAGCAGAGATTCGAACCCAGACGCTCCCGATTTCCTGACAGCCAAGTCAAATCCAGAGTGTGCAGTGTGTATATATGTATTTAATATGTTAAAGATTGAAGTATGCTCACATAGATGGGTTATTGAGGGTTATGAGGAGGTGGTGCCTGCTGTGATAATAGGAGATTATTGTGTCGTACTACTGATAGTGTTGTGACGTTCACGAAAGAACCGGTTCTCTTGAACGGCTCATTAACATGAAGGATGGGAACCGAGTCGCAGCTGGTAACCGTTCTCTGGTCTGCACATACCACACAGCACCACTAAGTGACGCTGTTTTGCGGAAATAGGTCAGAATACAAAAGAGTTTTTGCTCCATAAACATAAACACCTTTCCGACCTAAATATAAGGCATGCACACGTCATCCTTATTCATTGTATTTCCCTCCTGCTCCTTATTCCGTAGCTCTTCCTACACTTTGACGCCTTTCCTCCCTGTTCCATGTGCCCACCCCTGTGGTCCCTGAGCATCATCGCCCGCTCTTTCCCCTCAACCAACCCCTCCACTGAACTGACACACTTTAATTCACTAAGTCGTCGCTTCCATCAGCTGGAGCTAATTTCAGACACAGGCCGTCCAGAGCGGGCAAAGAATGGCTCCTAAAAGAGAAGCATCTACAAAGAACCCAATTTCACCGGTGACCCGGCCCAGATTGGGGCCCCCTTTCCCCTGCCTGCCAAAAGCAGCCCAGGAGCAGAAACCAAGGATGGGGCCAGCATCAGATTCCCTGTTTGACCCCAGTGCTTTGGAGGTGAGTGGAAAATATCAGGGGTGTTTTGTGACCAAGCTTATGTGGACGTTTCCCCGTGAATCACCTGATGTGTGATTATGTTTAGCTGGTAAATCGAGCAAAGGACGAACGAATAGTAGTTTGTTGTCAGATAACGTGGAGACCTCGTAAACCAATCAGTTTGCTTGAACAAACACGGAATTGAAGATGATTTAGCATGGTAGCACACTTCAGATAAAGATGGCAGCCCCAAGCCGAGAGATTGCTAAGCTAAATAAAGAAATAGGTCACCGAGAGTGATGCTGACATTGAGTCTCTTTAGGGAGAAATGCTTCTTTTTGTGTGTGTACTAAAATGTAGTACAGGCAATTCCAATATATATATTCTTTCTACTTGCTATACTCTATATGAAAGTGTCAGAGTGGAAGTGGAGTATAGGAAAAATTGCTAAATGAAAAATAATAGCTGGCTTATTCTAGAATCCTGATGTCCATGCAGATTCCTCAATGCACACATGTAAATGTGTACACGCTCTAAATGATGATCTCACCCGAGTATAATTCCAATGTTGAGTATTCCTATAAGACATATGATAGAACATACCTGTCACGTCATTTTAAACACGTTTTATTTTTGCTATATCAATAACAGAACAGACTGAATAGTGTAACAACATCAAACCGTGATGAGATTTCTCGTTTGGGGAAAAGCTACAGTATTTAGCAAGAAGCCAATCAGGCCGTGTAGGATGACATCACTGCTATGAATGATAAGAATAAGAATGATATGGAAGCGGGAGTGCCTGAGGCGCTAATGGAGCCGTGCATTAACTGGTGATGCGCATCAACAAACCTTGCCATCCAACCCACTTCAGTGTTCCCAACAGCATGTGGCTGTTTTTTCGGAGTCCAGCAGCTTCATGCGTGTTAATGTCCAAGTCGGGTTGGAGATAAAAATGTTCCCACGTCCTAACGAGTCCTCCTGAGCTCCTGACCAAGTCAAAGAGAGTTAGCTCATGTGAAGCACATGAGGTGAACATAAACAATGCTGAGACATGGAGAAGAGGAAGGACTAATAATTAGCTCTACCATCAATCAAAATAACAACTTAAAGACAATCAAGTACCTTATAACCACATTACATGGAGGAGAATTAAATGCAATAGTTAAGGGAGATATAGTCTCCTTTCCAAAGCTGCAGTAGGTTCCCACTTCTATATATGGCTCGATCCACAGCACCGTGATGACGTCATGACGGAAAGCTCCAAGCCTTTTCTTGTCACCCCGCCCATCGCATCGAGCAAACGATCTTTTTTACCCTGCCGATATCTCTGTCACAACTTACCCGCCTCAGTCATGGTGAGTGTTTCCCTCTAAACTCTTCCTAACAAATGTGTCGATGTACACGCCGTTTAGCGTTAATGTGGTTGTTTCGGGAAAGTATGTTGGAATTTAAAAGGCGTTTACATTCGTTTCAAAATGTCGCTGTGCTGGCCGCTTGCTAGCGGAAGTGCAACTTTTTTGAAGCTAGCGTCAGCCTTCACGGTTAAATATGGAAGCAACACGCACACGTTTACGTGGTTCTATGTTGTAAAACATCTTTAATCATGTGTGCAACAGACATGTTAAAGACTCGTTACTATATTATGTGAACGACATGTTTAAAAGCAGTAGTTACTCGGAGCTAGCTTAGCACCGAGCCGCCACACAAGCCATGTTCACCCAGCTAAATGTGTCTTTCCACAGTCTGACTTCACGGACGATCAAATCCAGGGTGAGTTTGCACTCTTTCACTCTTCGAATGCATGCTGTCATTGTGGCTTGCTTCAGATTAGCCTTTGTCCCTTCTCACCTTGCCTTTTGGCCGCCTCCTGTCACAGCAGTAGCGCTTTTAATTTCCTCTTTATTTCACACAGTTTCATTCCTTTCCACTTGCAACTGCTTGTTTTTTCACAGATTGGGTTTAACCTGCAACAGATTCATGGTAAGTCGGTAAATGGGCGACTGACTTCGGAAATAACTGCCGGCTACCTTGGAGTCTCAAGGTTTTGCTTTGCATGAAGAACTAAACGCACCATGTGTTGTGATTGGGGCTTCTAGTCGGTCGTATTCCCATAACATTCCAAAACATGCCAGCTCTGACTGTGTTGCGGTGTGTTGTGTTCAGTCATGCATTTGTACTGCCTGTTATGCTAACCGTAGTAGACATGCAAAGTTCTTTTGTCCATATATCGTCTCTGGTTTGTGTCAGGCTACGGTAAACTTTGCCTTATCTTCTCCAAGACGCTCGTTGTCCCAAGCTTACCCTTTTTTGGTCCACACAATGATGGACTTGAGTCATTGTGGACATAATTGGCCATGTTTGTTGCACACTCCTCCTCCTCTTTTCCTCCACTCCTCTATTACCAAATATGGTGTGGGAGAAGTCCTGTATTGCCACAAGGGAAAAGGGAAGAGACACATTCCTTTCACCAGGGGAAAAAGCTCCATAACACTGCCTGAGCTACCTTGGCAGCATTGTTTGGTGGGGAAGTGCCTTGACAAACATTTATTTACTCACTAGATTGCCCAATTACAGGCTTAACCAGTGCAAAGATAAATACTTAGATAGTGGACAAACTGAAGCGCTGCATTGGTATTCCAGAATCCTGTTAACTGTTAAGTATTGATCAACTAACGTTATGAAGTTAGTAGTTGGCTTGCTGTGATTTGAAGTTGAATTTATGAGATCAAATGCCAATATATTGCTTTATTTGTTTGTATTTTCTAGCATGAAATTGCTCACATTGGGAGTTGCTCATGAAACATGGAAATGTGTGCCTTGACATCCCACCACTTTTTTGTAGTTCTGCCCCGTTGCGCCCCCTTCCACTGGCGCTGTTGACAGTGGACTCGCTCATCTTCCTCTTGTTGGGCCGCTGCTGTGTCCTCCCAATATGTTTTTATGTGCCTCCAGATCTCCAACTAGGATTTCCACCTCCGTTTTGCTTCTCCGTCTTCGGCGTCTCAGCAGCCGTGATTCAGAAGAATGGAGCCAAATGCAATCAAGGGTCGTTGAATTTGGCCTCTTTGCATTGACCATTTATGAAATGAAGACGTGTGGAGGGGGTGAGAAGGGGTGGAGGTTTTTTTTTTTAGGTCAAAATATTTTTGTCCTTATGCACATTTGGAGTTTCTGGCGTACGCAGACTTTTAGTCAGATTTCCACGTGCGTTTGGATAAATGAGGCCCCGGTTCAATATCCGCCGTGCTAGTGTTGTTTTTTGGATACAGGAAGAAGAAACGGGAATGACGTGTTCTCAGTGCATCGAGGCGTTGTCCGTGCGCCACTGTTTTGATGGCGATACCCCAATTGATTGGAGTTAGCATGTACACAGGAACAACCCCGCGTGCTCACACATAAACGGGTTATTCCAGATGCTTCAGAATCTACCAGAAGGTCTCAATTGTAGATGAATGACCACAATCGTGTTTCTCTATAAGTGATATGTCAGCGCCAAATGGTGCACTGCCTGCTTCTTTTACTTTTAGACTGTTTAAGCAAGTCGTGACAATTTTAGCTGTTTGCTTTGTGTGCTTGCTCATAGTTTCCACCATTTTCATTCCTCATTCTTCTCTTCTATCGTTTTCTGACCCTGCATGTGAATTATTCTACTCATGTTTTTCTTTTTCACACAAAATACCATCCCTTCTTGTAATGTGTTGTGTTTTCCAGAGTTTAAGGAGGCGTTCCTGCTGTTTGACAGAACAGGAGATGGGATGATCTGTTACACTCAGTGTGGGGATGTCATGAGGGCCCTTGGACAGAACCCCGTCACCGCTGATGTCCTCAAGGTCCTGGGCAACCCCAAAGCTGAGGGTGAAGCTAACATATTACTACATTGCAGGGGGGGGGGTTGCTGCTCGTCCAACTTGCTTACTGTGTTGTGTTCTCCACGCGTTTTTAGAAATGAACACTAAGATGTTGGACTTTGAGAAGTTCCTGCCCATGCTCCAGACCATCGCTAAGAATAAAGATCAGGGCTCCATGGAAGACTTTGTTGAGGGACTTCGTGTATTTGACAAGGAAGGCAACGGCACAGTTATGGGTGCAGAGCTACGTCACGTTCTCACCACACTAGGTAAGACATGTCTAACGCTTGGATAGATATCTGTGCCACAGTCAGAAAACATGCGTTGGATACTACTGCTCACATTTTTAACTGTACTTAATAATAATAATATACAGTATGGAAACATATTAACAGTTGTACATCTGATAAAAAAGTGAGTTCAATCTGTTGATTTTTCAGGTGAGAAAATGACAGAAGAAGAAGTGGAGACACTCCTCGCAGGGCACGAAGACGCAAATGGCTGCATCAATTACGAAGGTGAGATTGGGGGGCAAAATGTTGGAAATGCAACTTTTTAACCAAAGTAGGCACTAGTGGAATCCTTTATATACACGCATTAAATCTTGGTTGACATGTAGGATAGAATTAACTGACCAAAGGAAGTATAGTATTCATTTCATTGCCAACCTTGGAAGCACTGCATCAATGCTGGGCAGGCCTGTGCTCAGGTGGGTGGGTGTGGATGTTTTCCAAGACATGCTGACTTGACTGCTTTGACAGAGCCTTCAAAGTCACTCCACTCAACGTGTGTTAACTGTTCTTCCTCCACAGTGTTTGTGCGCCACATCATGTCAGGCTGAGGGCCGGTACGGGCATTGGGTATACCACCAAGTGGCACGAACAGGCTTTCCTCCTTCCTAGCTTTTTAATAATCATCCACTCACAATAGGCCTCCCTAACACTTCAAAATGTAGTTTGCATTCTGCTCATTGGGAAATGGTGAAAAGATGCGCAGGGTCAAAGTAGTAGAACCTGCCGGGAAAGCCTTGTGGTCCTTCTCTGTTTCAGGCTGAATCCCCGTTCCACCCCTCAGCGCCTCCCCTTTGTCTTACCCCTTAAATCGTAGGCCCAAGGGGAAGAAGCCGCTAAGAAATGGGACATTATCATGACATCACCCGTCACCGCTTGCTGGCTGTGACAAGATCTCTAATGGCTTACAAGCAGCACTGTAGCAAGAGTTGTAGCTCCGCCTTCCCCTTTTGTTTCAAGTGTGGTCCCCGACGACGGGGTGTATAGCCCTGAGCACTTCCTCTCCGTTTAAAGACAATTGGGACACCACTTGATCGTTGTGAACGCGGGTAAGGGGTACGGGGTAAGACAAGGGCCAAGGGGTAGACTTGGGATTCAGCCTTAGTTCTGAGGTTCTGGTGCGGTTGTAGCCGCCTGCTGCCCCCCCCCCCCCCCCCCCCCCCGCAGCAGTCTGTCGGGTTCTTGGCTGCAGCATGCCCCTCTGCATGTCAGGCCCCTCCTCAGGTGGGGCACGTGGGGGGCACACTAGGTAGCGACTGGTATCATTCAGGGAAAGCCTGGTGCCCACTGTCACGTCATTGCAGCTGGTGGCTGTGGGGATAACATGGCCGCCCCTCATTTGCATGTCAGCGGCGCTAGTCCATGAAGTTCTTCTGTTGGTGTTAGACGTTGCTCTTTCCACTCCAAGTAGGCCTTTAGCTTTCCCATCAACTTGTTGCCAGCTTTGGGAGAATGGACCAGCCCCCCACCTTTCTACTAACAAGACAAGTTGCACTTACGCTAATTGTTTTCTCCTCTGTGCTGACGAAAGACAAATTTGTAGCTGGCCGTTACCTTGATCTTCTCCCTTCTCTGCATCTCGGCTTGAGGAAAGCGTTCAGGGCAGATGGCTTCTCTAACCAGCTCCTGTTGGAATGTAGACCTAGCCAAACGCTTTGGGTCAATAGGGGATAGAGATGACCCTTCTGTCTTTGTATCTGGGCTCAATTTGGGTGATGAGCCTCCACATGCGTTTCTCATGTTTCCTTTGTCTCCTCTTTCTTCACAGAACTGGTCAGGATGGTCATGAACGGCTGAAGACCAAAAGAATCCGTCGTGTTCTTTTTTTCTACCCTTTCACGTTTGCAATGAGCTTCCTCCATCTCCACATGCTCTTTTCATGGATTTGTCTAAAGATGAGATATGACCTTTGCTGATCATATACTGTACATGACCAACACATGCATTCAGGCGTTCAACGCTTTTGTTTGCATTCCATTCCAAAATGCGTCCCTTGACACTTCTCCAATTTGGACATGATGGCATATCGTAATAACTACTGCTGGTAGTGTCATTTTTGGATGGGACTTATTTATAAACGTACACATTAACCGATGAAGTATCTGATCTACTCACTTCATTGGCCTTTTGAAGTCACCCAAACGGTAGGTGGCGTTTCAAATATTTCCCATGGTTTTAATTCACCTTCTCTTGCGCATATCAATAAATGTTTCCTGGAATATTACTGTGGTTCTGACAACATTTTTCTCGCCCGACATTCAGCGTAGTCTTCAACCGGTGCCTCAATGAAATGGCATCCGCACTGTCGGCAGGCTGACACAAGGGGGCAGTGTTACACTGATATACTGATACACTGTATGGCTAAAGCTCCGTATGTATAGCATATATATATATATAGGTCTTGGTCCTGGGAAGTGCTTTTCATAGAATGCAACTTTTTGTGTAAAACCGCTTAATCTGGATCAACAACCACTAAAAGGCTCAGCTGAGCTCGGACGGTTTGAACAGCGTGGTGTACTCCATTCCAACTCATACCTTCAAATAAAATCAAACATTAGCATTGCAATTGTAGCTTAAACGAATGGCTCGCTTTCAATATAAAGGTAGGTGTTCGATCCCCGGTGCGGTTTTTTCCCATAGAAAGTGACAGTTTTTGGTGCCTAATGTTTCCCTAGTTTATCAGTGCGTGTATGAATGTATAAACCTAACATTTGTTTTTAGAAAGGCGCTTCATGACGGTCAGCACATTCCCTAGTTTTCATTAGAACCGCCATGACGGATCCAAAATGGCGGCGACGTTGAGGTACAGTAAAGAACTTTTTCTCTACCGTGTGGCTTCGTTAGCTGACCAGGTTGCGGCGGCCCTGTGCGTAACTGCTAAAGCGTCCCAGTGACTTCCAATTAAGCAAGATAGATGACATTGAAGTTGCAAACAATATAACATACTGTTACACAGGAAGTGGATCCCGAGTAAGTCTAGTGTAAAACAACACATAAAAGGCACCCATAGTATTATTCATAAATGCTAGGCTGAGCACTCGGTAGTTAACAGGATAAATGAGTCCGTCATACTGTTAATGAAGCATACCAATGCAAATACAACAGTTATATAAGCCTTTAAGCATTACAGTAGTTTTCCTCCAGGGACTCAATTCTTGCGTGGCGCCATCAACACTGACCTTGAGGTCTGAGTCTTTGGGACCTCTTGGATGAGTCGTCGCTGAGCTTGGGGTCATTTTGGTCGGAAGGTTCACCACTGTTCCATGTTTTTGCCATTTGTTATCAATGATGGCTCACACTGTGGTTTGCTGGAGTCCCAAAGCTTCAGAAATGGCTTTTCTAGACAGATAGAACTCAATTACTTTCTTTCCGTAGGGGGCAAACGCATATTCACAGAGGGCCATGGAGGTTTGGATTTTGTTTTTCTCTTAATGATAAAATATATTTTAAAATATATATATATATATATAAATATTTAAAACTGGCATTTTATGTTCAGTTGGGTTGTCATTGACTAATATTTACATTTCTGGAAGCACGTGTGACAAAAACAACCAGGAAATGACATTATAGGCCTGATATTTGGCAATATAGTCCTGTATTGTCAATAATGGTAAGCTGTCGTCTATACACTACTGATATATATATATATAACACCCCCCCCCCCCCCCCGGAGGAATTAAACAGTGGGAAGTAACTACACAGTAATACTGAATGCCGGCAACACAGTACATGGATTTGACATTGTACGTGTTTTTTTCCAAATGATAATTATGCATGTTAATTGTCAGCGTTGAAAGTATGCAAATATTGTGTGTAAAATATATTGTATAAAAGGCTATGTGGTACTCCAGTGGATTTTGTTTATGGTGACTAAACACGAGATATGACCATCTTTTTTCAAATGCAGTGTGGTAGCTTCGTGACCTTTTATTTATTTCTGTGCACAAGCAGCCACTATTTCTTTTCATTAGACACCAAGCCGCTATTTCCCTGACTGTGTGTGTGTGTGTGTGTGTGTGTGTGTGTGTGTGTGTGTATCAGCTTTGGGAGGGCTTCCCGGGTCCACTGCTGAATAGGTTGCCCACTAATTACTTGGCGTGTGTATGTGTGTTAGTCGGGGCTATTGATTATTTTAATCCTCCTATTTGTGAGTGTGTGATCCTCATGGCTCTGCTTTGACAGGGGAATCGCTAATGGGCCACAGCGCAGCCCGTCTCAGACCTCTCTGCTGCTCCAATTAACTTTCAGCTGGGCTCTGCAAGCAGACTGAGGGGTCCCGCCAAGAAATGCTAAGCATTCATCTTAATGCTCAGAGGTAACGAATCCATCCAATATTGTACTTAAACATCCAAAACGCCATCACGTATCTTGTCTAATAAGATTTGGGTTGTACACCATTTCTGGTCACATGATGCCATTTTGCAGGGGTGGTGTAGAAAGGAAGAGCCCTCCAAGCGACCACAGATAGTTTGGGGATAATAACAAATTGACTTTACAAATGAAAAATGTCTCGTAACTGACTGGATTTGCAACAAGTGATTTGGCTTTAAACCCACGATAAACAACGTCCACTCGCTTTGGTTTGTTGGTGCAATTGATTGTGATATTGTTTCATGTGAGATTGGCTGCGTTTTGTGGATCCTGGGTGTATTACAAGTTGAGATCAATATAGCGCTATTAATGTTTGTGCTTTGGACAGTGTCTTAAGACGTATTGGAAATCCATGTCGGAGCAGGCGCTGGGTCTGCTCAGCCACAGGTACTTCGATCTCAGGTTGTAAGTCCACAGCGGTAAGCTCCGTATATCCAACTCTCTGCAGTCGGTGCAATTGTAGGTAGAAGTGAACAGTGTGTGTTTAGGACCCTCAGAAGTCCACGCCTATTCACTTGGATTCACTTGGCCCTGATAAGAATAAGGCAGCCGCACATGATGTAGGCATGGATCCTTTAATAGCAATTGTTTACCCAACCTGTTCAACATAACAGGCAGCTGAACATCATTATACTCTATATATTACAGAAAGACAAAACCAATAAATAAACACGTTGGTGTAATGAACTGTACAACATTTAATGGGGGTTAAACACTTTGGCGCGTCCTTATATTATATACTGTATCCATTTATACACATACGTAATGTAAACAATGCACTCATCACACACAGCTGCAGTTATAAAAGATGCTGATTCTTTTTTCCTTTGTGACGTTCCATCCATCCGCTCTCTTTGCTGCTTATCCCCACTTCAGGTGAGAGGAACATCACTTGGATGTTTTTGGAATGCGGGAGGAAACCACACAGAGATCCCAATTGGAGATTCCGAACCCTGGTCTTTCCGATCTCCTGACTGTGGGGCCTACACGCTAACCACTCATCCACCGTGCAGGTTTGTGACATTGGCCAAATAAATAAAAAAAAGGTACACCTGCACAAACAAATGAGGTCCACTACAAGATTTGTCATTTTCATACTCTGAGAGATGGGAATTTAACAACACACATGTTACTAATTGTTAAATAATATTATACTCACCAAATATTACAAGCAACCTTCCTTTGGATGCAGTGCAGTTTAACGTGCAGCGACAATGATAAACAGATCTGTGACAAAGGTTAGCAGGATTGTTTTCTACTTGTATTTTTAATACATGTCTTCTATTGTTGTTGTATGTTTATTCACCGGGGGTGGGGGAGGTGTACCTAAAGTTCAGGCCAGGGGATTGATTTGGCACAGAAGAAATGTTGAAACAAACACAGTGTAAGTGAAATGAAAGCAGCTTTGGTCATGATTAATGCCAAGACAATTATTGCATAAATAATACAAAATGAATATGGATCACATTAGAATATTTTGGATTACTGCATTTCAGAGCCACACAAAGGAGGTTAAATGTCCCTCATATAAATCACGTCATTGTTACGTTCCCTTTGATTCCCCACTTTATTAGCATTTATTAACCATGTGTGTGTGCGTGTGTTGGCGGGCGCTTGCATGCATGCATGTATGTAAAGATATGATGTGTAGGATTGCATGCATGGGTTGCGCATGTGTGTTGAGGTCTGTATATTATTGTATTATTATATAATAATGTATATTTTGGAACCGCTCTTCTCAGTCTGGGTAGATGAGGAAGCCAGAGAAGGTGCTGTACTTGTTTGTGTTGCCTCCGTGGACCTTGCCGCCATCCAGCTGCACACACACCTCATCCCCCACGTCCAAATGCAGGATCACACTATTGGAGGCATAGTCGTAATTCTGATCAGCGTCTTGAGCGATGGCGCTGGCTCTTACCTGTCACCAGGAAAGGACAAACCCATTAACAAGTGGATGGAACTGAACACACTTACAAATGTAGTATGACAATGGGCTCTAATTTCGAGGCGCAGCGCTAATTTGGTCCAGCGCACCACTGTGCATAGCCAATTTGGTCATTTGGTAGACTGGGCTGGATCGAGATGGGCGTGGCGGCGCAACAGGGGAGGTGTCCACATTTTCAGTTGGTGCAGGAACAATTTCCTGACAAAACAGTGCGCTAAAGGTGCGCTAAAAGCTCCAACTTGGGGGTTCTTGGCGCAGGCGAAGCGCACCCTTCGTAGTGGTAAGTTGGCTGACGGCGCACAGTGCACAGAAGTCCCCAAGGGTTTTTGGTAACGTGTGTGTGTGCACTGTGAATAGGCGCAGGCGAAGCGCACCCCGCACAGTGGTAAATTGGCTGACGTGTTCACAGTGCACACACGTCACCAAGGGTTTTTGGAACTCAACCTGACGGCAGCTGAAAGTACGATGCCAACCGCGGTGTAGGGACAACGTCCCCCCAAATAAATGGCTCGGTGCCTTGTCTACGAAATTCGAGCCCATTGTCTCCTTCTGAGATTGACAGTCATGCGGATAAACACACGGATAGCATGGTGACCTGTGACCCCAGAGGTAGAGTGAAAACACAGCCCCTCTTCCTTATATTGATTGGCTGTCGTAGGGACTCAGGGCGAAGGCTCGGGGACGGAGATGTGATTGGGTTGCGGAGATAAGCAGCAATGCTGGGAATAAGAGCGGAAGAGAGAAACAGCATGGCTTTGCATAGCGGCTATTGACCTGTTGCTCCTGATCCTAGACCAGCTTAATATGCACCATATCGAGTGGCGATGGCCAAGCCAGACAGCTTTACATTTGCACGCCGCGTGCGAGCTGGGGTTTATTGACCCGAAGGCAGTGGATCTTTACTTGTTTGTTAACACATTTAATTGAGTTTACTCTTTCTCGATGTTTAAGTACACATGCCTAGATTGAGGACCAAAATTGTCTCGTGTTAAAGCCATTATTAGCCATTATTTGATAAGCCTTGTAGACATGAAATAACATCCCTATAGTCACCTTTACACTCGGGGTTAGTATGTCGGCTGCAGTGGCGTGTTCGAATCCTGGATTTGTGGAGGTGTGAATGTGAGGTTGTCTATATGTGCCCCCCAAAGGGTGTACCCCGCCTCCTGGCCAAAGGTTCCAGCCGATGCGTAACCCTAATGAGGACATGCGGGATAGGAAATGATCAGCAATTGCACCAGGCTATTCACTCGGTAAAGGTTAGCTTGCGTGATGTGTTCACTGACAGCCGATATCACATTTGCATCTTTGGCTGCCTCTGACAGTGATGCTGTGAGTGCGACTTCCTGTTGACACCACGCATATGTCATCTTGCTCATTATTTGTGGCCAAGTGGCAGGGGACACACGCCTCCTTTCACCCATCAGGCCGTGGCAGATCCCACACAGATTCCACTTAATGTGTGTCCATCCTTACAGGGAAATATTCTTTGCTTTTGTAGGGATGCAACAATTGAATTCGTGCCCCAGCCCATGTGACTCTTGAAGGACTAACACGGGTCACGAGTACCAGACAGACAGGCCTGTGGGAGCCACGGCGGGATGAAGACAGAAAGCCCACTTTGATAGGGAAGGGGACACGGACTGATCCGTGAGATCGGGGCTGGGGTCCAAGCATGAGGCTGGCACCCCCGGAGCTTGCCTATGGCAGTCTTGGTCTTCGCCTCGTCCTTCCAAAAGACACCTGCAGCAGTCGAGCCCCCAGGTGAGGTGAAAGGTGAAGGAGTCGTCTGCATTGTTGATGTGCACAAAAGCAGAGATGGTCTAAAAGAAAAAAAGTAGCAGCGTAACAGACTGATCAAGCCAGGCTATTTTGTGAGACCAGAGAGATGGGTGGGGGGGTGGGGGGGCTATATGAAGTCTTGTTTTCATCTGTGGCGCTGTGCTCCACGGGTAATAAAAGTGACAGGATTCATTCACTGTGATATACTGACCTCTTAGAGCGGAGACAATAGAAAAGTAGCTGTTAAACTTACCTAAGGGACCGCCGCACGTAGGACGACGTTAGGGAAGGACTGGCGCGTGTGCTCCGGTTTACTGTGAGAGTGTGTGTGTGTGTGTGTGTGTGTGCGTGTGTGAAGGGCTGAAACCTTGCTGGAGTGGAGCTGGAATATTTATTGAATAGATGGGCCTTCTCCTTTGGGAGCACGGGGCTTACGACAAGTGTCTATAGCATGGAACTATATCCCAGATTGCTTTTCCCTGCCACTCCATGTTAGGCTTTGTAATAGACGGCAGCATGGTCTAGGGCAGCCATAACGATACCCAGATGGACACATACTATAATGGTTATGTCACATTTCATCCGAGTCTGATTGCGTCATTGAAACGCTTTGACTTTTCGGGCTCTAATTTTGTGGCGCAGCGCCAGGTGGAGGAGGGCGGCGTTGCCCATGCAGTGGTAATTTGAAGTAATTTGAAGGTAGGCTGGGTTGCACCGAGATGGGCGTGGCGGTGCACCTGGGGAGGTGCCCACACTTTCAGCTTGGTGCAGTGACAAAACACTGGAGCAGATAGTCGTTAGTATAAACGTTAGCAACGAGTATCCATTACGGATAAGGAATTTTTGACAGATAAGAGTATGAAACGAGTACATTTCGTCATCATCCGTAAACACAGGCCTATCTGTAGATATAAAGATATCTAGAACCCTACTTTGGGACTAATTCCATTTCACCAGTGGCTTATTAAGATGTCAGCATTAGAATATTTCTTATCGCTACCAGAAAGGGATGACATTTTAACATTATGGTGTGAAGCAACCTGACCTTTACCTGGGTTATTAAAAGATCACATGACAGGTGAAGAACCCGGCAAAGACTATATTACTGTAGAAGACTACAGAACTTCAGAACATTGTATCCATCAAATATGATTTCTTATTCTGGTCTGGGTGGCGTCTATGCTGGAGCCTATCACACCTGACTGTGTGAACATCCTGGACCGATTACCAGTCAATCACAGAGCATGTTTTTGTTATCTGATATGAAGTTTAAATGTTAAAGTATGAAATGTAACATAATTGTAAATAACCCAAAGAGAAACATGTAGGCCATGATGGTGAAGGGAGTTGGGGTTACAACGCTTTATAACACATAACAAAGCCTACACCAGATACCAACAGGCATGTTTAATTAAATCTGTCAGAGACGAGTCTCTGGAGGTTCTCTCTCTGGAACCAAGCCACTCCCAAATAGATCTCCTTATCAAAGCCAACAGAAATGTTCAATAACTCCAAAGAACACTTTTGGCCACAAAACAAAGCCATCTGCAGCCAAACGCCTCGCAGACATCAGGAGAACAAGTCTAACATGTGACAGAAAACATAAGAAAAAGCATATGCTACCTCTATCTACTTGGGTCTGGAAGTCCAATTATGGCTCTTCCTAATTCAAATGGATCGGCCAATAGCACAACGTTGCATCGTGTCACAGACATGGAAGCAACCGAAGTGAGACCTGTGCTGTTCAATCCCAAATCCCCATACTCGGAAGCCCTGTCAGGCTGCAATGATTTGTGAAAGTTAGATTGGGGTGTGAGCACGTCGGCTTCACACACTGTGGGGATTTAGGGAATGTAATAGGTATTGGATCTATGGCAATCCCATGGAAGCCATGCCGCAGTCAACACATCCTCCTAAGATTACCAAGCTCTTGTTCCACACAGGCGCTTCCTACCTGTGTAGCATTTTGGACAAAAATGATGCACTGTAATTATTCTACAGTGAAATCCGTCAAAATACATGAAAATCAATGACACAATGCAGGTATTATTAGGCTAGGTTAGTTCTACCGTACTCGGGATGGGTTGTTGCAGTACTAATCCTGCTAGTTTTTGATGGCGTTTTGGTATAGTTGCTCTAGTTTTACTGGGAATCCGCACATACTCTTCTATGTCGCTCTCCACACCAGCAGCACATCCTCATTATCCTCAATCACACTCATGGTGAGGTGCTTTCACAGATACCACAATCCCAATATCAACATGACGACGCAAGCGACTTCATGTTGGCCAATTAGCGCACGGCTCTCGTATGTACAACTGAAGTCTAGAAGAGTCTAGTAGCTTCACAATATATCACAATTTCCATTTGTATTTTCATGCAAGTATGCACTGAGTTATAATATTACTTATATTATTGAAGTATTTGAACTAGGGATGTTCCCACCAGGGTGTTATGCTCCCGATCTCGATAATCCCTGAGTGAAATCGACCAATACCGATACCAACACCAATCACATATACGCAACAGAAATATCAACGCTACACATTTGTTGTTGTTCCCATTTTTCATGAGATGAACTTAAAGATCTAAAATTCCTTCCCGATAAACAATATTAGCATTTCTCTCAAACATTGTTCCCAAATGTGTCTAAATGTGTGATAGTGAGCACTTCTGCTTTGCTGAGATCATCCATCCCACCTCACTGGTGTGCCACATCAAGATGTTCATCACATTTTCACAGCTTCTTCTGGGTTGGTCTCTGGGACACTTTGGCATCTTCCATGTTGCAGCTAGTCTTCTATTCCATCTTTATAGCTCTTCTACAACATCACGTCAGTTTTTAGTTTCCTTGTCAAGGCTTCAAATCTCTTTCAGGGAATTCTTTGGTTATCTGGAAGTTCTGGTGAGTCTTGTTTCCATGGCAACTTCACTTGATATCGCCCCTCTTTGTAACTGACTGATGTGTTGAACTGTTGTTGAGCCTCAGTGTCATCTGTTCCATCCCCAGCCTTGTTGGAAATGCCAAGGGGTTCTATTTCCCAGAAACTTGCTTAGGGTCCTCAATGCAGATCTTCATGCTTGCCATGGATACTGGTCCCTGTACTGTCCAGCCAGATGTGGTTTCTATGGCAACGACAGAATCTGATAGACTTTCCACCTTGCTAGACACAACCTTCCAGCAGTAATCAGCACACATCAGCACTGACAGCTCCAGTTCTTCATCACCACCGCTTGAAACATCTGCTGTCACCCAACCTTTCCCTTCTACGTGCTTCCCCATTTGCTCCCCTGGGACCTGGATAATGGCAAGGCTGACTTGGGGGATTTCCACTGCTTCAATCTCAAGGGTTTGCTCTTGGTAACGGATGTTTTGCAGCGTTAGATTCCCAACATTACCTTCCATTGTAACTGGAGAGCCCCCGCCAAAGGTGAGGCGCCTCAATGGTGAACTCCGCCTCAATGTTTCTTTTCTCACGGGTGGTAGTCCTTCTAACGCTTCTAATTGTTTCCCAAGCACAAACCGTCAGGCGGCGCACCTTCCTCCTTGTCACCAAGCTTACTCCAACTTTTCTTTCCACATGCTTTTCTTTTCTGTGCACCTACTTGTGACTTGTACTCTCACTAAATAACCACCCTTGTGGCGCGTCTGAACCGCTGGTGTGGAGTGTGGAGATGTTGCCTTAAAAAATAGTAACCAGAAATTCCCTTTAGTGCCACCATTTTTGAGGCACGATGAACATGCCCGCGTCCTGTTTGACCTTCAGCCCATACAGTAGTTTGAGAAACGCAGCGCTTTTGCAGTTCATTCAACAATTTTGAGCAGAAGTAGAAGAATAGAAATGAAATGGTGAGTTTAGCTTGAAAGCTCTCTCGACAAGTCCAGTCTACTGTCTGCTGAGTTTCAAATGCCACTTGCTAGGCTCTAATGGAGATACTGAAGGACCAAGAGAGGTTTTTTTTATTGCCATTTACACGCTGCTGCCTTGGCAGACTGTATGAGTCCCAACTGACAAGTGTTGGTTTTAAATACACTTGTTTTGTCCGTTTCACACGAGCGCTGTGTACGGCTCGGCACTGCCGGCGTTTGTTGTTGTTTTTGCTTCAAGCAGTGAACTCCGTGTACTCTCTGAACTTCCAGTGAACAAGGCTGGCAGGTGATTTCCCTGTTTGCCATCATTGCATGTTCACCAACTTCACACAGATGATTAAAAAATAAGTCTTAGAGATCACTGACACACATACTCGGTACACATATAGCGACATAATAACAGATATAGCAACTTCCCATCGTCATGATGTCTTGATGGCAAAGGCAATAAAGCTTTCTCTCTTTGAAAGTGGTATAAGCAAAGCCCCTCGCCATATGCTGCTGGGGTGGGATGCCTGATGAACACCGCCTGCCCAAATCCATTTTTGAGATGAACAAGAATGCAGCAGCCCCTCATCAATGAACGCTTTTTTGAAAATGCTATTTCTATTTCTATTTCAGGCCAAAGGAGAGCACAAGAAAAACAACAAAATGGTTCTTCCTACTGCCTGAAGCGTTTCATAGTCCCGGGGTGACTTACTGTCTGTACCACCCTGATAGCACTACATGGGCTACAATAAAAGGCAACCAAAGCAAAATGGTGAGTTGAGTTCAACTTTATTCTACTATTTAAAAATACATTGACACTCAAATGAATCTCCCACAAATCCATGAAAGTCCTGCCATCAAACATGCCTCGTTCCCGCTCATCATTGTCGGAGTCAGTCTCGTCATCAGGTGACTGTTCAGCAATGATGCCGGCTTTCGCCAAAACGACAGTTAAAGCAGCCACCTTAGCCCAAATATCGACAATCCATTCACATGTGGTGGCGTAACTCGCCTGACCCTTCGCTTCCTTTTGACGGCCTGTTTACGCTAATGTCCTTCTTCTTCACGACTTCTTTGTAGATCCTCCTGGAATGGTGGCAAGCTCTTACTTCGTTTGCTTCTCGTGGCAAGATGGGCGTAATGTTGTGTTGCAACGTTAAGCGTACGTACTATACAGTTGGTTTATCGTTTACCTCATAGCGCAGAAAATACGGTACTTCTGCTTCTTTCTACCAATTTCAGTATGAGGCTCCGCTTCTCCTCCCACGGAGACAAAGCGACTGTAAGACCGACAAGTGTCATTCCGTTGGAAGATCGTTGTTTGGCATAGACATGGGATGGATGGAATTCTCAATCATAGCACTTCAGGGTCTAAAAGCTTTGCTGTTTAGCTTGTTTGTGGAATTTGTTACAGCAGGCTCAATTTGAGTTTAATTGGGAAGACGTTGGACTGATAATACTGGTACTGTAATACTGGTACTGTAATACTGGTGCAGTATGTAGTACCGGTGTCGTCCTTACATTCAAAAATGTATCCTTGAAAGATAGGACCCAAGCATGCAGTACGTGTCAGAGTCCTTGAAGTGTTTGCTTTTGTTTTGTCTTCTCCTGGTCGACCTTGTCCTCGGCTTGTCAGGCCCAAACGTAGAGGGTGGGTGTCCGTTGGTTACTGCTGGTCCCGGCCTTCACTGCTGGCCTCCCTGATGCCTCGTCTACCAGTCCAGCGTCTCCACACCTCCATTAAGTCATCTATCTTCTTCTCTTTCACCCCCCATGTCGTCCCCCCCCCCTTTTGTTCGCTCCAAGTTTATCTCAGCGTGTCCCTGTCATGTCCAGCCAGGCGCTTGCTTTTCATTCACTGTCACTGTGTCCTGTGTGTGTGTGTGTGTGTGAACGTTAGAACAGAATACGAAGATAGGTTTTTCCTTTGTTTCAGTGTAGTTTGCCACCAATAAAGTCCAAGCCCCGTTGATGATTTCAAACAGAATCAGCCTGTCAATCATCGTCCCATTTAGTCAGCTGTAGCCACCGCCCCAGGCTGACTAGCCTCCAGCCCCCAGTCTTGGGTGTATCTCCAAATATCATCAAGTATTCTGCAGCCTCATACCCTTTTTTCCTTCCGCACGAGCAGATCGCTTTCTCTGTTCTCCATTAACCAGCCTGTTTAAATAGTAGGCCACCTGACGGGTGTCAGATGGAGGTTAAACACTTGAATTGAATGAAAATATCATTAATGGAGACTCAATGAAGAACCATTGGAGGGGGGTCAGAGCAGGGGAGTATCGCGGGTGTTTAGGACATCTAATCTAAAATGTTTCAATTATTTATCAGGCAAAGATGACTTGAATGAAAATAATGGACATCAGACGCCCCCCCCCCAAGCTCGTCACTGTCTCGTCTACTGCAGCCTGTCAAAAGGACGGCGAGGACAAATGATTTCAAACATATATTTTATATATGCTCGCGTGAGAATACGTGGAAAAAATCCACTAGTTTTGTGTATTCGGGGTCCTGTGATTAGATGGCAGCGATTGATCCTGCCCCCCCCCCCTCAGTCCCTCCGTCTTTAATTAGCGTTTGGGGAATGCCGGGCCGGATGACTGGACTGTCAATTTAGCATTTATTATTCATTTGTCTGAGGTGTCGAGCGGCCGGTCCACGTCGTGATGGACGTCTCTCCTGTGCTCTTTTGCACTTCTGTTTTGGCGCTAATCAAACTCCGCGTGTGATCCCCGCTAATTGGACTCTTCCATTTTGGTGCGCCTGCATTCCGCATTCTGCCACTTGTCACTTGGCCACCGCTCACGTGCAAATGCAAATACGGGTGGGCGCTGACGGCGGCTGTATGAATTCCGCCCTTAATGAGGAGGCAGATTGCACCTTCATTCCTCGTCTGTCATGTGGCCACCTGCTAAGTGGAATGTGCTCGGAATGTGACGAGCTCAATGTTGGAGGTGAGGCGAGTCGGCGGCGAGAAGCAAGTACGTGTCGGGCGTCGGCCGAGCGTGTGTGCGTACATCCACGGGTAAACATTATCGTGCAAACTTTCATGCAGCCACAAACACGTTTTACTAACCAGTCCGTTCTTCTTCAGGTCCGCCCACATGCTGGTGCCGTCCCCGCCCCTCATTAGCACGTGGTAGGTGAAGAAGTAAATGCCGGGCAGCGGGCAGGTGAACTTGCCGGTGCTGGGCTCGTAGTAGTTCCCTACGTTGGTGACCACGTCGTCAAACTTGAGTATTTCGCTGCCCTCGTGCTGCTTGCGGAGCCCGGCGTAGAAGGCGATTTTGGGAGTGTAGAGGGAAGGGGAGTAGCCGCCAGGACCCGGACCCGGGGGACCTTGGGGCCCCGGCTTGCCTGGCTCCCCTGGAGGCCCACGTGCTCCCGGGGGGCCGGGGATCCCCGGAGGTCCCCGTATGCCCGACTTAATCTTCTTCCCAGAATAATCCTGGGGTGGCGGGGACACCGCCGTTAATTCCTGGCCCGGCTGAGAAGTGGCGTAGGGACCGCAAACCATCCTGCAGCTTCCCAGCATTTCATAATGGCTGCCATCGCTTCCTGCCGTCCCCCCTTTGGTTGTGTGGACCAGCAGAGGGATGGCCACCAGCAGGATCAGAACCATGGCTACGCCGACCGCCGCTCCGATCACGCGTTTCCTGCGGCTGAGCCGGGAAGCGGCCAGCGTCAGGAAGTCCTCTTCCCCCTTGACCGGAATGGTGCCCGCCAGGGTGAAGCCTCTCAAAGGACCGGTATCTCGTGGGAAGGAGGGGGGGGGGGTGTCCTGGGAGATGAGCCAGGCCAAATGGCAGACTGCCAGACGGACACGAGCAGATGAAAGCGTCCAAGAAAAATGATGCTGATGTCCACGGGAGAAAAAATCTAAACGTCTAAGATTGGAAAGATGAAAATGGAAACACTATTGAGTTGAAGGTCATGAATATTTTGGGCTCCGAGGAACTCATGATCTGATGAAATCCTCTTCACTCTTGGATTTGGGTCTAATGTTTCCGTTCATTTGTTTGCATTAAAAGAAGCTGGTGGCTCCAAATGGACCTCATGAGAAGCTTGTCCTTTGCTGTTGAGCCCTTAGAAGAAGTTGACCAGCAATCTTCTCCTTGGCATGGTCTTTGTTTTCCAGCCCAATAAAGGATAGATTCCTCCTCTGGGATCTACAGCTGCATTGGAGGTAGATAGCAAAAATATACGTTTAAAAATGCAAGCAGTTATTTCCATTTCCTAACAAGTTTAGTAGCATTCACGCCTACGAAGGCCTACCAAGGTGTTGTTCATGAAGGACAAACATCCTTCCATTGAAGTCTTTAGTCGCTCCAACGTTCACTACTGAGAAAGTAAAAAGCTGCTCACCATCGCTCCGGGTAAATCCCGGGATAATCTTCAGCGCAGGAAGAGCAGCGTGGCGCGAGAGGCTCAATTAACGGCCAATGTTTCCAATCCCTTCTTGTGTCCAGGTAGGACGATGGTGACGTCAGATGGAGGTCAGTCCTAAAAGACACTTTACAAAGAGGTCCATCAGAAGGATGCGCACGCTGTGGATGTCCACTCATCCACTGAACAGACCGCCGTGTTGGCAGACACCTGTTAGAGCGGGACTCTCTCTCTCTCGCTCGCTCGCTCTCTCTCTCTCTCTCCCCCATCTCTCTCTCTCCCCCCATCTCTCTCTCTCTCCCCCCCCATCTCTCTCTCTCCCTCTCCAAACAGTGTGGCTAGAGATACAGATGGCGGAGGTTAACTCCACTTCCCAGCTTGTATTTATGATGATGAATTGAATTGAAAGCATATGTTCTGGAGTAATCCAAACAGATGGAAAATCCATTGTCCAATCCTGGATTTTGGGGGGCAAAGGGAGCATTCTCTCTGCTGTGTCTGTTGCATCTTGAATGAAGCCGCTGCAGTCGGACAGGAAACAACTGAAGCCCAAGTATTGATCTTTTTCCACATTGATATTGGTCAATACTGATACCAATGTTGCTTTCAATATTATTGATATTTGTTGAAAAGGTTTGTGAGGATACCTGACGGCTTTCATCACCAGTCCTGGAATACTTCCAGATCTTCTCAGATATTCTGCTGTTATCCACAATTGGGCATGTAAAGATGCTTTCATGGTGGGAAGTTCAGTGTTTAGCTCCACTTTTCAGTTGCTGAGAAATGAGGGAAGAATCTACGGTGTTTTGTTGTGGGGCAATTATTTATGCATTTTTCCATTTCCGTCCATGGGCCCCTCTTCCACTTCCACGCTTCCAAGGCCAACTGTGAGGCATCATCCCTCCAGCGTGTTTTGTGTCTGGACCAGGGCCCCCCCCAGAATGGGCATGCTGGAACACCTCAGCAAGGAGGCGAGGAGGCCGCATCCGGACGAGGGTATGTTGTGCTTTATTTTGGAATATCCCACTCTGCATTTCCGTGACTGATTGGGCAACATAAGACTACACTTCCTCCCTTTTGGAGTTGATTTCAACCATTTTTTGTTTTCTTTTACAGCCAAAACGTGTGATGAAGTGTGCTAAAGCAAAAGCGGATGTTTTCATCTTCCTGCGTGTGGAGGCGAGGACAGATGTGGCTGACAGTGGTTGCCTCGCAATGATTTGTGAGTAACGGAGGCTAGACTCTAAACATTCTTCCTGTGTGTGTGTGTGCGTGCGTGTGTGTGTGTGTGTGCGCGCGTGCGTGTGCGTGTGTGTGACTTGCATCCGACTGCTGCAAGGCCTCATTAGCCAGACACCCTGTCCTGCACGTTGTGCCAAACCTTTGCCTCACACACAAACACATGATCCACATATCGATACACATATTGTACATGGTTGCCAGGTATACAAAGAGCGTGTTCACCATTAGTGATGCACGCCGCCCACGTCCTCCCCTTTTGTAATGACAAAATATTACACGTACTGAAGTGTATATATGTAGTATCCAGTTACTATCTAATTACCCCACTTGGTACCGTGTCACATTCACTGCTCATATAACCTTTCATCTTGGGAACATTTTGGGCTCATTGAACTCATCATTTCCTGCTTTTCCCCGCGGTCACCCGTCTGACAGGCTCGATCGTGACTTTAAAGTTTAATGGCGACGCAGTGGGACCAATAGGGACAGGTCTACATACAGTATTGATGACTCCCTTTCATCAGGCACCACCTTGTCCCCCTCAAATACGATGAGCGCTGCCTGGGAATATGGGAATCTGATCCCCGCAGACACGGAGGGCTGGATAATCACTCTCCTTTCCACAAGGTGGTCGGGATTTAGCGGGAAATGGTCCGGGAGGATTGGCTTTTCCACTGATGGGACGCGGCATCCGTCCCAGGCCGGTTTAAGAACCAGAGTGTGGTTATCTCAACAAGGTGAAGAGCTGCTGCTCAGCAGGTGGGACATCCGCATGGCCGTCCGTCAGAGGCAATGAGCTCACAATGGGATTTTGAAATATTACTGAGCTGATGAATATTGAAATATGTGCATGTCTCCCAGCTGTCTGTCTCCCTTTGTGCTCCCTCTTGTCTGATTTGCTCCCTCTTCACTGTCACTGAACATTTCAATAACATCCACTGTGTTGACGGTTGAAATCCAGGGCTTTGGCTCCATGGCCGCCACAAACTAAAGGCAGAGTCACGGGAGGAGAAGTCCTGCTCCTGTTTGACTTATTGTCTTATTTACAGATGAATGTCTTACACTGAGATGGACCGAGTAAATCTCTGCCTTTGTTTTGCTTTTGCATCATTTTACTTTGCGCTTATCTCTGCTCTGTGTAAACAAGTGGAGAGAGACAACAGGAACTTATTTATGGACACATTACTCATGGAGATTTTTCCTCTACTATACAGCCGGCGTATCCGCATGGTTTCCGATACTAATTCTTCAAATCAACCAACCGCAGCAACATTTAAATAACTCCGCACTGTTCATGTGGAACACTTGGGAATTTGCACAGCACAAAATAAGTCAATTGTTTCTTACCATGGAGGTGATCATGACTGCTTTATATGGGCTGTACAGGTATGTCACAGGTTCAGCTGGACTTTGGGGAGCTGACAGGCCAGTCACGCAATACGCGCGATACGCACAATACACACACTGCACGCAATACACACACTGCACGCAATACACACAATACACGCAATACACACAATACACGCAATACACACAATACACAACATCACAGGGAACAGAGCAACCAACACGTATTGATCACCAGTTTTGAGGGATGATGACACCTTATCCCCGAGAGGCGCATCACCGCCACAGGGTCATCACTCCCGGGGGGTGGGGGGGGGGTATATTTCCATTTAACACTGACAGGAATTCAGCTATCAAACTGCCATTCTTTGCTATGGAGATTACTCCCTTGTAAGTACATTTAGGGGCCATGGGGGGGTAAACTGGCATAATGGAGACCTTCTGAGTACTGCAAAAAGAGGAAACATGAAGGGGTAGTACAACAAAAGTACAACATCAATTGCTACTTAAAAGCCATGCATGCACGGGACAACGCCTGGGCGCTATATATAATATAATCATATAATTATATAAAACAGCCCGGGCACTATATATAATACAATAATATAATCATATAATACAGCCTGGCCGCTATATATAATATAATTATAAAATACAGCCTGGGCGCTATATATAATATAATAATATAATACCGCCTGGGTGCTATATATAATATAATAATATAATAATACAATACAGCCTGGGCGCTAACCACTCAGTGGGTGTGCAGCCCCAATTATTCCTTTTTTTTTTTTTTTTTTTAAATCATACAAAAGATTTTGTTGTTTCAAGTTAAAAACTATCCAGAACTTTCTTTTTGGCACTTAACCAAAAATGGCGGATGAAAGCATGCTAGCTTATGTACTACACAGGCACATGCAAAGGTGCGCATGGGACACCCCGGGGCTGGGGTCTGATTACGGGTCCTGGTTGAGATTGACAGTGTGTAGATTGAGTTCCCCTGCCAATCTAATAACCAGCCTCCATGCCACGTCCAACATTTATTCATCACAATTTGTCATCTTTCTGCTCCCTGACTTGAGCCGTGTTCTCTTTCTTCGCCTCGTCTCTCTTTCCGTCCCAGCAGGCCCAGTTACCCCCCCCCCCCCCCCGCCCCCCACTTTAGGCTGGAACGCAGAGAGATGGTCCAGCCTACAGCAGGATGTTTTCAGGATGTTGTCATTTCATGAATTGCGTTTAGCAACAAGCTGCATTGTGTAGAATGCTGAAGATGGAATTCAGGATTTATAATTTATCATTTATGGCGACAAGTCCGTTTCTCAACCAAGCTCAGATAAACTGGGATAGACTCCAGTTTACCTGTGACCCCAATGCAGGGGCGGACTTACCTTTAGGCAAACTGGCAATTGTTTGGGGCCCGAGAAGTCCAGGGGCCCTCCAATGTCTCATAAAAAGTGATTAGCTGTAGATGGCGCACCAATCCGCCTGATGCTCTTGCATTCCATCCTTTCCTCACTTGTGAACAAGACCCCGAGGTACTTAAACTCCTCCACTTGGGGCAGGATCTCATCCCCGACCTGGAGATGGCACTTCACCCTTTTCCGGGAAAGAACCCTTTACGTCAGACTTGGAGGTGCTGATATTTGGATGGATTTATTTTGGACCATAGATCTTCAGCTCTTCATTTGATTCCAATACGATGGTGCTTTCATGACCATTGCTGCCAATCCAGTAATTGGTGAAAATAGCGCCATGACTGGAGTGCAATCACATCTCTGTCAAGCGGCCTTGACCCTCCTAGAGTGGTGATTTATGAGGCAGACGCTCCCTGAGGTGTTCCTCCGCCACTCGGATACTGTGGCTACATTTATGCTGATGGTTGTGACACTTTACAGATTTTTCATTTACCTTGAAGTCGTGTTTAATCACTGAGCTGGCTCAAGTTGGGCTTTTCCACAAACACGTGTAAAAACCACCTCGGTCAGCATCTCCAAATTTGGAATCGCACCATTTGACCATGAAAGCTCAGCACGTTCCTTCAGTTGTTTTCTCTAAGCAGAACTGGTGTTTGGGGAGGAAGCCGAGGCCATTTTCATGTGCAAATGTCAGTCGGTCCGTTCCCAGCAATCACAGGCCGGTCTCCTCCAGAGATGGCGGCTTGAGACACAGCCTGAATAATTTAGCAGCTCGGGGCCGCCGTGCTTCGGGGTCGCAACCTTCCAAAGCGATGACAGAAAGATGTTGGCTGATTTCCCCTCCCATCACTTCCATTACCACTTATTTGCCATCCCTGATTTGGAGGAGCCAAAGCGGGGGCCGCGGGGGGGACAAAAATCATTGGTGCTGAATAAATGATGTCACAAAGTGGAACACAAGCAAACAATGTGGTGATCATCTTTTGTACCCCCAGCCCCCACCCGGCAGAGGTGATCACAGACACGGACCCTCAGAAAGGTTAGGAGGCGACACAGCAGGAACATGATTTCCTAAAGGTAGACCTGAAGGAAAGATCCAAATATTCCCCTTTAGAGGACAGTCATGGAGGCCATGCCAAGCCCACGCGAGCACACATTTTCATTCCGATGGTGCGGCGGTTGGTCTGACGGAGTGGTCATCAGTCGTCTGCGGCGGTACTCTGACAGCAACAAGACGAGAATGAATGAAGTGTCCAGCTCTCCAGACCGAGACACGTGTTGTTGGGGGAGCCGTCGTCTGTCAATCATGATCACGTCTTCACTTTTGTCTTCGTGTACGACCGACGTGGCTCCCGATAATGAATGGCTAGCGAATGGCCACCTTGAGCAGGCGGCGTCTCGATGAACATGTTATTAAAAGCACTTTAGGGACTATGTCAGCCATTACACTGCAATCTGGTCCGCCTAGACCACGTTGGTAAGGACTTTGGAGGGTCATCGGCACGTAGTTTGGCCCCCTGTGATGGGAGTACATGACAAGGGCAGGCAGAGCGAAGGGAGGACGTGAGAGATCCCCCTGAATTATAGTGCGTGATTGTTTGGTGAGTTATGGTGGCCTGCTGTCAGGCCCGGCGTGATAAATGGTGCTCAGTAAGAATTACACTTTCTCATTTCCCTGCTGTCTATTTATCTAACTTTGGCTGCCAGACCCCCCCCCCTCGCCACGCAACGCTCATCTCTCTGTGTCCTTTGTGTTAGTGCAGATAGTGACCTTGGGGGGCATGTCCTAGCGAGACCTATAAAGACGGGGGACTTGGTGGAAGCCGCCAGGGGGCAAGAACGAGACCAATATAAGCCAATCATGAGCCTGCCAGTGTGCGATTCCCTGCTACACTAAATATTGTTACCATGAAAGCTTGGTCGTATTGGAGGAAACAACTGCCTACGAGGGACAATGTATTGTTTCTTCAATTGGCTCATCGTTGTGTTTGATTTCCTCAAGCCATTCCATAGTTTGATTCCACATACTGAAATGCTTTTTTTAACCTTGTCCTAGCATAGAAGTGTTTCAAATGTAGCTAATTTGTTATTTTTATCCTTATGCATTATTTTAGCTGTTTGAAGATGAACTATATCAGCAAGTTTAACTCATTTGAATTCATGATAATTGATTTTGCAGTACTCAAATTATGTTAAATATTATGATTGGACTCACTTGTTTATTTTGAGTACAGAGTACTCAAATGAACTTGAATGAACATGAACATGAATTAGATGACAGTAACTTATTTATTGTGAGCTTCCACTATTCAAGTGATCCCATCCATCATATTCAGGTCAACTTCATGTCATCTATTACACGATTTACACGAACACCCTTAAAACACATTGTATCCTTCTTGTCAAAAGCGGATGCGTGTCACCAAGTGTAACTTCGTAACGGCATGGACTATTCATATACGTATTTGCTGTCAAAAAAAGGGTTACAGCCAAGCATCTTACAAGAACAATACAAACATGCAGTTCAACGCGTCTGTCAAAATGTCACTTATTGTTATTTACAGTTCCAGTTATTTTAAACAGCATAGATACTCAATGCTTCGGCCTTTGTTGTACAAACGCTGCTATAGATAGACTTCCATGCTTCCTCTGGGCAGCTAACATATTCATTAGCATCTTGGCTATCGGTGCTATCTGTGCCAAGACGCGTTCACGTATATTATTGTGCAAGATGCAAGGAGCGAGGAACACGAACACGAGATTTGGTACGACGGAAAGCGTGGCGGCCCCAATCCTGGGGAACGACTTGCTTGAGTATAAAGCGCTCATGTCACCCTTCAATCACGACGTCACCGATCTCCACTCAACCATGAGGAGACTTTATTCAAGTGTATTCCCCACTGCCCTGGACACGAAATCCTCCCCTTTCCATTCCTACCGTGCGCATACCGGAACTATTCTCCCAATTCCTCCTGACATCCGCCATTGCATAATGTTTCTGACTGACTGATCAGGTAGCAGAGATTGAGGTCTTTGTGTAAATGCGGTGTGAATAATTCATACAAGACTGTCAGTGAGAGAGAGAGAGAGCGAGGGGGGGGGGGGCATTTTGGAAATCAGCTCGCTAGGCCCCTGACCATGAATAATTGATCTGAACTGATTAAAGTTTGCGGTGATTACCTCTTACCTCCTCAACATATAAAGTGCCACACCTGTGTTGCTGTCTCCACCTGTCCGTCATATTGTCAACCATCAGCCTACGCTAATGGCGCATGTGGCGGAATGTACTACCCTACCCGGGAATATTGGCTTTAGTCACATGACTACACTGTCAACCAATACAATGCGGCCCAGCCCTTGGCTACCTGGAGTCATCAGGAGCTTCTGTTGTTAAAATCTCTTCTTCCTGGTAAACGGGCCAAAACAAATATGCCAGCCAGCCAGGGTGTTATATACATAAGTCTGCCATATCATACTGCCATATAATACTGCATATTTAGCAGTATTACTCATCTAAATGCTCTTACATGCTCAACAGATTTGCTCTGCCAGGGAAAAGTGGAAGCCACTTCCCTGTTCTAGTCCTAGGAGTATTATTTGGCTTTATTTGATGGTTTTGTTTTGGAGCATCCGGACCAGAGCAGGAGGGGATAGAAAAGAAGAAAAAATAAAACGGGGGGGGCAGAGAGGGACAATACAGAGAGAGACAAAAACAACAACAACAATTGCAAAGACAACAACAGAACAACAGAAAGAAACCAGATCACAATGGAGAAGATAAAGTTAGGACAATTCTAATCAATCCCATCAATGAAATGACCACAAAAAATGCAGATGCATAGGAGGACCCAATGTAATTTTTTTGGGGGTGGGGGATACAAGCAGACGTAGAATAGGGGCATAGTTAAGGAGCATAGAAGTGTTTTTCTTGACACGGTTTGACCTCCTTCCAATGGAAGCCACCCTAAATGAGTAGCACCAGGTAGCATCCCACATGCTGGACCACTCACGGACGCTCTGTGATGTTCCAGCAGAGCCACCTTGATGGGCTTAGCTCCTTTCTCTATGTCTGCACATCAGATAATACTCGGCACCGAGGGCCCATTCAGGGATTGGCATCGCTTTTCTCCGCTCTTAACCTTCAAAGTCCGGCTAAGGATGGAGCTTTGATCTGTAGAAGAAATGTGTGTCAGAAAGGAGGAGCGATGCCGGGAACGGAGGAAAGAGTGACAGTTCCTGACGTGACTACAAGCTGTGACCTTTCCAGCAATCACACGGCCGTGACAAGCCAGGCGCAAGGTGACACAACAATGGATTACTTTGGAACAAGCTTTGTTTCTGTGTGCTTTAGCGGCCATGTTGGAGAACCGGTCATGGAGATGGTGTCTGTCAGCTCAATGACACAATCTGCCTCATTCATAAATTCATAGTCCAGTGGTAAAATCACCCGGCAGGTTTGAACCCCCAGGGATCAATGCAGCCCCATGCACCACGCAAACACTAACCCGACTGTTGTACGCAGTTCTGGTTTTTGTTGTTTTTTTTGGTGGAACGTGTATTTGTCTATTTTTGAGTCTGACATCAGTCACAGATTATTTTCCATTTTTATTGTCCTTACGAAAAATGAGTGTTAAAGAGGTTGTTGGATCCGGTTGTCTGTCATGATGGCTTTCAGATTTAGGATGAAAATGTTCCCACTTTTGAGAATTAGCACGGAATGAACACGGGAATTATCATGGGAACGGATGACATTTCCATTCCAGGTTCCTGTTGAAGGTTTTAAAAAGGCAGGGCGCTCCGAGCGTCCTGTCAACTGAACATGGTCCTAAGAAGGAAGAGAAGGAAAAAAGTGTCTGCATCACACACGGCTGGTCAGGGCCTCACCAGCCCACCACTTGTCTGGCCCCCTCGACTCCGCAGAGCCTTCACAAGAAGAGACGGGAGGAATACTAAAGAGAGCAGGCATGGATTTTCTGCCAGGGGTGGAGGAAGAGCGGGAAGGCTGTTGGAGGGTGCCGGGGTTGACTGCCCACGTCAAACTCCCTCCTTTTCTCTCACCCCTCGCCCCTTCTCCCCCCAACCCCCCCACCCCCATCTGACTGACTCTGGAGGGACCCTCTGTTTGTCAGCCAGGCAGTGGACCATCACCTTCCAACACTTCCTCTTCCCACTTCTTTTTCTCTCCCTTCTGTCCCTCCACCATCCTCATTTGGTTTGCTAGGTCTGTTAAACAACCTCTCAAATATGAGAGCCTGCAGATACTCAAGACTTTATTGCAGACCAGGGCCATGAAAAGGATATGGGGATCAAATAAAGGATTGTGGAGAAATATCTAAGCTTGCATTTCCCATTTCCCGTCATGCCAAGGCTTTCAACCACGGTCCTGGAGGACCCCTATGGGGAAGACCCCAGGACTATGGGGTACCGGACTCCTTAATTCACGTGGTTCGATGCTGTCAGTTTTTGGTTCACATTGCCAGATCCTGCCCCAAGTTCCTCACGGTCTTGTTCATGAGTGAGGGAAGGATGGATTGTGAGATTGACAGGTGGGTTGGTCAGGATGTCAATCTCCATTCCTACCCTTGCCTATAATTTTAACTGTTTATCATGTCAACATTGTAATAATTGTGATTTTAGGAATAGAGGGTGATCTCTGTAAGCCGTCTTATCAATCATCTTCTTTGTAGAACACTTAGTGGCTGAAGTCTACATTTCATATCCATGGTAAGACTAGACAACAAGAGTATGGAGTCCTATCTAGCTAGCTATCTAGCGATCTAGCTAGCTATCTAGTGATCTAGCTAGCTATCTAGCTATCTAGCTAGCTATCTAGCTATCTAGCTAGCTATCTAGCTAGCTATCTAGCTATCTAGCTAGCTATCTAGCTATCTAGCTAGCATCTAGCTAGCTATCTAGCTAGCTATCTAGCGATCTAGCTAGCGATCTAGCTAGCGATCTAGCTATCTAGCCTGCCTCTGCATGTGTGCCAGGATTCCAGGGTCTATCCAGATTTCTCACGTTTGGGCTCAGTTCGCTGTGTTTTATGTGACTGCTGCTTTTGGCCTCGAGGAGAGAGACAACATTGTGAAAGAGATGGAATGATTATGATCTGTGCCACATGAATTTCTACGCCATACAATATTATCGCGTCTGGAGAGGCCTATTGTTCGGGTGCCAGGGGGAAGTCCCTTTTGGGGACTGCGGTGAAAACCCAAAAGAAGTCGATGAGGAAGTGTGCCTGCAGATGCAGCCTGGACCAGGAAGTGCCCTTATATGGTCATCCGTGGCTCCATTATTTTAATGTCTTATTACTGTTATCTAAGGTGTTGGAAAATAATTGACTACTCTGGTGAATTGTGACATCACAAAGAGGCAGTCTTACCACACCTTCTGAAAGTGAGCGTTTTGAGCCATCCCAAAGTTCTTTCAGGGCTCACTTCCAAATACGCTAACCTCAGGATCTGAACCTTTGGCATGGTTTAACACCGGAATATAACATTCTAACTACATTTATTGGTCGGAAAAGTGGAAAAAGCATCATAGGTCTCCTTAAATGTAATGTCTCATCAATGCAACATTACTTACGCCTAGTGACCAGTGTAGAATTCTACATATGACTTCCGATATTCCAATATTATTTTGCTATTAATAGGCCATAGTCAGTCACAAAATGGCAATTATCTACCAATTCATTCATTTTTGAAAATACGCAATCGAGTGAGGAGCGATGTTCCAACGGTGATGTAGCAAAGGATAACTGTACTAAAAGTTTGGTTTCCAGAAACAGGCTTGTCAATATTTTCTCACGTGTCCTTGCTTTGGTACCCAAATCCCTGAGTCGGTGTGGCGGCTTGGCTCCGATGGAAGCTCATCCTTTCAGGCAGCTGACACAAAAGCATGTCGCCTAACATTAGCACACGCGTCTGCTGCTGCATCAGCCTGACTCCCTTCACGGGTCTAACAGAGCAAATCATCCTGGACCATTTAGTGCATTAGTGTAAATGTGAAGCAGTATGATGATCATTTGTACGACTACTACATTGAATAACTGTACAGTACATGTACAGTATAGCAAAAAGCAACCCTTCCCTGCAGCTGCGCTAATTCACTTTTCAATGCATGTCACATTTCCTTGTTTTTCTCTGTCTTCCTGTCTGATCCATGAAAAATGGATGTGGATTCCTGGCAGCTGGTTCCTTCCCATCTTCTAGCCAACACGCCCTGAATCCACAACCACGTCTATTGAGATATTTCTCCTCTTTCTTCTCTTCTCTGGGAAAGGTGCTGAGGTAAAAGGTGAAGTGAGAAGGTGGTGGCAGCTTCTCCCCCAGCGTTTGTGTCCATCATGTGTCAAGTTTGGCCGTGTCTCCTGCTCCGGCTGTCTCTGTTTCATCAATGGAGATCAGTGTCCCTCAGAGGCAGGAGGTGCACCGTCCTCTGTGTCTGTGTTTCACTTCAGCTCACCTTCGTGACACCGGCTCCTCGGCAGACACCCCCCCCCCATGGCCCCAGCTGGTGGACAGGCAGCTGTCCATGCAGATAAAGCAGGAGAGGACCAACACTGTACTCCGACTTAACATCACTGCCTGCTTTCCTCACACCTTTGCAGTGGCAAGCTCTGTGATATGGCCGCTTCTCCTGGAGGGATCACACGCCAACTTAAAAAAAAAAAACAATTCAAGTGACAGGTCATCTTCTTCTTGACTCACAATAAGTGAAATTTGCAAAGTAGCCAACATGGTTTTCTTACACACAAGTCCGATATTTTGGATAGAGAACATGAGTGACAAACACGCCTGAAAACAAAGCTCAGTAAACCAGGATTATGGTTCACTAATTCTTGTGACCCTTTGCATAAGTTATGTCATATTTCCGTTTACTGATGGCCAACGTTTGAGACAGTAAACGGACTGTAAAGGATAAAAACATGAGAAGTCCAAGCCGTCTGCTTACCACGGAGAAGAACATTTCAGTCACTGGGGCCCGACGCTGGCCAGAGGTTGATGAAGACAAATGTGCAAACACATGTTGGCAGAATTGCTTTTTGGTTGAGTGTGATCGGCTACGCTCGGCAGGGCGGAACCAGGACTTGTGATTTATAGTTTTTGTGCTGCCACGGACCACCAGTGTCTGCTGCCTCCCACGACTGCCATTACCATGGGTGTCTATTAGGATGGCTCCGACTGGGAGTCGCAGTAGGAGGAGGAGAGAGGAGGAGAGAGGAGGGAAGGAGGCAAGACGAATGAGATGAGACAAGATGAGAGCTTCCGAGAGATAGTCTTGTTATTCAAACAGCGTGGTCTACAATAGCAGGATACAAGTAGAAAAAGAAACCTCAGATGATGTGATAAAGGTCAAAAGGAACCATTGTAAAAGGTTGAGGGCTCCGAAGAATAAGGACAGAAAAGGATTTCTTCTCATAGGTCATGTGTGACTTCATCTGGATGCCTTGAAGCACACAATAGGCTTTCATCATAACTAAAACAGACGGAAGGTAGACTTTCATTTCCATCTTTCAAGTCAGGGTGGTAAAAATCATCAATATTGTCTTCATTTCAGTCTTTGGTTTTGGTCGAGTTTACATAAGCACGACACGCAGCTTTGGACAGTAATGTTAACGCTGATGCTGGTCCTGGCTGGTCCACCAGACATCTGAGCTAGGTGAGTCCACTGGGCCGGCGCCAGTTCGTGCTAAAGATTGTGTGATTGGCGTGTAGTGGCTCGCTGGGGCGCCGAATTAATGTTCGCTCGCGTGTTGCCATTTAGCTGTTATTTGGCACCACAGCGAGCCACTAAGTGCCAATCACATAATATTTGGCGTGAACTGGCACCAACTGGCGCCGGCCCAGTGGACTCCCAGCATAAGGTCAGCATGCTACTGTGCTTGGTATGAACCAGTGTACCATCAACATGCAACTGGCGTGTTTACTTTCATGTCATTTAGCTAAATAATAGCTGTTGCTATTTGCTTTGTATTGTGGCTTCCGCTATGATTGACAACATATTCAGAGTCCCGATAAGCGTTCATTACCAGTCCTCCCATCAATGAAAAAGTCTCTTTTTAGTTTGCTTTGCCCGGAGCCTTCTAGCATCTCCTAGTGGCAGCAATCGATATTTTCATGGGCCTTCAGCTTGTTTGTTGCCTTGCTTTTTATTACAGTTTTAGCCTTTGGAACATTTAGACATCATTCGATCCATGATCAAAGTACCCTGACTTCATACAGGACCCCACAATGAAAGGTTAAGATCTGAGTTTATATGAGTTTAGACAATGGTAGTAGGAACTGGATAACTGAACGGCAGAGTGGTTAGCACGTAGGCCACACATTCAGGAGGTCGGGAAGACCTGGGTTCAAATCAGTCCAGGGCCTCTCGCCCAAAGACAGCTGGGATAGGCTCCAGCTGACCCTAGTGGGGATCAGCGCTAGAAAATGGATGGATGATTGAGGTGAGACCCCACACTAATTAATATCCTGCCTTATTAGAGAAATCACCGTACCTCCAATTGATCTCTGGGACCACAAACTCAAGGGTCTCAGAATGAATTTGTCAGCCATCGATTCCTGCGGCTTATTAAAGCAACGAGTATCTGACTAGACAGGGAAAATATGAAAACAGGATTACCAGGAAAGAGTTCAGGAAGGGGGGGTATTGATTGGCTCAAGGAGTCAGCTTTATAGATTCCACCAGAGAAGCAGGATTTCATATGCAGGGTTGGCTTCAATTTATGG
This sequence comes from Doryrhamphus excisus, assembly GCF_037039965.1. Classification (NCBI taxonomy): domain Eukaryota; kingdom Metazoa; phylum Chordata; class Actinopteri; order Syngnathiformes; family Syngnathidae; genus Doryrhamphus; species Doryrhamphus excisus. The sequence continues at coordinate 313,507 of NC_136373.1, read as the reverse complement.
CAAAATATACTGAGGAGTTACAAACTCAGTAGTGCAGCAGACTGTGGTGCATTCAGGGGCGCTCCTAAACACAACATGGGCTCTACCTACTGCCGGGATGAGGCTAGGAAGATGGATTGTCTATAAGTATGAATGAGTGTACGTCTGGTTCTCTATATGTGCCCTCTTTTTGGAAGATAGCTGGGATAGGCTCCATCATACCCACGACCCGAGCGTACAAGCGGTACAGAAAATGGATGGATGGCATGAAAATCCCATGATTCCCCCTCCAGACGTTAATGTCAACTATTTTAATGCGAAATGGGAATTTGTGACTTTCTGATCAAATGTTAACATTCAAATAAAATATAACAAATAAAATATGTTGTCATTCATGTACCAATAGAAAAGTTGGCTGCATGAAATCGAGGTGTTTACGTATTTCCCCCAGTAGGTGGCAGTGTCGCCCTGTGTGACGACAAACCGGAAATAAAAAGTCAAGGAATTGCTTGGTTGTCCAGATTACGTACCTCAATTTTGTACCGTAACTGTAGGATTTCTATGCGACTCTTTTACTAAATATTTTCAATATTTTTACTTGAAGAGAGCCGCTTTAGTGGAGTGTGTTTTGCCTTTTGTGTAGGGCTACCCCTGGCGGAGCAGCGAGTCCATACAGTATCCATGCTAGCTTTGCTAGCTTTGCTAGCTGACCCGTTCAAAGATCCTTTTTGGTGACTGCATACGACCAGCAGATCTTTCCGTTCGGTGACCAGAATGTCGTTTGGCAGGAGAACATCGTGGGTTTGTCTTATTGCTGCTGCGGCGACTATAGTTTTGCTGAAAGCTGTTGGTGCTCAGGCAAAGGTAAATGGTGCACTTCCTGGTTCTAGCTCAGAAATAGACGTTTTGGTGCTAAACCATAACTAATACACATTCCGTTTATTGACATCAATAGCGTTTAGGGATATTCTTCCATGATTTGTACCTCCATAACTTTAGAGGTAGACGGGCTCAAAGAAAATAGCCCGACCTTCCAGTCAGTGATTATCATCTTGTAAATATTAGCTACTCAAATAACCTTTTGGATATTCGTGTTCCTGTACTTTAAATTGTCTTTATTTACAGTAGTCACTTTAAGGCTTTTTTTGCCAAAGAGAATAGAATAACTAAAGCATTGCAGCATGACAAATTGTCGTAATTGTGTTTTATTTCTGTTATGAAATGCTAGAACTTTGAAGACGTTCGCTGCAAGTGCATCTGCCCACCTTACAGAAACATCACCGGACACATCTATAACCGAAATGTCTCCCAGAAGGATTGGTAATCAAGAGCAATGTCATTGTTGTTCAACTTAATGGGGCGGCATCATCTTGGGCCTGTCGTCTCCGTAGCAACTGCCTCCATGTGGTGGATCCCATGCCGGTTCCGGGCCATGACGTGGAAGCTTACTGTTTGCTGTGTGAGTGCAAGTACGAGGAGCGAAGCAGCAACACCATCAAGGTCTCACTTCCTGATTGGACGACAAATAGCGCCGATAGTTTTGAAGTCAAGTTAAACTGCATTTTGTTTGCAGGTGACAATCATCCTCTACCTGTCTGTTGTGGGCGCACTCTTGCTGTACATGCTCTTTCTCCTTCTGGTTGATCCGCTCATCCGCAAGCGTGATGCCTACACCCAGCCTCTGCACAACGAGGAGGACTCCGAGGTATGTCCTATATGTGCGTTTCTTCCTTCTCCATATGACCTCCTGTTGTCTGGTGCAGGAGATGCGTCCGCAGGTGGACAGCAGCCAGGTGAGAGGCAACACAGTTCTGGAGCGGGTGGAGGGGGCACAGCAGCGCTGGAAGAAGCAGGTGCAGGAACAGCGTAAGACTGTCTTTGACCGCCATAAGATGCTGAGTTAAAGTGATGCTGATGTTGGATCTTCGTTATCATCTTCTCGCATGACCACTCTCGTCACCAGCTGCACTTTCTTCATTTCTCTGCATGCTTAGAACCGCTTGCTACATCGCGGCTCCAATATCATTCCCTGACTATTTTGAGGTTTTTCCAAAAATGATGACTGTTTTGTTGAGTCCTAAGACATTGAAAGTGGGGTTGTATCCAGCGTTGTGGTCATAAGCAACAGTAATGTTATGAGAAGTGTTAGACTACATTACCTTTCACACTGCATGGGGACTGGCTACTGAGCCACCACAGCTAAGCTGACGTGCCGATAGAGCGGGGGGGAGGTTATCCTCTCATTATGTGTGGAAGTGGTACTTTTTGGGCTTAGTAGTTAGCCTGGTAGCTTGCTATGCTAGTGACGGCTGTCTGTTATGTCTGCAATGATCCTGTTACAAGTCATCAACACGCTTTTTTATGGTCAAACTATGAAAATATTCAGTTTATTCATATCCTACTTCTTGGAAATTCACTCATTCTGGTTGGTTGTGGAACAAATTAACAGTGATAAATGAGGGACGACTGTAGTAGTAATTCTATGATGATTATGCCTTTCTCTGATGTTTCTTTGAGCAACGGGGTGTACAAAGTGTCTTTGGGGCATTCCCACCCCCCAATTTGAAATACTATCTACGTATTTATTTATCTATCTGTACAGAATGAATGTTGTTTCAAACAGCAGTGGATGTTTCAAATGCCTGCTTCTAATGCAGGATGAGGTTGGTGGTATTAAACTTAGCCGGTCCTGTGGCCCCATGGCAGAGTCCTGCACTCAGCTGCAATGAAAACCACAGCTACACTGTTACTAAAATCCACATCCACATTTGTACTAACATGCGATTCATAGCTTTCAAAATGAACACATGATAAAGTGTATGATTAGGTTTTAGTAGAGTGCATGTCAATTGACTGTCTTGTATTAAAACAGGAACCGGTCCTGATGTTTTATTTATAAGGAGTGCAACATTCCAATGCAAAGGGAGAGACTGATAAGGAAGCTCTTCCAGAAGAAGTTGTGAATGCTAAAAACTACTGCGCAATGTTCATGGCTAGCTAAAGTCACGAATTATAATTCATAAAAACAATCGGCAACAGTGTTTTTCATCTAGCAATTATTTGTGAAAAGGTATTGTTCTCGCCACTGTTTTGTATATATACTTATGTCACTGGAAGTGTGCATGTCTGTACATTCATCTTCATGCAAATAAGACTAAAATGGGTGACTGCAAATTGTTGGTGCTTCTACTTCTGTTTGTTTTACCAATGAACTGTTAGTGGATATTAGCGCTAGAGGGCGCCAAAGTACACGGCATGACTGACCATAGTCATGGTAGCTAAGGTACTTGGTCCCGAAGCCAAATTCACCTTTCCAGCAGCTCTGTAAAAATGTCATTCATTCATTTTCTACCGCTTATCCTCACGATGGTCCTGGGCGTGCTGGAGCCTATCCCAGCTGTTTTTGGGCGAGAGGCGGGGTACACCCTGGACTGGTGGCCAGCCAATCCCAGGACACAAACCACCATTCCGTTTTTTTCGGAATACCCGGAGAACATGCAAACTCCACACAGAGATGCCTGAGGTGGAATCGAACTGTGTGGCCTGCATGCTAACCACATGCTAAAAATGTCATAATAAACTTGTCTAAACACTGAAAAAAATCTAACAAACAAATCAAGATATAATGTAATAATATTATAATGAATAAAAAAGAATAAATCTAATATAAATATAATGAGAATAAATATACTATGCTGTATTATTCAATAACTGTATGAAAGTTGCCATCTGCTTGCCCTGGTTTATCTTGGTTTAATCTACTGCATGCTTGTATTAAGATGTGTCACTCATATGTTTAGCTATTTTTATTGTCATTCCACTGATTTAGAATCAATGTTGTTATATGAGCACCAATCTGCTATTAGTGTTTCGAATCTAAGAGGCTTCCCTGCGCTTGTATTATATGAATTCAACTCAAGTGTTCGCCCAACTTACATACAGTATAGTATAGTATGTATACTTATATACATATAGTATATAAGTGTGGCTAATCTTTGGAAAGAAGGTTTTGCTTTCTTCGCCAAGCCGTCTTTTTGGCGTTTTAAGGGACGTGCTTTGAGTCTGTAAGCAAGGGTCTGTGTTCAAGGTAGTGCTGTTACTTCACCAAGATGGACCCAGACCTGACACCGCTCTTCCACATTCTACCCCCCAAACCGTTTTTACCAACCCCAAGCATGGCTCGCCCCTGGTTGACTTTCTAAAAATAAAGTAGAGCAGGGCCAACTGCGCTTCCAGACACTTGGCCTGCGTAGGTTTTCCTGTCAGAGGTCCCCAGGCAGGAGGAGAGGGGCACTGAGGAGCGCGCTCGAGGAGCAGCAGGTCCTCACAACAAGGAGTTCCACTTATCCCCAGGTTGGACATTGTCCTGTCAGAGGACACATTCTCCAGGATTAAGAGCTTCTGTAGGAATCAGGATGGCGACCAACTCCGAGGCCGCCAAGCCGGTCATCATGAATGAAGATGAACTGAAGAGGAAGCAGCGGGAGAAGCTGAAGAAGCTGCAGGCCACGGGGGGCAACCCAAGACCCGCAAGGTCCCTCTTTTTCTTCACTCTTCGAAACCCCTTCCGTAAGGCCTGCATCAACATTGTGGAGTGGAAGTATCCTTTATATTGTACAGCTCTTCTTGTTCATCCTATTGGAGGAATAGACAATGTGTGAGCATCTTAAGAGCAGTTAGAAGGTTGTAGAACTTAAGAGCAGCTCCTGGCACGAACGCTGTGAATGTGCTGGCCACATCTCACCAAATGTGTGTTAATTTGGGATCTGAAGTGCAAAGACTTATTTGTCCGGCAGCTTGTGTCAAAGCCATGGTGGGATCATTTGCTTGGCCTGGGAAAACCAATCCATTGAATGCCTCTCTTCCTTTTCCTTTCCTGCGGAAATAATGTGTGTAAATACTTGCACTGTTTGAGGCTTGCAGCACAAGCTGACGCTTGGCCACTGAGTGATATTCCTGCTTTTATTTTAGCCCCGTCCACCTTTTCTATATTTTGACTTTACATACACAGATTGTGCTACCAAATTCCCCTCGGCCTCTTTATTGACACCTGTCCTGAACCCAGTCATGGGCTGTTTATATGGCACTCGTGTAATCACATTGGTATCTCGCTCTCAAGCACACAGTCACATGTAAGAGTAACAAAACATTACAAACATTTATTACAAATAACGTCCACTCTTGTCTGCTGCTAAGAGTAGCAGTAGATACAAGAAGGCAAACTTCAACAAAAAAACAACCCTGCTCATTTGGCCACGTGTGTTTGACTGCTTTGGGCATATTCCTGGTCCCTGCAGCTGTCCCGCTGCATCACAGGGAGACGGGATGCTGATCTGGCAGGGGAATTCCCTCACAGAGCCCCCCCTATGGGCAGGAATGGGGGAGCATGGGAGAGAATATTGCATGTACGCCGGCGTACCGATGTGGCACATTGATGGGCTGTTAAAGAGATGATGTTCCACCTGGACCTGGACAGCATTTGGTGTTGACCATGCAGGTCCTTTTGTCTATGGTGGGGTCTTTGTATTGTATCTGTCTATGGTGGGGTCTTTGTATTGTATCTGTCTATGGTGGGGTCTTTGTATTGTATCTGTCTATGGTGGGGTCTTTGTATTGTATCTGTCTATGGTGGGGTCTTTGTATTGTGTCTGTCTATGGTGGGGTCTTTGTATTGTATCTGTCTATGGTGGGGTCTTTGTATTGTATCTGTCTATGGTGGGGTCTTTGTATTGTATCTGTCTGTGGTGGGGTCTTTGTATTGTGTGTCTATGGTGGGGTCTTTGTATTGTATCTGTCTATGGTGGGGTCTTTGTATTGTGTCTATGTTTTTTCTTTTTCTTTTCATCATCAATCATCTTTGAGCAATAATCCTGAGCTTCCTCATCCAGAACCTTTGAGATCATCATTTTACTGACCATCTTTGCCAACTGTGTAGCTCTGGCCGTGTTTCTCCCCATGCCTGAAGAAGACAGCAACAACACCAATTTAAACTTGGTAAGTAAGAGTGATTCCCCATTTGGGACTCCAGTGAACGAATCATGTCCTGAACTGAAGGATGAGGGTGGTTGGGAAGTATTTTATTCCTTTTCTCTGGCTTGTCGTCCTGAAAGGGTTTGGGTATACATAGCAACATTTTTATTGTGTGTATTTCATCCAGCTACTCTTACCGACGCTGTTAACCAAATAAGAATACAATACACAAGCCAAGCCAGGAAATCAAACCACACCAAAGCTTAAACTCCTACAGTTAATACAACAAAAACATGTCTCCTAACACCTCTCACTAAATGATGCTTATATTTCCCGCCTGTTCAATAAGCTCCAATATTGTTTGGCTCCCAGGATATTTGCCTCTCACTGTGGCTGTGTTTACACACTGCAGGTAGTTTATGTGTGTGCATGCTGCAAATATTGGATGTTGGTCAGATGATGGTCAGACTGTCCCATGGAAGCCTGGCGGCTAAGCCTCGATATGAAGACATGGCACTGCTTGCTCGCCACCGTCACAATACGCAAATGTATATCAACACATGGACGACCTTATCCAGTATTAGTCTTGGGTCCATAACAGCTTGACCCAATTGGCAAAAGTCAACTGGCACTTTGTCACACACCCGCCGAGGTGAGCAATGTAACAGGAGATGGCCGACTTCACGCTGTGGTTGCTTTTAGGTGATCTGCACACAAACAGCAAATACTAAGTAACGGCACAGAAATATGAACCATGTCTTATTATTTTCCTTATTTCCATCTTGAAGAGCACAGTGAAAATAGATGAGATAAATAGATGAGATATCAGACGTAGAAGCTTAAGCCTCATTTCTGATTCAGCAACTAAGACAAATGTAGGAACTGAATTGAACTTAAAGGGGACCTATTTTGCTTTTTCCACTTTTCCGACCTATAAATGTAGTTAGAATGTTTTATTCTGGTGTTAAACCATGCCAAAGTTTCACATGAGGTTTGCGTATTTGGAAGTGAGCCCTGAAACAAGTTTGGGATGGCTCAGAACGCTCGGTTTCAAAAGGCGTGGTTAACCTGCCCCTTTGTGATGTCACAATTGACCAGGGTAGTAAATGATTTTCTATCTAAATGACCTTAGATAACATTTAGTAGTAAGACACCAGACACTCTGCAGCAGAGGCGGAGAATTGCACACCATCTGATATTTGATTTACAGTAAATATAGGCAAGGTTTTATCAGAACCATGAATGCAGACCACAGTGTGACTACCTACTGAACTATCTTACATTATCTCTACAATGTCATTTCTTAAAACCTCTTTAATTGTTTAATTGTTTGTTTTGAAAGGTACCAATTGACTGTGTTTTTCTGCAGGAAAGTCTGGAGTACATATTCCTGATCATCTTCACCTTAGAGTGCTTCCTGAAGATAGTGGCGTACGGGTTTGTGTTCCACGAAGGTGCTTATTTACGAAATTGCTGGAACATATTGGATTTTGTCATCGTCTTCATGGGGTAAGAAGAACTATGATGAGAAAGAAAACAGCAGTTTGCTCAGAGAGCGCTTACGGCTGATGTCCTCCTCCAGTCTGGTCACCTTCGCCTTGGATACCATCAATATGATATCAGGCGTTCCACTGGAGAAAGGAGGAGGCTTTGACATGAAGGCACTGAGAGCCTTCAGGGTGCTGCGGCCCTTACGGCTCGTCTCTGGAGTCCCCAGTACGAGCCTGTTCCCTCATCCAAGCAAGTTGATTAGCTGTGATGCTACAGGAGGAGAACCATGTTGTGTCGTTTTCATGTAGGCCTGCAGGTGGTGATGAACTCCATCCTCAAAGCCATGCTTCCTCTACTGCACATCGCCCTGCTGGTCTTCTTATTGGTCACCATCTATGCCATCATGGGCCTGGAGCTCTTCAAGTGCAAAATGCATAAAACCTGCTACTACACGGGCACAAGTAAGATGCGTACCTGGAATGTTTCTGAACTGTTGTGGTCAATTAAGTCACGTGTTCCTCTCCTTGGCCCGCAGACATCTATTCAACAGCAGAGGGGGAGATGCCAGCGCCCTGTGCTCAGGCGGGCAATGGACGTCGCTGCATCATTAATGGCTCGGAGTGTCGACCTGGCTGGGAAGGTCCGAATAATGGCATCACCCACTTTGATAACATCGGCTTCGCCATGCTGACCGTCTATCAGTGTATTACCATGGAAGGATGGACCAAAGTTCTCTACTGGGTTGGTCATCGCTTACTTCATGGGTTTAATGTGCAATGCCGCCCCTTGTTGAACACACCAGTTGGCAAAGGGCCCCCAAAAAGTATAAAAATAGCTTTTCTTTGGTCCCCACAGCTGTAATATGGATGGGTGTGGCTCCAATTAAAATTCATCTTAGGGCCCCAGTTTGGCCAGGGGCCAAATAAATGCTTATGTGTTGCAGTAAATATAAACTGTAGCTGTATAAATATTACATATACTGTGTGTATATGTATGTATGACCTGTCTTTTAGATCAACGACGCCATAGGGAATGAATGGCCGTGGGTCTATTTTGTTCCCCTCATTCTTCTGGGCTCCTTCTTTGTCCTCAATCTGGTTCTGGGCGTGCTCAGTGGGTACGCTAACTCCGTAGATACTTATTGCATACTGTCCACTTCACTCTTTGAAGTGAACAATATTTTTAAAACGATTCTCCTTTGCCAAGAGAGTTCACCAAAGAACGAGAGAAGGCCAGGTCACGAGGAGAATTCCAGAAGTTGAGGGAGCGTCAACAACTGGATGAGGACCTTCACGGCTACATGGAATGGATCACTCACGCTGAGGTCCTGGATGCTGACAGAGAGGGCAAAGGTCAGTGTTACAATGCTGGTTTCGGGGTGCAGAATGATCCGAAATAAAGAGTTAGCTACCTGGAAATTGAGATGAAGTGCTATGAACGTTTAGCACTCAAACATAATCAATACTTCAACGCGTGGCTGTTATTCTTTGTCAGGTCTCCTACCTCTGACCAGTGGAGAGTCTGACACCGACAGCCTGTTGGACCTGGAGGGCAAGAGTCGAGTGATCTACTATTAGTGAGTCTGCCCCCCCCCCCCCCCCCCTTGTGCATACGTGCAACAGTAGCTTGGCTCTGTAACCAACATCGTTTGTCCGTCCAGTCGCCTGGCCCGTCGCTGGAACCGATTCTTCAGGATGAAGTGTTTGGTTTATGTGAAAACCAGAGCATTTTACTGGCTGGTGATGTTTCTGGTTCTCCTTAACACACTGACCATCGCAACAGAGTACCACCATCAGCCCCTTTGGCTCACATCCCTTCAAGGTTCTGATGACAACCTTGGACGTTTTACCCAAAGCATCTTCATTCAAATGCTTTTTCATCTCAACAGATGTGGCAAGCCGCGTCCTCCTGGTGCTCTTTGTCATCGAGATGTTCGTGAAGATGTACGCGCTGGGCCCCAGGGCGTATTTTATGTCGCTCTTCAACCGTTTTGACTTCTTCGTGGTGATGTGCGGCATCCTGGAGATGATCATGCTGTCGGTGGGAGAGGTGACCCCTTTGGGTTTCTCTGTGCTCAGGTGTATTCGCCTTCTGAGGATCCTCAAAGTCACAAAGTGAGTTTTAAAAGAAAGCTTATCGTAGTAATTCCTGGATATGCACATATTTCCCCGATTACACTACTGTCATCTACTAGGACAATTAGACATACATCAGTAACATTATTGCCTTACTTGCAGAATAAGTCAAAAATGGAAAATATAAATATTTACAAGAAAGGAATAGCTTATTTGTTATGTTGGATCCACTAAAGGGGGCCTATTATGCTCACGTTTGGCCTTTTGTAATGAGTTGTGGACTCCTATAGAGCAGCTACACACAATAACCAGCACAGAAAGCTTTCTAGTTCTTCCAGAATCTGTGACATCACCAAGGGACAGTTTAACCACGCCTTTTGAAACCGAGCGTTTTGAGCCATCCCAAACTTCATTTGGGGTTCACTTCCAAATGTGCAAACCTCCTTATCTGAACCTTTGGTATGGTTTAACACCAGGATCCAACATTCCAACTACATTTATAGGGCAGAGGAGTGGAAAAAGCAACTTTTAAGTCATGTTGCATCAGTTAATAATAATAATAACCGGGTGACATCTTTATCTTCCTTTTGTCGAAACTCCTTTGCAGGTATTGGACCTCTCTGAGTAACCTTGTAGCCTCGCTCCTCAACTCTGTTCGCTCCATCGCCTCCTTGCTCCTTCTCCTCTTCCTCTTTATCGTCATCTTCTCCCTGCTCGGCATGCAGGTATTTGGAGGGAAATTCAACTTTCCCGACCACAGGCCCAGACGGAGCAACTTTGACAACTTCCCTCAGGCCCTCATTAGCGTGTTCCAGGTGAGATGTCTCCTTGAAGCTCTTTGAATCGATGGAGAAGTCTGGTGAAGTCCATAGGTAGAGCATGTTTGGATGTGCTGTCCCACCCTTCGCTGTGTCCCAGATCCTAACAGGGGAGGAATGGACCGCCATCATGAACAACGGCATCATGGCCTACGGCGGACCGGTCTTCCCTGGCATCCTGGTTGCGATATACTTCATTGTCCTCTTCGTCTGCGGAAACTGTATCCTATGGTAGAAACCTCCCTGTGGGATCATCGGGAAACTGCAGTAGATGCCAAGGTTCATGTTTTCCTGAGCTCCGTGCATCCAGACATTCTTCTCAATGTCTTCTTGGCCATCGCAGTCGACAACCTGGCAGAAGCTGAGAGTCTGACCTCCGCTCAGAAAGAGAAAGCGGAGGAGAAGATGAGGAGAAAGCTGCTGCGGTAAATGAACGAGCAAAAAAGTATGAAGGACATGAATGGATAACGTGTTTCCTTGTGGCCTGCAGGTCCAAAATGCCTGACAAGACAGACGAGGAGCGAGAGAGAATCTCCAAGAAACTGGCGGAGCAGAGAGCCAAGATGGAGGGCATGCCCACCACAGCCAAGGTTCCTCTACATATCCCACCTGGGCTTTATTCACACTCCATTTCTTAACATTGTACTTTATCAGCTGAAAGTTGATGAGTTTGAGTCCAACGTCAATGAAGTGAAAGACCCCTTCCCCCCCGCAGACTTCCCAGGTGACTTCTTGTAGTCTTCTTATGAAGCTTCCACACCACCAACTATTATTACTCTATTGGAATCAGGTGACGATGAAGAGGAAGAGCCTGAAATCCCCATCAGCCCTCGGCCCCGACCCATGGCCGACCTGCAGTTGAAGGAGGAAGCCGTCCCCTTGCCTGAAGCCAGCTCCTTTTTCATCTTTGGCCCCCAGAACAAGTCAGCAAATGGCTTTTTGTATGCGGTTGGTCCTTGGCTGTCCTCCAGGCCCTACATTCTTCTTGCTGGTTCCAGGTTCCGAAAACTGTGCTACAAGATCATCAACGCCTCCTCCTTCACTAACCTCATCCTGCTCTTCATTCTGCTGTCCTCCATCTCCCTGGCAGCGGAGGACCCCATTGACCCCAAATCATACAGAAACCAGGCGAGGAGCCGCACCAATGTTGATGTTACCATGGCGTATTCCATAGAAGGCCTAACCACGTCTGGCATCTTGTCCTGCAGATCTTAGCCTATGCTGACATTGTCTTCACCACCGTGTTCACCATTGAGATTGTACTCAAGGTAACTAAAGTATACAGTATACAGTATATATATATATACATATATACATACGTATATCATAGCTGCATGGAATGCACAGGCGGGACATGACTGAATAAAGGCTTAGTGGATGACTGGATCTACCAGTACATGGTTGGAATTATGGATAATAAACATAGAAAAAAATAATGTCACAATTTGATGACTGTATTTCCTGGCATTAAATGCAAAGTCTTGACTTCCTAAATAATAGATGACCGTTTATGGAGCGTTCATGCACGAGGGGTCCTTCTGCCGCAACTCCTTCAACATCCTGGATCTGATCGTGGTTGGAGTCTCCCTGCTCTCTATGGGAATGGAGTGAGATACCTTTGGGATTACCACGCTTTTCCTTCCATTGGGAAGATTGGGACTACGTCTCGAGCTGTTTCTATCATGCGTTGCCTGCAGATCCAGTGCCATCTCTGTGGTGAAGATTCTCAGGGTGCTGAGGGTGCTGAGGCCACTCAGGGCCATCAACCGAGCCAAAGGCTTAAAGGTGCATCCATATTGACATAGCACACCACTATTGGAAGGTATGCTCCTTCCCTGTTAACCTCAGCCCTGTGTGCAGCATGTGGTCCAGTGTGTGTTCGTGGCCATCAAAACCATTGGCAACATTGTCCTGGTCACCATGCTGCTCAACTTCATGTTTGCCTGCATCGGAGTGCAACTTTTCAAGGTTGGTGGCACCACACACTTTGGACTAAGGGTGAATATTATTGATATGTTATTGATATTGAATATTTGATTTGACCGTAGGGGAAGTTATACAGCTGCACGGACCCATCCAAAATTACAGAGGAGGAATGCCAGTAAGACAGTACAGCCGCATAGTGCACATCTAGGAAAACACATTCCCAACACCGACTGCTGTCTTTAATGTTTAAGGGGAGTCTTCTTGAAGCACATGGAGAATTCCCTGCAGGACACGGTGGTGGCCAAACGGGAATGGCTCAACAATGACTTCAACTTCGACAATGTGCTCTACGGCATGCTGGCGCTCTTCACCGTGTCTACGTTTGAGGGTTGGCCAAAGTAAGTACTGTGTACAGTATGTACAGTGTGTACAGTATGTACAGTATGTACAGTATGCGTGTGACAGATATGACACATTGCATGTCGTGATGATAGGAACTCGTTAGGGAAACTCACTAGTTTGATCTTCTCACCAACACCAACCTGTCCCCAGACTCTTGTATCGAGCCATAGATTCAGACCAAGAAGACATGGGGCCGGTCTTCAACAACCGCGTGGACGTGTCCGTCTTCTTCATCGTCTACATCATCCTCATTGCCTTCTTCATGATGAACATCTTTGTGGGTTTCGTCATTGTCACCTTCCAGGAGCAAGGAGAGCAGGAGTACAAGAACTGTGAGCTGGACAAGAACCAGGTGAGCATTGTGACCATTTGGATTTATTCCTGAAGAATGACCATCGTCTTCATGATGATGATGTGCACATCTCCATCCACTGTAGCGCCAATGTGTGCAGTATGCCTTGAAGGCCCGACCCCTGAGGTGCTACATCCCCAAAAACCCGTACCAGTACAGGGTCTGGTACATCGTCACGTCCTGCTACTTTGAGTACCTCATGTTCTTCCTCATCATGCTCAATACTTTGTGTCTGGGGGTGCAGGTAGGTCACGTTGCCTACTAGAAACACAACGAGCAGTATCCCAAATATTTGTGTTGGGATAGCATTAGCTAGGGCTAGCTTAGCTTCGTGCTTTAGCTTCGTGCTTTAGCTTTGTGCTTTAGCTTCGTGCTTTAGCTTCGTGCTTTAGCTTCGTGCTTTAGCTTCGTGCTTTAGCTTCGTGCTTTAGCTTCGTGCTTTAGCTTCGTGCTCGGATGAATGAATGAATTTGACTGTCAAGATGGAGGATTTTATCCGAGCGCAGCAGAAGGTGATCAGACCTTGTAGGTTCCAGGGAAGTCCACCTTGATTGGCATCTCTGAGCCGTGAAAGCGGACACGCCTGTGAGAGGTGGTCTTTAGCGGTGTGAACGCAGCATCTTCACGCTACTTTCTGTCCTGTCGTTTGTGGAACAGCACTGTAACCAGTCAGACCATGTGACCAAGCTGTCGGACATTCTCAACTTGATCTTCACTGTGCTCTTCACGGTGGAGATGATTCTCAAGCTCATGGCCTTCAAAGCAAAGGTAAACCTTGGTGGGAAACACCCGTCAACTGGACCTTCTCTCACTGTGGTCTTCTGTCCGGGCAGGGCTACTTTGGAGACCCCTGGAACGTGTTTGACTTCATCATCGTCATCGGTAGCGTTGTAGATGTCATCCTCAGCGAAGTGGACGTGAGTACCGACCACACGGCCTTCTGATGGAATGTTCACCTGAGGAGTTGATAAGAGCGTCCCTGGCGGGGGACCCCCAGCATCCAGACCGTAGACCATAACTAATGTATGTATCCGATGCTCCGACCAGACACGTATAACCGTGGCCCAGAATGGTGCCAGCACCGCTAGCTCGCCCAACACGGTCAGTACCGTCATTGGCCATCTCCGACGCCACCGCCATCCTTCTGTCTTCTGTCGCCCTCCTCTGCAGAAGCACGCCATGATTGACACTTTCTCTCATCCGGAATGATTTTCACGTGTTGCTTGGACTTTCTCAGGTTGCCACGCTTTTCCCTCATCTTGGCCCACAAACACACGCCCTCCGGCAGGTGGCCACGCTCCGGTGCCGCCTCTTTCACACCCTCCTTCCTTCCACGCTTGGTTGCTTTTTACTCTCAAACGCTGCTTGGTACTCTCCGCCATCTCACTTGACCTCTGCTTGTCCTTCACAGACCGCCCTGGCCGCCAGTGGGGGGCTCTACTGTCTCCAAGGCTGTGCGGTAAATATCACGCTACCGCCTTGCGTTGTACAGCATGTTTTGTCGTGGGCAGCGTTCTACTTCCTGGGTCTTCCTGCGTCTTCCTGTGTCTTCCTGTGTCTTCCTGCGTCTTCCTGCGTCTTCCTACGTCTTCCTGTGTCTTCCTACGTCTTCCTGTGTCTTCCTACGTCTTCCTACGTCTTCCTGTGTCTTCCTACGTCTTCCTGTGTCTTCCTACGTCTTCCTGCGTCTTCCCGCATCTTCCTGCGTCTTCCTGTGTCTTCCTACGTCTTCCTACATCTTCATGTGTCTTCCTACGTCTTCCTGTGTCTTCCTAAGTCTTCCTGTGTCTTCCTAAGTCTTCCTGCGTCTTCCTACGTCTTCCTGTCTACGTCTCATTTCATTTTTCTAATAGCATAATCTTGTGTATTAGAGTATGCATGTGTCATAGAATATTGATTGATTGATACGTAGACTTCCTTTCTATCGATCTCATTTATGTTTAATACGTCATCTTGTGAAAGAACACCACCACGTACATCCATCCCACACTGGAGTCCTTTTCTCTTCATCATCATTCCTTCTCCAACTTTCCCAAATGATTACTTCCACAATTCCTTAGCAAATGTTTAGAGGAAAAAGTGGAAGCTGTCAATCATTCATTGCGATACGAACTCTAACTAAGTCATGGTAAACCATAACCAAAGCATGTGGTCCATGTCTGGTCTGCTAAGTGGATACCATTTTATTAACTGGAGACCAGTGGGCTCCACCACTCCTACAAAATAAAATGGACAACTTTTATTTTCATATTCACTTTTATTTTCATATTCACTTTTATTTTCATATTCACTTTTATTTTCATATTCACTTTTATTTTCATTTCCAGCCAAACACACAAATATTCCATTTCCCATTTTCCTTCTCGTGTTTTAATCGGAAAGGTGCTTTGCCATTCGGCTCCTGGATGTATAACCATCTCTTCTACGTTTTGCAGGACACGAATCCCATGCAAGCCATCGCAGTAAGCATCCACATGGCCATCATCATCATCATCATCATCATCATACTCTTATGGTCCTCTCATCTCCTGGACATGGAATTATTCTCCTCTTGTCCCCAGGCCTCGGAAAACGCCTCCGTTTCCATCACGTTTTTCCGACTCTTCCGTGTCATGCGCCTGGTCAAGCTACTGAACCGTTCCGAGGGCATCCGCAACCTCCTGTGGACGTTCATCAAGTCCTTCCAGGTCTTGGTCACGGTGGACATTACCACATCCGATTCCACAAACGGGCTGACTGGCTCTTCTTCTCTGGTGTCTTCAGGCTCTTCCTCACGTGGCTCTGCTCATTGTGATGCTCTTCTTCATCTACGCCGTCATCGGGATGCAGGTATGGATGCTCTCCTCCAGCTTCCACGCCTGATGGTGCTCACCATGGAAGCTCAGGGCCACCATGGCATCCTTTCAGATTTTCGGGAAGATAGCCTTGGTGGATGGCACGGAAATCAACCGCAACAACAACTTCCAGACGTTCCCCCAGGCGGTTCTCATGCTATTCCGGCAAGTTCTCCATCAAAGCTCCTGGGTTCCACAACCGAGGCCAGATCTCACTGTGGTTTCCATCTGCAGGTGTGCTACTGGAGAAGGATGGGAGGAGGTCATGATGGCTTCCATGTACGGGAAGAAGTGTGACCCCAAGTCCGACTTCCTGCCCAGGGAGGAGTACACTTGTGGCTCCAACTTCGCCGTCTTCTACTTCCTAAGCTTCTACTGTCTCTGTGCCTTCTTGGTCAGCATCTCCAGTACTTCCACCGTACATCTCCTGCTTGCCCGCTCTTCATTCTGTGTGGCCTCCTCCTGCAGATCCTCAACCTGTTTGTGGCCGTCATCATGGACAACTTTGATTACCTGACACGGGATTGGTCCCTGCTTGGTCCTCACCACCTGGATGAGTTCAAGAAGATCTGGGCTGAATATGACCCAGAGGCCACGTAAGCCACCATGCTCTTCATCAGGTGGATGCTAGCATCTCTGAACCAGCAGACAGCAGGAAGGACGCAGAACTTGGAGTTGTTCCTTGCTCTGTGCCTTATATGAAATATGGATTATCAACGCGTTGGTCTGGAATACTTTTCATATTTAATAATTCATATTAACCTGCTTTTCTTTCCTTTGGTCCACGAATGGTTAGTTTGATTGGAGGACGTCGTTTTGATGGACTGGTTGATGATGAGCATCAGCTGGCGTGTGGAACATAAGACGCTTGACCAATAAGACGCTTTTGTGATGTCACAGAGGGAGAATCAAACATCTGGATGTGGTGACGCTGCTACGACGCATCCAGCCTCCTTTGGGCTTCGGCAAGTTCTGTCCTCATCGAGCAGCTTGTAAGGTAAGATGACGGACAGCCAAAGTCCCCCCCCACCCCCCACATTGGATGCAATGTAAGCCGCATTTCTCCAACGATGCCAATCCTGCAGCGTTTGGTGGGCATGAACATGCCCCTCAACAGCGACGGCACCGTCACCTTCAACGCCACCCTCTTCGCTCTGGTCAGGACGGCGCTGAAGATCAAGACGGAAGGTGGAGCTCAGCCGTTTGTCTTGTTGTGCTGAGTCGGCGTACGTTGACGGGAATGTCGTCTTCCCACCAGGAAACTTTGAGCAAGCCAATGAGGAGCTCAGAGCTATCATCAAGAAAATCTGGAAGCGCACCAGCATGAAGCTCCTGGACCAGGTCATCCCCCCGATAGGAGGCGAGTGCTCCGATGGATGGAACCTCTCCTCCTGAGCTTGTTCATAATTCCTCTTTCCCGGTTTTCAGATGATGAGGTCACCGTGGGGAAATTCTACGCCACGTTCTTGCTTCAGGATCATTTACGGAAGTTCCTGAAGCGTCAGGAGGAATACTACGGCTACCGGCCCACAAAGAAGAACGCCTCAGGCCCTGAGATCCAAGTAACAGACCTTCTTCACTCATGTTGTCTTCTCTGTTGATCTTCTAGTTATGTTCCTCCTTGTAATCCTCAGGCCGGTCTGAGGAGTATCGAGGATGAGGCGGCTCCGGAAATGCACAGGGCCATTTCTGGAGACCTGCAGAATGAGGAGGAGATGGACAGAGCGATGGAGGACGCTGGAGAAGAGCTTATTTACCAGGTGAGGAGCACGGCAAAATATGGTGAAAACAGGAAGTGAGAACGAAGTGATGCCGATGTCGTTCCAGCGTACGCATGGCTTGTTTGGGAATCGCGTGGAGTCTTTCTCGGCTGACAATAGCGACACCCAGTCCCCGCACATGACCAACCAGAGGCCCCTCAAGTTCTTGGAAAACCATCCCGAGTCCTCCGTTGAGGATCCCATTGCAGACTTCCTCCCCAGCACGGCACCCAAAGACAACACCAACAACAACGCCTTTGCAGAGTAAAGCACAGCCGTGGCGCCCACGCGCTGCTGGGGGCGTGTCTGACGGCGGCGCCTTCTTGTCTTTCAGGTTTTCGTTGGAAAGAGAAGGCAGTCCAGAAGAGTTGGATGGTCCCGGTGAGGATCCAGACCCAGGTACTGTCCACGCTGCGGGGCTTGGTCAGTCCAGGTTGTATCTGCCACCAACATCCCGTTGGTTCGTTTGGAAAGTTTCTATGATCAAAATGTCCGTAAAAACGAGACTTAGTGATCCGGACTTCGGTTCATACCGCTTCTCTACCCGCCCGTCCCTTCATGGGGGCACGGCGCTTCGAGAAGCAAACATTGGACCACCAGCTAAGGGTCTGAAAATAGGCTGCAGAAACCCGTCCAGATACGGCATGTCTTTACTGCATGTCTTTACTTGCTTCTACTTGCTGCACAAAACCCAATGAAATATCATTTGTCCTTCCCTAAGACAACCGCCACTCCTGGACCTTCCCAGGGAGGACGGACGCTACGCAGGTAATATTTGACAAGAAACCAGAGCCCGGCACTGTGGGCCCCATTCTTTGCTCAGTTGGGCTTTTCAGATTACGGTTAGCGTTCTTAGCGTTAGCGTTCTTGCTATGATGGGGACACGCTAGGGATTATCATTGACGTTGTTTGTGAGGCTAACCTTTTGTGGGTTTTTTTGCAGTTCCCTTATAAGCCGAGGCTCAGCGACAGTCCAAACGGCAGCTCCCATAGTGCCGCCGCCCACCTTTTCCAGGAGGTAAGATCATCTATTTCATGGACCTGTCAATGGACTCGACATTGCATATTGCGACACAGGAGACGGTGGACGCCGTGCACACAACACTAGAAGACATGGAAGACGTAGCTCGGGCTCTCCTCAACCAGCGCCCCAGCCGCGTGGCCCCCGTCAAAAAGAAACGCCCCGTCCCTGTGCCTCCTTGCCCCCAGGCTGTGGCATCCAGGGACCCAGAGCGGCCGGACCCGGCTGTGAGGAGGAAGAGGCGCCCTGGTCCTCCAGCTTCCTCTGCTCATGTCCAGACTAGAACGGAGCTGCCTGGGGCCGATTATAACGTTTAGAGGTCACATGGTTTTTAAAATAGATTTTTATTTGAGAAGGTGAGCACATCCTGATGGTCTGAAAGGCAGTTGAGAGACAACATGTTGTACTAATTACTAAAGGATGAAATACTGGAATTGGAAGTAACTGCAAGTACAAATTACTATCGATAAAAACATTTGTATTAAAAGTTAAAGGACAAAATGTGATTCATCCTAATTCCAATATTTAATCAAGTGTAAATAATGGATGAAAGCGCTGGTGAGTGAAGGTAACGCTTTAAAATGGACGGCCCCCTGCGGGCTACGCTCGTGTAACGTGAGCCCGTCTATTAATAGTCCTGCCTAGCTGAGCAGTCCGCTTATGGCCTGGAATGTCATGCAGTATCCCGGGTGGGCGGCTTGTATTCAACTAAAAGTGTTGTTAAGCTCTGGGATTTAAACACATACAATCCAATAAAAACTTGAATCTCAAAGTAAACATTAGCAAAGACCTTAAATAATTCAAACTGTATTTATTGAAAGCGGACGAATGAATAAAAGAGCACAGAGCTGACTCGTATAGACCTGACTCACATAGACCTGACTCACATAGACCTGCCTCACATAGACCTGCCTCACATAGACCTGCCTCACATAGACCTGCCTCACATAGACCTGCCTCACATAGACCTGCCTCACAGAACTACACACTAGTCACAATAAAACAACAAAATGCTAAATGTACATTTTAGGAATAGGCACATCCTGGGGGGGGGGGTCCCATGATGTGTCTGCTTAAAAAAAAATGTGGTATTCAATACTCAATGACATGTACATACTGTATATTGTGGCTATCGCTGTTTACAGGACAACCCTAAACTACCAAAAAAGATTGTATTCCCTAATATCAAATCATATCACAGGAGCGATCAAAGAAGGAAACGATGGAGGAGAGGAATCAGGGAATGGACCTTTGACCGTGGAACTTCTTGGTCTTGGTCTTCTTATTCGTTGGGGTTTGGGTTGGCGTCGGGATACTGGGAGAGGTCAAAGGTGAGCACTTTGCTGATGACACAGTCTCCTTGCTGTGGGTGGGAAAAGAGGAGAGATGATTAGCGGGGGGGCATCAACCCCGTTCATTATGAAGCCTTAAGGTGCCAATTCTATGTTTCTGGCCATGTGACAAAAGAGGAAATGGTTCATATTGTCAATAATTGTATCGAGCAATAAAGTGAACGAAGCATGGGCCCTCTAATCTAAGAAATTCATTTATCATCTAAGCCTTAAATGAGGGACATCTGGATGATGATGATGATGACGTCAGACGGATATCCGTATCGGCTAATACTCAAGCTGCAATATCGGAAGTGAAAGGCTGTGCTGATTTGTGCCAGTTGGTTCAGGATTAGGTTGGATGAGGTTGGATAAGGACACGTGGCTAAAAGGGAGATACGCACCTCCGGATAAACACCAATGAGGGAGTCCGCCTTGGTGTAGAACTCCTCCTTCAGGGAGATGACGATGGCCTGGAAGTTCTGGACTGACTGGTCTTTGATATAATTGGCCACCTGGGAAGGGAAGACAGGACTTTGCAATGAGGGCTGCGGGAAGAACCGGATGACCACTGGGGAGGGTCCAACACTCGCATGGGGACGCACCTTGCCGATGTTGGTGTTGTCAAGCGCAGCGTCAATCTCGTCAAGGACAAAGAAGGGGGCGGGTTTGTAGCTGAGTAGATATGTCAAGCAGTAGTAAGTCAAAATGTTGCATACATAGCCATGCATACATAACCATGCATACATACATAGCCATGCATGCATACATAGCCATGCATGCATACATAGCCATGCATACATACAGAGTCATGCATACATACAGAGTCATGCATACATACATAGTCATGCATGCATACATAGCCATGCATGCATACATAGCCATGCATACATACAGAGTCATGCATACATACAGAGTCATGCATACATACAGAGTCATGCATACATACAGAGTCATACATACAGAGTCATACATACAGAGTCATACATACACAGTCATACATACACAGTCATACATACAGAGTCATACATACAGAGTCATACATACACAGTCATACATACAGAGTCATACATACAGAGTCATACATACATACAGAGTCATACATACATACAGAGTCATACATACATACAGAGTCATACATACATAGACTCCCCCATGTAATGTTGTGTCACCTGTGAATAGCAAAGAGCAGAGCCAAGGCCGCCACGGTCTTCTCTCCTCCAGACAGGTTGTCCATGGGTCGAAACCTCTTTCCTGGGGCCACGCAGTTATAGTTGATGCCGTCCAGGTAGGGCTCCTCTGGGTTCTCCGGCCCCAGGAAGGCCTAGGAAACGATTGGGATGACAAACGTAGCGTTCCCTCAAAGCGAGGCTCATCCTGGACGTACCTGGGCGCTGCTGTTACGTGAGAGGGCCTTGTAGATCTCATCGATGTTTGTGGCGACAGACTCAAAGCAGGTATTGAAGCGATCGAAACGCTCCTTCTTGATCTGCTCGAAGGCTTGCTTGGCCTTCTTGGCCCTCTTGCGAGCAGCTTCAAACTCTGGGAGGGACAGAAGGTTGACATTGCCGCTTCCTCCCGTTGAGTCCGCCTCCGGTCTGCCGCAACTCACCGTCACTGGTTTCTTGGAACTTGTCCCTGACGCTCTCCAGCTTCTCCATGGCCTTCATGTTGGGGGCGCTGATTCTCTGCAAGATGCTCTGCTGCTCGTTCAGACGCTGCTGCAGCGTGTTGGTCTCCGCCTTGATCTCCTCCTCGGACAAGGCATCCTGCGGGGAACAAGCCGGACTCCTCATCCATGTGGTCACGGTCTACCACACTGGAGGACTACATTGTCTAGTGGCCACGGAAATGACACATGGAAAACCATGGAATGTTATCCTACAGGGATGTACCGTTTTTTAAACCACTATAGCGGAACGACTTTCCTCAGCACGAAATCTGACCAGAGGAGGGGAGGGAGTGGCATTTAAGACATGAAAGGAGGTTTGGCGTGGCGTGGCGTGGCGTACCTTGAGGTCTTCAGACAGATTGCTGTAGTCGATCTCAATGAGCGCCTCTTTAGCCAGGACGCTGCTGGAGGTCCTCTGGCTGCTGGACTCGTCGGTCTGAGAGCTCCCCTGAGAAGACGAGAGGGAGGGGGGCGTGGCTTGTCAGTCCATCCCAAAAGCAGGCAGCACCCGTGACGCACCCACGTACCTCCCCCTGGCTGATGTCGTCCATCGTCCCCGAGCGAAGAGGCAGCCTGATGTCCTGCATCTTGCAGGCCTGCAGCAGGTTGTGGCGGTCGCTGCGCTTCTGCTCCAGCTTCGTCTCGATGGCCGTCACTTCCTTTTGGAGCTGCGTCAACTCCCTGGAAGCAACGACAAGGACGCTTGGAGCGCGCAGAACCTTGGAAGAAGTGACATGTCGCTATTGCAGCCGCTCACTTGTTGGCACCGCCCAGTTTTTTGCGGATCTCCTCCATGTCGTGGTTCTTGTCATTGACTTCAGATTTCTTGGTGAGGTGCTGGTTCTTCAGGTCTTGGAGCTGCGCCATTGTCTCATCAATGATCTTCATGTGTCTGTGCTCCTCCTGAAGAGAGAAACCGAGACGTGAGCATGGACTGACTTGGACTGGCGGCCATCATTGATGATGTTCTCATCCATACCTTCTTCAGGCGTTCAATTTCAGCCTCGTCCTTCTTGACAGTCTGCTCCCACATCATGACCTTCTCCTGGTCCTCCTTGAGTTGGTTCTTCTCATAGTCCACCTGGATTCCCAGGCGGGTCTTCTGGGTCTCAAATTCCAGACTGAGACAACATCTCGTGTCAAATTGGACTTGTGAGAGAATTATGAGAAGAAAACAGAAGAACTCACCGCTTTTTGGCAATCTCATTCTGCCTCTTGACCTTCTCCTCCTCAAACTCTCTGATGTTCCTTACGCCAATCTCCTTGCAGAACTCCACAAACACCTCATCCTCCACCTGAACACCGTTGACGATGGTTACTGCATTGGCACGTACTTAGCACAGACAGCATCGAATGACTCCAACCTACCAGGTTCATGCGGTCTCGGAGGTCCGTGATTTCCCTCTCGCGGGACTGGATGATCCTCTTGATGTCATTGATGCGAGGACCAAAGTTGGCCAACTCGCTTTCCAGCTTAGACTTCTCCTGCAGGGCACGGAAGGACGTTTAGAGACAGGACTGCCAAGGAAGGAGGAGACAAAGGAAGGAGGAGATGTCAACAACCTGCATGTTGAGTGACAGGTGTCGTGTTTTGGTCTGCTCCAGGTCACTCTGAGAATACTTGAGTCTCATTTGAAGGCCGTGGGCCTGAGACTGGACCTGACGCAGCTCAGCCTCCTTCCTCTTGGCCTTCATTTGCTCCTGCAATG
Source organism: Doryrhamphus excisus (assembly GCF_037039965.1). NCBI lineage: Eukaryota > Metazoa > Chordata > Actinopteri > Syngnathiformes > Syngnathidae > Doryrhamphus > Doryrhamphus excisus. Next base: position 290,167 of record NC_136373.1, on the reverse strand, counting down.
TAAACACGGCATTAGTTGGCATTAGTTGGCATTAGTTGGGGTCAGAATGAACCAACGTTTTAAAGACAGAGCATCCAAATTACTTTGAGCTCATCCGTCAGTTTCTCTTTCTTCTCTTTGAGTTTGTCTACCGCTTTCTCATCCCAACGCCTGGCCTTGGCCTTCAGGTCGCTGGCTCCTCCAGAAATGACTCCGGATTTTTGGAAAAGTGTTCCATCCAGTGCGACAGTCTAGATGTGGCCAGAGGAGATAAACAAGAACATGATATCAGCACATCATATCAAATCTGAGTTTGTCATGCAGTCTTCCCTCCTTTATCGCGGGACAGGGTCCCAAAATAGGCCGCAGTAAGTGTAACCCCCTAAGTAGCCAACTTTTTTAACCCTGAATATTATAAATGTTTTTAAGGCTAAATTGGCCAACATTTTCTCCCATTTCTTTCAAAGTTCAACCCTTTTTTCAATTTCAATAATCAACCTACGGGTCCGACACAAGAAATGACCGGATTTCACTCCTGGCACCATTCCGCTGTACTGTACCTTTTTTAAAGTCAGGTTCTCCTAGTGAAAGAGCCCTGCCATATGTGTACGAGTGGGGAATAGTAACAACGTGGTTGGTACCTTGTGCCTGTATGGGCCTCCAAAAGCAATCCTCCTTGCGTCCTCCACATTCTCACAAACCAGAGCGTTGCCGCATGCATACTGCAGAGCTTTCTTAATATGTGGAGGCTCGTAGCGGATCACGTCGATCACCAGCTTGGCGCCACGCAGCTCTCGAAGTTTTTCGTCTGTTGGCTTCACCTGTGATGAAACAAGACAAGGAAAGACTTCAAATAAAGTTAAGGAAAAAGTACACGTATCTAATCATGGCTCTCTTTTGACAGCTGCATTTCTTAATGCGATATTTAAACAAACTCTTTCCACTGACATTTTAAATTAAACAATTCTTTCAGGGCTCACGCATCATTTAACATAGAGAGAGACTACAACAGTCCAACTACATTTATAGGTCAGGAAAAGCATCATAGAAACGTCACATGACTCATCATCATGTTCCTGTGCTCCGAGTGAAAAAGCTCAAGTCCAAACTACTGTTGACATGCAATTCATGAACGTGGATATTTACCTCCAGGTAGTCAAGAGGAAGGAAGGTCTCGGGTTCTCCTCTCTGCTCCTTGATGTACTGAATACAATCTCTGCCCGTCTTCTCCGAGTCAACAATGATGGCATCCATGTTCTTGCCCAGCACTTTGGTCACAGCGATCTGATATTTCTTCTGAGTGGGTTGGCACAAGTCGATCAAACGGCCATACTGCAGAAGAAAAAGAAAAGTCTTCAACACCAGTCGAGTAAAATCTGAAAGGATGTCGTTGCAAACAAAAAGATGGGATGGAGTGATGGAACATCAACCTCACCACAGAGCCTGGGTAAAGTCGTTTGATGCTCTCCATGATCTCAGCCTTGCGTTGCTGTCGACTGTTCTCCTGCCTGTCGATCCTGGCGTCCCCCAGTTGCTCCATGACCTTATAGAGAGAAACAAAAGCTTGTGTGAGACTAGCACTGGCCCATATGACAAAATATTCTTATTTACTTTCAAAATCAACCATATATTTGGTATCGATATAGAACCTAGATTTGCGCTTTATCTCCGTCATGCCTGCCAGCAGGAGGCCCAGTTGAAGCTAACAGGCTACCGTGTGTGCGGTGGAAGAGGTCAGCAAGGATTAAGCAGTAACTCGGTAATATGGAGGTCCTATGGCCCAGCCCTACGTGAGACTTAGGATGACTTCTAAACACGCCAAGATGTTCACACCTGATTCAGCTCCATGTTGATCTCATCAATCCTCCTCTTGGCCATTTCCACCTCCTCAGTCAGCTCCTCTTCCATACGCTTCTGCTCATCCAGAGACTGCCTGAGGAGCAGGGGAAACATTGTGTGAATATGCGGCAAACGAGATCAAAGTTTCAGTGTAATGCCATGAAGCAGACCTGCTGGTGGTGATGTAATCTTCCAACTTCTCAATGCGCTTCTGGTTCTCCTCAATTTCACGAATTTTCTGTTTGATTTTGGCCTGCAGGAAAAAAAAAACAATTGCGGCGTGCATTCTTTCCTTTAATTAGCTAGACGTGTCCATTTTACCTCCGTCTCTACTTTCTTCCTTTCCTCCAAGTCGAGGCGGTCTTGATCAGCTTTTTGGTCACGGTTGAACTTCTCCAGCTCCTGTGCTAAAGTGGCTGCACGTTTACTGGCCTCCTCCTTCAGACGATGGTACTGCTTCACCTTCAAAAGGACACGGCAGGTTACTTGAAAACGTATATTATTCATAGTATATTTCCCGAACCTTTTTTTTTTACATTTGATTGCAATATTGTGATACTGATACTGATAATGAACACTACTGTGGTACCTGGTTCTCCTCCAGGGTGAGGTCCTGGCCCTGGCTCTGTGCCTCCTCCTCCATACGCTCCTCAAAGTCTTGCTTGGCCAGCTCCACCGCTCTCATCTCTTTGTCCAACTCATCCATGTCAGCCTTGCGCTTCTTGTACATCTTCTGGGCGTTCTGCAATGACTTCCGAGCTGCCTCCAGCTTCTTGATCTTGTGTGAAGTGTTCTCTTTGGCCTTGATGTACTGCGGCCTCTTCTGGTTAAGCTCGGAGTCTTTTTCTCTGGAGGCAAAAGGCCAAACATTTGCACAGGTTGGCTTTGGAATCCAATTGAAACATGCAATGAGACTGAGACACGCCAATGACTCACTTGATCTCTTTTTCTATTGTCTGCTGCTCCCTCATGAGCCTGCCGAGCTCCTTCTTCTTGTCTTTCAGCTCCTCCTCCACATGGTCCATTTTCTTGCGGTCCTTGTCGATCTCCTTGTTTCGCTGGCCAAGCTCTTTATTCAGCTTCTCAATCTCGGTCTCATTGTGGTAGAGCTTGAAGAGCTGCAACTGAACGCTGGCCCTCGCGACTTCATCCTTCAGTCGCTGGTAGCGCTCAGCCTGCACCAAAGATGGCCCATGAGCACATTCAAGGCTTTCAAGAAAGGTTTGATTGGATTTGATGGGCGTAAATAAGTCAGAAAAAAACCCTATTCAAGCCTGCATGCAGATATTAACCAACAACAACTTTCTTCTTTAAAGCCAAGATGTCCAAATATCAACACATTTGCCAACAGGACTCTAAAAGATGGACGCACCTCCTCTTTTTCCTGCTTAGCCTCTTTGCGCTCCGCTGCAATGTTCTTCTTGCGATGGTAGTTGAACTGCGTGTCTTCCTCGGCTTTCACCATCTCCTTCTTCCTCCGGTCATACTCCTGCGCCAGCTCCCCGGAACGCGAGATCTCCTCAAACAGAGCTGTACGCTCCTTTGGGTTCTTCATAGCGATGGACTCCACAGCTCCCTACAGGAAGAATGAGGAGAACCATTCTAATGTATTTCACTCCAACAAACGTGTCTGCCCATCGGATATTCTGGAGCACTGAAAGGATGCCAACACAATGTTGGTTAAATGTTCGGCTCACCTGGAATACCAAAAAGTTTCGAGCCTTGATGAGAATACCAAGTTTTTCCAACTCCTCGCTGTACTCTGGCAAGCCCACAACTTTGTTGTTGATGCGGTATTCAGAGGAGGATCCTGATTCACAATTGAACAGAAGGTCAAAGTTCAGGGTCAGGGAAAGTGTTGGAATAGTGTGGTAATAGACTCTAGTGCCACAAGGGCGTGTTTCAACAATGGCAGCCAAAGGATGTTCATTCATACCAATAATCATCCTGGTGAAGGAGCGCTCCTCTCCTGTGTCCTCCTGGTAAACCATACTGACAAAAGCTCTGTTGGCAGCTGGCTTCCCAACAGGCGCGCCATGGATCAGATCCTTCAGAGTCTTCACACGCAAGTTACTCGTCTTCTCTGCTAGCACAAAGCTAATAGCATCCATGAGGTTGGACTTTCCTGCAACGACAGCGAGATTCATTAGTGTGCTGGTAACTGATAACAGTTTCATGTACTGATAGAAGATGACCGACATAGTCTTCAATTTCTTGTGCATTTTAATGCCTGGTACAACTAAAGGCACAGTTTGGACAAATATAACGATGACAACAAAAATAGTACATTTTTGGAAATACAACGCTACATGCATGTTTTTTTTTTTTGTGGGTTTTTTAAAATATGAGAATACCTGGAGAAAACCCACACACCCACGGGGAGATTATGCTCACTGATTTATTTATTTATCTACAGACACAATTATGCATACTTGCACAAGCTAAAGAAGAGCGACAATAGAATGTGCTGTAGATGCATAGGGGTATCTTAAAGATGCACTTGGTTTTTAATTGCATGTATTGTATGCAGTATAAACAAGTACTACCAGCAGTGCCCTGCCTATGTTGCAGTCTAGCCACAGTAACAGTAACAGGAGTGTAGCAACATGCTAGCTATCGCAACCCTAACTTACCAGATCCATTTGGCCCAATGATCGCCGTGAACTTGTGAAAAGGTCCAATTATCTGCCGTCCTTTATATGACTTGAAGTTTTCGATCTCGATGAGTTTTAGGTACCCCATGGTAGTAGTATTTCAGTCCAAAGTTATGCCGCTCAAGTTTAAAAAAGGACGCTAACCACTAGGGCTAACTTGTGCTAAAAACCGATGAATACCGGACGAGCTCTAAACAAAAACGAGCTCTAAACAAAAGGATGCGCGGAGAATACAGCTCTCTGCTCTGTGTTTTACCTAAGAATTCGACCGTAACATCGCATCGTGTATCTTGTAGCAAATCATTGCAATTGTTCCATAAACGTAACTACTCGGTTGGGATGCAGCGGAGAAAACAATGCGCCATTTTACAATCTAACAGGAAGCGCTTTGAGCGCCAGGGACGTAACTTCGTAGAATGTCGCGAGACCAAACTTGGCGGGGCGGTCTCTTCTCCTTGTTCATGGTGGATCGCCACCTACTGTACCGGAGTGTGTACTGCAGTGTGTGTACTTAGGTTACAGAAAGTTTACATCAAAACGAAACACACAAAATAAACAAAATAAACTAATCTACCCCTTCTGCATTAACCCTGTGCCCTCTCTGACATTCGCCTTTATATTCATCCACTTTGTTTGTCTGTTGGATGTCATATATAGGATATTGTAGCGTTGTGTGTGTGTTGTGTTCTGGGCTGCTGTTTCATGCGTGGACGCTGGGGGGCAGTCGGGTTCAGCTTGCGGTTTGGAGCGGCCAGTTTGGACCAAAAAGGAGAAAGAACAAGAGTGCCAGGAAGTGCTGATTTTTTGTCAAAAATCATCACCCTCTAATACTGGCATTTTATGCCGTTTTTGGGTCCTGACTGGGTTGCCAACATGCTAACCAATAATAGGATAACAATAGGCTAATGTCATCAACTAGTTTTACTGCTCTTGCGTAGGCCCAGCGGGGATTTCTCACCGCAAAAAGTCAAAGCAAACAGACACACCCTTGCTATTATTCATACGCCTTGAAGCCATTTTCTTTATCAAGTAGCATAAAACTCAAAGATATCAAAATAGAAACATGCAGCATCTGCCTTGATGAAACATCTAACAACTCATCGTCTACTACTACCTCACGAGGGCAGTGGGGGTGCTGGAGCCTATCCCAGCTGTCTTGGGGGAGAGGCGGGGTCCATCCTGGCCAGCCAATCCCAGGGCACATATAGACAAACAACCATTCACACTCACATTCATACCTATGGACAATTTGGGGTGGCCAATTAACCTAGCATGTTTTGGTTTTCAGTGGGGTTTAAACCTGAGCCACGCCTTTCGTTAGTAGTCAGTAGTAGTCAGTAGTAGTCAGTAGTAGTCAATAGTAGTCAGTAGTAGTCAGTAGTATTCAATAGTAGTCAGTAGTAGTCAGTAGTAGTCAGTAGTAGTCAGTAGTAGTCAGTAGTATTCAATAGTATTCAATAGTAGTCAGTAGTAGTCAGTAGTAGTCAGTAGTAGTCAGTAGTAGTCAGTAGTAGCCAGTAGTAGCCAGTAGTAGCCAGTAGTAGTCAGTAGTAGCCAGTAGTAGCCAGTAGTAGTCAGTAGTATTCAGTAGTAGCCAGTAGTAGTCAGTAGTATTCAGTAGTAGTCAATAGTAGTCAGTAGTAGCCAGTAGTAGTCAGTAGTAGTCAGTAGTAGTCAGTAGAGTAGATGAATAAACTTTGAGAAGTTCCCACACTGCTGGACCCCCAAATCAACAGAGTCCCCGGTAGCCATGCAGTAGTAGTTCCCCGATGCCAAATGGTAACTTGTGGTTTTGCCACTCATGAGCTCTTTTATTGCAAACCGACAAACGGGCATGACGGCACTCACCAGTGTTCCCAGCTTGTGTTTAAAACCAGTGGTTCTCAACTGGTCAGTTGGACTCATTTTAAGTCCTTCCTCTCCCGCTCAAGCTTGGCGACGTAGGAGGGGGCAAGGAAGCCAGGAGCACCAAGCAAAGAGCCGTGACGTACTGATAACAGCTCTGTGACCACTGTTGGCTCACCACCCACCAGTTGAGAATCACTGCTTGAAACAACATCCAAACCCTGGAATCATTTTTCCAAATAGCCGCCACATTGTTCCCTAAATACCAAAGCCAGCTAATGTTTGCCGTGATGACATCCTGCTGCTCAGCTCTCCCAAGTCTGGCATCTGCGTGGAGGAGTTGGACATGCTGGAACTGGTACGGATCTCCAACCAGTGATGCGTGTTATTACATTGGCCACTGTGTTTATTAACTCATGTTGTCATTTCAGCCTCAACACCAACTGAAGGAGAAATGACAGGGCATGAATAGACCTGCCCCCCCACCCCCCCAAAGCATCTACTCTCACTGCAAGGTCGCTTTTTATTGGCTCAACAACAATCGTAGTCGCCATGGGGCAGGGAAAGGCCCTTTCTAAAATGATTATTGTGGAGGCTTGGGTCCACATTTCTATATATTACTTTTCAGCCGGAGCACCATTTTGAGATAGACTGGCAGACAGACAGGAAGACAGGAAGACAGACAGGCAGACAGGCAGACAGGAAGACAGACTCCTAACTGCAGCCCTGTGACTGATGGGCGTTTTCAGAAGAGGTTCCAGCACTTCCCTTAATCCTCCCCCCTCTTTAAACAGGAGAGCAGCCCCCACCTCCAGAGGTGCCAGGACGTGCACAAAGCCAGACGCAGCCATGTGGTCCTCCTGTGTGCTGATCCACGCCATCTTGGTGTGCCTTGCCCATGCAGGGATCCCTCATGATGCCATCCACTGGACCTACACGGGTAGGCTTCTTGTTGTTTGGGATCTTCCCTTCATGGGAATGTGGTCCATAAAGTAGATAGGATTTCATTTGGCGTGCAATACAATGTTTGTGTAATGATGATAATGATGATGAAAGTGTACAAATATTGATAATAATCATCATCATTATTATCATCATCATCATCTTAACAAAGACGATATCTCCAAAAGCTTACTGTAACAGTGGCAATGGTCATGATAATTATTATTATGATATTTTCATTGCAGACTATTCAATATACAATATACATACAGGTAATCATTATTATCATAAACTGTTGGGAAATATAGATGACTTAAGTCCGACCGTGACTGTAAACTGATTAATATTCCGATGAATAATTCTGCAGTTGTTCAAACAAAGTCCCTCCCTAGCTCCCTAGCTCCCTAGCTCCCTAGCTCCCTAGCTCCCTAGCTCCCTAGCTCCCTAGCTCCCTAGCTCCCTAGCTGATGACTTATATCAGACTGCGCTTGATGAAGCAACTGCGGAAGCAAAGACGAGAAGAACAGGCTGTCCTGTCTGACGTGTTGGTGTGTCATCCAAAGACAAACGTAGTATGGACTTATGACAACATTTCAAAACAAGTGCAAAACTGGACAACATTATGTGGGAGTACTACTTCAAGATTTACAAGAAAATTGAAGTACTACTTCAAAGAAAATGCTTGAACTATTGTCTTGCGTGCGATGTGGTGCAGAGGGAGCTTTGGACCAGATGCACTGGCCCACCAAGTACCCGGCGTGTGGGGGCAGGAAACAGTCCCCAATTGACATCCAGAGACGCAGCGTGAGACACAACCCGGATATCTTGCAGCTGGAGCTCAGTGGATACGACGCTCAGAGGGGGACTTTCCTCATGTCCAACAACGGCCACTCAGGTAAGTCTGAAGTACTTCTACTGGTGGTCATGATGCTACTCACCAGATGGACCTGGCATTCCTGGTTTTGGAGTGTGGCAGGAAGCCGGACACACATGGGCAGAACATGCAAACTCCACACGGAGACGTCTTCCAGATATCCTGGAAGACGTCCTGGATATACGTATCCCATGTGCAACCAAAGGTGACGGTGCAGAAGGTGCTGTGGGAAAACCTGAAAGAAATAAGTCAAAGTGGAAAGTTAAGTGACAGCAGAGTCTAACCAGTCGGGCTTAGGAACTTGTGAAGTACCACTAAGAAGCAGCAGATGAAGGCCCGTTGAAACATCTCCAAAACATCTCCAGGGAGGAAGTTCACAAATCCTTGTGTTGCACCGAACTAACCAGGTGGCCATGTTGTTTCAATCAGTCCAAATCGACCTGCCCCCCACCATGAAGATCACCAAGGGCCTGCCGGGAAAATACACCGCTGTTCAGATGCATCTTCACTGGGGGGGCTGGGACCTGGAGGCCAGCGGAGCAGAACACACCATCGACGGCATCCGCTACATGGCAGAGGTACTGCTGAAAAAATACATGTACACATGCCAAGTGATGTACAGTAGATGAAGGAAACTGGAACTGTAGTACCAATGTAGTATTCTGCTGTTAAACCATTCTGACCTAGAACTGTAGTACCAATGTAGTATTCTGCTGTTAAACCATTCTGACCTACAACTGTAGTACTTTGCCATGTCCGTTTTGTCTTCCAGCTCCATGTGGTCCACTTCAATTCAGACAAGTACAAGAGCTTCACTGAGGCCAGAGATAAATCAGACGGGCTGGCGGTGCTGGCGTTCTTCTATGACGTACGTCTGTGATGGCGTCCCCCCCCCCCTTCCTGTGTTCCCGTGTGTGTTTCCTGTATCCCAGTGGCCCAGCAGACATCGTGATTCCAATATCCAATATAATAATTAGGAGGATCTAGTTTCCTATTTCTGTGAATGTCAGGTGGCCAGTGGCCCCTCCATGTGGTGATCGCTATGGTAACAGCCTCTGGCATCCCATCATATCACTGGTGGCAATAATTAGAGATGATTGTAGCAGAGAAACACGACCAGCTAATCTGGCGTCTATTAAAATATTGGGAGCAAAGGTCACAGTCCAGGTACGCCCCCTTCTGCCTGCACACCAGATCGGTTGCTAACGTCTTGTTGCTACGTTGTCAGGACGGCCATTTTGAGAACACGTACTACAGTGACTTCATCTCCAACCTGGCCAAAATCAAATATGCAGGTAAGCAACGTCATGGGATGATTGGCGTTTCGTGACAACAGCTACTCGCTCGACTCGCTCGACCTGCTCCCCCCGGGCGTCCTGAGCCCAGTTCTGGTGATGAAGATGGTGATGGCCCAGCGATTAGTAGGGTCTGATTTTTTTGGTCTGCATTTCTGATGATGAAGAAATATTGTTTCTTTCCTCTCCTGCCCCCCCCCAGCAACTAGCTGGACCTACCTTCCTCAGCACCCCCATCCCAGCAGGACCGGGCTCAGGACTCCAAGCGGGCATGGGTGTGGGTTCACATACGGGGGGGGTCATGTTGGAAGTGTGCTTGACCTGACGTCTATTGTTTTGCCTCTAACCCCCCCCCCCCCGGCAGGTCAGTCCATGAACATCTCCAGCCTGGATGTGCGCTCCATGCTTCCGGAGAACATGAACCATTTCTTCAGGTACCAGGGGTCCCTCACCACGCCCCCCTGCTATGAGAGCATCTTGTGGACGGTGTTCGATACCCCCATTACTCTTTCACATAACCAGGTAGGCTGGACGGTTGCCCTTGAGGACACCTCGAGGACTTAGTGGCCACCCCCTTTTGGCTTTGTTGCCCCCCCCCCCAGATCAGGAAACTGGAGAGCACACTGATGGACATCGACAACAAGACCCTGTGGAACGACTACCGCGTCGCTCAGGACCTTAACGACCGAGTGGTGGAGTCGTCCTTCTTGCCGCGGCTCGGGAAAGGAAGTGTGTACTTCACCAGTATCTGAATACTTTACTCAGGAGCGAAACAAAGTATTACCAAGTATTACTCTTCATCTTTTTGCCCTGCCAGCGTTTTGTCGACAAGAAGAAATAGAATCCAAACTGCTGAAAATTGAAGGCCTGATCACGTCTCTTGGGAAGAACGTGTACTCAGGTGAGGTGGTACACAAGCTCACTAGGTACACACAAGGTGTACTTCCTGTACAGCCCAGTGCAAATACAGGGGCTCCTAGTTACTGAGCAATCTTCTACCTTGACTTGTACTCTCCAGGAGGACCACAGCACTCACGCCCAAGCAAACACGGTGAGTTCACGGTGGTGGAGGGCTGGAGCCTACCCAAGTGGCCTACACCCCGCCATGTTCATCAGTCCATCACAGGGCAAAAGATGCGTTTATAACAAAAATCCATACTCACTGATGGCTTTGGTTCTCCTCAGAACCTGCAGCTTTGTTCCCTTTGGTGCTCAACTTCCAGCCAGAGAACCTTGGAAGTTATGCAAAAGCCCACCTGGGCCGGCCCACGGATCTGGACTCCTTCACGGTCTGCATGCACGTGTGGCCGGCGGTGGAGGGGGCCCACACGGTCATCTCCTCCTCCAGCAGCAGCGAGCAGCACAAGGAGCTGCTGATCTCCATCAGCGAGGACCGAGACGGCAGGGAGGTGGGCCTCTGGATTGGCAACGAGTTTGTCAACTTGCCCTTCAACTTCCAGTCCCACAGTTGGGCCAACTATTGCGTCACGTGGTCGTCCCGCACTGGGGGTGCAGAGCTGTGGATCAACGGCATGGTGGGGGAGCGGCGCTACCTCAAAAGTGGTTACACCATCAGCTCCGGGGGGGTGTTCATCCTGGGAAACGACCAAGACGGAATGCTGGGCATCTCCAACATGGATGCCTTCGTGGGGAGGATGACGGACGTGAACGTGTGGGACTACGCGCTCAGCACGGCGAACATACGGGACCAGATGTCATGTGAGAGGAACGTCACGGCCCAGGGAAACGTCTTCAGTTGGGGGTCCACCAAACTCAGCCTCTACGGGGGGGTGCAGCTGGACAGTCAGTACAGATGCTCCTGAAGGACGCGTCCACCTCGGTGATGCTCCCGCTTCATGGCGTGCATGGGAATGTTTAAGGGAACGGTCCATATTTAGCAAGTATTTCATAAAGTATTTAGCATACTTCATGGAAGCTTCAGGAATATGCCAATAAAGCAACTTTAATGTTCCAACCAACCAACCATGGCTTTCATGATGTTTGATCCTACCAAAACATTGTATAACCAATACATCCAGTCCCATGCTAACCCCCCCATGGAGAGGACTTCCTCTACTGCCCCCCCCTCCCCTCTGAAGGCTGTGACCTTCCGTGTCTTTCACAGGCAACCTGATCCCGCCTTTGTTCCTCTCTGCAACATCTGGCAGACCTCCAGGAATGTCTTATGTCTCAGGTACCGCCAACATCTAAATCACCGCCCTATACCGGAAGTGGGTGTGGCTTTACCAAAAAATAGGCAAAGCTTTATGGTTTTTAAGGGTGCAGGAGTAGCGGCTACTGGACTTCAAGTCAAATCTCTGATCGCCATCTGAGTCCAGGGCCTAGAGTCCAGGGCCTAGAGTCCAGGGCCTAGAGTCCAGGGCCTAGAGTCCAGGGCCTAGAGTCCAGGGCCTAGAGTCCAGGGCCTAGAGTCCAAACTTGATTTTGACTTCACATGAAATGATGGCCAAGAATGAAAAGGGTGTGAATAATCCAAGTCCAAGTCTTTTCCAAGGACACTTTATTAACACGCCTGGACTATTTTAATATTTAGCATCGGTTGTGTTTATTTCTGTACCAATGAAGGTCATTAGTTGTGCGTATTATTTCAATCATCCATGTTAAAAGCGTCTGAACGTCAAGAGGAAGGAACTTAAAGGGGACCAATAAATGGAGTCAGAATGTTGCATTCCGGAGTTACCATGCCAACGTTTGGGACCGTCAGGTTTGCTGCACCTTAGGAAGTGAGCCCTGAAAGAAGTTTGGGATGGCTCTGTGGAATTCTGTGGAATTGTGGAAGATCTAGTGTGAGGTTTTCTGTGCGGGTCATTGTGTGTAGCCGCTCTACAGGAGACCACAAGTCAATAGTAAGGGTGGAAGTGGGCCCAGTAGGTCCCCTTAAGGCCGGTCATCAGTAGCGTCCATCATACGGACCCGAGGGTTCACTGGCCAGCTGCAGGAGAAAAGGCTGAGCGTTTGCTGCGGCGATGCACGAGATGGACGTGCGTGCAAAGATCTGAAGGTAGACCACTCACCGCGATGGCTGATTTAATGGCCTGGAGCTGGAAGAAGACCTTCCCCCCTTCCTCCGGACACACGGTCCTCATCTCGTCCTTGCCCATCTGCAGGAGCATCCTACCCGTCAGGACCCCCAGGCTGGCGACGGTGCTGCTCCAAAGACGGCACGTTTACGGTCCATCGGGAACAAATCAACGCTAAGCGATGTTGGAATGTTTCACTCACATTTTGGAGAAGCCTCTGTGCTGCAGCCACGCTCTGACCTCTGCAGGGGAGGAGGCCATGTTTAGGGATGCTGGGCCAGGAGATGCTCGTCGCAGCTGCAATGTGAGACAATAAAAGTCCAGTTGTGGAAAGAAGAATGATGAGAAGGCCAGCTAACCATATCCTCCGCTGGCATGCCGCCCCTGATGGGCTCCAGAACATTCTGAGGAACGTTGCCATCCTGCCCACGATCATTGCGCACCAGCCACCATTGCTTAGACCGCTGAAGAACCTGAGGAAGAACCACCTTGTGATGCCCAATCTCCCCCAGGGCGTCAACGAGCCACAGGAAGCATCTCACCTCCACCACTTCGCCCTTCATCGCCGTGAGCTCCCTGCTGTTTCGGGCCACGATGTCATACATGACACGCATGAGGTCACGACCTTCCTTCACGGGCCAGGAGTCTGGTCTGCTGGTCCTGCTCACGTGGTCGTTCTCATAAGCCACCTGGGCACGCCTGTGGGGCGGGGCGGGTGGCTGCCAGCCGCCGTAGAACTCGGGGATGTAGGGGGGGACGTCAGCAGGCCATCGAGACCTGGGGGCGACAGGGGGTGCTGTTGTGTACAATGCTCACAGCAGGAGTTAGCATGCTAGCTGGCTAGCGTCCAATAATGAGGCCTCGCCAGGAAGTCGATCCAAAGACCAAACATTCCTTCCAAAAGCCGTCTGAAGAAGAGGGGTCCCAGATGCAGGACTAAGATGGCGAGTCCCTTGGTTGCCCACCCAGCCTTTAGAGGCGTGTCCATGTTTGAGTCCGTATCCGGTTTTCCACCGGCCAATTAGCACTCAGGAATGTGTTTCTACCTGGGGATGTTCCAGCTGTCTCCCAGAGACCTCCAGAGCTGGTCTTCCTCCGGGCTGACCACCCGCCTGAGCAGCCTCAGGGCGGCCTCTGTCAGCAACGGGGCCACCACGGTGGGGGGCAGGTGTGCATGGAAGTGCGGAAGAATCTAGGCAGGAAAGAGTGGAGGAATGTCGCCGCTGCGGTTTGGTGTTGGAGAAGAGAGAAACCAGGAGCGGCTTACAGTCGCTAAGCTGGTGAAGAAGATGTGGACGTAGTCGGGGGCGCTGGTCTTGGCCAGGGAGCCGTCCAGCTGGCCCTGCGACGTCAGCGTATGGAAGTCATTCCGCTGCATCCGTGCACGGCCGTCACAGGGAATTGGGAGCACTTACCAGCAGATTGAATCCATATTTCATTTTCTGAAGACAAGAGACAAATTCCTGGGGGGGGGGCAGAAGGACGGCTGGACACAAAGCAGCGACACGTCAACATCACGTCCACCGTGTCCACCTGCAGACAACCAACATGCGTGGACCTCACCTGTGCTCTTGGTGTTTTTCTTCTTAAACACGCCCTTCCTTTGGCTCCGGCCATCCTGCTGAGGGGGGGGCCCATTCCTGGCAGCTAACACCTTACCCAGGAAGATCTCCAGGTCATCTAAAACGTGGTTTAAAATGTCCTGCGGGGGACACGTGTTACAGTATGTGCACGTGACGGGACAGGTAGCACATGGATCTGCTACAGACCGTGTTCCTGTCAGCCTCGGTCTGCTCGGATGCCTCCAGACTGGCGTGGGGGCCGCCCAGATCATGCATTGGCTCCTCTTTGGGGGCATACAGGTGGGGAGGGGGGGTGTCTTCTAATTGGATACAAGGATGGACATATGACTAGACAGACAAGATACACCTGCCCCCCTCGAGGAACAGAAGACCTGGATTCATGAGTCACTTTCCACACGGATAAGAATCCAAAATGGAAGAAACATCTCCCACCATCTCCCACCAAGGAGTAAATAACTAAGACAATAGAGAACAAAGACACGGCATGCGTGGATTGGCCAAAGTTTACCAGGTTCTCTGTAGGTCCACCGTGGGAGGGGGTACTCTGGGGGAGGTAGCGGTGGTTGGTAGGGTCTTTCTTTCTGCACAGCATGAGTTGCAGCCTGCTGGAAACCTCCAGGAGATCGAGGCCCGATATTATCATGCCTGCAAATTATCACCCCCCCCCAAAAAAACTGATCAGATTCAGTCCTCCTCCGTATCAAGACGGTCTCAACTGTGCCGGTCTACCTGGGGACTGTCTGGTCGCTGCGTGGCGGCACTCGCTCACCTCCTCTTTGGATAAACTTGTCTAGGTCACGCTTGAGAAGCTCCGCCTGGTTAAACAAATATATATAAATATACGTATACAAATATATGTACTGTACTGTACACACACATATATACATATACACATAAATAGATGGCCACAGCATTTGAGTATGTGGAATCTAAGCTGATGGGGGGGGGGGGGTGCCTGGTGGATTTCTTTGTCTTGTAGATGAACCAGAGATAAGTGCTGCAATTGAATAAATCATCTCATGGCTCATCTGCAGTATTGGGGTCTCCACGAGACTCCAGTCTGTCCTTCCAGTCAACTCCAGAGGGCAAATGCTCACATCCAACCCCCCCATAGTACCCCTGTAGGATTTCTTGACTCACCCCGGTCTCCTCGCACTGGAAGATGTAGACCTGGGGGAAGCGTTTGCCGCCTTCCCCGGTGGTCACCATCAGAAGAGCATCATAAGAGCAGCTGTCCAACACGGCTCTGGTCTGCTGGATGTTCCTCAGAGGCAGAGCCTCCAGCTCTCCCTGCAGGGTCAGGGGGGTCAGTAGGAGGGGGCACGGCCATGCTGACCTTTAGATCCACTCAGCAACATCACATTGGACCACATCAAGGTATACCAAGGTGCTTTGGTCCTACCAGGTGCTTTCTGTTGATCTCAACTCATGGGTACTCAAACCTTAAAATAAGCCTAATTCATAACATTTGCTTTTCCTTTGTGGAGATTTTAGTCCAAATTGATTGTTCTATTATTTTGGAACATGAATTTGACTCCACATTTCTGTAGTGTATCCTTCATAAGAGACTTGGATACTTAAACCGTTACTCAATGATCAGAGTTCATTATATTCACTTTCCACATCTTCCATTCATTTCTATTACTGCAGATTTTACACTATGATATTTATAACATTGTAGAATGATTTCCTTCCATATATTTCCATCTACTGTGTAATAGTAATCATTAGTTATCAATATGATAGCACTGTGGAATATGGCGACCATGTGACCGTACGGCCAATAAGAACGTTTAAGAAGTTGCTTCCAATGTCTCCTCCAAGCCAGCGAGGTCACGTCCATGGCAGTACTATGCAGGAACCCTTTGACCCCGTGACCCATGACCCCTCCAAGTCAGACATTCCGGTGTCTTACTTTGGTCTCGGTGTCGCAGAGCAGCAGGTATCCTCCTTGCACCTCCAGGATCATCTCCTGAGGCCACAGACGGCCTTTGGCGTCCAGCCTCGTGACCTTGGCCACGCAGTCGTCCAGTGACATCAGCTGCTGGCCATCCAGCTCGCAGGTCAGCACGTGCTGCGGGGTCAGAGTGAGGAGTTGTGACATGAAGGTCGGGCCGCACACAGATGCAGACGTCCATCAGCGTACCTCCACTCTGGTCTGAAGGTCGTCAGGCTGCCTGGTGAGCACCTCCGAGTACTCCTTTCTCTGCACTGACACACACGCTGCAAGTTCAAAGAGGCACTTTTGAATTCAGGACATGATGTTTGATGACGTGCCAACACACTATAGATGGATTTGCCCGTTGGTCGAGACACGTTTCTTTGAGAGCTCTGAGGTGAAGACCCCCTGTTGTCGTCTTGCTGGAGAGCCCACCTGGAATGAGGGAACTCATCTGGTGGAAAGCTCCTGGAACACAAGAAACGCTCACTGATTCTCAAACTGCAGTTCCATCACCACTGGTGGTACATGAGGAGGAAACTCATTTGGGCCTTGATCTTGTCCTCTCGGTCACGACCCAAAGCTCACGACCACAGGTGAGTAGGAGCGGACATCGACCCGTACAACCAAGAAACACCCACAGAATCCAGGGCCATGAACTTCGGGCTGATCTCATCCACCCCCGGGGTCCTGCCATCGAGGACCTCTGTGAGAACCTCAGCAACATCAGGCCTGGAGATAGAAGAGTCCACCATGGAGTCCATGGACTGCTTCCCCAAAGGAAGACATGTCGGGATTGAGGAGGTCTTGGAAGTATTCCTTCCACCGATCCACAACATCTGGAGTTGAAGTCAGCAGCACATCATCTCCACCATACATATGTTCACCATGTTCACTGTTCATCGCCCCCCCCGAGACAGCGGATGGTGGTCCAGAATCTCTTTAAAGCCACTCTCCATGGCTTCTCCAAACTCCTCCAATGACCTCAGCGACTGCTAAAGCCGTGGACCGCTTGGCCTGCCGGTACCAGTCAGCTGCCTCCAAAGTCCCATGAGCCAAGAAGGCCTGATAGGACTCCTTCAGCTTCACCTGGTGTCCAGCAACGGGTTCTGGGATTACCACCATGACAGACCCCGACCACCTTACGGCCGGACCTCGGATGAGCCTCCTCGCCAATGGAGGCACGGAACATGGCCCGTTTGGACTCATGTCTGCCACCTCCCTCAGAACATGGCTGAAGCTCTCCCAGAGGTGGGAGTTTAAAGTCCTGACAGGACTGTCAGCCGTTCCCAGTAGAGCTTGACAACAGGTTTGGGTCCGCCAGGTCTTCCCGGCATCCTCCCCCACCAGGGGATGGGTGGACAGCCCCGCCCTCTTACACATGGCAGCAACAAAGCAAAGGAGAAGCACAAGTCCAAACGTAACTGACCTCGGCGAGTAAGAGAAGGGGCGAGAGTTTCCCAACATTTTCCAACTTCAGTCTTCTTCTTTGTGGCGTTCCAAGACAGGAAATGCAAAAATGCTTCACGACACACCTGTAGAGGAAGTCATTTCAGTTACACTCAGCGTGTTACATTTCACACACCTTGAATCCTTGAATGACAGGCAGGTTCATTGAATGACGCGTTTACAAGCAGGCACATTTCCAATATAAAATACCAGAGATGAGAGGATTTGCCATCTGAATCCAACTTAAGTCCTTCAATAAAACATGTAAAGAAGAGCATTCAGGGTGGATAACATGTTTTATGTCACATTAACATTTCTGACGGTTATTTTGCTTTTACTATTTGACTATTTAAATGTAAGCTATGACATGAAAAACACCCGCACTCTCATGACTGCTACATTTCTTCATTGAACAACTCCCGTGTTCCACAGATGAAAGGCGTAGAAGGACAACAGCATGGAACGTAAACAACACATAAAAGGTTTGGGGGGGTTCAACTACCTGTCAGCTTTGCTCCGGTGACATCGCTCGTCAACACGTCTTCTTCACGCAGCGTAGCGCACAATATCGCCTTGACTTCCTGCTCACACGCAGTGATCAAAGATCGCCAGGCTGGGCCTGGTATTGGAAGTGGTGTTCGAGGGCGGTGGTGGACGTCATGTTTACTTTCAGTCCAAAGGTGTGCAAAGGTTCAAAGGTGATGAAGATATGAGAAAACACCCTACTTATGCAAGTATTTAGTCATGTGGAATTGCGGACGTCAAAATAGCTAAAGTACACAGGAGTCACACCTTGGAGAAATAAATAGCAAGCAGAACAAAACATGGAATAAGAGAATCATTTATTTGACTACCAGCTGAAGGGGAAAACTGTACACACCCACAATAGTGACAGAAACTGCCTAAGGGCCAATGAGCTTCAAGAGTCCCACCCTGAAGAGCGGACAGTTTAGGCCGTAGCTTTGGACTGAGTGGCTTTGGCCAGAGCCTTCAGGTCCGTGATGCACTTGGCGATGCTCTCCTTCTCCTGGGAACAACCAACCAACAAGTACATGTGACACTTTATGAAGAAATATGATGGACAGGAGACACGTTCATTTTAAAACCAACCAATGTGGGGAAAATCCTGGTCGGAGTTACTATAAAAATGACATTTTCTGTAAAGCCTCCAAGTGTCTGAATGAACAAAACAGATCCCAAAGACATGATTCAGTACGTAGTGGAACATCTGACTCGTGCGTGCCTTAAAGGGGGCGGGGCCTGGGAAGTGACACATGTGACGCTACTATTAACCGTGTAGCTAGCATGTCAGGTTAGACAGATGAGTGGAGAAAGCAGTGACTGGCAGGAGTTGTAGCCGACAGCAGGTCCTGTGTGAATGTTCACGTCATACGTGTTCTCAAGTACAATACCCACCGCATGAAGTACACAGACGACGCTGAGGTCTACGCAATGTCTGATTTTTTCTAGTAGGCATTTTTGTGATGCAAATGCACGATGCTTTCGAAGGCGTATTGTTTTGAGAAGCCAAACTCTTTCCTGGACTGTCCCCGGCAACTAGCTGGAACTACTTTCCTCAGCACCCAAATCCCACCAGCACTGGGCTCCGGACACCAAGTGGGGGTGAGTGGTTGCTGGCGGACTGCACTGCTTATGGGGGTGTCATACACCTTCACGTCAACAACCCCCACCTATCCCTTTCCAACAGACTTGCTGAGAAGTGGCCTACCTGCTGAGGCGTGATGCTGCCGACAACATTCTTCTCCACCCAGTTGACCATGTGCTCTTGGGCCATGCGGCGCTGCAGATCCTGCAGGGCCACTTGGTAGTCCAGGCGCCTCTTCACCTCATTAGTCACCATGTGCAACCTCTCTCTGTAGTTGGTCTCCAGAATCATGGCCACGTTGTTCTGAGAACAGCAACAAAATTCAATTCATTTTCAATTATGGTTAGAACAACAAAGACGTACTTTGACATGATCAATACAATCAACATGATTAATGAACTGTATTTAAATGAGTCATAGTCTTTTCCACTTCTGACTGTGACGATGCAATTTCAGCTTCAGGTCAACAAATCTCTCTGTGATGCAGTCTGTTATGAGGACAGTCTCCAGGTCGCCAGGATTTTTGAGCTAAAACCCAACTCTCACGGCGCACCATGCCTCTACTTCCATCTGTTTATCATCATCTACATTAGCATTCGTTAGTGGTGAGGACGAGGAGCGTCCGACAGGATCGGTCAACCGATACCATCAACAGGTATTAGCATAAAAATGTGATATCTGAACATGCAACGAAAGAGGAGAACTTGCCCTCTTTGCGTCGAAGAGCATTGATCGTCCGTCGACTCGCCACTGCTCTTTCTTTTCATCCTCGATGGCCTGCGTCAGCGAGGCGATGGCACCACCCTTCACCTCCTGAGCCTTGGCAACTTTGTCCTGCAGACCAACATGGGTTTGTACAGAGCTGCCATTGTCAACATCTGCAGTAAGATAGCAACCCACCTCGTTCAGTTTGTCAGCAAAAGCTGCCACGCTTGCGCCATACTTTTTGACGCCAAGGACAATGACTGTGCCGACAGAGATGGCAATCAAGGTTTCGTGGTTAATGACGTAGAGTTCCTTGGAGAGCAGGTAGGTGATGAGACCAGCACCCAGCATGTAGGGTCCTAGATGGCAGTTATCCACATTTCAATGGTCAGCAAGCATATTTTTGGATTCCTATTTTTCTTATTTTCAGTTTCAGTTCAGTTTTGATCAAACTGAATGTTAATTCTTTTGGATATGAACATTATTATATTATTATAAATTATGGACACACACACACCGTTCTCGTCGGAGTGTCTGTAAATTTGCTAAACAGTGCCAAATGACTGTGGTTATAGCCAACTGACCCGTTACTCCAGTTTTGGGGTACAGGAGCTGGAAAAGCTCCTCTGGGAAGATGCCGTGACGGACTTTGCTCCCCGTCTCTGGAAGAGGAGGCACCGGGGCCAGACATTGGGAGGACGTGTGCAGAGAGCCTGAAGCCTGGACCAGCCTGTATGTTATACATAGAACAATAAAGTAACATGACCACGTGTTTTTTATTATTTTTATTATTGTTATTATTGAAACCACATACCCAGCTCCAAGGGGACTGCTGCTTTTCAGGGCATTAGCTGCAAACAAGACCACAAAACAGCTTGAAATATTGGTACATTGTTCCCATCTATGAACCATATATGACTCGAATATTGGACTGAATTTCTCCCGAGGAAAGTGTCTGAAAAAGACGGCTTGTTGGTTCAAGTACACACCGTCCAAAGTCAACATATATTTGGCACTAGCAGTTTCTGTATGCGACACACATAGGCTAGCGGAACCTGGGTGCAAAAAAACTATTGATAATTGTTAGCTAGACGTGATTTAATAGCACAGTAGAGTCCAAACAGCAGCTTCCAGCTAGCTGTCAAAAGGTGACATAGATGCTAGCTAGCATGCTAAAGACTCGTTTATCAGTCCAATCAGGACCACGTTGATCAGGCACCCGAAGCAAAACACCGCAAAATGGCAAATAATTCCTTACAACGTGTGGTTGGGACCAACTTATTCCACTTAGCCGTCCCGTTATGCTGGCCACTCATTCAACGTGCGGCCTTCACTTTACCCTTCAGCTTCGCAGCCACACAAGCACATTAGCTCATCTTTAGCCGTGTCGTTGTCAAATGGAACAAACCAGATGGAACAAACCAAATGGAACAAACCAAATGGAACAAACCAACTGGAACCCCACCCACGGTCGTACCTGAAAGTATAACGAGCCTGGACAGCATGTTGTATGGATGGAGGGCCAACTTGTTTCTGCCTTCTATCAGCCCTTCCTTGCCCTTCTGCACAGACTGCCTCAAGGATGGCGGACAAACGAGAAGTGGCAACGAAACCTCGCGAGATCGTTTACGACTTTGGCGCTGTTACAAAAACAACCACTAGACGGCAGCGGTCGCTTGAAGCAGCTTGACGTGTGCTTCTTTTTCTCGCACTGTCAAAGAAATACGACACAAAGTAGTTTGTCATGTCACATAAAAGGCTCGTCGTGTTCAGACTTTAAACATTTAAACACAAGTCCATTTCAAACTGAAAATACATCGACACCACCTCCAACGAGCATAGGTGGTTTAAAAGAACAGAAAAAGGGCTGTATTTTTTCACAATTAAGACTTAAACTGCTTTAAAAATGCTCCTACATTTTCATTCAACCCGAATAAGACGTATTCCTGTCAAATAGATTGCTTTTTAAAACGATGTTTGATGAACCCAGGAACATGCACCATCACTTGTCATAATGCTATTATACTCTAGGTGGCAGCAGAGGGACATCATCAGTAGATTCAAGCATCACTTCCTTTAACAGACAATATGGAGTATTTATTATATAGTATATGATATTTCAACATCATTAGTATGTCATATAGGTGAGTGTGTTAAGAGAGTGTGTTCATATAATTCCATTTGACACCTGTTGAGTGATTTAGTATGTAAACCCGTCTAAAATAAATCCAGTATAGAAATAACTATTTGACCAAGTTATGTACCAAGTGTGTACTTCCACCGGCCCATAGGAATAAAGCAGTATTAACTATAGTAAGAAAAGAAAAAGAGCTTAAAAGTGTTTTTGTGTGTTCCAGTGAGTCAAAGGTCATGCTAGCACCGTGGAAGCCCACCCATGAGACATCTCGGACGCCAAGACTTGGATGTGCCGTTTGCAAAGAACCTTGTGCAGGATAACCACTCCAACTCCAACAGGCATGATGAATGCATGATGAAAAACAGTTATTGATCAAGTTATTGATGCCCCAGCCAATGACATCGCCAGCCAGGTCTACCGATCCCCGTGAAGAAGAAAGGCCACCCATAACCTGGTGTGTCCTATGCCAGCGTCCGAGGGCTGCTGTACCGTTTCTAATCTTTGGGGCCACCCGTGCATGGCAACGTCTTTGGTGTGTGCTCGGTGAGATAGAGGAACATGTGACGTGGCGCTTCACTTCCTGCAGTTATGCTGAACGGAAAGAGCCGAAGCACACAAGACAGACAAAGAACCAAACGGGTGATTTCCAAAGGGGCCCCAGGCCACGTTCACCTTGGATGAGATGATGGTGTGGTAGGTGACCGACTGGAATTTATTCACATTTTCTTGCATATTTGACTTTTATTGGGTATTGCCATCCCATATGACGCCTTCAGAGACCTGCTTTTTACTAGTGGAGATGACAATGACTATTCAATGTGTTCAATGCTAATTGGTTGATTAATTTCACCACTGGGCTTGGGTTCATTTAAGGCTGAAGCAATAAAAGTTATTGTATTATATCGAATATATGGCAGGCCCAGAGGCTCGTGTTTTTTCCATAAAATATTCACTAACAAAGATGAAGGAATTGTGGGTGAGCAGGAGTTTGCTTGTTGATTGGTTGTGATGATGAAGTGTCAAGCAAACATCATGGAAGAGAGAGAGTCCAAGCCATAGCTGCACACTTTAGAAAAGGACCTGCAGAGGAGAAGCAGGCTGAGATCAAATATGGATCTGTGCTGCATGTACGAGGCCCGGACCGGGAGCCGTTGAGGCCGGAACCAGGACTAGATGTGACCCCCCAAGGGACACCGGAAGTCTTTTACTTCCAATATATTGTGGCGGTGAATGCGACATTCAATCCCTCCATTCCAGATCTTTCTCACCTAACGCCATTATCATTATTATTATTATTATTATTATTATTATTATTATTTGTGTGTGCAAGCTATGGACGCGCTTGGTCGCGGTGGACGCCGAGTGTCCCCCTTGGAAGACTTTGATCGCAAACTGGAGATCAGAACAGAGAAACACGAGCGGCTACGAAGACGCACGAACGTGACGTCATGCCGGAGCCCCGTGCGAGACGACGACACGTTCCGGATAAAACATCGACTCAAGGAAAAGAGACAGAGCGAGTTTCTGAGGAGGCGTAGAGGAGGTTCCTCGTCAGGGTGGCTCTCCGAGGCCTCAGGCCCGACCTGGGGTCTACAAAGCAGGCCAAGCACAGACGACTGGGTGCTTATTCATCGTTCATTCACTCTTAAAGGGGAAGTGCACTTTTGGGGAATGTCGCCCATCATTCCCAATCCTTATGTCAATCATCAACACATATTTTTTTCCCTTTTCTGTGTATTATATGAGCAGAATAGCAAATAATATCAGCTAGCTTCCAATGCTGTGATTGGGATACAGCTATTTGTACTATGAATGCCTGTCAAAATAAACGTGTACCAACGTTGTATGGTTATATATCCATGCTGGGATCATGCATTAACACGTCCATGATGATAGTGTGTCATAGCTGCAGTATCTCGCCCTATTTGGATGATTAAAACACGACCCAAACTTCCTCCCTCTGTGCATTGATGCTAGCTCGCTAACACGACGCCTGGCTAATTGCTAGTCTCAGCGTCATTCCCAGACGGAAGAGTGGATAGCTAGCGCTCCGTTTGGCTACCAAGACTCAAGGAGATGCTGGTTCGCTGTCCGCGTTGTTCACCTGGAGCCCACGTCGTGTGCTGGAAGACACGGCCATCCCAAAGACAGCCGACATCGGAAGTGTTGTTGACAAACTAGCATAAATTTGTATCAATGCACAGAGGAAGGAAGTTTGGCTCGTGTTTTAATCATCCAAACAGGGCGAGATACTGCAGCTATGACACGCTATCATCATGGACGTGTTAATGCATGATCCCAGCATGGATATATAACCATACAACGTTGGTACATGTTTATTTTGACAGGCATTCATAGTACAAATAGCTGTAGCATTGGAAGCTAGCTGATATCTGCTTTTCTGCTCATATAATACACAGAAAAGGGAAAGAAATGTGTGTTGATGATTGACACAAGGATTGGGAATGATGGGCGACATTCCCCAAAAGTGCACTTCCCCTTGAATTGATTTCAAGACTTTGTGGCTTTCATCATCATCTTCTCTTCTCATGGTTGCAGCAGATGATGATGATGATGATGGAGGAAGACATCACAATGGAGAGCGTCATACATGACACAATCATTGGTGAGTGGCTGAGTGATGTCAAAGGTTGTTGCTGGCCTTCACATGAAAGTCCTCCTTGTCTCCTAGATGCCAAAACCATGAGGAGCGAGGCCGGCGTTCAAACACAGTGAGTGCAAACTTTACAGACAGAACTCGTACCTTTACAGACAGAACTCATATATGGACCTTTACAGACAGAACTCGTACCTTTACAGACAGAACTCATATATGGACCTATACAGACAGAACTCGTACCTTTACAGACAGAACTCATATATGGACCTTTACAGACAGAACTCGTACCTTTACAGACAGAACTCATATATGGACCTATACAGACAGAACTCGTACCTTTACAGACAGAACTCATATATGGACCTTTACAGACAGAACTCGTACCTTTACAGACAGAACTCATACCTTTACAGATAGAACTCATACCTTTACAGACAGAACTCATATATGGACCTTTACAGACAGAACTCATATATGGACCTTTACAGATAGAACCCATATATGGACCTATACAGATAGAAATTATATATGGACCTTTACAGATACCTTTACAGACAGAACTCATACCTTTACAGACAGAACTCATATATGGACCTTTACAGACAGAACTCATACCTTTACAGATAGAACTCATATATGGACCTTTACAGATAGAAGTCACACCTACGGCCAAAAGCTCGGCATGATTCTTCCGGCCAGGATGTATTGTCACCTTGGTGACATTGCTCCATAGAACAACAGCATGAACAGAGTGATTTTCAGTATGGAAATATTTGTGATAATGCGGTAGTGTTCAAATGTTGTGTATCGTCTGGCCCCGTCAAGTCTTAAATATCATGTATGAGAGTAGCATGAAGCTCATTCATTCATTCGTTCGTTCATGTTCATTCATTCATTCATTCGTTCATTCGTTCATTCCTTTCTTCATGCAGCTCTGGCCTCGTGACCATCAAAGAATGTGTGAGTTTCTCCAGCATGCCAAGTCAGGAATATGAGGGTATCATTAACTCCATTTTCCTTTCCAGGACGTCCTGCAGTTACAAGAGTACTTGCAGGTATTTGTTCTGTTCTCTGACATCGAGCGTTTTGAGGGCTCCCTTCCTAATGCCCCAACCTCAGGATGTGAACGTTTGGCATGGTTGAACACCAGAATACGGCATTCTAGCTACGTTGATAGCACCCAATCATGGCTCCCCTTTCAAATCCATGAACAACGTGTCACATGCAGTAGCGTACATCAGGACGTCTTCATTAGGCCTGGTCTTTGTTCTCCACCAGGAGGCCTTGTGGAGGGAGGAGACCATCAAGAAGAAATTGTCAGCCCTGCAGGAGAGCATCGCGCAGCTTCTCAGTTCCTTCAACACAATATGGAAGGTAAGCAGAAACAGGTATGATGGGCATGCCCACAACTACAGTCACCATCCACAGGATGACGGCTGTCACCGCAGGAAGCGCTTGTGCGGTCGCTTTGAGCTTCCTGTTGCCGGTCTTGTCTGTGCAGACGAATGCACAGGAAGGGTGGACAGGTCAGGTGACAGGTCAGGTGACAGGTCAGGCGACAGGTCAGGCGACAGGTCAGGCGACAGGTCAGGCGACAGGTCAGGTGACAGGTCAGGTGACAGGTCATGTGACCCAAAGCTCGCCAGCTCCACCCTGGTCCATTCTTGGCACAGCGGTAAATTGGGTAAATACGGGTGCGTGGCGTACAGGCGTCGCCAAAACCTCACAGGCAGGTTGTCGGGCAGATTCCAGTGGAGTGAACAATGGCAGCAGCCGGTGCTTCATGGGGTCAGGGGTCGGGCACACGGCAGGGATGGATAAAGCGGTGTCCAATGGAATCAGGTTGGCACGGACCTTTCCTTTCCTTTCCTTTCCCAACCACAGAGTCGCTCCAACGAAGACGTGCTGAGAAACAAGATCCAGGTCCTGGAGGGCCAGGTCCTGGAGGGCCAGGTCCTGGAGGGCCAGGTCCTGGAGGGCCAGCTCCAAGCCAGCGTGCCGGTATGAGAGAAGCTTCTTGAGCAAGCGTTGGAGGTCTTGAATGGGGGGGGTGACTAAGCGTGCATGGCCTTGCAGGTGTTTCCAAAGGATGCAACCAGGAAGCTGCTGCTCCAAATGAAGAAGCAGAAAGTCGTGTATGAGGAGAAGAGCCAGGAGAAGAACCAGGCCCTCAGCAAGACGGGGGTTAGTTGTAACGTACATCACCTTCCTGTAGGCCGATACATGATATGTGGTATGATTGATGTATGATTAATAATGATGGCATGATTGGAATGGGTTGGCCAGCTCAACATGAAAATATGAAAGAATGAGAAGAACATGAATGATTCCATTGGAGATTTACATATTTGGAGTAAAAATCCTCATTCCGGAATGTGGATGACTTTTTCCATCTGAATTTTAATGCAATATTTGCCTTTTTTCAAGGATGAGCCTTTCATGCAGGATCAAACCGTGTGTCCGCAGGAAGCACTGGTCACCGCCAAGGTGGACATCCTGAGGCTGCACAACCTTTACGAGGAGCTCAAACATACGTCTGAAAAGCTCAGGCAGCAGCAGGACTTCAGCACCGATCAACTACGTCAGCAGCAAGTCCAAATCGAGGTGTCCACATATCCACCGTACGAGCTGGAGCTTAAGCATTGCTCTTGGGATGCTAACCGTCTTGGGATGCTAACTGTCTTGGGATGCTAACCGTCTTGGGATGCTAACCGTCTTGGGATGCTAACTGTCCGGGATGCTAACTGTCCGGGATGCTAACTGTCTGGGATGCTAACTGTCCGGGATGCTAACTGTATAGGGATGCTAATCGTCCTGGGATGCTAACCGTCTCGGGATGCTAACTGTATAGGGATGCTAACAGTTTTGGGATGCTAACAGTCTTGGGATGCTAACAGTCTGGGATGTTAACCGCCTGGAGATGCTAACCATCTGGGATGCTATCAGTCTTGGGATGCTATCAGTCTTGGGATGCTAACAGTCTGGGGATGTTAACTGCCTGGGGATGCTAACCGTCTGGGGATGCTAACCGTCTGGGGATGCTAACGGTCTGGGGATGCTAACCATCTGGGATGCTAACAGTCTTGGGATGCTAACAGTCTTGGGATGCTAACAGTCTTGAGATGCTAACAGTCTTGGAATGCTAACAGTCTGGGACGTTAACCGCCTGGAGATGCTAACCATCTGGGATGCTATCAGTCTTGGGATGCTAACAATCTGGGGATGTTAACTGCCTGGGGATGCTAACCGTCTGGGGATGCTAACGGTCTGGGATGCTAACCGTCTGGGATGCTAACAGTCTTGGGATGCTAACAGTCTTGGGATGCTAACAGTCTTGAGATGCTAACAGTCTTGGAATGCTAACAGTCTGGGACATTAACCGCCTGGAGATGCTAACCATCTGGGATGCTATCAGTCTTGGGATGCTAACAATCTGGGGATGTTAACTGCCTGGGGATGCTAACCGTCTGGGGATGCTAACGGTCTGGGATGCTAACGGTCTGGGATGCAGCTGTCCAGATGCAGGGAGGCGGCGCTGACGGAGGAGCTGGTGTCACTGAGACAGGAGAAGAAAGAGCTTGAGTTCAACATCGGCCTGCTGGAAGAATACAACGGCTTTCTAAGAGACAAGCAGCATCGCTGCGGCCGTAAGATGGAAGCATTTGATTGGCTCTGAAGGAAACGCAGACAATTGACTTCAAACGCTTCCACTTTTTAAGATGGCGACGCTGTGGGAAAGGATGCGGAAGCTCAGGAGACACCAGAGGAAGAAGTCACGCCAAAGAGAGACGCGATGGTTGACATGACACCAAAGGAAGGGGGAGGAGCCCAGAGGGATTCTGACCCGCAGGGCCAGATTCATTGCGCTCAGAAGGAAGTGGGATTAAAGGGGAAAGAGGTGAGTGACACCTGGCAGGTGGCGGGGTTTGGCACGGCCAATTCCAGGTTTGTTTTTGCCATGGCATCCCAAAATGTTATTCCTCACCTCCTCCATGCTGCATTCCCAACTCTTCCTGCAGATATCACATGCGTCCTGGTGGAGTCTGTCTGTCCTCCTCCTCCTCCTCCTCCTCCTCCTCCTCCTCCTCCTGGCTGTGGGAGGAGCCGCCCTGCTGTGGCATCTTCCTGTCAGGGAGCCAATGGAGGACCTCTACTCTGACATCGGGAGACAAATTGAAGATTATTTTATGCAAATGAGCTCCCCCAAACACCCAGGCTGCTTTAGGCCCTTTTGAGCATGTTACATGTTCATTTGGAGGAAAGTAGTTTTGTCTGCAAATGTACGGCTTGTTGAATGTGGATGTGTGTGCTATGCAGTATTGTAATAATAAGATAGTAGTAGTAAACGTAGTTCGTGTAAACAATGAAATATCATCTTTGAAGCAATGCAAAGCCATCTGATCATGTGACTGATGATCATGTGACTGATGTCCGAGTCATTCCTCTTTACGGGAAGGGAGCATCCTAGCGACAGTCCATCATATCCCAAATATTAGAAATGATATCATAGTAGTAGTAGTAGTAGTAGTAGTAGTAGCAGCAGGGGTCTTTTATTGCTTTAAAAAGAAACCACGGGACGCTGCAGGCAGTGTGGTCATGTGACCATTGTTGCGTTGTTGTTGGTGTGGCGGGTCTCGAAGTTCCAGATGAAGCTCCATTATCATCTGGCACTGACACAGCACAACCATTACAGCCCCCCTGGCCCGCGTGGCTGGGGGGGGGGGGGCTCATCCATCCTGAAAGCAGAGGGCTGGAGAACTTCTTCGGCTTCCAGGATGAGGATGAGGATGGCAGGTCTGGTGTTTGTGACGGGGGTGTGCGTAGCAGCAAATGTGGTGCTGTCACTCAAGATCTGCGCTTTTAACGTGCAAAGTTTTGGCCAATCCAAGGCAAACAACAAGAAGGTCATGGGGATTCTTATCAAGGTATATTGTTATTATTATTATTATTATTATTATTATTAGAACCACCACAACGTCATCTTCAAAATACAAAGTTGATTTTTGTTTTGTTTTGTTTTGTTTTGGGGGGGGGGGTTCTTTCCGAAGATTCTTTCCCGATGTGACTTGTGTCTCATTCAGGAGGTCCGAGACTCGAAAGGACGAGCAATGCAAGCCTTGGTAAAAGATCTGAACAGGTTGGTCGAGTGAAAAGGTTTTGGTTCTTGGAGAATATTCCGTACTTGGGTCCGGACGCCAAACTCTGGCATTCTGTCTTGGGACCAAAGGATGAGCAGGCAAAACATGACGGACTTCCTTGGCTGACGTAACTCAAACATTCCACAGCAAATGGTCCCCTGCTGGATTGACCGTGGATCTTATTCTGATGTTCTGCTGGATCTACCAGCTTGGATTTCACAAAAAGCTTCTAAAAGATCCTTTTAAAGAACAACATTGTTCCTTCCTGGGCCTTCTTTCATTGGAACAGCAGTTGCCTTCTGCCTCAACTTCCTTGAACGCAACCAAACTTAGTGAGTCCACCATTTGTCTGCAGGTTTGACTCCCGGAACTCCTATTCCTACGTGGAAAGTGAGCGACTGGGAAGGAAAAGCTATAAGGAACAGTATGTCTACGTGTACAGGTAACATCGGGATCAGCGGGTGGCGTTGGTGTGGAAATGTCAGGTGAAGGTCACCCCGTGTTAATATTTATATATTTGTCTCCTGGCCTCCGTAGAAGCAACGTGTTGAAGGTTCAGGACCAGTATCAGTACTCTGGACTTGAACCGGGAGGGACAAACGACACCCAAGTCTTCTCCAGACAGCCTTTCATCGTTCGACTTCACTCCGCCACCACATGTAAACAAACTAACAGTACGGTGATGCCATCTGTCATGTGACCTATAAAGGTGGCGGCCACAACTCGAGAGCGCCTGAACGCCTCACAACGCCAGACCGTAGCAGGAAGAAGACACAGCGGCAAGTTATTCCTTGCGCTGTGTGCATCATAGCAAATCATAGCAAATATCAGCAGTACCTTTGAATGCCGACTTTGTGCAGTACGAGTGTTTGACCTTGAAGATGTCATCTATGTTGGCGTTCCAATTCATGCCCGCACGGCCCAGCGGTGACAGCCTGGTGGGTGGTTGTACTTTTAGCTTTCACCAGTCCAGGGTGGACCCCGCCTCTGAATGAAGTCAACTGGGATAGGCTCCAGCATAGCGGTGCCGCGACAGAGGACAGGCCGTATAGAAAAAGGGGAATAAAACAGAAGAAGCATTAATAGCAGGTTTTGGTTGTTTGCAGCAATGAAGGATCTGGTTCTGATTGGCCAACACACCAGTCCTAAAACGGCCTTGAAGGAGATGGACCAGTTGTATGACGTGTTCAGGGACATCTACGGCAGGTGGAAGACCGAGGTGCTCGTTATGATCATGCCAATCCTTCCCGCCGCATGCGTGATGATGAAATGGAAGCCTTTTCTTTTCACTCCCGTTTCCCCACAGAATGTGATGATCTTGGGGGACTTGAACGCCGCCTGCAGCTACGTCACCATCAAGGGCTGGCGAGCTGTTCGCCTCAGGAGCGATCCCAGATTTCTCTGGCTGATTGGAGACGAGCAGGACACCACCGTCCGGGAGAAGACGCGCTGTGCTTATGACAGGTCGGAACTGGCGGCGTTCACGTTGAGGGTCGAGATGCCGCAGCGTGTTCACAATCTGTTCAATGCTGGGGTCAAGCCTAGAGTCGACACTAGGATCAAGCTTAGGAGTCAAGCCTAGAGTCGACACTAGGATCAAGCTTAAGAGTCAAGCCTAGAGTGGACACTAGGATCAAGCTTAAGAGTCAAGCCTAGAGTGGACACTAGGATCAAGCTTAAGAGTCAAGCCTAGAGTGGACACTAGGATCAAGCTTAAGAGTCAAGCCTAGAGTCGACACTAGGATCAAGCTTAAGAGTCAAGCCTAGAGTGGACACTAGGATCAAGCTTAAGAGTCAAGCCTAGAGTGGACACTAGGATCAAGCTTAAGAGTCAAGCCTAGAGTCGACACTAGGATCAAGCTTAAGAGTCAAGCCTAGAGTGGACACTAGAGCCTAATCCTAGTCCATGCAGGTTGTCTTCTGCTGACCTGGTCTCTCCAAACTAGGATCATCGTCCACGGCGGTGAGATGATTTCCTCTGTGGTGCCTGGGTCAGCTGGAGCGTTCAACTTTAAGGAGACGTTCCATCTGTCGGAGGAGGAGGTAAAGGCACGGACAGGAAATGGTGTATCTTCTGGATTCATAGCTTCCATTTCTTTTCATGGCTAAACTTTAGGCCCTGGCAGTGAGCGATCATTTCCCCGTTGAAGTGGACCTGAAGCCAAATCATCGCTACCTTCTCCGCAATGAGCTGTAGACCAACACTCCACTCTGGTTTGGTAGTTAGCTATTTCATGATGGAAATGATGCAAGTCTGGCACATGGGAACCGCTTTTGCTCCTCCTCCATCAATAAAACATCGGCTGCACACATGAGAGTGTTTGGAATCAATTGTGTAGTCTGCCTACTTGGGACATTTTCAAGTCCCCTAAACGTGCAGCATAATGCCTACACAGCCGAGCAGGCTCATCCTGGTTCATCCTGGACCTCTGCGCTAGAAGAAGAAACACTGGCGGATCCCTGGGCGTCTCGATGCATTTTATTGATCCACTGGTCAAATAAGCATCAAACTTCACATATTATAAAATAAAGTGGGACCATTGTTTGTCACAAAAAGCCAAGAGGTAAGCATGTGTGTTTATATATTAAAGAAAGTTCTTCTAAGCTCCAAACAAGCATAATGGATATGTGAAGATTGAACACCGGGTCCCCAAGAGGCCAGTGTGGTCATTAAAGTCAGAAACTAGCACTTGAACGCAACATTTCCCTTGGGAAGAATAACTACTCCGGCCGACATCCCTTTGGAGTAAGACGGTACGCTAAATAAAACATAAATTAATTGAGTTAACTTAACACGCGGTCTGAGAAGACCAGCATTTTCCACAGGTCAGCAAAGGTTCTCCTTCTCTTCTCCAACAAGCCTCCAGTGAAACAAGGCATGCGTAGCTCTTTGGAAGAGTGGCTTCAGCTCCAACGTACAAGAGTCTCTCCGGCACCCGCTAAACAAAACTAATGGGTTCATGTCCGGCGACGGTGTGGTGCTGGGCGGGAAAAGGCCCGAGCCAACAAAGCTTCCCTTTTACTGGGAGTCTCCCAGTAGATGCACAATGAGTTCATACGTGGAGAGGACGATGGCCGTGTTGGGGATCTGCTTAATCAGCTGTGGAACCAGTCCTCTATAAAAAGCGGCGTAGCCTTCCTCCAAAGCTATCAACCTCCCCGTCTGGAAGAAATGCTTGTACTTGCTACCTTCCTCACGCAGCCTCGTTCGAATCACCTCTGTGGAGGCAAAACAGGTTTGTGTCTGTTACTCCATAAACACGGCAGGAGATGGAGAGGTCCGAGTGTTTACCATGTGGGTACGCGATACAGGATGCGCAGCCCTTGGAGAAGGCGGCCGCCATCATCAGGCTTATGAAGTCAGACGCGGCCTTCTCCTTCTCGCTATTTGGGGAAGCCAGCTGGTACTCGGCCAGGCGCTTCTTCAGCGACTCGTAGATGAGGAAGCAGATCATGGTCTCGGAGATGCCGGCGTAGGACGCGGTCAGACCGCGGTAGAAGCCCCGGACGCCCTCTGTTTTGTAAACATGTCGTGCACACTGCAAGGCATTCATCTTCTTTTCTCCTTTGGCTCTGGAAAGACAAGGCGCTTTAGTCACTAGCGCTAGGCGCTAGGTACGAGGTACGAGGTACTAGGTACTAGTAGTAGGGTACATTCACTGGAACCGACATTTGGGACACATCGGGCGAGGGACGGCGGCACAACCACCCACGGATACATGTCCTCCGTAAAGACGCCTTAAGCGAGAGGGCATCCCGGCTCGTAGCTCTTAGTGCCAAGGAGAACACCCTCGTTACAAAATGGAGACGAGTAGCCAAACAAAGGCACGTGGATAGGACAGAGTTGTGTATCCAGTGATATGCCATTAATAAGAACAATAATAATAATAATAATAATAATACAGTCATACAGGAAGTCATACAGGAGTGCATGGCTGGGCTTTCCTAAAAGGAAAACTCAACTATTGAATATGTTTATATTATTTCTGGGTTTGAGAATTGTATTCCTTGGATAACGGCAAGCTGGCACTTTGCAGTTTTCCCAACTGTCAAAATCATGAAATACATTTCCATAAAAGGTTCTCTCGCCGTGCTGCCGCCAATATGAAGGTAATGAAGGCATAGCATCACACCCTAGCCATCATTCCCATTTCACCATCTATGGATGAACGTGAATTCCCATCCCTTGGGTGTGGAAATATCCTTCCATTTAGCTTTCCTCTTTCAGCTTCATACAAAAGCAGAATGTGAAAGATGGAAGTATCCTGGTTAAAAGAGGAAACCTTCACTTGACAGCAATTGAAGTAATCCAAGCAAGGTGCAAGGCGACCATCTTGGCATCTTTTGCTTAGAAAATGACATTAGCCGTGCTGGTCCAGAGGCCAAAGAGGCGGAGATGATTGACAAGAATGACGGCCAAGTGGTTGGCTTTTGTTTGAAAGAAAATGTTCCTGTAATTGGCGCCCCTCCCACCGGCGTCCTTGTGTAAATATAGCCGCTTGTGCACACAGGCCAGTGCGTCAATGTTGTGTATTTCTGGACAGGGATCACACGCTCCATGTCACGTAGTGCCTGGCCCAAGGACAGCCAGGGCACATGACGTCTGGCTCATGAACGTGCCCATGGGCACTTCGGGGGATACTCACTTTCTCTCCAGCTGCATCCTGGTCTTCACCATCCAGACAGGGTTCATCAGGGAGTTGGTCACAAAAGCTGAACAACAAAGAAAGGTTTATTCTCCAATGCAAATATGTTAGAGTGTGATTATGATTACATCGCATAAATAGCATGTCATCGGCAGGCTGCTGGATGATTGGCGTGTCTATTGTTAAGGCTGTGTGCGCCAACGTGTGCTACGTGCTCACCTGCAACACCCGCAGAGGACATGTGCACAGAGCCGCTATTGGGAACCAACACGCCATTGAAGAGCTCTTTGGATTTGGAATATGCAGCAAAGTAAATAGCTCTGCAAACAAGACAGCAACCTGGTGAGAACGCGACACAAGTTGAATCTGCCGCTGTGCCGGTCATTGTTAGCAATTGTCCAGAGCGTGCATCCCGAGCATCCTTGCTTCACCGGGACCACTGGTCAGAAGGCTGGTCTGAATGGGAGCACGTCCAAGTTGGCTAGTGGATCAGTGAGGCGGTAGCATGGCTGACTGGCCAAAGTATCACCATGATGCAGCTGTTCATTAACCAAGGAAGGAACGTAGCCCCATGAGGTCTTCAGGGTACAGTGTCAAAGTCCAATCAATGTTTTGTTGCAAGGTATTCATGGTTATACTCCCGTGGTGGATTGCTTCACTTTAACGAGAGCAAAACCGAAATACAGACAGACAGTATCTGACAAATGGAATAAAAAACAACTAGCCTGGGCAAAAAATCCCAGTTAGCATTTTGACCAGGTTAGCATTTGATCAGTTTCATCTGGGACCATACGTTTATAAATTGTTCTCCTGCATCCCTAAATGAAAACGTACACTCCAATGGCCGAGTGAGGCGTGTTCTTGCACAATGGGGAAACAAACAACTTGTGTTTTCCAGTACAAGGACATTTCCTTGTGCGTAATCACGGACTTGCACCAACTGGCAGGTGACGTGACATTGCCACATAGATCGACTTTGTGCAACAAAAACACAATATGTAAACAAGGCAGAGAGGAACCTTTCTTTACCTTGAGGGAGCCACGCCAACAAGATTTGGCCCCAGACCGCGGAAAAGGGATCTTGGTCCCTCTTTCTCGAGGATTGATCTGAAAGAAATACATAGGAGCCATTGATGAATTCATTTGCTACCTGTAGGCATCATTAGCACGTATGAGGTGTACTGCATCGGCTACCAGCAAGTAGGTCTGTTAATGCATTGATACCTGTTCTCGTGTTTACAGTGGAGCCTTGGTTAGCATATTTGTCAGCTTGCAGTAAGAAATACCTTGGTTAGTGTCCGACATGAATGCACCTTGCGCATCCTCTCGCTGTACACTCGGGTTGTCTCGGCCACGATAGCTGGAGGTGCCGTAGGAAAGAGTGGGCTGCATCGTAAGATGGCCACACATGTACCGACACCCCCACTAACCCAGGTTTCACTGTATGTCTATTTGCAGGGTGGCTTTTATGGTAAATAACTAAGTAAGTAGCACTCAGTTATACGACGCATCTACACACAAACACACAGTCCAGTTGGAGTGCTTATGAATGTTCTTACCGAGGCGTGTACAGGACATTATCACATACATAGACACGCATGTTTGGAATGGAATCCTGATTTATTTATAGAATGGATATTAAAGCACACGGCTGAAAAGATTCCAAGTGTTACATAAGACTTGAGACAGACCCTCCGCCCCATGCAGGCAACTGGCTGGTCAGCCACCAGCCCCCCAGGCCCCAGCCCCTCACCGCCAGTCTTTTTGGTGAGCTGGTGACCTTCCTTATTCAGACGACTAGGAGGGAGCTGAGTGGAGCCAGAGTGTTGGTTTCTGTCATGGCCGACAAGGAAGAGTACTGTATGTTTTATTTGGGGTATCATGGTCCGAGCATCGCTCCCTCACTATTGCGGCTTTTCAAAACTTAATGGCTTCCGATCGCGATGGGTGTGGCTAGTACTATTGCAGCCTGCAGCCACCCCTGCATTCCCGCCGCCATTTTCCACCACTTTTTGTATCATTACATGTACTTTCTGTACAACGGATGTGTGTTCATGTCTCACATACGGATTGTGGATGATGGGCCACATTCCAAAAAGTGGGGTTTCTTTAAATGCCTTATTTTATGTGATCATATGTACATGTAAATGAAGCATGTTTGCCTGACCAATACTTACCGTAAGATTTGCACCAGCCCAGGCGTAACAGTCCCTGGTCGGATAACGCCGGTTCCACTGAGGGTGCCGAGCTGGACCTGGAAAACGGGACGCAGGGTGAGACCAGACGACTGCAGGCGTGTCTTTAACACCTCTAGAGGGCAGGTCACGATAGCTCCCACTGTACCACTACATCTGCAAAATAATCACAGAATAAATGAAGACTATTTAGTCTGCATGCACAATCACAATTTCACATCTCGCAGAACGCTCGGTAAAAACCCCCTTGAGGTGGATCTCAAATGAAATTATCTTGGAAAAGCGTAGTAGTAGTAGTCCAATTCAATAACTGCTATTCTTTATCTTGTGAAGATATTTAAGAAGTTCAATTCACTACATGTATGATCATGAAAGGCAAGATTTGATCAAAGCAGGTCATTTCTTTGTTTTGTTTTTTTAACAAACATTTAGCTATACCCATTTATTGTACATATACTGACATTGATTTGTATTTTTTAACAACGGTTATACCCCAATACTGTACATATATTGTACATATATTGTACATATATTGACATTGGTGTCATTTATTTGTATACAGACACGACCGAAGGTGTCCTGGTGAGTTCTCAAGGGTAAAATGGCGTCACTTTAACTAAGCATCTGTTGTTACAACATGGTGTCGTTTGTCACCTCGCCGTTACACTGTAAAATGCTTTTTGGGATCTGCAAGCAAGATTTGGTTGAGGCCGTTACGGTGGTTGACACCACTAGCATGGCAAACCGCCGTCCGTATTACATAACAGCACGACAGAACTTGACAAGGAACAACTAGCGAACGCTAGCTCAACTACAATGTTACAACGTCGGTTTACCATAGTATATTGGTTCATATTTAACTGTTGGTTAAAGCAACGTCACATTAAAGTCCTAACATTGGTCTACGGATCGAGCTAGCATAATGCTAACGTGAGTAAGCTAACATGCAAACATCTGCGAGGATGTAACGTGCTTTCGTATGACGCTGTAATATGATAGAACATAACATGATATGATCTGATGCCGGGTCAATCAACGGTACGTGATCATTTCACTTTCATTATGAGCACGAGAAGCGGCAGAACCCGTGGCAGAACCCGTTGGCGACATTTCTGAGGTAAAATACACCGGTAGAGTATGAAAGGACAAGTCAGAACGTTACGATGAAATGCTAACACCAGCTAACTAGCTAGCTCCTTTTGTGCGATGTGACGGTCGCCGCGGTTCCAATTCCGACCAATGTCCGGGAAACGGTGCGATTAAGTTACTCTGCAGCAATTTTAATGACCCGTTATGCGAACGTTATGTTAGTTCGGGCGTTAAAGAAGACCGTGAAGCCACCGTTGAACACAGATTGTCCATTTTCCACCCACGCTACGACGACTTACCCCCCGGCAAAGAGATGCAGCAGCGTGTCTTTCTGTGCCATCTTCCCTTTGTCGTTTTTATTTGCCTCAAACCGCGACCATATTGACCTGATATGTGTGCCGAAACTACCAGATCTACACCGACATCGCTTTTCGTGTCTCTTGACCGCCTCTGAGTCAGCTGGGCGGAGCTGTCACCGCAGTTGAGG
The DNA here is from genome assembly GCF_037039965.1 of Doryrhamphus excisus. Classification (NCBI taxonomy): domain Eukaryota; kingdom Metazoa; phylum Chordata; class Actinopteri; order Syngnathiformes; family Syngnathidae; genus Doryrhamphus; species Doryrhamphus excisus. The sequence goes on along the minus strand of NC_136373.1, from coordinate 252,104 downwards.
CCGAACCGCTGACGGCCGAGGGGGAGGAACCCTCGATGACGTCAGCGGGCCGCACGAGGGGAAGTGTCTATGACGTCAGCCGAGGCGCACGTGCTCGGCGCCCTGTGTGTCCGGACTGTGGAGGTTTGTGCTTTGTTGTTGATGCGTACGAAGGTGCGGGAACGGAACGACTTCGATGGCAGCCAAGTGGAGCGAGGAGTCACGTGGAAGACAAACACAACTACAAGTCGCTTTCGTCTTCAACTTCAATGTTAATTATATTGAGCCATTGTCCTCGTGATTGCAGAAAGCTGGAGCCTATCCCAGCTGATTTTGGGCTATGGGTGAGGTACCCAGCTCTGCTACTAAACGCACTGCCTCCCGCTGTATTACACATATTCAGGCCCATCGATTCTACTGGATCTAAATATCACACTTGGCCCATTGAGACATTGAGATAAAAGATCTCTTTTAGGCAGACCCGGCCACGTGCTGGTGTCCTTAAAGCGTCGATCTCAAGGAATCATCTGAGTTTTGTTTGATTTCTTTATACTTTACTGCCATCTGCTGGAAGGTGGCTGTAACACACTCAACCTCGTGCAGGGTATTCAAAGTGTGGCACAGAACTTAGTAGCCCCCCCCCCCCACTACCTTTTTACGCCGTCACTGCACAAAATCAGCTCGGTTTGCCTTTAAAGGAAACTGAAGTTGCTCAAATTTGGAAATGTTATTTTCCTCAAGCTATTTTTGCTCCCATTTTCAAGAGCTAAATTGATAGAAGTCCAGTTTCTTTGTCCACAAAAGCCCTACGGTATCTCTCTAATGTTACTGAGAATTCCTAATTCCTTCACATCCCAGATGTGACCAATCGTGGCACTGATTTGACAGTAGGATTATCTCACAGGGTGCATTAGACTGGCCACAATAAAAGGCCACTTCTAAGTGATTTTCAAGAGATAGTTCCAAATGTTGGAAGTTGTACGACAGCCCCACCGACTAATCTGAGCAGAGTCCCAATTGATGCACGACAGTGCTGATGGGGATATCATATCACTTTAACAATACGGCCAAACATGTTCCGCTTAATATTCGGAGACAGGCCTTTTGTGCACATCCATTTGAGTTCAGCTCATGAAAAATGTGAGCAATAATACAAATGTGGCATTTACATTTTTGTTTAGTATACTTTCAAACACAAAGGACGCAAAGACAATTGGAAATAATCTTTAATAGATACTTTGAAACAAGACTACATGAAGAAAAGCAAATAAAAGGCAGGCAGTAAGAAAGGAAGAGAAGGCATGGCACGGAGTGCAGACTGATGATCGCACGCTTATCTCAGACAGGATACTACGGCATCTGAGCAGGGCCGCGGTGTGACGTTTTACTTTCATGACTATTGCTGTTCTGTGGATTGTCTTTCTGCTCGGACGATCACGGGGCCTTTTTGTTGCCACAACAATAACTATTTTCCCGTGGCCTGATATGCGCCGCTCACTTCCATTCCAAGTATTTCAACAAGCTGCTTTCCACATTGTGTGCTGACGTGTGTAAAATGTGGGTCATAACGGCACTAAGAAAGAACACGTGTCAAAGAGATTAATAAAAGCTTCTTGCAGATACATGCTAGGAATAATCAGTGACATTTCCTAAGACTTCAGCTTGTCGATGTACAGTATTTCCTTTCAGGAGAGTGATGGAGTGATGGAGTGTGAGCAGAAGACCCCCTCCATTGCTGCACAAGGTCAAAGGTCGAAGTCACTGGCATGGTCATCTCAGTCCTGTTTCACCATCTTTTAAAACTAACAATTTCTCTTATAAATAAAAAAATGACACTTTTCTTACAAATATAAATTGTTTAACAAATGCTGCCATCTTGTGGCCGCCGTAAAACTGCGACTGAGCCAGCCGTAATTCACCAGCCAATGCCATCCCATTTGTGACCGCTAGGGACTTGGTACACCAAATGTCAGGGCATATTTGCCATCAGCAGGTGCATAGAGCTCAGTGATTCCTGATATTAGACAAGTTAGACAATACCATTGCAAAGACAAGATAAAAAAATAGGAGTCCAGCCACGGATCAGATACACTTACTTGCTGAATCATCAGCGAGCCTGGGTCTGCCTACCAGCCCCAAGAAAATGTTGTCAAACAAGTTCGACCGACCGAGAAGGATCCCAGAGAAGAACAGGAGAGAAAGGAAGTGATGTTGAAGGTGACCCCGCCGTCATTGGTAGAGCAGGTAGTTCTTGAGAAAGGCCGGCAGGGGCAGCCGATGGATTTCAGCCAGACGCTCTCTCCCCAACGCTACCCTCACGGAGCGCCGACACAGGTCCATCAGAGACAGAGGTTCGGCTGGGAGGAGAAAGGAGACACGGAAGATGGTGAAAAGTAATCACAACTTAGCTTTACTAACGATTACCCACCCGTACCTGAAGTAGGAATCAGATCTAAGCTAATCCTTTCTTTATGGTTCCAGGTCTGACTGAGAAGTGAATTTCCACAAGTATTTTTGCAGTTATGGCATAGACAACCCATTTATGATCTTCTCAAGTACTTTGAACACAACTGTGATGGAGTTAAGCTGCAAAATGTGAACGGCAATGCGGCAAAGGTCTACCATTTAGGTTACAGCACTAGGAAAAAGGTTAGATGATTAATCAACACCAATGAAGGCTCCCATTGAGTGAACACCAGAGATGGTCACAGAGCGAATGAGATGCAGTATGAAAAGAAATGTACTTACGATCAAGCCCATTTATGTACCGGATTCGTATTTCACAGTGTCCCCACACAGCGCTCACCACCGGGTAAAGCTTCCTGCCTTTGAGTCCTCTGAAGGCCACCCCCAGGTAATGGCCGTCCACTATGTAGCCCAGAGTCCCTTCATCCATGTCCAAAACTACTAAGAGGGAGTCCGGTATGATGAACGTGTCATCCGGCTCCAGGAAGGAGGGGTACGCTTTCCCTGAGTGATTCTTGCTGTCGTGGTAGAGTTTACTCCTGCACAGGTCCCAACCCCAGGACTCGCCGTCGCTTCCCACCAGCGCCGTGTAGCCCACGGAGTGCAGTGGAGCGTCGCTTGTTGCTACGCCCACCACGGCGTGCGTGCCCCTCTGACGCATGGCCCAACTAATTTCCCACACATGCAGTCCCTGTGTATAGCCAACACGTCCCCGGATGGCGTCGGTGCTCTGCGCCACAGGGTGCCTGTGGAAAACCAGCTTGTTGTCATCCTTCACAAAGATGTTGAGCGAGCGGTCGTCGTTGTTCCACGAGTGCTGGACCTGAACATCCACGCCGGCTGGTGGCATATCCAGGAGCAAGTCCAGTCTAGAAGGCTTGGTGTGACTCAAGGCCTGTAGCTCCAGCTTCAGGGGACTGAAGGCTGGATCCCGCATATCAATTGTTTTAATGCCACCTGGGACTTTTTGCCCCATACTCTGGGTAGTTATGGAAGGGGCCTCGTCTTCTTCCTCCTCCCCCCTCCTCAAAGTCCAATGGGGGAGTAGTCCACCTCAGGTCTTCTCCTGTGCTCGTGCAACACCAGGCAGGTTTAAGTTCTGTTGCCGCTTGTTGCAGAAGGTGAAGATGTTTGTGCAGCCGACCTGGAGAGATGCACGAGGACAAGAAGTTAGCTCGCTAGTTGGAACACCATTTTGCTGGAAGAGCATTCGAGCCTTAACAGTTCTATAGCATGAACACCAACGTGACACGCCATGCCATTTCACTTTCACTTCTAGTTACATGAATGACAGTAGCACAGCCATGCAGTGACATCATCATCATCAACATTCCATCGATGACTTGATCGGGACTCACAACGTGGATCACTCATAATTAGCAGTACTTCCACTCTCAGCTTTGACATCGATATCGGCCCATTTCACTCACGGAATATCAGGATCGCCATCAGCAGTATGAAATCCTGATGGGAACGTCCCTATCTGACTAACTCGGATACCAATATCTTCATCGTCATTTTAATCATTTTCCATTATCCAGGCTGCACGGCGGGCGAGTGGTTAGCACACAGGCCTCACAGCAAGGAGACCCGAGTTCAGTTTCACCCTCGGCCATCTCTGTGTGGATTCTGCACGTTCTCCCTGTGCATGCCTGGCTTTTCTCCGGGTACTCCAAATGTGCAAAACGCATATTCTCGTTTTTTCCAACTGGTCTTGATTTGGATGAGGGCTGTATAAAGCCATGCTGAACGTGTGCTTGCCAATGCCAAACATAATGTGATGATTCCAAATATTGAAATAGCTTGTACAGGCCAGTACAGCTTTGGCCTTTGGTCCCTAGATTGGGACAAATGTTGCTGCAAGGCCTTGCGGGATTGTGTAACAGTGAAGGGAAGGCCTCTAATTGAATTGTAGACAAGAGTTCATTGAGAAGTGCCTTAGCTCTTCTTCTAATGCAAGTAAACAACCATTTAAGTGGGTCATGTCTCAATGATTGGAAAACAGGGGGAGGGAGGGGGGCCGTGGGTTGCCAACATCTGAATGTAAACAATCTCTTTCAAAGCCTGTCCAGCATTCAGAAAGAGTAAAATGTGTTAATTTGTACACTATTGGGGCTCACACTTTACCGCCCCCACCCCGATGGGCAAGTAATAACAGAACAATAGACGCTTCTTCCCAAGAACTTCAACATAAAAACACCTATTGAATAAGCGGTTTTGTTGGAGGGGGGGGGTGTATTTAGGCAGCCGCTCTGGCCTGGCCTGGGCTGGATGAGGTTTCAGGGCCCCTGGGTTGATTTGGGACTGATTAAGATGCAAGAGAAGGGTCTCGGTGGATTTAGTGGGCCAAAAAACCCCACAGATCTTCATTCTCAAGGGTGTTTGTTTACCTACGTACATTGGCTTTGGGTATCTCCAGTCATTGAAGTACATTGAAAGTACACATGCAGTAAAAATAGAGGGCCAAATACAAGATGGATGCGTCATTGGTCATTGTACCTCAGTTGGCACAGCCTCGTGTACACCTACTCTACCTCAACAAGTACTGCATTCACCTGGCCTTGGATGCGCAGAACCGTGCCAAAGTCCTAGGCCACCACTACAGCATTTACAGTGGTATGAGAAAGTGTGAGCACCCCTGGTCATTTGCAAGATGTTCCTTAGTAAACGACTGGTAAATCCCAGGTAAATGTATCATATAGCAGACCAACACAGGGATGGATGGGAAGTCACATGATCATTGTAGCATTTACAGGTCTGCAATCAAAATGTCATCTAAAGTAGGGAGGTGGCTTACCAAACTAATGTGTTCCAATAATTAGAGTTAAAGGTATTCAAATCAATAAAACAGGGTGCCTAAATCAGTTATTTTTTTTAGAATAATTGTCTCCGTTTATCCCCCCAAAAAACTTGAGAATGAAAAACAAACAGCGCCTCTGCTGGTTGCAGCCAAGCAGTGCACCCAAGAAGCAGTTGGGAAATGCCAGTATTTAGTGAAATAGTTATATGTATGTTACTTGAAGACAGAATAACACCAGCCCAATCCCAAGTGGTGTAAAAGCCCCCACTAACCACAGTACTCATGACGTCAAACTATGAAAAGATACACGTTGAAGTTTAATGAACACCGAAGGAAGAGTAGGTGAAGGGTAGCTAGCATAAGCTGTGCTCATCATGCTAGCTAGGAGGCTAATGTTTAAATAAAGTCTCCGGCTAACCGAAGGTTAAACACACCGGCGGCCACCGAGGAAAACACATCATGAGCAAAAGGTGTAGAAATATGGAGAATGAGGGGCCGAGGCACGTACACGACCGAGGCTGTGTCGTTGAAAGCGAAGATGCAGGTGTTTATTCGACGAGAATGCCCAAAATGGCCTTTCGACTCGAACGTGCGTGGAAGCTAAACAACACGCTTGGCTTCTACTAGTGATGATAGCGACTTGGATTTTTAAAAACAGACGTCGTGTTGAGATGAAGCGGCAACAGAAGCGGTCAGACCCGCCTTGGTTTCCAGTTTGTTGCTCGTCTGCCCCCCCCCATCGTTCAATCATGTGCTTTCCGTGTCGGCTGGCTTACCTTTGACGGTCCGATCGAGGACGACATGAATTAGGTGAAGTGATGGTGGCTGCTAGCTAACATATCTTCAGTCACATGGTATAATGCGACCAGCTGCTGGGCTTGCTGGGACCTCCCTTCTTCCCTTCTTCCCTTCCTCCCTTCTTCCCTTCCTCCCTTCCTAGCTGTACTGTACGTCACTGGTCTCCAACGTTTTTTCTTGAGAGCTACTTTTACAAAATGAAAATGATGAAGAGCTATTCAATTTTGTTCCATTTATGTTTTTCACCCCAAACAAGGCGAATATAGTTGTTTCACAGGAACAAAAAAATGCTGGCATCCACAACCCATATTTTTTTTTTATCTCGTCCACACGTTTCCGTTTGTTTATGTCTTATTCTGTGCCATGCACCCATGTCTGGTGACCTTTCACCCGTGGCTCAGCTTGGACCTGGGGAGCTGCATTCATACTAATCTTTGGTGACTTTGGTGGGCTGTGAGTTTAAGACCCTACTCCTAATCTCATCATAATATCTGAAGAATTGAGTAGGGGTCTGGGTGTGATATGCATAAAGAAGAAGGAAGGCAAAATTGTCAGGTGAGCCAGACAAAGCCACTGCCTAAAACTGCCATCTAGTGGATGTTATGGAACCAACTTGAGGTTGGGCTGGAGTCCCTTAGGTTGTTCCCGGTTCAAGTCAGTTGCTCTAAAGTGCAGTTCCTCTAAAAAGCCATTCCTCCCATCCGCCTGAAGGATACGGCTACTTGACGTCCAAGATGGCGTCTTCTAGTGCTCTGCCCTCAGACCATCTCTTGATGAAAAAGCCAATGTTTCAGTGCGGGACGCCACAATGTGCTGAGCTGGCCGATATCTCAGGGCCCTTCTACGGGGGGGGGGGGGGGGGGGCAGTGCAGACATGCTTACTGCCTCCATTTCAACAGGGATCGATTGGACGCGCCCCTCCACGGCTGGCAAAGTGCAGGCAGCCAAGGTGAATGATGGCATGCCGTGTCAGTCACTTGGGATCTTATGTGATGCAATTTTGGAAACCTGGGGAGGACATGGCTTTAAGGGGGGGGGGGGGACTTTGGCCCATCATTAGCAATCCTTATGTTGGCTTTGGTTTCATTTGAACATGCATCGGGTTCCAATGGAATACATGACATAATTCACAGTTCCACAGGTCCAAAAGGCGGGGAAAGAAGCAAAGAAGAATACAATCATTCACTTCTTGTATTCCAGATGTGGTTATTGTAATACAGAAAGTGTAAGGTAGTGTAATCATATTGGAATGTAATTTATATATATAAAACAAGCCTAAATATAACATCAGAATGGTGAGAAATAATAATGTAAACATAACATGAGCCGTTCAAGACTCCTCTCCCTTGTATTGTATTTTCCGCACCATAAGGCGCAGTCTCAATTGCGGGTCTATTTCTGCACTTAACCCATATATAAGGCGCATGCTAAAACATGTGGTCTACAAAAACCAGGCAAAGGAAGCAAACAGTGAGTTTAGTAACTTTCTTCCCCCCCCCCGCTTTAATGAATCTTCTCCCAACCATCATCTTGTGTATCTGAACTGAACAACTGGACGATCTGGTCATCAAACCCGCCGGGTTCCCTCTCACCATCCCTAATGCTAAGAGGTCAATTGGACTGTATTTGTCCAGCAGATGGCGCTACCTTTCCCCATTGAAAGCATACAGCTAAATGTCTAGATGGGGGCCTTGCTAGGACGTCATAGAGTGAGTGTGTGGGACTGTTCATGAGTGGAATGGTGCGTTTGTGGAAAAGCTCCTTTTCTACTCTACTCTTTTACTTTTGTTTTCATCCCAAAACCTCTTCCACTGGTCTTCCTAATGCCCCTCGCTGAGGCTGCTCCTCCTGGCATAAAGAGAAGATAAAGAAAAAGCCAATCATGGGTACATTGAGGTTAGATGTGATGTTGCCTGACGGTGGTTCATCTCTCGTAATAAAGGTTGCAAAAAGCCACCAAATGAAAAAAGCAAAGAAAAACAAGCCAGAGTCCATCTTTTCATGCTTTATTTGAATGGAGATTTGAGTGATGACAAATTGTCGTCTTTACGACCTCCAGGGAGTTGGACTGTGCGAGCTCCGCTTTGCTGGATAAAGCATGGCAAGGTACCCCAACACAAGCTATAAAGGGGACCCCCTTTAGCTTAGTCATGACTTTACTGGGAAGGAAAGATCTGCTGTTGGGGGCATTTTCCCTGCAGATGTCACGGTGGGGGTGGGGGGGGTTGGGGCTGGGGCAGATGCTGCATTAGGCTCTGCAGACTCATCCAATATGCCAACAGTGCATGCACGCATGCAAACTAAGTCTTAGCTCCTAACGCTGCAGTGTTTTGCTAACCTACTGACACCAATGGGTGAGATGAGATGCACCATGATTCAGCATTATGTAATCATCGAGTAATCATCAATCAACAGATACTAGCGGTCCTGCCCCCCCTCAGGATATACAGTATGCTATCTGCAATCCCTTGTCGCTGGTTGTCATCAATAGAAAAGAGAAATTTGTCAAACGAAGGAGAACACATTTATTTAGAAAATATTAAGAGGGTCAACCATTTATTTTTATTTAGGATTATTAGGCAACATCGGCACACATTGGAAATCATTTATCCAAAGTTGATAGAAAATGTTTCCATAAATTGACATGGCAAAAAAAAAGAATGTGAACATGCGACACCCCCAAACGCCCGTGTGACCCACCCCATGTGATAATCCTGGCTCCAAAATATTGATGCAAACATGAAGGCACCACCGCACACTGAAAGCTAAAATAAATATGTTGATTGATTACGAGCACCGGAGTGATCAAACCCCTGGCCTGATGAAGGCAGGGCGACACACTTAAGGACAATCACGGAAAATAAAGCTGCCGAGTTGAAGCCAGGCCCGAGGCAGCTCAAAGTCATGTCCTCCTCCTGCAGTGAGAAGAACAAAGTGCTGCACTGCTGCAGCAAAAAACTGATGGCTCATACGCAACGTTTCAACACGGAGCCACCTTCATCCAGCGGATGAAGAACACGAGGAGTGGCGCTACCTGCTGACTAAAGGATGGACCATCTCCATTTCACTCCGCCACAACCGCAGTAGGCCAAATATTGATATTTTTAGTGCAGTGCAGAACAGAATGCAGAATCAGGACGTGGGACAGTGGAGGCTCCTAAAGAGCTGAGGCTGAGCTCGGGCTACAATTCCTATTCTTACACTCCAGTGTGAAAAGGACTTTTGACAAGGAGAAAAGGTGTCGTTTAACGCCGGCGTCCATTTTTGTTGGGTCGGCTGATACAGCAGTGTTGGCCCAAACTTCCCACCAGAGGGAAATGGAGGTGGGGGCTACTTTCATACATTTACACATTAAAGATGCTAAAGTCAATACATGTTAAGTATCTGACACATTATGGGTGTAAATGAGTAGTACCTAATCATACAGCTGACTGCTGACCAATCAGTTTTATTGAAGAGCCAATACAAACATTCTCCAGACCACGAATGGCCCCTGAGCTGACTCACCTTTATTGTTTCTCTGCTATTTATGGCAATACATATTGTTTTGTACATTTTGGTCACGGAATAAACCAAACTGGAATGATTTAGCTTCAAATGTCTGAGGAACGCCGCTTTAGGTGTTTGTAGAATTGTATGAGATTTAGCCTGAATGTCTCGCTGCTTTTCTTCTCCTGTCAATGTACTTCCTATACTTCCTTAAAACACCCAGACCAGGGATAAAGTCATGTGGATGGATGGACGGAAGGAAGGACGGATGGAAAGATGGATGGAAGAATGTATGGAAAGACGGACGGACGGATGGAAGGCCGGCCAGTTCCTGAACACAAGTTGTCTCTGGCTAACGCTGAGACCCAGAAAGGTCTTTCTGGGCTGAAAGTGGGATCATTCTCGGAGGTGTCGGTGCCGTGAGGAGGAGTGCAAAGGATGTGAGATGAGAGAGAGAGAGAGAGCGAAAGGAGGTTGACCCTGAAGGTTGAAGTCCCCTTTAAAAGTCGCATCCCGCTCGGATATGCAGGGCTCATGCAGGATCTGCTGCGGCAGTAGGGGAACACTGCTGAGCGGTGCACTTTAGGCTGCCAGCAAGCGTGCAAGGGAGAGGAGGAGGAGGGAGGGGTGGAGGGAGGAGGAGCGAGTGATGGAGAGAGAGAGTGCAAACAATGTCATTTTGTTCAGGAGGTAATACTGCAGTCAACTTTGCAGCGCCATGAAAGCGCACCAACACGGCAAGAGGCTGCTAGAAGTTGAGGATGAAGGTAAGTGTTTCCTTCCTCTTGGGTTGTCTTCCCTTCCCTGAGAAGCATCGCTTACTTCCTATTGGCCTCGCAGCAAATGGTGCAAGTGTGATGTGCATGCCCGCTGTCATCACCTGCTGTCTCTCTGCACCACCAATGGTAACGGTAATGGTAACGGTAATGGTAATGTCTTTGCCAGCTAGCTAAACGCCAGGCATGCTACCGTAGCCGCTCAGACTAGCAGCCAGCGGGCCGGCTCAGAGGGCTCCTGCTGACTTTCAGGAGAGCAACATTGTTGTTAGTTAGTTGCTAATGAGCAGGGACGAGGTGGTGAGACGCTGGAGATAAGAACCAGGCGTCCTGCATGGGACGGGACGGACAAAACTTCTCTGCTAACTACTTTTCTCTCAGGAGGGGCTCAGTCAAAAGTATTTGTGCTTTGTCATTATATTGCTATAATCATTAGAAGAAGGGATGTGCTTTCATCCTAAACATTTCCCAAATGGTCATGATGATAGTCATGGATGATGCTCATGTATATGATGGTCATGTATGACGGTCAGGTATATGACGGTCATGTTAGACGGTCATGTATGACGGTCATGTATGACGGTCATGTATGACGGTCATGTTAGACAGTCAAGTATGACGGTCATGTAAGACGGTCATGTATGACGGTCATGTATGACGGTCAGGTATGACGGTCAGGTATGACGGTCAGGTATGACGGTCATGTATAATAGTTTGAGGGAAGCAAATAAGACGCAGGGTGATTGTTGTTCAACTTTTTCTGAGAGAGCCCAGCGTGCTGCTGGACCCGTTCACAAGTTCACATCAGGTAACTGTGCTAAGACCTTGAAAGAGTCGTCAAGGGCCTCTGGGTGAAGCACACCCCCCCAGCTCATCTCTCAGCAGGATGAGATGAGGGATGAGGGATGAGGGAGGAGGGAAAAAAGTTTACAAAAAAAAAGCCAACGCCACATTGAAACATCTGCAGTTTCCTAGTCGTAACTCCACTGACAAAGGGAAAACTGCCGCACTCACTTGATGTTCCTTGCACCGTGCACCCCCCCCCCAACACCCCCCTTTCCTCCATCTCCGGTTTCTAGTATCTCTAAAGTGATACGGTTGCCCAGCGCAGTGCCTTACCAGCATGCTTTGCACCGCTTACCTTTCCCCTGCATTAAGATCCACCCCCTCCCTTTTGGAAAAAGTATGCAGCACATGCACTCATCATCATCACCATCATCCTTGAGCAATTTGCTTGAATGAAGGTGGGGGGGGGGGGGTGAGAAAGCAGCAGTGCAGCAATCCTGCAACATCCTGCAGCAGCAGCAGCAGCTGACTTCCTGCAGTGCTGGCGCACACACACACACACACACACACACGCACATGCGCACACACACGCACACACTAGGTCATGTGACAACGGCCCACAGTACCCTGCCAGAGTTTGGAGAGGAGCAGCACACACACAGCTTGGGATGGTGCATTGTCCCATTCCAGCACTCCAGTTGTGATGATGTAATCAATGCAGCAAGCTTTGAACTTGCTGGGCCTTGTAGCCCCTCCCTCCCAGCCCCCACATCCCACCCGGCTGCAACGTCCCATGAAGTGACCCCCCCCCCATGCACGTTTACTCAAACAGCCCACCCCTGCATGGATGCAGTGTGAAATGGGGGTAGCCTTGCATCTTGGTTCCAATAAATGAAAGCAGTGGTCTGCAGACAGATGCCCCCCCCCACCCACCCCCCCACCTTTATAGCAGTTGCTCTTCCATTTGCCGTCAGCACAGAAAAAAGACAAACGGCACCATGTAGAAGAAAAGTGCTTTCTGGGCACAAGATGAGTGACTTGGCTCCCCCATTGATGTGGTCATCAGTCTGCTGCCTGATGCGGGGTGGGGGGGGCATGCACTTCCAGGACGCTCAGGCAAGCCAGACAAAGCGTACTGTAGCAGGTGACTTTCTGCTGAGCTGGTTCTTGCCACTGTGGCTGGAATCTGCCTAGTGATTACCTTCCCCTGCAAGACGGAGGAACTGGCTTCACCCCCCCCCCCCCCCCCCCCCCCCCCCCAGGACAAAACCAAAACCAAGCATCACAGCGGCACGGCACAGTTAGTGAAGGTGGTGAAGGTGCACATCTGAAGTCAGGAGGAACCCACAAAGTCACTGAGCTCCATCTGATGGGCCGGCCATCTATAATTTATGGTTATGGAACGATAGCAGAGATGATTAGCATACAGCATCATTACAGCTTTAATGGGCTATTCATTAGGCAGTATGTTTAAGGGCTGTGAAGTCATACTACTAAATGACAGCACTATAGTACTTGGATGTTTTAATGATTGCATTACGTATGTACACTACTTCAATTTGTATGTACATACTTGCAAGTATGTTTTTCCAAGTGTAAAAATGCTAATGATACAAAATCATTCTAATAATGATATGCTGCTTTATTTGGACAAATCTTAAAGCTAGCTAAGATTACTGGCCCTTAGATGACATGTTTTTGGGATGGGGGGAGGAAAGCGGAGTACCCGGAGAAAAACACACAATCTGGCAGGAAGTTTCTGCCTTCAGGCAAACAAGAACTCAGTTTTCTGACGTATGATGGTACAAAACCCTTTATGTACCGACTCAAACATTCCTACTCCTTTCACCTTAAAGTCTTTCATTGGAATTGTCCAACATATCCCGCCTACTTTGGGTTTAGACATGAAGGACTAGAGTAGGTGTCAATCACTTTAACGTCCCATCCTGCAACCAAAGTCTTGCATGCTAACCAAGTCAAGCAGGCTGAGTCATGCTGGGATTTTCGGACTATACCCTCCCTCACAGCGTGCTCTGCTCCTCCCCCCTCTGCTCTAGCAGCAGTCTTGTGCATCCCGGGCCTGGCTGAGTTGGAACATGCCTTGACTTGTCAGAGACCGACAGAGAGAGACACAGACCGGCGTCCTGGTCAAGGACCCGCGGGCTGCAGCGGCTGTGGACTCTGCCTGGATGTGGACCAATGAGATGATCCACTGCCACGGGTGAGTGTTTGGATCTAGACGCATGACATACAGGCTGATGTTACAAGAGATGTCTGGCTGAGGAGTGGCTGCTACTGCAGCCCACTTTAGGGAAGAGGAGTGTCTGTACATTGACTGTTGCAAGGCAATCCCAACATGACCTGGTCGTGTCGGGAAAGCAGCAGCGTCGTCAAGCAGCGTCGTCAAGCAGCGTCTTGACGCTACACAGCTTCCTGTACGACGCTATGTCTAGCCCCGCTTCCTCGTATGGTGGATGTAGACCTGTAGACCCCTACAGGCCTGATTCATTATCGCGGTGTTATTGTCATTGTAAAAAATAGACATTCTTTTATACAATGTGTTGATGTTGGTAGCACATGCTAGCCGATGGTGGAGTTCTATCTTTTGGTAGAAGAAATGTCACCATCGGCATACTGCCTCTTTAAGCCATGACCAAGTCCTGAGACCGGACCACAGGGAGCTGCCATATTGTCACTACCTTGACCACGGTCCTTCCTAAAGATGGGACTAGTAATGGCTTCCTTTGGTTCGAGCATGCTTACCACTATATTGGAACACGTCACACAGTCAACCTGCTGAGATGATGAGATGATAGCTAACGTAGGCTAGGTTTCATTCTGGTCACCTTACTACCGCCTATGTCACACGGCAGACATCAGGATAGATCATCGGTGTCATCAGTATTTGTAGTACCTCCAAATACCGATGAATACTTTAGCCAACTAAAGAAGGGAGGGGCCACGCATATGAACTATGAATAGACCACCCATATTACCTGCCAAGTCGTGTTTGTCCACAGCTGGATGGACTGCGATGTCAAGCACTATGTGTCACCATCAGAATCAACATCATGCTGACTTGATGGACAGCTGTCTGTCTGGTGCAGCTGGCCTGGGGCTTCCTTTCCAGATGGTTTGGTAGAAAAGGCTTTGTACCACTGCAGGGTTAGTTAGCGCTAAGTTAGCGCTTAGTTAGAAGGTCAACACGTGTCTCATAGTGGAGTTCCGTGATCTGACCACAGGGGCACATACGTAAAGACCACCAGGACGTTTGATGGAAAACAACACAGCTACCATCTCACTGATCTTCTGACAGCCAGTCGCTGGTTGGAAGAGGTGCTGAGGCAGTGGTCTGGGTCAGTGACCTTATGGTGGTGCAGACCAACACCTGGCAAGGCCTGGCTAGAAGATGCTCAGACCAGGTAGAGGAATAAATCTGGAGATTCGGAATACAAGACGACCCATCCTTTTCAGACTTTTTTCTATGGGGAAAAATATTCAAGGAAAGCTTTCTTTGGCTGAAAGCTTCTTATTGAAGATGTTGATATGGTTCTTGTCATTGCATACATTAGACAGGAAGTACGGGCTAGCCAGCACACCAAGAGCTGTCAAGACGTTTGAGCTAGAAGTCGGCAATCCTGTCAGTCACGGAGCAACCTCAGGGTCCAAATCAGATCCCAAGTAAGCGTCTTGACTCTCGAGGTGGAACCCGGTGAAACAGCCAATGCTAACTGAGCAAGCACTAGCTAGCTTTAACGTGGGCTGCGCTCGGCTCGCCACAAGGAGGCGGTAAAGACGGCAAAGCTGATTTTGACAAACGAAGGCAGGTCAGCATCAGCCGAGTGAGGAGTAAACGCAAAGTCAGTTACATCACTTTGGTAATTATTTGTGTCAGGGCATGCATGGCGCTACGGTTACACAACCAGCGTAGCATCACATGACAGCATGGGTAGAGCGTATTCTAGCAGCAGATACGTCTTCTTCATCACACATGCAGGCCACGCCGGAGACAGATCTCTCGTGTCCGCGGTGTCCGGTCAGCAGGGAGTGGGCGGGGAAAGAGGAGTGTGGGATCGTCCAGGCTGGTCAAGACCAGCACTGCAGTGCCATCTTGTTTTGCTTTACACGGCCCTGCTAACACACTCCACTCCACTCCACTCCGCTCCAAATCCACGGGAGGTCAATCAAAGCAAGGCTTCCTGGTGCTGAATCACCACACCTGACACACACTGAATCAGGGCCGTGGATGTGTGAACGTTTGCTCAAGTTGTGCCAACAAAGTGGTGCTGCACACCAGAAGAAGAGGGGGGGTCGGCGGGTGAATCCAGAATTATTTGGGAATGAGCTTCCGGTCACTTTGAGAAGCCAAGTGCGCATTCATGGGTGACTTATACGAGCCACGGCAGGTTAGATTTACTATGGTGATGTCATTGACATATTCTTTCTGCTGCACAGCTTCCAAACACCGGCGACAGAGCCAAGTTATGGACGTACGGAGCAGCGGCTGCTGTGGGTGTTTCTCTGGCAGTGTCTTAGCTGGTTGTTGTGAGGAGTGAGAACGAAGCAATCAGCAAGTATACTGCCGCAGAAATTCTTCGCAATAAGAGACCCTGCAGAAGACCCCGGGACTGGAAAACTGGCCCCGCCCTGAATGTGGATTTTACCATGGTAACGATAATGGTTTCATTTTATGTCAACATGCATACAGGTCACAAAGGAATACATCACATAATTTGCCATTTTACAAATAAATGTGTAGACGTTATGGCGTTATGGATTATCCTAACTTGGCGAGTCAAGATGACTTTGGTAGTTATTACCCATATTGCCCACAGGGTGGACTTTTACAAGATGGCACAGGCCAAATGCACCAACTCACATCAGCATTGCCTGGGGCAAGGGGGACAATGCCCCACCAAATAAATTCATTGGCCCCCTCCCCCCTAAATCTACATTTTAGAGGCAAAAACTCCTCCAGAAAAAGCACAAGACTCCCCCTCATCTCGTCTTCGTTTTTACGTTTCAGTTTCCCCCTCAGAGCTATAACAGCAGTAGGTCAGTCTTAAGGTGGGACCCCCAGGTGGGACAGGTCCCAGGGCAGAGATCTGGCAAAGTGCAATCCACCCCCCCCCCCACCCCAATGTGCAAGCCTAGAAGCGCCCCTGGTCCGGCTTGTATAGTTTGCCATTTTTTTAAACGACACTCTGCTGCCATCTAGTGACCAACACAAAGTACAAGCATGCAGAATAAGTTCTGTAGCTGCTTGTTAAAATGCATGTTTATTAACATTTATTCATTTGTACATTTCTTATCATTTGTGACAAACGTAACCACAAGTGGTTATGCATTTTTTTAGAATTGGAGCAAATAAACATGGAATGGAAACTTTTCCCATCAGTTGTTTGGCTTGTTTAGGCTCTTGGTGAATATATTTTGGACTGTAAACAGCACAGAGACATCTTCATCAAGAATCTTCATGTGGACGGAAGAGTTGGGTTTAATAAGCAGACATGGTGTCAATCACAGAAGTCATCTAACAATAACTTCACCACATATTCTGAAGACGGCACGGATAAATCTTTGTTTCGGGACTGGTAGGCAAGTGCTAAACGTTGAAAACTAATGTATATGTACTGTATGTAGTAACTGTATACGATGTATTAATAACTACTGCCACCAGTCCAGGGTGGACCCCGCCTCTCGCCCAAAGACGTCTTAGACATGGATGGCTGGACTCATCACAAGACAGCATGAGTGAATGTTGGGTTATTGTTGTGTTATTCTTATGAATATTTGTCCTTCTCGGCTTTGCTGTGAAGACGCCGGTCGCCTAAAGTGTCCTGGGTATGATGTCACAGCCAAGATGGCAGCGCTTCAGCGGAATAATCACAACGTCACTTCCCATGGATTTTATAGTTCCAGCATTTACGAGTATTTACCGGACGATGCCAAATTGCTTTTTCAAACATTTCTGGTGACATGACTTTGATGTCACACGGCCGTGCTTAGAAGAATAATGGTGACCGTATGAGAAGCACCAAGGGTCAGCCCTGGGGTCCTACCTTGGTGTCTCCACGCTGGGGGCTCTCAGGTGACCTTGCGACCTTGTCTTCTCCCTGATGACGGGCTTGGGCCCCTTCGATCCGGGGGACACTCACGTAGGACTGCAAACCGTTTGAGTCGACTTTCTCCAACCTGCAACAAACAAGACACTTCTATTAGCATCAGGCAGTTTTATCTGAATTTTTATCTGTCTCCTCACATGCTAGGTTGAATTAAATTGTATCTGATTAGTAACCGATTAATCACTCGATTCTTTTCTTTCTTGACTCAGATTGAGTTTTAAGCAAACACGTAGAAGGTCCCCTGGAAGTGTTGGCAGAATAAAGAAAGGATACCGATCCTCCAACAGGATCTGTCCGCCATGTGAGTAGTCCAGTAAACATGGCGGCTATCATCATGCTAGCATGTCAACATGCTCCTGGCTAGGCTGGCCAAATAGAAGCCATTATTTCTCCATGCTGAGTAAATAGTGTAAACTTGGATACCCTGGAGGAGAACCCACTTTGGGGATTATAGCTGCCATGTTAGATCCGGGCTGAAACCCTGCAGCCCAAAATAGCCCCACCAGTGTCCCACCGACCAGCTGACTGTGACCTCAGCCACAAGAGGAAGAGGAGGAGGAGGAGGAGGAGGAGGAGGTGGCGGGCCGGAAGGAGTCTTTAAAACCTCCGATGTTTACTTCACTTTCTTGAAGTCAAAGTAGAAGTTTAGGCAGTTTATGAGCAAATATGCGTGGGGTGTTGTGGGGCCCGAAAGGAATGGTGGGACACAACGAGACAGTCGTGCTGCTGTCCGAGCAGGTGGTGGTGTTGTCTTCCTGCGCCCTGTCCTTTGTGGGCTCGTCGCTCATCATCGTCCTTTACGTCACTTTGGCGGAGCTGAGGACCACTCCGCGGAAACTGCTGCTCTTCCTTTCCGTGGCCGACTGGCTCTCGGCCGTCTCCTACGCCTACGGAGTGTGGCGAGTGTTCGGTTCCGACTCGCCGGATTGTATCGCCCAGGGAGCGATATCCACCTTCGCCAACACCAGCTCGTTCTTCTGGACGGTGGCCATTGCCCTCTACTTGTACGTGTTCATCGTTAGGTCCAACCAGAGGGCTGCTGACAGCCTGGTGCTGCTCTTCCACCTCGTCAGGTAAGTCAAAGTGGTGCACTGTCTCTTTAAGACGCACATCATGGATGACCTAGGTAAGTCAAAGTGGTGTACTGTCTCTTTAAGAGAGCCTTGGATGTTCTGCCTCACCTGCAAGGCATAATCTGGGGCCAAATTAATCCATGTGCAGAAAACCCAAATTATTCGCCGATATCTGAAAATCCCGTGCTGTCCATTCTTCACGACAGTTATTACTGACACATATTTCCGTGAGATTGATAGATATGATTTTTAAATGATGTGACATGACTAAATAGAAGCACGTTTTGATTGCACCTCAGCTTGAAAACTGTTAGTCAGCAGGTTTGGAGAACATGTCCTATTGGAGATAGAGATGGAGATGGCCCAGACGTCCTTGTGCAAGTAGTACACAGCCTGGCCCTCGGCCAGGTGCTTTAAAAACAATCTGTCATTCCGACATGAAAATACTGCGTATTTGTAGCTTTTGCAGCCTGATGAGAGCTTGAAATGTTTTTAATCAGGCAGCGACAACACCCCAGTCTCAGGCCATCACATGGCGTCACGTGGGTGGACATGGAAGATGATGTCATTTGTCTAAAAGATGTGTGTTGTCCAGCTGGGGGGTTCCTCTGGCCATCACGGTGGCAGCCGTCTGCCTCAACAAGATCGGCTACAATGCTTCAGAGGTGTCCGTGGGCTGGTGCTGGGTCCGGATCCACAGTCCCGACCGAGTCTTATGGATGCTCCTGACCGGGAAGATCTGGGAATTCCTGGCTTACCTCACCCTGCCAGTCCTCTACATCCTCATCAAGAGGCACATCCACACGGCGGTGAGGACCCAAGCAGCCATTCGACTAGATCAGTCCTCTACATCTATAGTTCTATATCTATGTTGTGGTCTCCCACGTCAGCATGCCGCCCTCTCAGAGTACCGTCCGCTCTTGGCCGACAGGACGCCATCGCACTCCTACTCCTCCGTGGCAGACATGAAACTAACGCTCATCCCCATTATCTTCATTGTGTTGCGGATTTGGAGCACGATACGCTTCGTTCTGTTGCTGGTTGGATCCCCGGCTGGACAGAACCCCGTGCTGGTGACTCTCCATGTAAGTGCAATTCCGTCCTCATCCAGCCACTATGTAGCCTCGGCCACCCCACAGAGCCACGCGTGGTCATGGTGACGCCCTGGTGGGCAGTCGGGGCCATCGGGGCCAGCGGGGCCATCGGGGCCAGCGGGGCCAAGCACTAACTGACATTCACTTGAAGTAAATTCTTCATTCAGCCAGTCCAGACTTATCACGATTGCATTGAGATGTTTTGATGGTAAATCCAGTTGCCCTCTCCGCCCACAGGGCATTGGCAACACTTCCCAGGGGGCAGCCAACTGCATCATGTTCGTTTTGTTCACCACTCCAGTCCGTACGCGCCTCTTCGCTGCGCTCTGCTGCTCCTGTAAGGGCGGAGCCGAGAGCCAGCCAGCGCTGGACTCCTCTCGCGGGCTGTTCCCAGGAATGCGACCTTCAGGCCAAAGAGAGGACACGGCCACCGCTGACGGGTGATGCTCATTTGTCCGGCTGAGGGGACGGAGAGAGGACATCAAGCCTGCTTCTGGAAGCTGCTTCTGGAAGCTGCTTCTGGAAGCTGCTTCTGGAAGCTGCTTCTGGAAGCTGCTTCTGGAAGCTGCTTCTGGAAGCTGCTTCTGGAAGCTGCTTCTGGAAGCTGCTTCTGGAAGCTGCTTCTGGAAGCTGATTCTGGAAGCTGATTCTGGAAGCTGCTTCTGGAAGCTGCTTCTGGAAGCTGCTTCTGGAAGCTGCGTGTATATTCCAATGACAGGAAATACCTGCAGTTCATATGGAGGCACTCCATGCCATTTTATTTATGCTTCATCGTCATTGGTGCGGGGCCAACTCCTTACTCCTTACTGTGAATGTGCTGGGCTATGTTGTACTATTAAAGAGGACTACCGTTCTGGATCTGACCTGTACTCTCCTTAGCCTTATGGAGCGTTATGGATCAGCATTTACTTCTCCTAAATACTGATGTCATTTTTCTGTTGGGGTGCCCCCACCTGCCATGCTCAATGAGGTGACGTGCACTCCATCACCTTCGGGCACTTAGTGGACGTCCATTCATTTTTGACTCAAATAAGGCTTCAGCAGATGACCGTCATCATGATGTGTTTCCTGTTTATTTTCCTGATGTCGTTTTGCAGCGTCATGCTTTTTGCCATGGCCCCATGACGAGCATCCTCTGTGGTCGCCGTGGTCACCATGCTATCATTGTGTCATCATCACATGCTATCCTTCCTGCTTGAAACCAGAGATCGAGGGGCTCACTTCTCCTTTGACCATGCGGACGTTTGCTCCGGTTAGCCTGGCTTAGCTTCAGCCTGAATGAAAACACATCCAGCACAGCCATGGAGATGAGCGATGGGGGGGTCTGGATCACATCTAGACCTGGATCACTTCTAAAATGTCTCATCCCAATCCAATCTCTTCTATGAGTTTAGGGGTTGTCAAGGTTTTCCAGTGTGCATCACAAATGGCCCAGAAATTGTGTGCAAAAAGCCAATTCATTATTTTCACTTCCTGGTTGCTGAGCGTTATAAATGCCTCCTGCCACCTTGTGGCCGTCAGTACAACTGCACCAAACATCTCTTCTATGCAGTTGCATCATCACCTCTTTGTGCTTCTGCTTCTGCAAAAAAGTCAAAGCGTATAAAGACGTCTTTGGGAGCAAACGTTCGGGTTGAAAGAAATATGTTTTTGCTAGCGAATAAGTTGACTTTCCAAATCTGATGTTGATGGATTATGTTCTACCACAGAGGTGCTGTCCTGCAGTCCACAGCCTGATCATTCAATGTCACATTGTAGAAGACAGAACTTACGGAGGCCGTGTTTGCCAGCAATGGATCACATGATGCCATTACTCGGTGACATCATCCTGTCTCCATCCTACAAGTAGGGCAGCTGCAGGGAAACGACAGGGCGACATCAGAATGAGCGGCTCCGCTCCCCGACACGTCGCTTCGGACTCGTACTAGGAAAGTTCATTCCAAGGCCAGGCTTCTCATCAAAGCTGCTCTCCTGGAAAGAGGAGAAGGATACCGAGTCAGTAAATGTGGACCAGCTCCGATTTGAGCCTTCCCCGCAGACATAAAACTTGTCCTCATACGGAGTCCCAGTGTCCTCCAGCAGCAGGCGGACCGGCTGGACCAGCTACAAAGAACAACAGCAGGGTGTGAACGGTTTGCTTTGCCTGTGTAAAAAGGGATTAGGGATTATTTGTCCTTTACTCCGACACTGACAAAAACATGCATGGCAGCATTTGCTTTGGATGGCTTGTCAAAAACCAAACCATTCATTCATTCATTCATTCATTTTCTACCGCTTATCCTCACGAGGGTCACGTGGAGTGCTGGAGCCTATCTCGGCTGTCTTGGGGGAGAGGTGGGGTCCACCCCAGACTGGTGGCCAGCCAATCCCAGGGCACATATAGACAAACAAGCATTCCCACCCACATTCATTCATACCGATGAACAGTTTGGAGTGGCCAATTAACCAATTAAACTCCACACAGAGATGGCCGAGAGTGGAATTGAACTCGGGTCTCCTAGCTGTGAGGCCTACCAAACCAAAGAATACAAAATCAGTCAAGCAGGTCAAGAATGTGGCTTCAGATGTTGCAACGCCAACGCCTTCTGTCGTTTGTCATCCAAGATATAGAGTCAACAAAAACCCTTCCCAAATGCACACACACCAAGCTAAAGCTTTTTAAAGCGCCACCCCGGTGAGACATTTCCTATGGCAGGTTTCGTAGGGTGCAAAACTCATGACTCTTACAAAGACAGGAGGTCCCAAATGGCAGACATGTTTGTTGTGGATGCTGCAGTGCTGTTGTTGTAAATGCTGAAAATACGGCAAGATACCGGACGTATTACATAAAAAATGAAGAATAAAGATCATGAAATATGATGATATCAGATATGAAATAAAAGCAGACTGGAATTACAGCATAACTAAAGTCAGAAAGTAAATAAATATGGGTAAAAGAAGCAAAGGTGGCTAGGTGCACAGTTTGAATGGCTGACCATGAGTGGAGCACCCCCTGGTGGTGGCCATTGGCCACTACTTCAGCTTGGCCTGATGAACAACACGTCAACTTCCTAAAACCTGCAATTTGGACCAAGGGGAAAGCAACATTAGTATTAGTATTAGTATTAGTATTAGTATTAGTATTAGTATTAGTATTAGTGTAGCCGGCCTAGCCGACCCTCTCTTGTCTCACTGTGATCAAACTCCGCGTTGTGTTGTGTACAGATGAGATGGGGATCACCGCTGTTTTGCCACTGGAGCAGGATTTATTCAAAACCAGCTGTGCGAACAAAATAAAATCAGTAGAGCAACTTGTCACGACTTCAACAGGCACACCTCTCTCCTCAGCGGGATCTCGCGCCGTCTGACCTAATGAACGTTTCTATAAATTTGCTTAATCCATTCAACAGTGGCAATTTTTATGTTTTACCATGAACATTATAACAAATGAACAAAAAAAACATGAGCTCACATACCTGTGCGAACAAAATAAAATCAGTAGAGCAACTTGTCACGACTTCAACAGGCACACCTCTCTCCTCAGCGGGATCTCGCGCCGTCTGAGGAGAGTACCGCGAAACTACAGGAAGTTCCTTCCTTACAGGAAGTCACCAAAATAAAACAAATTTCAAAATAAAATTACAAATATACGTAAAATAAATAATTCAACATGAAAATGATATGACAAAATGAAAACAAATACTAAGGATGGACTTTTGGTGAATTACAATTGCTGGAACACACCTGTTACATCCACCCCTCCTAACTTCACCAAAATCCAGACTGTACATGTGAGCGTTCCAAAAAAAACAACAATTCACACACTCTGTGAAACCTGACGGAGGTAGTTAAAAAGCTCTGAGCTTTACCTTCCATGAGAAACCCACAAAATAGGTTCAGAAAGAACATAAGGGTGATCAAGCCTTAGTCTCTCCTAGGTTGATATGATGCCGTGTACACCATACACATTCTCCGTCACCTTAAACTTTGCAAAACATACTGCATACAAAATCACTACGGTAGTGACATTGTCCATTAATCACAACACATTTACACATCTGGACACCTTGATACACTAAAACAAAGTTAGGAGTGACTGAGATTTCCTGCTGAATGAACTTGCCATATCTTTTATATCAAAAGGCTTTTGAACCATGGATTCAATAAGACGATTGACCTTTCTACTGACTCTGCCAAACCGTGTCCTGACTACATGTTCTGTAGGTGCTGATGGGTTAACTTGTATGCCTCTGTCATGAACAGCATCTACTGATGGCACCTGTGAGTCTGTGGAAAGCACTGGGCTTGCCTGAAGTAACTCTGACTCTGTGTCACAGTCAGTGTCTGGATTAGACTTGGTGTCTGTGTCTACTGGAAGCATGTCTGACGAATGTAGGGAGTCTGAGTCAGGTTCTGCAGCTAGACTGTTAATGTCACTGTCTCTATTGGAGTCTCTGCCGCCAGGTGCGCACTGGATCAACTCATCTGCAGATAGCTCCTCATGAGCCAACTCTGCAGCATCCTGACTGGGCTGGTCCAGTTCTGACTGTCCTCCACTCAGGCTGGCCTGACTCTCTGCGTCTGCTGATTCACTCATAACCCATGCGCTTGTCCTCTCCTCTGAGTTCTCCTCCTCCAAAGAATCCAAGGAATTTGTCACACTTGATCCATCCTCATTCCCAGTGTCACACAGTTCTCTTTCAGTCGCCACCACAGGTAAGAAACTGATGTTCAGGACTAAGTTGCGGTGCACTACTTTTGTTTTGCCCTTATTGTCCTCCAGCCTGTACGTGTGGGTCTGCAGATTTCTGTCTTTGACTGTGTACACTGTTGGATCCCACTTATCAGCTAACTTTTTCTTCCCTTTTTCGCCTTTGTTTGCGATGAGTACTCGGTCTCCAATG
The DNA here is from genome assembly GCF_037039965.1 of Doryrhamphus excisus. Taxonomy (NCBI): domain Eukaryota; kingdom Metazoa; phylum Chordata; class Actinopteri; order Syngnathiformes; family Syngnathidae; genus Doryrhamphus; species Doryrhamphus excisus. Next base: position 227,835 of record NC_136373.1, on the reverse strand, counting down.
CTCAAGTGAGTGCCTTTTACTTTTTTGTTGTACTCTCTTGCTTGTTTGTCTTGCTCCTTGACTGCATGTGTTTGAGCGATCCTGGCTGCTTCATTAAGATGTGACATCAGAGTTTTCACGTAGCTTTTGTGATCGACAACCACAGGGTCGTGAAGCACCTGTTTAAACATTACATCCACGGGGAGCCTTGGAATACGACCAAACATGAGCTGGAAAGGGGCATATCCGGTGGTTTCATGTACTGTTGCATTGTACGCAAACGTCAAAGTTTGTACTTGTTGTGTCCATTTGTGTTTCTCCTTGAGGGGCAACGATCTGAGCATGCTGCCTAACGTTCTGTTAAAGCGCTCAGTTCCTCCATTTCCCATCGGGTGATAAGCCGTAGTGTGTGACTTTGAGACTCCTGACAGTCTGAGCAGTTCGGCTATGAGCTCACTCTCAAAGTTAGCCCCCTGATCGGAGTGGATCCGTTCAGGGAACCCATACACACAGAAGACGTGATCCCATAGCTTTTTAGCTACTTGCTTGGCGGTCTGGTTTGTGCATGGAAAGGCATGGGCCAGCTTTGTAAAATGATCTGTCAGGACAAGAACATCGACGGAGCGCTGCCTGCTGTCTTCTGCACTCCAAAAGTCCAAACATACGAGCTCCATGGGACAAGAGGTTCTGATGCTTTCAAGTGGTGCTCTAGCAGAAGGGTCTGGTGTTTTTGCTAGAATGCATCTTTGACAGCACTTGACGTAATCTCTTACATCAGACTCCATCTTGGGCCAAAAGAAGCGTTGTCTCGCCAGGTGTAAAGTTCTCGCTTGCCCCTGGTGTCCAGCAATGTCATGGATACCATGCAGCGCTGTCTCCTTGAGAGTCTCTGGCAAGACAAACTGATGCCTTTTTTGTTTACTGAGGGGATCTTTAGTCACACGGTACAGGACACCATTCTGAAAGTGAAGCCGGTCCCACTGTTTGAGCAACGTCACAGCTTTCGAGTCAAGACCTGCTCTTTCACGCCTGGATGGTCGTCTCTTTCGAATGACAAACGGCACCAGCTTCGAGATGGTGGCATCAAGCTCTTGGCTTCGCTGGAGTTCTTCCAAGGTGAAGACAGGAAGTGGATCCTGGCCTTGTGTCAAAAGATCCTGCACAGACTGAAGCAGCTCCACAGCCCTGGTCTCAGCAGCTGTATCCCATTGGTCATGAGCATCCAAAAGAGCCTTGACGGCCACAGAGTCACAAGGATGTTTAGTTGGACTAACCTGAGATGATGGGCTGGTATGGGGTGGTTTCTTTACCCGATGACACTGGACCTTTAAACGGAGAGTGTCCTGAATGCCATCATAGCTGACATCCTCAGCTTCAGCAAGCAGTTGGTCGTAGTGCTCTGTGATGAGCCGATGACCGACTGTCGTGGCAAAGGGATCTCTGCTAAGAGCATCAGCAACTGTGTTCTTCGTACCAGGTATGTGTTTCAGGTCGAATGTATAAGGAGCAAGCTTGGACACCCAACGCTGCTCACAAGCATCGAGCTTTGGCTTTGTCATGATATAGGTGAGTGGGTTGTTATCTGTCCATACTGTAAATGAATGACCCCTCAACCAATGGCTAAATTTCTCACACACACTCCACTTCAAGGCTAAAAATTCTAGCCGGTGAGCTGGGTACCTTTTCTGAGAACTGCTCAGGGTCTTACTGGCAAATGCTATGGGGCGGGCTTTCTCTTGTCCAGCTGGTACTTGTGACAGTACAGCGCCGAGTCCATCTAGCGAGGCATCAATGGACAAGATCAGGGGCAGCGTGAAATCCGGATGCGTGAGGACAACACAGTTCAAAAGACAGTCTTTAAGCTTCGACAGAGCTGCATCACACTCACCGGACCAATCTGAGGGTTTGAGCTTCCTGAAAGAGCCAGCATTTGCTTTTGACTTGACTTTTCCTCTTTTCTTTTGTCCAGCAGTGAGAGCAAAGAGTGGCTTTGCTATGGCAGAGCAACTTGGAATGAAGTGTTGGTAGTAGAATACCATCCCGAGGAAAGACTTTATCCTCTTCACTGATGGGGTGCAGCCATCTTCTTCCATCAGATCTCTTTTGGACATGTTTGTGATTATGTCAACTTTCGATGGGTCCACAGCCACTCCATTGCCATCTATGACGTGACCAAGAAACTTGACTGAAGATCGCATCAGGTGACACTTCTTAGGACTTAGCTTAAGGTTGTGGAGTCGCAGCCTCTGAAACACAACCTCAAGCCTCTCCAAAGCTTCCTCTTCTGTCGAAGCAAACACCAGCAAATCGTCGAGATAGCATAACAGACTGCTGAAGTTCAAGTCACCAAATATGCTGAGCATCATGCGCATAAATGAGGCGGGGCTATTGCACAGACCTTGTGGCATTCTATTATACTCATACAAACCCACAGGGGTCGTGAATGCAGTGTACTTCTTGTCTCCCTCAGCCATCGGGATGTTATAAAACCCGGAGGTCAGGTCCATGGTGCTGAAGTAGGTGTTTCCTCCAAGCGCAGCAAGGCAGTCCGACTGATGTGGCAGTGGGTGCGCATCTTTGAATGTGCGAGCATTCAGCCACCTGAAGTCGGTGCATAGTCTTAAGCTGCCGTCCTTTTTCCACACCAGGACTAGAGGAGATGCATATTCACTCACTGATTTCCGGATTATTTCCTGCTCCTCCATCTCAGACAGGACCTGCCGCAGTTTCTGGTAGTGGGCTGGTGGCACACGGCGGTAAGGAAGACGAAAAGGTTTCTCATCGGTAAGTCTGATGTGGTGGGTAAAGCCTTTCGCCTCACCACAATCCAACGTGTGTTTTGAGAAGATGTCATTGTACTTTTCGAGCAGCTCAACTAACTTCTTTTTCCCTTCATTACCAGCGTGACACAGGTCAATGTCAATGTTGCTGAGACCAACTTGTTGCAGCCGCTGTTTCAGATCTGTGAGCTTGACATAGTCATGACTGTTGTCTGTTTCAGCTTTTCCAGGCTGACTGGAACCCTGGAAAACTTCAAAGTCTTCTACAGCTAGGCAGGGAGACACATCTGCCAGCTTACTGTTCCTCTTGAGGGTTATCGGCTTGTTGGACAGGTTAGTCACTTTCATGGGAACCCATCTGTCTCCCCAAAGTGGCGTAATGACACGGCCAACCATGATGTTGCGTGGCATGGACTTTGATGAGGTGGGTTCGACAATGACTGTACTTCCTGGTGACATTGGGACATTATTCGGCAGCTTACCCCACACAAGGTGTTCTTGTCTCACCAGCAGGGTGACTGACTGTTGAAGTTTGACTGTGCCGATCTTTTCCGGGAGCTCCTCACCTCTCCACCTGGATGAGTTTGCCATGAGGTCAAGAAACTGCTCACACTCAGGAAGAAGATTGCCACTGGAGACAAGACGCCAATAGTCACTGCTTATTTTCAGCTGGTGCATAAGAAATCTGATGACATTTGTGCCCAAGATTAAATCATCACGTTGGCCTGGCACAACAAGAACAGGAACAACACAGGTTTCTCCATACACTTTCATCTCAACTTCATACATGCACTTGGGCTTGCTGATTTTTCCACCACAGCCCACAAGAACAATCTCTTGAGTCAGAGGAATGGAATTTGATAGAACATTGTCACTTAACATCTGTAGTTCTGCTTGCTCACTTAGTGTGCAGGCCATGGAACCAGAATCCAGCATCCCCTTCACGTGCGACTTGTTGTTGATGCTGACAGGAGTGTAAAACAGTTCATCAAAAGGACCTATTCTCTGTGTATTCTGCACTATCACCTTTGCATTGACTGGAGCAGCTGCACATGCCCTAATATAATGCTGTTCAATGTTGTCTTTACTGAGGGTTTCTTCTCTAGCGTCCACATGACCCCTCTCCCACTGCGGACCACTTAGTTTAAAGGCTGGGAGTTTTGTGGTTGAGGGATAAATCGACTTTGAGCAGGCATGCGACGAGGGCAGTTTCTTTTGATGTGATTTGGCTCAAAACATGACAGACACAAGCGTTTCTGCCTGCAGTGCGCAAGGGTAGAGTGCTCGAGAGACTGACAGACTCTACAGGACCTTTGGTAAGTCTGTGCCGGATGGATCGGTTTGTCTGTGGCCAGGACATGTTGTGATAAAGCACGATCAAAGAGACCGATCAGTGTTCTCAAGCAACCATCATCGCAGGGGGGTTTGGCTGCTGGGTTATTCTCAACCTGCACAGGAGGCTCTCCGGGTTGACATGTCGGTGCCAAATTATCAGGTGCAGGGGTCTGGATGTTAACCGTGACAAGTGCAGGCTGCTTTGACTTGGAGAGTTTCTGTTCTCTGGCCTCGATCTGGTGTTGATCTATCTGCTCTTGAATATCACTAACAGTCCACTTGTCCGGTGCTTTAAACTTGAGGACTGCTGCCAGTGAGGGATCTGGACAGTACTTAACAAACATCATAGCAACTTCTTGGCAGGGGTTGTCTAAACGTCGACCTAGCCTTTTCAAACCTTCTTCCGCTGCATCAACTGCCTTGTTCAGCCGAACCCAATACTCTAGAGGAGTTTCTCCTGCTGTTGGGACTGTACTGTAGAAGTCCGCCATGGGCATACATGAGAAACTCACTTCACCAAAATGTCGACTGAGAATGTTGTAGATCACTTCTGGGCTCTCTCCTGGTTTCAGTGAGGGACTGCTTCTCAGAGTGATTCTTACAATGTCTTTGGCTTTTCCCATTAACTTACACATTATCTCAGAATGTTGCTCTGCTACGGGTGTGGCTCGTTTCTTGAAGTAGGTTTTCATCAATTCTTCCCACTCACACAACGTGATCTTGTCCGACTCATCTCCTCTGAAGACAGGAGGCTCTTTCACATCTGACTGCAGGACTAACTTGGCACCGGTCAGGTTAAGGTAAGTAGAGTCACTAGGTAACTGGTCGACACTGCTCTGAGCTTGTGCGCCTCTAACACCACTTTCTCTACATTCTTCCTTTAACTGATCCCTTATAGTTTGTCCCACCTGCTGTGCAATGCTTGTTATCAAGTCATTTAAAGCCAGGTCAGTTGTAGCTGAGTTGTCAGAGAGTGCGTTACTGGGCTGAAGACTAGCAGGTGTACGGTTAAGAATGCGAGTAGAACAGAAAGCTGGGGAGCCTGCAGCATTCACATCTCTAACTGGTGTGGCAGGCAGCCTACCTCTCCCAAAACCAAGGCTGAAACTGTTAAGCTGACTGTTATCATCCATTTTTCCACAGAAGACACATAAAGTTCACTTTTAACCACTTGAATAACGTAAATATACAGGAAAAAAAATTTACTGTGGCCTTTAAGCGCACCTCAAGAACATGCAATGTTTAACAATAAAAGAATAATCCTTTTTCCTTAGTTTTTGAAAACCTTGTGAATAAACATTTTAACATTAATACGTGAGACAAAGCAACCTCTGGTGACCAAGCTGATGTTGATCCACAGCTCCAGGAACCGCGATGACGATGAACCAGCCTGGAGCGGAGTGGATCCGGGTCACGGCACCACTGTAGCCGGCCTAGCCGACCCTCTCTTGTCTCACTGTGATCAAACTCCGCGTTGTGTTGTGTACAGATGAGATGGGGATCACCGCTGTTTTGCCACTGGAGCAGGATTTATTCAAAACCAGCTGTGCGAACAAAATAAAATCAGTAGAGCAACTTGTCACGACTTCAACAGGCACACCTCTCTCCTCAGCGGGATCTCGCGCCGTCTGACCTAATGAACGTTTCTATAAATTTGCTTAATCCATTCAACAGTGGCAATTTTTATGTTTTACCATGAACATTATAACAAATGAACAAAAAAAACATGAGCTCACATACCTGTGCGAACAAAATAAAATCAGTAGAGCAACTTGTCACGACTTCAACAGGCACACCTCTCTCCTCAGCGGGATCTCGCGCCGTCTGAGGAGAGTACCGCGAAACTACAGGAAGTTCCTTCCTTACAGGAAGTCACCAAAATAAAACAAATTTCAAAATAAAATTACAAATATACGTAAAATAAATAATTCAACATGAAAATGATATGACAAAATGAAAACAAATACTAAGGATGGACTTTTGGTGAATTACAATTGCTGGAACACACCTGTTACATCAGTATTAGTAGCAGTAGCAGTAGCAGCAATAGTAGTAGCATACAGATCTATTGGCATGATGTAATTATTCTATTGCGTCTTTTCCCCGTATTAAACGCTCGGATGATGATGATGATGATCAGATGATTTACAGACTCAAATTGACCGCAGTCTGCGTGCAGTCGGCAGTCAAACATGAAGCTACTTGACTGTGCAACATCGGTAATAAGCCCGACTGTACGACACGTGACCTAGCATGAGCATCGTCAACCCGGATATTGTGACGACTAGGATGGTGTGTTTGTTCCTGAGTGACAGTCTCTTTCAAATCAGGCATAAATGACTGGAATAATGGGATAATGGGATAACAGGATAATGGAAGAGGTGCAGAACTCACCCCACGGATATTCCAATAAGGCAGAATCATCTGAACTTTGGACCAGGACTTGTGCTGGTCCAGCACAAGCTAGCAGAGTGACAGGAGACTAGGCTGGTTTGTTTTGCTATCTGTGACCGGCCGGAAGTGGGCGGGTTGCACACGTGCCAACCTCTCTATAAGAATAATAGCCATTGGCTGTCCTAGAAGTCGCCGGAAGTCGTTAGGTGAGAGCGCCGTCTAATTTGCATAATATTTGCATACGATGTTGTAGAACGCTGTAGGCCAGTGGTTCCCAAAGTGTCGAACGTGTACCCCCAGGGGTACGTCAATTGAATAAACGTGAATAAAAATGAAAAACAATTAGCGGCAAATCTGAGAACACTCAGAGAAGAGAAAGAAGAAGAAAGACGTGTTGATGTCCACATGAGGATTGTTGAGGATGGGCAAAATTCCCCCCAAAATGCAGTTTTCCTTTACACTTCAAAGAATTGAAGAACAAACACACTCACACCAAAGTAAATTACAGTAATAGGTTACTTTCACGTTGTCAAATATTGATACACCACTTGAACGTGAACATGTATTTTTCCAGAAACACAGACAGCATCAAATCATATGACACAAACTTCATACATGATCACCCGGGAGAAGACAAACGTGGCTTCAACTGCAACTTGAAGCTTCCAGAATGGTCCAAAGGAACTTTGAAGGAAGTTCTGGGGTTGATGTGCTGATGACCTTTGGCAGTGGTTGCGCTTCGTGGCGAGGGTGTGACTGCAGCAACGTACAGTATCATCATCATCATCAGCAGCAGATGAAGGAGAGCGTGACGAGACGCTGTCAGGAGCAGCTTGGGGCGCCCCCACGCAGCCGCTGCTGAGGCAGCAAGGAAACATCAAGACCAGGCTCTAGCGTTGGCGATGAGGTCTACAAGGGAATCGGCACGGAAAGGCTGACATCATATGGCCAGGAGGACGTACACACATTGAAGATCATAGACTTCACAACTCACAGACGGAACCTCTGAAACGGCCACAGTGCTTTTGGACTATTTGTACTCATACTTGTAGAAAATGTGCACAGTTGCGATGCAGGGGAATTGGGTACAGTCAGGTTGACTTATTGCTGCGTTTGTGCAGATTCTTCCACGATGGTGTCCAGCTCGTCCGTACGGATGGCCTGCGTGATCAAATTGAGCTCCTCACACATGGTCTCGTAGCGGTACGCCACTCGGATGTCAGGAACGTTGGTGCGCCTGATGTCGTTGCTCTCCTGCCCTTCCTTGACGTAGTCCGGCCCCAGCCAGTAGCTCTTCACCTGAGCCGCAAGATTAGCAGCAAAATGAAGTGTCCGGCGAACGCCATGACTAACGTGTGGTCTGGTGGTGGACCCACGGATACCTTATGGGAGAAGCCACTCATCAGCACGCTGTTCCTGGCCAGCTCACACATGTCACACGAGCTCAGCTTCCACACCTGAGCGGCGATACTGTACTCCTCCATCAAGGGCTCCTATGAAGGAACGAGCCAATGCTAATCAGGATCCACACCCCAACCAGGGTGTTCTAGAAGATCATATGCAGCACCAGAGAGCGTTAGCAAAATGTGCAAAGACATCTGGTGTGTGTTGACCTTGGTGAAGTGAAACTGCAAGGGGTCGTCCGTAGACAGGGAGACCACCAGTCCCCTGGACAGGTACTCGGGCAGAGGGTTCCGATGGTAGCTGAGGAACAGACTGTTGTTGCTGAGAGGAGACATTGCGATGCCAATCTGAGCCAAATAGTACAGGTACTGCAGTACCGGCGCCTGCGGACAGACGAGGCATGATGCAATCGTGGTTAGATGAAGTTTTCATTCCCTTTATCAAGGTGACTGTGCCAAAATAAGCTGGCGTGTTATCAACTTCTGTAAGGACAAAATGAGAAAGGGTTCAGCAGTAGTCCGGAAGTCTTTGGGAGCCAATCACAGTGGAGATCTACGTATGTAGCATTCTGTGCGGGTTATTGTGTGTCGCGGCTCTATAGGAGACCACGACGCCAAAGGGCCCCTTTAATGTGGTACCTTTCTGAGCAGCAGTCCGTGGGAGATGTTCTCAGACAGCATGAACCCAGACACCAGGTGATGGATGGGGCCTGCCTCGCCACAATGAGGACGCAAGACAAGACTGTGGAACCCCCGCTGCCTGGATTTAAGAACAAACATACAGAGCAGTCACTCCATCCTGGTCCTGCCGGGCCCTCATTTAAACAGTACTTAACCCGGCAGTAAGTAGTCAGGGAAATATGACACCAGGTTGGGCATCTGAGATCATTCATATTTCATGACATCTCCACTCGTGTTCTTCACCTGGGAATGTAGTTTTCATCCAGACTCATGATCATACCAAAAAACTTTAGTACTCCACTCGCTTGATACGTATATATATATATATATATTGTATGCAGTAACAAAAGAAAACAATCGGAGGAAACCTGGTAGTGATCGCCACTAGCATCAGTTGCTTCTTCTGACCAGCAGACGGTGGTACGAGACGGCAAACCACAATAAAGTCATAAGGAAAAGGTCCAGACTCCAGCTAAGATGGCGACTCGGGCCGATCCATAACGGCTGATTCAAGATGGCGACTCGGCCCGATCCATAACGGCTGATTCAAGATGGCGACTCGGGCCGATCCATAACGGCTTCATTGCCAAATCCCGCTCTATTACCTGGAAATAATCGGCTGGCCTGGAATGAGCAGATCTGATCCACGCTGTGAATGAAAGACGACAATGGAGCTGCAGCATCGGGCGTCGTACCTGCGCAGGTGATTGAGCACGCTCATGTTGGCGTACATGTAGTAGAGGTAGTAGGAGTAGGGCGGGTTCTCCTCCTCTGTCCAGCCATCTGGCAGCGGACTGTCCAGGTTGAAGATGTGCTGCTCTGGTTTGGACTCATCATCCACACTGTCAAAGCCTACAACCTGCAGGGGGGGACCAAGACCCAGAGACCCCACATGAAACCCCCGTACTGTCATCCCAACTTCAGGACTTCCTGGTACGCACGTGCTGGAGGAAGAGATGCAGCTCAGGATGGCAGCCGGGATGGACCGTGACTTCAAACAGAGGCAGGAAGATGTTCTCCAGCATTTCCTGGAAGTTGGACAGCTGCTTCTTGGTGTGGTACACGTCACTTGGAGGAGAAGACACAGACAAAGACCCCTTCCTGTATGACAACTGACATTGTTTGCTTTTTACGGTGCTGTTCTCTACTGGAGGGGTGCGGTTGGGTGAGGTCAGGCTAGGTTGAAGGATCTGCTGAAGGACTGAGTACATGCTGAAGGTTTTGGTGGCGTACAGGCGCCATGGCCGGGTGCCACTCACAAAAGCCTCGGGACTTGTACCAGCCAGCGCACGTTGTTAGAGTAGACTTGGTGCTCCACGGCCCACTTGGCCAGTTTGTCCCACTCGTTCCTGGAGCGGCCATAGATGGACAACCTGAGCTCCACGTTCTGGTACTTGCTCTCCTCCAGGTCAGCCATCACCTCCTGATGGACAGTAGCACGACTCAGTCAGCAGAGGGCGCTACCGAGGACGGTATACTCTATCAAGGTGCATCATCATGAGCATGTGTGCACCTTAACGATGTGACCAAAGTATTTCCCCTCCACGTGATTGTCGGTTTTGATGAAGATCTCCCTCAGGATGGATTCTCCAATGGGATTGTATTTGGCGTTGAACTTGTCGAAGCGATGGAAAGTGTTGCGATCCTGCAAGAGGAAGGAGAGGAGGACTGTCACATGGAGTCCAAGACTCGCACGCGTCAACAGGATTTGATCCTTCTGCTACTCAGACCTCCAACTTACGGCGTGCATGTCCAAGGTGTCCACACTGAGGTCAAAGGCTGTCAGGTTCATGGTCTCAAACACCTCCATGAGCGTCTGGCCCTTGCCTCTCTCCACATGCACGATCTCCTGAGGATACTTCTTCATGGCTCTTTTGATGAAGCGCAGGAGGTGCTTTTGGTTCATGCAAGAGGAGGCGTGGATATGAGTGTCCACCTGCAGATGAAGAAGATGAAGCAGATGAAGAAGACGACTTTGGATTGGAACGCCAGAAGGCTTTGGCGAGGTTGCCCCCCAAGTGGTACCTTGCGGATGTTGTAGAAGTCTCGGTGCGGGACTTTCTTCTGTGCTGCCAGCTCTTTCATCTCGTTCAGTAGGATGTGCATCTGGAACTTGGAGCTAAGGTACTGCAGGCGCCGGTAGCAGAAGGACTTCCTGTGGGAAGAGCAGGTGAGGCCGTATGGTATAATGGGAACGCTCATTTCCTTCAATTGCTGGTGCTCAGGTTTGTTGAAGACGGGAACTCGATATTTGATGGCGGTCAAATAATATTTGGGGTGTCACGACGCAGACGTTCAAGATATTGGGTTTGGATTTCTTTGGAATGCACGTTCCTTGTATGACGAGCTGGTCTGGGCTGAGGAATGGTCAGGGTTGCATGCGTGCCCGTCGGCATGCCTGTTGGTCCCTGGGAGGGGAGGGCACATATTCCATATTCCATCCCCACCCACAGTCTTACCCATGGACAATTTGGAGTGGCCAATCAAGCCAAGATGTTTTTGGGATGGGGGAGGAAAGCGGAGGAACCCACACACGGGGAGAACATGCATGGGTAGATGCCATGCAGTGGAAGAGAAGATGGAGCGTACACTGGTCCGTTGATGATGAGAGCCATCATGACGTTCATGTCAGCGATGTACTCCTGCAGGTCCGGGTAGGGAAGGTCCAGCTCCGTAGTCCTGCACATGCAAACATTGGTAGAAACACTGGTGCCATGTTTGACCAGCTCAATTCCAGGATTCTTCAAAGCTGGAAACGCACATGAGAATCAATAGCTAATAGCTTAATAGAATTAATAGTTTGTAAAAATTCATAGGGATATATGGGAAGTGGTACCTCGGCTAACGTTGGCGCCTTTTTCCGTAAACTTCCCAAATTTTTGCCAAATTTTGCCTTGGCTGGCATTTGCCTGATTGAACTTGCATGTGATCACGCAATGCATTGTGGGCTGCGGTTTCCATTTTAGGACAACATACGTGATGTAATAAAGCAAAGACAAAGGATGGATGGGATTTACAGTCTTTTCTATGGGAAGAAGTGCTTTGGTTAGAGTCCGTTTTGGTTTGAGTCAGACCTTCTGGAACGGACTAAACGTTGGAAGGTTATTGATCCTGTGTAGTTGAAAATTGATCCTGCAAGTTGCAGTACTTTGCAATCGATATGGAATATGTATTTTGCAATTAAAGCTGTTTCCCGATTGGCCAAGTTTGTACATTCCAATATTTCCAACAGAACATACAATTCCATTCCCACTGGGGGCGGAGTCATTTGGAAAATTGTATCTTTAGGATTTCTTGCCAGGAAATCTAACAAGCTAAACTTACTCACTTGTCCATCGTGGCTCTCGACCCGTAAACGTGCACGACGCCGTCCACCATCTTGCAGCCATAGCCCATGTCGGGGGGCATGCCGGCCGGGTCCCGGGTCTTGTAGGGGTGGGTTTCAGCAACAGGTGGGTGCACCGTGGTGTCTGGGGGAGGACCCAATGCCAAATGCCAAACACCCATGAAGGAAAAGGCGATTTGATGAGGATGGACCGCCAGCCGTCATGGAGGATGGCGGCGGTTGACATCCAGTGATTTGGATGAGCTGACAGACAACATCACACCGTCTTCGAGAGAGGATCTTTGACCTGACGTACCTGCCGTCAAAGCGCTCTCCGCCCCCTCTTGGATGTCCTGCTCGTAGAAGTTCAGGTCGAGGGGTCTCTCGCTGAGCTCCTGCAGGTATCGAGCCGTGGTCCTGCAAAAGCTCTGCAGTGACAGGCCCATGTACTTCTGTCTTATGAAGAGCGCCTTCACCACACACTTGGCCGCATCCAGCAGGTCCGTGAATGGGACCTGGATGGGATGGAGGAGCGAGAGAGCAGCCAACAATACGTGGAGATGGATGCTGCAGCGTCTTGAGTCTTACTCCGCATTTCTCCTCTCCAGAGATGGTGACTCGCTGGTACTCTCTCTCTGGGAGAACCTCTCTCTCCAGGAGATCTGGCGCTTGGCTTTGCTCCTTCATGGATCTGACAGAATATTCATTTAGCAGTCATTTTTCACTTCCTGCTCTGGCAGCTGAGGGTCATTGAGCGACTTTTGGGGAGGCCGCTGTGAAGATGACGGTGGAGGCACTCACTGGAGATCAGCGGCGCTGTCGGCTTTCATCAACTCCTGTTTGGCCCGCAGCAAGATGTCTGGTTCGTACCTAGGAAGAGACAAGATGGGCTCATCCTGGCCATGTGGCATCCCAGAACAGCAGGAGTCCTGTCACGTCTTGGCTTCGACATTGCGACACGACCCCAAGATGCAGAGAGCAGGAGATCCAAGTGCAGATGAAAAGTCAATTTAATATATACTGATATGGTCTACAGCAGCAGGATACCAGCAAAGACGGTTGGAGTAGCGTGGAGAGCTACAACAAACAATGCAGCAACAAACGGGGGGGCACGCACCTGAACTAAATAGGAGGGGAACACAATTAGCAACAGGTGCGAGTGATGAGGGAACAGCAAAGCAGGCAGACAAAACAGGAAACGCTACCAAAACAAGAGCATGAAACAGGAACCAGGCATAGAAGTATAAACCAAGTAAACTGTCACACAGGCGAGCTTGCGGATCGTGACAAGTCCTTCAACGCCGGCCTCACAGCGAGGACGCCCGAGTTCGATTCCACCCATGTCTGTGTGGAGTTTGCATGTTCTCCCCGTTCATGCGTGGCTTTTCTCTGGGTACTATGCCCCCCCTCCCCCCATTCCAAAAACATGCTAGCTTGATTAGCCACTCCAAATTGTCCATAGCTATGAATGTGAGTGTGAATGGTTGTTTGTCTATATGTGCCCTTGGATTGGCTGGCCACCAGTCCAGGGTGGACCCCGCCTCTCACCCCAAGACAGCTGGGATAGGCTCCAGCACCCCCGCGACCCCCGTGAGGATAAGCGGTAGAAAATGAATGAATGAATGTTAAAATGTCCCCTCATTCCCGTGGAGCCAACCTCTCGGCGTTTGAATGAATTGTGCGGTTCTATGGATGTATGGACGTATGGACGTATGGACATATGGACGTATGGACGTATGGACGTATGGACGTATGGACGTATGGACGTATGGACGTATTGGATGTATTGGATGTATGGATGTATGGATGTATGGACGTATGGACGTATGGACGTATGGACGTATGGACGTATGGACGTATGGACGTATTGGATGTATTGGATGTATGGATGTATTGGATGTATGGACGTATGGACGTATGGGATGTATGGACGTATTGGATGTATGGATGTATGGACGTATGGACGTGTGGACGTGTGGATGTATGGACGTATGGACGTATGGATGTATGGACGTATGGACGTATGGATGTATGGACGTATGGATGTATGGGATGTATGGACGTATGGACGTATGGACGTATGGACGTATGGACGTATGGGATGTATGGACGTATTGGATGTGTGGACGTATGGATGTATGGACGTGTGGACGTATGGACGCATGGATGTGTGGATGTATGGACGCTGTCAAATATCCTTATTCCTTGGCACTCACTTGACATCCTGGCTAATCTGTCTCTCCAGACGTTGGCGTCTCTCCTCCAGCTTTTCAATGGGGCTGTCCTCTGGGAATTCGTAAGGAGCGCTGCGCATCTCACTCTCTGTCAGGCTGCGTGAGAAGAGCTCCTTCACACGGACGTACAGTAGAATACAGTAAATATACAGTATAAAATACAGTAAATCCGTACAGACGATGAAGCCATAGATGACAAGGAGGCCCTTCAACACCAACCTCAGCAATCTCCTTGTACTTCCCGTCCATGGATGTTCGCAGGTCAATGGACTGTTTCAGGGCCACGGGGATCCCAGGTAGGGAATGCTGGGCAGTGAGGAGGTGGCGGGAAGCACCAAAGTCAGCTGAAGAAGAAAACATGTTGATTATTAATGAATGCAAATAAGGTGGCCAGAAATACTTCAAGATTGAATAAGGCTAAATTTGTTCTTGATGAAAAAAATCTTGTTTATTGTTCTCTGGTTCTACCATATCTAACTTATTGCGTGGAGATTTGGGCTCATAACTAGAAGGATGATCCATAATGCTGCCTATGGAGAACACACTCATTTTATTATATTATTATCTCTAAAATACTACATTTGCTGATATAGTTCATTCCATGTCATCCAGTACTTGACCTAAGATGAGCCAATTACAAGCACTTGGTGTTGCTAAGAGTCTTATTATTGATTTATGATGACACTGATTATTTGATGTCATTCCCACTTATTATGAATAATACGAATAATGACATCAATGACATGTACACTTATATCCATGTTTGATTTCCCAACAAAAAGTGCAGCCCTCAAGGCAGCAGGACACCAATGGGACTTTTCCCTCCTAAGCATCTTCCTGCAGCTCTGCAGCTGGTGGGGCGTACGTACGTCTGCAGCTGGTGGGGCGTACGTCTGCAGCTGGTGGGACGTACGTACGTCTGCAGCTGGTGGGGCGTACGTACGTCTGCAGCTGGTGGGGCGTACGTACGTCTGCAGCTGGTGGGGCGTACGTCTGCAGCTGGTGGGGCGTACGTACGTCTGCAGCTGGTGAGGCGTACGTACGTCTGCAGCTGGTGAGGCGTACGTACGTCTGCAGCTGGTGGGGCGTACGTACGTCTGCAGCTGGTGGGGCGTACGTACGTCTGCAGCTGGTGGGGCGTACGTACGTCTGCAGCTGGTGGGGCGTACGTACGTCTGCAGCTGGTGAGGCGTACGTCTGCAGCTGGTGGGGCGTACGTACGTCTGCAGCTGGTGGGGCGTACGTACGTCTGCAGCTGGTGGGGCGTACGTACGTCTGCAGCTGGTGGGGCGTACGTACGTCTGCAGCTGGTGGGGCGTACGTACGTCTGCAGCTGATGAGGCGTACGTACGTCTGCAGCTGGTGGGGCGTACGTACGTCTGCAGCTGATGAGGCGTACGTCTGCAGCTGGTGAGGCGTACGTACGTCTGCAGCTGGTGGGGCGTACGTACGTCTGCAGCTGGTGGGGCGTACGTACGTCTGCAGCTGATGAGGCGTACGTACGTCTGCAGCTGGTGGGGCGTACGTCTGCAGCTGGTGGGGCGTACGTCTGCAGCTGGTGGGGCGTACGTACGTCTGCAGCTGATGAGGCGTACGTACGTCTGCAGCTGGTGGGGCGTACGTACGTCTGCAGCTGGTGGGGCGTACGTCTGCAGCTGGTGGGGCGTACGTCTGCATGGTTGTCATGCACGTCTACGTACGTTGTCTCTCCAGTCAGCCCGGAAAACAACCACTTTCATCCTCGCATTAACTCCTCACCTCCCGAATGACTCCAGGTTTTTGTGCCAATGGACCCCCAGGACACTCACCATCCTTTGCACCGCGCCAAGCCGTTACACAACGGAGTCGGGGACAGACAACAGGAGACCGTCACACTGAGTGTAAAGGAAAGGGGGGGTAGGATATTTGTGCTTGGGCTCAGAAGGAGGCGACATGGCGGAGCGGGCCTACCAGGTCTACCAGCAGCTGGACAAGGCCAAGAGGAAAGGAAGGAGGAGGGGAGGGAAAGGAGGAGATGGAGCATGCCTGGCAAAGCGGCAACGGCCCAGGATGCCATCTTCTGTCCTTTCGCTCTCCATGCACGATGGAGGGGAGGAAGGAGAGTGACAAAAAGCCACAACGAGACACGTTCATCTGCTCCATCTCTGGCTTCCTGCCCTACCCCTGTCACGCATACGAAGAGGCCATCCGGCGGATCCATCAACTCCCCCTCGCACGGCAGCGTGTACGGCCCTCCTCCTGGCGGCTGCACTCTGCCTCTGGAGCTGCCCCCCCCGTGAGATGCCTCTGACATTGGACTGGAATGTACCAATGCACAGCCATCCAGGAGGGGGGGTGGGAGACCGCGTCCTTCGTGATAGATTGGCCACAGTGCAAGCCGAACAGCAGCTCCCCCCCCATGTCCTTCTCAATGCTTTTGGCGTACGAGAGCTTCTGAAGCTAAGAGGCTTCTGAAGCTAATAGCGCTGGCTCAGACGCCATGACAATGAAGATGACGTCATCTTGCTGCTGTGCTGCTGGAGAACATCAGGCTGAGAAGGTAACTTGATGGGACATTTGACATTTATTAAAGGGACTGCCTTGCTCTGGGAGTCCTGCAAACCAAAGTCAGAAATGGAGATAAACTTCTTCCTTGTGATTGGTTCCAGTGATTTTATCGTAGTGATGATGCCATATTAATAATATTAATATTAAGTCATTATTTTCGTGCTAAACCCTAACCCTTTCTACAGAAGTTGTGGCGCATTATTAGACATGATTATTATTAGTATTATTATTATTAGAGTGGCGTAGACATGAACTAACGGCCGTGGTCACCTTGACGCTCTGACACGCTATTCCTGGCTTCCACCACGTTGGGCAGGGTAACGCCACTCTACCGACATGAGAGACCGCCGCCGCCGCCGCCACTCATAGTACCGTGTATAGCAAGTATTGTGTACTAGTGTACTAGCTAGTACTGTGTATAGCAAGCTACTGAGCGACCTAGCTAGCCTGAAAACTAAGAAGGTGTTTCAAAGAAAGTGGGAAAGGAAAAAGTAAGAAGCCAAAAATGATGATTTGGTCATCATGATTCATTTGGTCATGTGACGACATGCAGCGTGAAGGAATGGAACCTATGTCTGGTCAACCTTACTGATGTCTGGTGGCCACAATACTACATAAAGTACATAGAACTTTCAGTATTTCTGGACTAATAGGCCAAAGGCAACCAACCAAACAGGGATCATTTAGGAATGAACGTTTTGGAAAACCAAGCCGGAGCGATGTTGGAACCGCGAAATTGGGGGGACAATTGTATCTGTAAAAATAGGATTACACCAAGTAAATAGCAGTGGTCTCGCCCGAAGACAGCTGGGATAGGCTCCAGCCCCCCCCACCCTGGTGAGGATGAGCGGTAGAAAATGAATGAATGAATGAAGTAGCGTTGGTGCTAAGGTGTTTAGCCCGTCAGGGTTGTATTCCCAAGTCGTTTAAGCGGTTAACAAAGTGGAGCGAGTGGGTGGTGTCCAATTTCACAGCACCAGCACCGGACGGCCACTCAGTGGGCGAAGCCGGGCGATTAGGAGCTAAATGTGGACCCTGCTACGCCTCCACGCTCCACACAGCAACATGATGGCGTACACACCGGAGGGGGGGTGGGGGTGGGGGTTGGGGGCTGCTCTGGCCTCTGCTGAGGTAGGGTTGCAGGGTTCAACTCCTAGTTTCATCTTAGCAACATTAGCATTTCTATCAAAACACTCAGCAGGCCAAAGTGTTGTCTTCTACAAAAAAGAAAGGCAATAATAAATGGTGTCGTTAACTCGTTGGCGTCATGAAGTGGCATTGTGACGTGTTGACACGCCGTATTGGGTCCAAAGTAATAGTAATAGTAATAGTAGTAGTAAGTAATAGTAAATACTACATTGACTTTAGTGTCTGATTGACGCAGAGTTGTGCTGGATGTCAGCCAATCAACAGGTTTGCATTTCCTCAAACACGATAAGGTACGCCACTATCGCTCTGCCTCCACTCCATCACTCCATCACTCCATCACTCCATCACTCCATCACTCCATCACTCCATCACTCCATCACTCCAGTCCCCGAGTCCCCCAAATATTCCCAGCATCCTCACCTGTACTGGCCGTGTGCTGCAGGCTTCCCCGCTTCCTGAAGGGGGAGAGGGGCATGCTTTTGCCCATCCCTGGGGGCAGGTTGGATGCCATGATGCCAACTTGTGTGCTTCAGCTGTAGGAGGGATGCAAGCGGAGAAGTGAATGAGTCAAAACTGCGGAGCTTGTCGGCGCCAATGGAAGGAGAGAAAAGAGGAAAAGAGAGAGATGCTGCACAGATGCTGAGGGCTTGGGGTGATTCACTTCAAGCCAGCTTTGGTGTGTGTGCGTGTGTGTGTGTGTGTGTGTGTGTGTGTGTGCGTGTGCGTGTGCGTGTGCGTGTGCGTGTATGTGCCTGTGTGCGTGTGCGTTAGTACGTGCTCGAGAGCAGGGATTTCCACAGTGGTTAGTAGCAAGCGTCCCTCCGCAGGAAAACTGATCCCACCCTCTTGGAAGACTCCAGTGTTGGAGCTGCAGCACTGATGGGGGTTGGGGGCGTAGCTACCCCCCCCACACCCTCTGGTCACGCATGCACAAACACACACACACACACACACACACACGCCAACAGAATACAAATGATCCACACACTCAGCAGTGCAAAGCTCCTGGCTGTCCTGTTGCCATGACAACCAAAAGTGTGTGTGTGGAAGTTGTGATTCAGCGACCGACGTACAGTACTTGAATAAAACGCCACGTGTAGAGATTATAAAATGGGGATGGGATTTCATCTTAAAATAGAAAACCTTTTAGGGATTTTCTTTTCCATAGATGAACCTCACCGCACCACAGGAACATTTTAGGGGGGGGCACTAGGAAGCCGCATGGTCACTTCCCGGTCCTCGGCCATTCCTCCAGCTCCACCAGGAGGACACCAAGGCGTCCCCAGGCCAGCTGTGAGACACAATCCCTCCAGCGTGTCCTAGGTCTGCCCCAGGCCCTCCTCCCGGCTGGGCATACCCAGAAAACCTCACTATGGTGACTATGGTGACTAGATGCCAGAACCACCTCAACTGGCTCCTGGAGATGTGAAGGAGCAGCCACCCTACGGAGGGACTCGTTTCAGCCGTATCTGTGATCTCCTTCTTTCGGTCATGACCCAAAGGTCATGGTGGGAACCACATTGAGCAGTAACGTGGTCCAACGTGGTCTTCCCATCTCCTGAACAGCACTAAATAACCATCCATGTTTTCCCATGATGCACACAGACGATGAACAAGTCCTTTCTGCTCCGGTCTTCCTTTTATTCACTACGTCCTATCCCAGTAGGAGTGGTTGGGAATAACGACCAGCAACAACCTTAAATGTCAGCACACCGCCCTCTAGTGGTACACACAGGAAGTGAGCGCTGTCGTTTCCCAAAGACCCAATTGAATGAGAAATGAAGGTTTAAAACCAAATGAAACATCGTGAAGATGACTAAAAGGACTAAAAGGACTACAATGAAGAACATCTAAGACAGGAAGAGGGTAGAGCTCTAGGAGAGGAACTCTGCTGGCCAAATGGTGAAAGAATGTTCAGTGGCATTAAACGTATTGATACACTGACATATTGTATTTTGAAGATACATTAACAGGGAAGGATGTGGAGGTGCTGCACCGTGGAGGAGTGGTTAGCATGCAGGCCACGCAGGCAGGAGATGGGGAGGACCTGAGTTTGAATCTCGGCTTGGGCATCTCTGGGCGGTGGCTTGTCCCGCACGGTAATCTGTCTGTTCCTAATCCCTCTCTAGAAGTTGACCTTGGACACACGGCGTCCTCCGATGGCACACCACTCAGGCCACAATATTAGGTACACGTGCCTTTCCAACCATCTGCTTTGTAGGTGCTACTGAACATGGAACAACGCTTGCCGTCTTCCAGCCAAAGATTCTTTTGTTCCCACACGGGACCCCCCCATGGTCATCAAGGCTGTGATTTGGATGCTGATTAAGGGAAGAAGGTGCAAAGGTTGGAGTAAATGTGACAGCCTGGCGTCAGCCAGCCTCCCGATGCGTCACCAGCGAGGGTACGCCTATTTCCTTGGCCGACTTAGAGATAAACATGGCTCAAATCTCGCTGAGCTCCTCAGTGGGGGAAAGCTCACTCAAGCCCCCAAATTTGAGGAGGAGACCCTGGATGCTTTTCTGCGGACGTTCTGTAATGATGAATTGACTTCAGGGAGAGTTGCTTGTTGCCGCCACGGTTCAAATGTTTCACCGTCACACAATCGCTGTCTCCGCTTTTGCACCGTAAAACAGGAAGACAATATTATAAGCACCCGCAGAGCAAAAACCACAAGTGTTAATCTCCTGCCTCTCTGATTGAGCTCAGGCTCTCTGGATAATCTTGTCAACAGATCAGTGCCACAGAGTCACAGCGCAAAGCGGGGCTACGCCATCGCTGGCCTAATGGGATTGGTCCCGTCAGTGGATGTGTCACCATTAGCCTGTTTGGAAGCACACCGAACGCTCAGGCGGCCCACCCGCCATCCGTGACGCCGCCCTGCTCAGCACACGGATGGAGGGGACAACGTAGGGAAGCCCGAGGAAGAGTTAGGGATGGAGGGGACAACGTAGGGAAGCCCGAGGAAGAGTTAGGGATGGAGGGGACAACGTAGGGAAGCCTGAGGAAGAGTTAGGGATGGAGGGGACAACGTAGGGAAGCCCGAGGAAGAGTTAGGGATGGAGGGGACAACGTAGGGAAGCCCGAGGAAGAGTTAGGGATGGAGGGGACAACGTAGGGAAGCCCGAGGAAGAGTTAGGGATGGAGGGGACAACGTAGGGAAGCCCGAGGAAGAGTTAGGGATGGAGGGGACAACGTAGGGAAGCCCGAGGAAGAGTTAGGGATGGAGGGGACAACGTAGGGAAGCCTGAGGAAGAGTTAGGGATGGAGGGGACAACGTAGGGAAGCCCGAGGAAGAGTTAGGGATGGAGGGGACAACATAGGGAAGCCCGAGGAAAGAGTTAGGGATGGAGGGGACAATGTAGGGAAGCCTGAGGAAGAGTTAGGGATGGAGGGGACAATGTAGGGAAGCCTGAGGAAGAGTTAGGGATGGAGGGGACAACGTAGGGAAGCCTGAGGAAGAGTTAGGGATGGAGGGGACAACGTAGGGAAGCCCGAGGAAGAGTTAGGGATGGAGGGGACAACATAGGGAAGCCCGGGGAAAGAGTTAGGGATGGAGGGGACAACGTAGGGAAGCCCGGGGAAAGAGTTAGGGATGGAGGGGACAACATAGGGAAGCCCGAGGAAAGAGTTAGGGATGGAGGGGACAACGTAGGGAAGCCCGGGGAAAGAGTTAGGGATGGAGGGGACAACGTAGGGAAGCCCGGGGAAAGAGTTAGGGATGGAGGGGACAACATAGGGAAGCCCGGGGAAAGAGTTAGGGATGGAGGGGACAACGTAGGGAAGCCCGGGGAAAGAGTTAGGGATGGAGGGGACAACGTAGGGAAGCCCGGGGAAAGAGTTAGGGATGGAGGGGACAACGTAGGGAAGCCCGGGGAAAGAGTCAGGGATGGAGGGGACAACGTAGGGAAGCCCGAGGAAGAGTTAGGGATGGAGGGGACAATGTAGGGAAGCCTGAGGAAGAGTTAGGGATGGAGGGGACAACATAGGGAAGCCCGGGGAAAGAGTTAGGGATGGAGGGGACAACGTAGGGAAGCCCGGGGAAAGAGTTAGGGATGGAGGGGACAACGTAGGGAAGCCCGGGGAAAGAGTCAGGGATGGAGGGGACAACGTAGGCCAGATGTCTTGATGGAATCTTGGTTTCCTGTAAAGTACCTTGTACTTGTACACAAGTACCTTGTGTATGAACTGTGCTCTGGAAATAATGAATATAATTGTTAAGAAAGGCAT
This sequence comes from Doryrhamphus excisus, assembly GCF_037039965.1. Classification (NCBI taxonomy): domain Eukaryota; kingdom Metazoa; phylum Chordata; class Actinopteri; order Syngnathiformes; family Syngnathidae; genus Doryrhamphus; species Doryrhamphus excisus. Next base: position 205,778 of record NC_136373.1, on the reverse strand, counting down.
CAAGTGACATTCCATAACCTTGTCCCAGGGTTCAGGGTGGAGCCTATCCCAGCTGACCTTGGGTGAGAGGTGGGGTATACCCTGGACCGGTCACCAGTCAACCATGTGAAGACACACCCACCCCCCCTTGGGTGAAAGACTAAATAAGACATTGCGGTCCACAAAGTAGCGTCGGCGCTAACCGCAACATGCCGAGCGTAAGACGGCACGCAACATGCGAGGCCACAGCACGGCCCACTGGACTCCACCGTCACCGTCATCATGTCCGCCCTGATGCGGCCCCCATCTTCGGCGAGCATCTCTCTCATGCCAGAAAAGAGATTGAAAGCCAAGACGATCGGAGCGATTACGTAACACACGTAAGTCCTGCTAACACCCGCACTCAGCAGAAGCAGGCTGCGTTTGCTCTATTTAGCAGTCCTCCAGCCCACCTGAGACTTAAACGTCTTAGCTGTAAGAAGTTTAGCAGACCTTAATGCCTCCCTCCTTGCTCGTCCATGTGACTGCTGTCAACAATCCAACGGTCAGCGAATGCAACACGCCCTGCACCGTCCCTTTAAAACACTCGCTCATATTTGACATTACAGCCAAGGCTGGCAAAGTCCTGGAAACGGTGTACTTCTTGGCAAATATGGCCCTTCACCCGCAGTTTAGGTACCCCACACCAACCCACGGTACTCGTTCCACTGAGCAACAAAACCGGACTAAAGCACATTCACGTCTCCTATTTCTTCAATTAGTTCTATTGATTAGGGAAGGACATTTGTACTGCGATGTATTATACTAATACTACCCTGCTTCCAACAAGGTACTTTATCTACCAGGTTGTATCTACTAGAAGTAGTGGCGAGTACGTCATCATAACAACGGGATTGGGCAACGATACATTCAGTGGAGGCCGCAGTCAGGAGATGGGAGACCCGGATTGGGATCCCTGTGTGGAGTTGGCATGACCCCCCCCCGTGCGGCTTTTCTCCGGGTACTCCGCCCCCCCATTCCAAAAACATGTTAGCTTCATTGGCCATTCTAAATTTTCCATAGGTATTAATGGGGGGGGGGGGGTGTTGTTTGTCTATATGTGCCCTGGGATTGGCTGGCCACCAGTCCAGGGGGGACCCCGCCTCTCCCCCAGGACAACTGGGATAGGCTCCAGCATGAGGATAAGCGTGAGAAAAAGGATGGATGGATGCGTACATTCAACTATCCACACATCCAACGTGCGGTCGGAGGTCCGCCACCTTAACGGCGGGACGTCATGCACACCAAGCGGTCCCCAGCACAGTCAGGTCCTGCGCGAGAACGAAGCTAGTGAGATGGTTCATAATCTCCCCTCTCTTGACATCATTCACATGGAGGCCCTGCTCAACTAATTGGATTGAGCAGCCAATCAGGAAGCGGCATCTCCTCGGTAAGGGGTTTAAGAGGAGGGAATTAGAGGGTGACTCTCGGCTGGGCAGAGCTGATGAATGTCAGTGATCCCTGGGAGGCTAACCAAGCCAAGCACCTCCTTCTCCTTCCGCTCGGAAATCGCCTTTGAACACAATTAATGCGTCACCTGAATTCTCTGCAGCAGTTCACAGAGCACCGGCAAAATTTCCATCCTTGAGGACCTTGAGTTTGCGGAGGAAGAAAGCATGGGAGCGGGAGCAAGTGCAGAAGACAAAAAGTCCAAGGAGTTGGAAAAGCAACTCCAAGAGGATGCTGACAAGGACTCCAAAACGGTCAAGCTCCTGCTGCTTGGTAAGTGAACGTCTGTGGGGGGGCGGCTTGTCCTGCTTGGAGATTGGAGATCATCAGATGGTCAAAGTGAATCCTGCAGGAGCTCAAGGTGGTCTTGCTGACCAGACTTTTGAGGAACATCTCCTCGGCGGAGCAGTGCAGCGGGAGTTGGGAGGAATAAGGATGGAGAAATGCCGTCCTGATGAAAAGGATCATAATCCTAATTAGGAATTAGGATGATGGCTGATTTGCTGCATGGCTACAACACATCTGCTCTCGACTGGGGGGGGTGTAAGTTTGTGGGGGATTTGCCCCTTCCATTAGTTTATTGGAAAGATGGAGATTACCTCCAGCAGGTCTCGTAGGTAACATCTGAGATCAAGAAGACACATCCAGAAACAAGTGAGAATGAATGCTAAACCAATGAAATCCTCCAATAATACAAATAATAATCAGCAGGATCAGCAGCATAGAAGACGAATGAATATAATAACATCCCATAATAAGAAGAATCATTTAGGCGTCAACTGGGGTTCTCTGACAACAAAAGTTAAAGAGCTGCAAAGACGTTTGAATTCTTAAGTAAGGATGTTGGAGCTTAAGAGATCACAGTCGCACCGCAGCAGCGAAACCACAATCCAATTACCTAACAGCTTTAGTGCAGATCCCATCGTTGGCGGACTCTGCTGATCCCTCAAAGGCCACCAAAAATTGCAGTAGTTCCGTTGGCATGATGCCAGCGGCACATCGAGTGTGAAACGTGAAGATGAGCACGCTGGATGGGTGAAGTTGCTATGCCAACGTTCAATCAATTGGTCCTCACAAGCTCCATCTGCTAAATATCTAAAGGGGTTTGCTTTAGTGGGGACCACTGCCAGAACTACGCTAAAGAACACCATGGCAGGAACCCGGGCCAACCCTAGACCGTGACCCAATGACTCCCTTTGCCAAGACTTCCATCCGTCTTGGTCACTCTGTGACACATTTCTTTATTATCGTTATTATAATTCACAATTTGGGGGTGTGGCCGCAGACCTTTCTGACTTGCGGTGATGTTTGATCTTTGTCGTACGCTGCACAGTTTCTAGATTTGCCCTTTTCATGTGTGCATTAGCTATACTAGCACTGTGGGATGGCGATACAGGGGCCTCATCATGAGGATTTTGGAAGGCAATTACGAGCCTTTTCAATATGATATTGACTATATTTGCTCATATGCGTACCGAAGGAGCCGGATAGCAAAAGGAGACCATATTTCAATCCAGGGGGGCAGAACTGCTACCCTAAAGCAAATTGGTCTGCCCTTTGTGGGGCAAACATCGGTAAACCCTGTCCTCTGTCTTGCAGGTGCTGGTGAGTCAGGGAAAAGCACCATTGTCAAGCAGATGAAGTAAGTCAACTCACCCGCACTCATGATCTCATCCACACTGTGTCGCTGTGTCTTGAAGCTGATTGGTTGGCTGGCTGAACGACCCGCCTCCCTGTCAGAGGTCAACAGTCAAACATCCCTGAGGCTCGTTAGTCCGGGAGGCACCATATCCGCTCCTAAAGAAAAACATGTAGAAATGCAGCATCTCATGCTTTCATTAACACGCATGCACCGCCATGCTTTGCCCCCCCCCCCCCCCCCCTCCCCCCATCCCACGCACAGGATTCTGCATCAGGGTGGTTACACAAAAGAGGAACAGATGGAGTTCAAAAGCATCATCTACGGCAACATCCTGCAGTCGGCTCTGGCCATCATCAGAGGCATGGAGATGCTGGGCGTGGATTTCGGCTCCCCCGCTGCACAGGTCCGCCATGACACCAAGACCAGATAGCGTTTGCTTGGTTAGGCTCACTCTTCAATTGGTATTTTGGAAACCACTTTCACGTCAGCCTGCCGCCATCCACTTTGTTAAGCTTTGTTAAGATGTTTGGGGTTCTGGAGCCTCCAACCGGAGGCGGCACGGCAGACAGGCGGAGGGAGAGCTGCCGTGCCGCCTTCACATCACATCAGCTGACTTCCTTTGATGAAGCTCCAGGGTAAAAATCCTCACGGATCTCCACATTTCTTAAACTGCAGGAGAATGCCCAGAAGCTGCAGAACCTGGCCGACTCCATCGAGGAAGGCACCATGCCCGCCGAGCTGGCCGACGTCATCCAGAAGCTGTGGAAGGACTCCGGCGTGCAGGCCGGCTACGAAAGAGCCGCCGAGTACCAGCTCAACGACTCTGCTGGCTAGTAAGTCCGTCCAGAAGGAGGTCGTGTTGGTGGAGGTGGAGACGTGACGCCATTTGTCCTTCAGTTACCTCAACGAAATGGACAGAATCTGCAAACCCGACTACTGCCCCACCGAGCAGGACGTGCTACGATCTCGAGTGAAGACCACCGGTATCATCGAAGAACAGTTCTCCTGCAAAGAGCTGCACTTCAGGTGACAGACCGGCCTTGGAAGACCACCTTCCATCGCCCGCCTCTCGCGTCAGACTCCAACGTTGTCTTTGCTGCCCAGGATGTTCGACGTGGGAGGTCAGAGGTCAGAGAGAAAGAAGTGGATCCATTGTTTCGAGGGTGTGACCTGCATCATCTTCTGCGGCGCCCTCAGCGCGTACGACATGGTGCTGGTGGAGGATGACGAAGTGGTGAGCTGGACTCCATGATCCGCAAGGAGCTGTCGAGAAAGACCTTGAAAAGAAGTTCTGCTAGGTTCTGCTCTGTCATTTCAGAACCGCATGCACGAGTCCCTGCATCTATTCAACAGCATCTGCAACCACAGATTCTTTGCGCTGACCTCCATTGTGCTGTTCCTCAACAAGAAGGATCTTTTCGAGGAGAAGATCAAGAAGGTCCACCTGAGCATCTGCTTCCCAGACTATGACGGTAACGACTAACAACGCTTTGATGCTAACGTATCCCAGGACGTTAGCGTGCATCTGGTATTGTATGAAGACCAGGTTACCATCGACTGGAGGTGCTTCTGTGGGACCTCCAACATCTTGTGGTTATGGTTGCTGCCTAGTGATCTGTAAACAAGCAAAGACGATCGGTGGCAGAAGTCGAACCCCTTGGTCGACCTGCTACCGACTGTTTCTGCCAGCATGAACATGACGCTCAAGCGCCATCCCGGCTGGTCCGCCATTATTCCCGACTGAGAGATAGACCATTGGGGTTGTGAAGGTTATGGGAGAAGAACCGGACATCTGAGCGTTAAGGTGATCATTCCATAGATGTTGCTGCAAAGTTGTGACAAGTGATGCTGATCTGCTCCAGGCCCGAACACGTACGACGACGCCAGCAACTACATCAAGTCGCAGTTTACGGAGCTGAACATGAAGAAGGGCGTGAAAGAAATCTACAGTCACCTGACCTGTGCCACGGACACAAAGAACGTTGAGATTGTGTTCAACGCCGTCACGGACATCATCATCAAGGAGAACCTTAAAGACTGTGGTCTTTTCTAAGCAGCGCCACCTCGTACCAGGTAGGTTCTTCAACCAGTGGCAAAACGCTTGGGAGAGCACGCTCGTTTCAGCCGTCTGTGCCGACATCTTGTCATGTTCTCGTGAAGCTGCTCCCATCCTCCCATCAAAGGATGTACTTGAATGCACCTCGAATGCACCTCGAATGCACCTTGAATGTTAGCATACTTTGCCATTGCGTGCTGCTCTTTTGTTATTGGGCGTGGACATCAGCTTCTATTTCAGGTGCTCCCGTGCCTCACTGGTACTTTGGTCTTTTGGCCTCGTCACCAGGAAAAGGAAATAGTTCTGAGTCTAGTTCTGATAAAACTGCTCCCAAGCGTTGTGCGCTGCTTTCTTCTACTTGAACTTTGACATTCGTCCAGTCAGGCTGGCACCGAGCAAAATGTAGAAGTGGTCTAGTTCTGATAAAAGTGCCGACCTAAAGCGTTGCTGGAGTGGCCTCGATCCGCACGTGCATCACATGGAATTTTGGTATTTTGCAAGATTGAGCATCTCCGGTCTCTTGTTTCTTGCAGAAGTCATCTCGGCCCCCCCCGCCCCCCCATATTGGCGTTTGTGTGCTGACGGCGCACCAGGGATCCACCAGGGTTTAGCGTATTCATGCCAGGCACGGCTCCATGACGGCACCTCTCCTATCACGCATCCAACCATCCACCCCCCCGCCACCAAGAGCAAGGCCAGCAGGGTGTGGACGTGCAGGTTTTACTGGTTTCAGTCCCAAATACTAGTAGCCGCGAGGATTTGAAGATGACCTCATTGTCCCCTCCGACCTTGGCCGAGCTCCGATCGGCCCAAAGAGAGTTAAGATGAATGTTTGTGTAGCATCTTTGCATTCTTGTTTTTCTTGGAGTTCCATAGTTGCTGTTGTCTTGATTGTTGCCCAGCAAATATTTCTCATGCGCTTGCAGAACATCCAGACGACGTATGATAGTGATGAGTTCAATGCACCCAACATTGGAAGGTAAAGATATACGCTCAAATATGTTAGACCATCTTTGTACATAAGAGTAGTTCATTCATGATATTGTGAATGATAATCAAATGTATATGCTTATATACACACGGTAACTAAGAGAGAAAGGGGGGCAAACAGTAGAGAGGGGTAATACTTTATTATTCAAAGGGAATGAAAATCTCCAGTTTGTCCTTTCTTATGCAACGTAGTCATGAATTAAAGCTGCATTAACCTCACGTGTCCGTCTTGTTGTTTGGGCTGGCGACTGGAATTAGCTGCAATTATATTCCACATTTGCTTTCCACGTTTCATTTGATGACTTATTTACGTATTCATGTACGTCACGTCAACAGGAAGTACACCCGCGGGACACACTTTGGACACCGCGATGTGCACGGAGTTCACCATTTTGTGTTTTTTACAGTTTTGCACGAGTCAGTGATCTGAATCATTGGATAAATAAAATATAATATGATATAAATCATGAGATAATAAAGAAGTGAGGATATAACCCGACGTATAAATCCCATTGCATCGTACCCACAGAGAAGCATGCAAATACCACATGATAAAAATCTGACATTTACAATAGAATATCACTATATATACACATATTAGTATATACTAATATATACCTATTATACCAGGTGGTGGAATCTTGAGTCTTTTAATCTGAAAAAGTGATTGGACTCACAGAAGAAATGTCCAAAATGTCCAAGAGGAACATCTCAACGATGGCCTCGCAGCAGTCGGCAACATGTCTCCATGTGTGGAACTGATGAGTTCCAGAGCTCCAGAGCCGATGTTGACGCGGTGAGCGCGGTATGTATCCAGACGGTCATGGAAGCACCCCCCCCCCCCCCCCCCCTCCCATCCAGTTGCCTAATAAAAGCTCTATTTTAGCTCATGGTCCATTGTGCATCAGACCAAAGCGGTTGCTCATCTTTCCCAGCGTATCTCGCTTCCCTCCAGACAAGACAGTCTTGTTGCACGACAGAAGCAACGCTCATGGTGGTCGGCCATCCCTAAAATAGTCCTTCCCATTTGCACCACAACCTTCCCTGCTTTGTTTGGAATGGAATATAAATGCAGAGCGGAACATGCAAATGTTCCGTGGGAAAGCTAGCTGAAGTCAGCAGGAAGTCAGGCAAGAGTAAAGTCCTCCTTAGTATGAAACTAAAAAAACTGTGGTTAGCATTAGCATTAGCATTAGTCAAAAAATATCATCATGTCCCTCCTAGGAATCCTTATGGTGCGATCCTGGTAAAAATATCAGCGTAGTCATATGAAAATGTGCTATATAAAGGTTCGATTGCCCCGCTGTGGAGTTGACTAGAATGCTATTCTAACCCTAGAACCTACGAATGATCTTTAGCAAAACCCAAATGACAGTATGTCCACCATACTGTACAGGTTATGGCGTCCATACAACACAACCGTAAAATAGAAGCAATTCATGCAGCCTCATGATGGCACTTCATAGCCGCTGACCGCAGATGCATGGGTGTCTTTACCTGCCTCAGGTGCAAAGATCTCACAGTCATGTTTTGCTAGTCAATCTCCCAAAGCAGTTAGTCCCTTGGTAAGCCCACTCCCGCTGGCCGTCTGCAGACACCGCATACCAGATACCAGCCGAGACCACCAGGAAACCACTGGGACCCCTGCAAGCCAAGCATGGAAGAGCAATCAACCAGCAGAACATCCTGGATCCACATTTTGGAAATAAGACTGAAAACAAATGTGGATGAACGGCGGAGGCCACACAGCTAGGACACCCGAGTTCGATTCCACCCTCAGCCCTCTCTGTGTGGAGTTTGCATGGCTTTTCTCCACAACTGGATCCTGCTTGTTGACGATGACGTGTCCACCATCGACCCACTTTGTTATCTTTGCGTGTCTCCTTTGTTAACATTGCAATTAGAATATTTACGGCCCTGCTTGGCCGCCTGTGCTTTTTCCAGTCTGCTTCATCTCCAACCTTCTAACAGCCAAGAGTGACATCATTAGTTTCACGTCCTGGTGTTATCCCCCCCCCCCGGTTGAGCTACTGCCATCTTGACAGCCAAGCAAGGACAAACCAAATGAGGAACGCTTTCTTTCCGAAATCCATCCCGTCCTGAACCGCCACACGTCTTTGGTTATCATTGCTGCCGACCGCAAACTACCTCACTATACAACTGGAGATGTACACGCAGTACACGCTTCTTACTGTGTAGTCTTTGCTTTATTATTTAGTATGTATACTGTGTACAGTACACCGTGTACTGTGTATTGTTGGCTTTATTATTTTGTATGTATACTGTGTACAGTACACTGTGTATTGTTTGCTTTATTATTTAATATGCATACTGTGTGCAGTACACTGTGTATTTGTTTAATTATTTAGTATGTATACTGTGTGCAGTACACTGTGTATTTGTTTTATTATTTAGTATGTATACTATGTGCAGTACACCGTGTGCTGTGTATTGTTTGTTGTATTATTTAGTATGTATACTGTGTGCAGTACACTGTGTATTTGTTTTATTATTTAGTATGTATACTGTGTGCAGTACACCGTGTGCTGTGTATTGTTTGTTGTATTATTTAGTATGTATACTGTGACAATGAAGTATTCTGTCATTGTTGGGCATCCCAGCAGTAATGATTGACATGAAGGGCCGCATAACCAGCGAGGACTGAGGAGCTGACCTTCAGGGCCGATGGCCTCAGTAGAGTCCGATATCCGTCAGGTTGATTTTGATGATGACATCTGTGACGACGTCAAACACAAATTCCACGTTCTGGGTGTCTGTGGCACACGTGAAGTGGGTGTAGATCTCCTTGCTGGCCTTCTGCTTGTTCAGGTCTTCAAAGCGGCCTTGGATGTACTGAGCTGCCTCCTCGTACAGGTTCTCACCTTTGACAGACACAACCCAAAAAGTCGTATTCTGTTAAAAAAGTCAGCGACAAAGCGGTGCTAAACAAGCGGGCGGTGTGGCCATCATTTAACAACGGAACAAATAACGGAGCGTGAAGTTCAGCTATGTTGACTGCAGCTCATCAAGCGTGGAATATCAATATCAATATGGAAGGTCAACCAGAGCAGCTCCACAGCAGTACCACCGGCCAATGGCGGCCACATGGAGAAGCCTGCACAGTGACGGACATTTCATATGCGGCTCTTTTAACGAGCCTGGCTGTGCAAGGACACTGCAAGCAGTACACTTGTAGAAATACACGGACATTGAACTGCATATTCATATTACTCTGCCAGCTGTGGCGTAGAGCCAGGTGTCAGTCATCTCCGCAATATTTGTTCCAAGAGATCCAAGAGAGGCAAACGTAGTAACGCCCCAGATGGAGGAAGTACACCCAATTGGAACTTGGCCTCCTCCTATCTTGGACAATCACCACGTCTCGGGTCTCCCGTCTCCCGTCTCTAGGATGAAAGCTGTAGAACCCGCCGCTGCGGTTTTTATCTTACCGCCGTACTCTGGGTAGCAGATTTGAAGTGGACTCTTGCCGATCTTCTCCTCAAACAGGTCCTTTTTGTTGAGGAAGAGGATGATGGAGGTGCTTGTGAACCACTTGTTGTTGCAGATGGAGTCAAACAGCTTCATGCTCTCGTGCATACGGTTCTGGGGGGGGGGTGACTACAAGTCAACTGTTTCTTAAATATCATCATGTTGTACATAGACTGACTATACCATGTTGTACATAGACTATACTATGTAGTACATAGACTATACTATGTAGTACATAGACTGTACTATGTAGTACATAGACTGTACTATGTAGTACATAGACTGTACTATGTAGTACATAGACTGTACTATGTAGTACATAGACTGTACCATGTAGTACATAGACTATACCATGTAGTACATAGACTATACCATGTTGTACATAGACTATACCATGTAGTACATAGACTATACTATGTAGTACATAGACTGTACTATGTAGTACATAGACTGTACTATGTAGTACATAGACTATACTATGTAGTACATAGACTATACTATGTAGTACATAGACTGTACTATGTAGTACATAGACTATACTATGTAGTACATAGACTATACTATGTAGTACATAGACTATACTATGTAGTACATAGACATACAAACGCATGGAAGTAGTTTTCATCTTTGGAGATATTGTGACGGGCCAACAAGGAAGAAAAGGGAACCAACCATCTCCTCATCCTCGGCCAAGACCAGATCGTAGTCATTGAGAGCCACACAGAAAATGATGGCCGTTACTTCCTCGAAGCAATGAATCCACTTCTTCCTCTCCGAGCGTTGACCCCCGACATCAAACATTCTGAACACACAGAAATCAAGCCTGGAAAGTTAGACACCAAACACGCAGCCATCCCTTGCAATGCCACGCTTGGCGTACGCACGTCGTCTACAGCAAGTATTCTTGGGCTACAATTTGGAAATGAAGGGAAATCCAAGGACGGGGTACACACGCTATACAGTACACTATACAGTTATTGTTCAGTATCCTGGACACCGATTGGCTCCCCCTCATCCAGCCGCATGTACTGTACACAGTACACAACCAACCCAACCCAAAGTATCTTTGCTCTTCTAAGTCTTCTTCATCCCTAAAAGCAGATCTGCAATCTGCCGTAAAGCAACTTCCTGCAGGTTACTTCATCCTGTTATTTTCCCACCTGTGGTCCAGTGTGCAGCTTTTACTAACTTGAAGTGGAGATCTTTGAAGGTGAAGTGAGTTTCCACGATTCCCGTGGTTTTGACACGCGTCCGCAGAACATCCTGCTGGGTCGGGATGTAGTCGGGCTGACAGAGTCTGTCAAAGTCGTTGAGATAGCTGCAGCACAGGACATACGGTTAAAAATGCAAACAAGTCATGGCGGGATGCTTTGTGTAAAATACACACACTGGTTCCAAACATCACCACAATGATTGGACAAGCTGAAGACTCCCGTAACGCTTTGTGTTACAACACGGCGTCCCGACTTAAAAGTTGTGTCACTGACTTATCTAAGCTGACACTCCAAGGAATGCTCTGCTCTGCTCTGCTCTGCATCCCCAATCCCCACAATGCATCAGTAAGTATATCTAAATGGCTCCAGGTGCTGCTTCGCTCCTGTTCTTGCTCAGGAATGCCATGAATCCAGCAGCAAGCTCACACAGCAGCCTTTCACAGACAAGACCCATCTTGCCTCCTTGGGGTAAGATCTACGCCTCTGGTGAGGGGCGACGGGATGAAAGACACGTTTAGAGCTATAGAGCAGCCAACCAGACCAGCACTGAAGAACTGGAAGTGGCTCCTTGTGCAACAGAGAAGGTTGAGATTAGCCAATAGCACAGCCAGATGCATTCATGTAACACCCAGGTTGCGGTTTGATCCCGGCCTGCACAGTACGACACGCCCACGGCGGAAGAAGGGGGAGTAGAGCTCCGCTGAAGTGGATAAAAATCAGAGTGACTTCTCACTACGCAGCAGAGTCGTTGAGCTGATACTCTCGTGAGCGATGGAAGCAGGCTTGAACGCCACCGTCGCCCCAGAGCCGCCGGATGACGCCGCTGAGGTCTGCCGACATTGAACCCTCCTCCGCTGAAGCGGCCAGCACAAAGAGTTGGCGGGCATCGTCCTGGAGGGGAACATTTTGTGTCATGCAGCGTGGTCTTATGTCTTGGCGTGGATGTTTGAAGTATCTCCGTATTGTCATCTCACCGCCCGCCGCTCGTCCCCAAACTCTATCTTTAGGCGTCCCATGGCCCGGATGATGGCCGTGATGGACTGGATGGTGTTGCTGTAGACCACCACTTTGTACTGACTGCATTCCTCCTCCGAGTAGCCATCTTCGTGAATGATTCTAGCACATAAAACAAGCTTTCAGAGGTCACATGTAGGTCAATATCCAAAACCGCAACCAATGGCTGCGCTCATGTGGGACATGCTAGCGATCTGCAGCATTTCCGACAATGCTGTCAATAGAGCTGGAATTTGAGCTCCAGTGAGCATGCGGCACGTCTAATGTGGGAAACAGGGGAGGCCATTCAGGTCTTGCCAGGCTAGGACCGGCCTTTCTTTCACATCTTGTACAAAATGGGGGCTTTCGGTGTATGACTTTCCACATAGATGAACCTTAGGGACCGCTGACCCCAGGGCTCAGAACCAACATGGCAGCAACTGTTCCACGCTTACTTCATCTGCTTGACTAGCGTGCTTTTCCCAGATTCTCCAGCACCTGCATCGGAGGGACGGGAAACAGAAGAAGTCATAAAACCTCTCTGAAACATCTTCACATCTTCATGCAATGTACACAATGTTTGCATCGCACTTTCATCAAAGCGCTGAAATGACAGCAAAAGCTGGAAAGGTAGAAATGGCCCATTTTAAGCAGCACTTTGGATTTTAAAAGATCTAAAAAGAAAAAAAGCATCTTGTCTACCAATCTTCACGACAGGAAAAAACATGTAAAAAATAAACCTAAGCCAATGCCTATGAAGATAAACTTCACGGCTTATTCTTATATATAATTCTTATATAAGGATTATTCTTATATGCCTTGGACTAAGATTAAAACTAGGTACTATCGTTCCCATTCCAAGACATGCAAAGATTTGCTGATGTCAGCTCAGTCGAATGGCGAAACGGCAAACGCCTTGGAGCGTACGGGGTCATGACATGGTCGTGTCGCTCGCGTGTTGATGGCGTTTCCTTAAATGCAAGCACTGTTGCCTACTTATCAGTAGTAAATAGTGCAGTATTTAGTCATTCCTAGTAGTAATAGTATTAGTACAGTAAATAGCATTCCATCAAAAATAAAGTCTAAAGACGATAATACAACGTAAGGGGAAATCACTCAGGCAAACAAAACTTTCCTTCGTCATGACCCCACGGTGGAAGCCAAACTTTGACGGTTTGCCAAACGATTTAGACATCACATGTGTGGCAATAGTGGGCGAAGAACCACTTCCCATGGCGGGACTTTACAGAATTTCATCAACTTCAGTCACAGGATGCATCTGGCAGACCGTTATGATTTATCACTATTATATTACTATATTATTCTGGCATTGGAGGGATGACGGGGATAAAACGTTGATAGATTTTCAATGTATACAAATTTCCCCACTGAGGGACGAATAAAGGCATATCTTAATCTTATACACATCACTAGGCAAGGTGGAACTTTGGGGGGTTGAAATCTTCATTTACTGTATTTACTGTACTGGATCAAGGTCGTGTGGCTGCTGGCATGGTTGGGTAAATGTAGAAGCGTCAGGGTCAGGGTTGGGGTCAAGGGTCAGGATTAAGGTCAAAGTCAGAGTCAGGGTCAAGGGTCAGGGTGAGCCACTGTCAGTGTTTATATTAGCAATAACTGGAATTTAAAGAATGGTTTCTAAATCTCGTCGATTTCTGACGACGGGAACAGGTGGTGCGTTCAATGACAGGTGACCGATTCTTACCGAGCAAAAGCAGCTTGACTTCCCTCAAGGACTTCTCCAGATCTTCTCGAAGGTTTTTATCGATCATCTTGCTCCTCTCCACCGCGGCTTTGTCCTCGGCGCTGATGGTGCATCCCATGGCGGCTCTCCAACTACTTTGGGTCAAATGTGGTTGGCGTTCCTCCTTAGCGGCTCAGAAGTCGCAGGAGACGAGCTGGAGCTGTGAGGAGCCCAGAAGGCGTCGGCGGTCACGTCGGTCCTCCTGAGAGCTTCAGATGTTCCGCTCCACAAGTGTCCCGAAAAGAGGCACGTGACTTGGCGGGAGTTTTCAATTGTTGGGTTGATCGGGATTTATAACTAACTATGCCGACGAGCGGGGTCAAAGGTTAACGTCAAGCTCACAGACAAACGGCTAACACGGGGCATTTCTAAAGTATCCTGCCAGTTGATCCGGACGCTTCTCGGTGAGACGGCAGGTCTGAATGCAGAAGGGGGCATGGTGACCCTCCCTCGGCATGATGGGAAATGGAGTCAAATCGACCAAACTTATGACACCTCGTTTTCACAAGACTTTATGCGGCATGAGCGCCCCCGAGTGGTTGTTTAGCACAACTGCAAAGAATTACACATGAAAATCCATTTGGTGGCCGAGTGGGTAGCATGCGGGCCACGCAGTCAGGACATGGAAGACCTGGCTTGGGATCTCATCTTGGCATCTACGTGTGGAGTTTGCATGTTCTCCCTGCGTGTGCGTGCCCCCCCCCATTCCAAAAACATGCTAGGTTAATTGGCCACTCCCAATTGTCCATAGGTATGAATGTGAGTGGGAGTGGTTGTTCGTCTATATGTGCCCTGGGATTGGCAGCTGGGATAGGCTCCAGCCCCCCACCCCAGTGAGGACCTGATGAAGATCTCCAGACCAGTGTAAAAAGATCTAGAATTGACCTGCACATCTGGACCGTGATCAGGTTTTAAGGAGAGCCAGGATGACCAAGTGGCCTGGTCACATGGCCTCCACGCCATCATGGCTTCCTCAGATGCTTTATTTCACTTTGGATCTAACGTTACCTGGTCACCTTGTCTCATGAACCGTTTGACTGGCGCATTGACTGGCCACAACATTAGGTACACCTAATCACACATCAAACACTCTGCCTGTTTGGCTATGGTCAAATATTACCCCCCCCCGCTGTCTTTTTGGAGAAAAATACAGTAATTTCTCTATCCGCCATCATCTGCATGAACAACAACCCCCCCCCACACACACACACACACATTTTAAGTCAATGAAAGCCCCACATTTGAATGAAAAGTCATAAAATAATAAGTCTTACAGACATGCATACACACATACGCATACGCATACGCATACGCATACGCATACGCATACGCATACGCATACACATACACATACACATACACATACACATACACATACACATACACATACATATATATATATATATATAGCAGACTAACGGCAGACATAGCAACGTCTCATCAATCCATATCCATTTCAGACATCAAATAATGTTTTGGCAAATCAGCACTTCAAAATAAAGGCCACCAGAAAGAAGAGTAGTGATGCCACAAGTCGGCCATGAAGGGATATGCGCCGTGCCGTGGTCTTTGGCAACGTCTGTGCAAACCGTTTGTGTTCCAGCTGAGATGCCAGACTTCCATTTTCCAAGCCAAACGAGGCCAAAGGCAAACGAGCGTGTGTAGCCACAACATGGCTGCTTGTGTGGATCACAAACACAGGAGCACTCGCTCCACTCCCGTGTTTACCTGTCAACATGCAACACGCTTTGGTCACACGGTCAAAGATGGCTGCTGGCCAAGCCTCCATGGAGGCCAAAGGGACCTTTTCTTCGTTTCTGTAGAGCCAAAACACATTTCAGAAACGGACGCTTGGTGTACCTCCATTAAACCTCCACCTTAGTGTACCTCCACCATAGTGTACCTCCACCTTAGTGTACCTCCACCATAGTGTACCTCCACCATAGTGTACCTCCACCATAGTGTACCTCCACTTTAGTGTACCTCCACCATAGTGTACCTCCATTAAACCTCCACCTTAGTGTACCTCCACCTTAGTGTACCTCCACCTTAGTGTACCTCCACCTTAGTGTACCTCCACCTTAGTGTACCCCCACCTTAGTGTACCTCCACCTTAGTGTACCTCCACCTTAGTGTACCTCCACCTTAGTGTACCTCCACCATAGTGTACCTCCACCATAGTGTACCTCCACCATAGTGTACCTCCACCTTAGTGTACCTCCACCATAGTGTACCTCCGTTGTGATGTCCCACAATTAAAGCAATGTTTGCAGAACCACAAGCCTCCCGATGTGCCAGGACTTGGGCCAGGAATTGCCGGTCTGAAAGCAGACAGGAAGACCGATGGCAAGAAGGATGCCAGAGGAAGGATTGAATGGCGGCTGTGTCGGCCTGCTTATGGCGGCTGGATTTCAACGCCTCCTTGTTCAACTCTCCCTGCGGAGGGAAGCAGGGTCGTCCGGTGGGACCAACTAGACTTGGTCTACGATGACGAATCTGAGGTCTGGACAGACTTTGTTGCAAGTCCCGGTGGAGGAGCATCGAATTGTCTTAAAATGCTTTAAAAAGATTGCACGGTGGAGGTGTTTATTATGCAAACCAGATCAAAAGGGAATCGGACCTTTCGCTCAGTGTCTATCTGCTGACGGATGAACGCCGCAAACCACAAGACGCACTTGCTGTGTTCATCGGTGATCTAAAAGATGGCGATATCCAAAACAGAAGACATCAGCAGGTTTCAGTTGGAACACCAAATAACGGTGCGGTCATGGAAAGGAGATTCCAAAGAAAGGAATGGATCATCAGCTCATACGGAGGAGGCAGCTAGAGTTCTTCTACAGTGTTGGGCTTTTCCACACCATGGACCTGATTGTTCAGTTTTTGCCGCTGGACGAACTCTGAGGGTTCTTCAAGAATCTGGCCGGGGACGTGGCCATCGGCCAGCGTGCTTTGCAGAGCAGATGGTTCCTGAAGGCCTTCATGTTCCACCTCATCTGGCGTCACGGCGCTGTGAGAGTTGCGCGGCTCCAGATTGCACGCCGTGCCCTGAAGAAACTGCAAGAAGTTCTCCTCAATGGAAGCCTCACGGCTGGGCAGCTGTTCCCCCCGACCGGACCTGGCCCGTTTGAAAAGGCAGGCCAGGTGGCGCCCCAGTTCTTCTCGAATCTGCCGATTGAGACAGCCGTAGAAGAACGGGTTGGAGGTGAAGCAGAAGTAGCCAATCCACGTGACCACACCTTCCAACCGGGCCAGCCAGGCGGGGGAGGCGGACACCACGGCTGAGTAGAGATGGAAAGAAAAGTACGGCAGCCAGCAGACCAAGAACTGGCCCCCCACCGCCACCAAAACCACGGCGGCCTTCCCGCCACCAAAGGTCCTTTGAGCTGTGCTGCGGGAGCCCGTCCCGCCGAAGCTCGCAGCCGTGGTGGAGTGGCTGCCGGTGGACTCGGATCGTGGTCTCAGGGTGTCCATCCACGTGGGGAGTGGGCCCTGATGGGTGGCCGCCACTCGGGCCACCTTGAACATATTGCAGTACACCACCAGAATAATCAGCACGGGACACAGGAAGTAGATGACGGTGAAGAACACCGTGAAGAGCAAGTGTGCCGTCCTGCCTCCCGCCCAGCGGAGGGAGCAGGATGTCTGAGCTGAGGTGAGCGCCGAAGGGGAGCTCGCCTCCTGGTTCCCTTGGAGCAGCCACCCCAGAAGAGGCACCGACGACATGACGACGGCTTTAATCCAGACCCCGACCAGCACCGCCGCCACCACCCCCAAAGTCATCTTCACCTCGTGGCGCATGGGGTGCACGATGTAGTAGTAGCGCTCCACGTTGATGGCGCAAATGGTGAGGATGGCCGCGCTCACCAGGCAGACACTCAAGCAGAGGTAGGTCTGGCACAGGGCCTCGTGAGCCAGGAACTGGTCGGACACCACGCCCAGCGGCATCAGCACCAGCGCCGCCAGCAGGTCCACCAAGCACAGGTGGAACACCAAGGCAAACTTGCGCAGCTGCATCATTTTGGTGATGACGATCATCACGGCAAGGTTCCCCACCACGGCCAGGGTGTCCATCGCCAGCATGGCGCACAGCGCCAAAAGCTGGCTCGCGCTCGCTCCGCTTCGGACGCTGGCGACGGGCTGGCTCACGTTGGAGGCGTTTGGATGCAGAGAGACGAGAAACCAAGGCAACCCGGAGAGCGACGTGTTCCAGGAGGGACTTGGCGTGACAGGGTGCTCCATGAGAGGATGGGCTGTGGAGGAGACGGTCCGCTAGGTGTCACGGGCCCATCTCCCATCCTCCCCTGCTGGAGGGCGTCACTGGGGGGTTCAGGAGGTGGAGTCCATCATGGAGTTCAAAGGGGATCACAGAAGACTGAAGTCCATTATCGATGAAGCAGCTTAGATGCTCCACTTTGGAGTTAACCAGGCAAAGCTGAAAAATAGAAATATTGTTATTCACAAAGCGGTATTAAAATTTGGATTATTTATTATTAATTATTATTTAGATTATGGTTACTTTTATGATTGCATATCAATGTATATTCATTCACTCATTCATTTTCTACCGCCGGGGTGCTGGAGGCGGTAGAGGCCCAGCTGTCTTGGGGCGAGAGGCGGAGCCCCAACTGCATCGGTTGGCGTGCGTTCTAGAATTGATTTGAAGATCTGACTGCTGGTTCTTGAGGCATAGAAGGGGCTGGCCCCACAATACATCTCAGACCATCCAAATGTAGACTCCAGCATGCTCAAGGAGGTCTGAAGGTCAGGCCCGCCTGGTGGCGGCCAAGACAAGACTTAAGACCAGGGGAGACCGGACCTTTTCTGTAGCTTTTAACTGGGCACAAGTGGTGTGGTCCTCTATGTCTCTCCGTCTTTTTTTTGTTTGTTTTAATTGGTTTTATTTCTTTTAGTTTTATTTTTGTATTTATTTTTACCAAATTCTTGTATTTATTGCTTGAATTGTTTTATGTATTGTTTTTTTTTAAAATATATTTCTGTTTTAAGTGTGTGTCTTAATGTGATCCTTGCCAGGCTCAACCCAACACTATGTTCGTGATCTTTGTGTTTACGGTCACAACCTCACCAGCGCACCGTAAAACTGGTCCGGCGAGCACCAGTACGGGTACATTTCCAGGTGCCGTGCACCTGCATTGGGCAACTTTTCCATTCAGCCATACCAGCGAGGCGCCTGCTCTTTCCCTGCCCACATCCACACGGACGGCGTCACAATGCCCCGACAGCCTTGGCATGGCGGCCGTTTAGCGTACGGGTCAAAGGGTCACCGTCACCTTCAACCTAATTCCACGACCTGGCATGCAGCCAATGTAGAGCAGGTCTCTGGGGGTCCTTGGCCGTATCGTATTGATCCTTTTCTTTGGTCTCCATAGCGTTTGATTTGTGAGTTGCAAAGCAAACCAACACAACAACCAAAAGCAAGGCAGCATGTCGCTGAGGAGAGGATGGCGTGCTTCGCTTCACTAAATCTGAAGAAGCACATCAAATCATACAGAAACATGGAAATATGATACTGGCATAGTATCAGGATTGAATGGAATGATAGACGATAACCAACGATTATTTTTGATACATGACAATGGAGGGACAATAAATAAATACAAAGATAATAATAATAAATACGAATAAGAAGCATCCCGTTGTTCTGCTACACTTTGACTCCTGACTCTTCTGTCAAAGTGTTCTCCGAGTTTGGAGATCCAGAGGACCTGACGCGGGATCTCATTTGAGTACAGTACTGTACAGATTAGTATTTAGTAATAATAGTATTTAGTGAAGTATTTGACCTTTTCACCAAAGGGCTCCCGTTCACTTCACTCACCAACACGCCTTCGTCATGTGTGTCACATACCTTAGTCTGCAGAGAGCTGCTCGCCGCTGACCAGATTCACCATCTTTCCGCGTCTCAACAGCCGACACGAGGATACACACAAACACACACAGCCGACACGAGGATACACACAAACACACACAGCCGACACGAGGATACACACAAACACACACAGCGTACACACACAGCCGACACAAGGATACACAGCAGTCAGAAGAAGAAGAAGAAGAATGGGATGCTCCTGTGTCTCCTCCTCACCTGGCCCTTCCCACCCAAACCCTCCCCCTCTCTTTGGCCGGTCCCCCTCCCCATTCCTCCAAACACACACAACACACACAACACACACACACCCCTCGCTCTTGCAGCCCCCCTCCAAAGCAGGTCATCCATCCAGGTGGGGGAGGCAGAGCTGGAACAGAGGGGAGAGACGGAAGAGTAGAGCAGGAGGCTCTCACACAAACACACACAAACACACACACACACACACACACCCACGCACGTAGTGGCTTCAACATGAGCCCAGGGCAACTGCAGAGCAGACAGGCAGGGTGGGGGGGCAGGAGGCCCTGTTGTCAGCTGCAGGGTCCTAGTGCCTCCTCACCCCCACTTTTCTTTTCTCCCCCCACACTCGTGTGAACGCGGGTCACCTGTCTTCTCTTTGGCCAGCGTTTGGGAGGAACAACCACCCTCGGCCCAGAGATAGGAGTCACGTCCCATTAGCCGTCTCGCTGTACGCTCGGCACGCCATGACCTTCCTCCATGCAGCACAATCCAGCACGAGCTGTCTGATTGGGCGGGATTAGGGATGGACATCCAGGGAAGGGATGGACTGGCTCATGTAGGGATGGAGACCAGAAGAACGTTTACAAAATAGACCATATTATATATTATAATACCTCATATATGCCTCTTGACTTTCAAAGAGGTCACCATACTTGCCACTGGGGGGGGGCTCGCATCTGTGGTCGGGAAGGACCCTTCAGAGTCCCCTGCTGCTGTACATCTTCTGAGGATGGGCCTGAAAGCTTCACAGCCGCTGAACATGTCATGTGAATTTCACTGCCTGCCGTTTCCTTGCCTGGGGGGGAAGTCGCACATGCAAGAAGCAAAAGTCACAATGGTCGAATCTCGTAAATCTCAAGTCTCGTAAAAGAGAAGGATTGCTATATTTGCACCATTTGTGTCAATCGTAAACAGGGAGATTGTAGACCAGAGCATTGCAGACTGGAGCAGCGAAGCTTATCTTGGATACGCCCGTGTGTTGCGTCATCACAGCAGCCGACCTCTGAGATGAAGATCAACCTGCCACCTTCCCCTCCGCTGCTGGACTCGGTGCACCTGCCGCTGATGGCCTCATGGGGGGGCACCCGGCACAAAGCTACACCTGAATATGAGCTCCATCTTCCACCACCAAAGCCGCTGACTCATAAATTCCCTTCAAAATATCGCCATGGGCAACAGCAGCCGTTACATAACCGCTGCAACGCAAAGTCAAGAAAAACATATGGCTCCGTCCGTCTGCTGCTTGCTTTAGGAATACTATTGGAATACACCCTTGGAGTATACTGGTGTATCACACAACACAATCAAGCACTTTCCACCGGGGACGACGCAAAGAACCGTGTTGATGAAATGGGGGGATGTCTAGTGGACTATGGACTATAGATTATAGACTATGGATTATAGATTTTGGACTGTAAGGGCTTTTGGAGCAATGGCCATGCTGCTGAAGCCATGGACTGGACTGTAAGAACAAAGCTTGGCATCTAAATGCAGGGTCACCAACCATGAAGGAGATTTCCATACACATGAATTCAACAACAAATGTTTCATAATCCCATCCGGCAAAAATGCATCATCTGTCACGGATACTGCTCTGTAACGCGTATCCCGCTCATCCCTACTCAATGGTTTCATAATCCATTGTACCGTTACATAAAAAAAATCAAATTCTGGCTTTTACTATGAAAAATAAAGTGCATTCTTTTCCTTTGGTCTCCGCCTCGTTCCAAGCACTCCACTCCAAAAGTCCACACACAATTGCCTGTCTCCCGGGAGCACAATCATTGCCGTTTGAATGGAGAGCTGCTAGTGAGGGCCTCTTCCTACAGCGCTTGATGGGCCATTACGGTCACGGAGGCAGCGGGAGGACTGGAAGGCGAGCCGGAAAGGCCAAGTACTCGGAAAACAGGAGCGTGGCGGCGGGTCAGCATTCCCACTCACTCAGTCTCAAATGATGTGCGCTTAACATAGACAACAAACTGAATTTTGTGCCGTTTCATCCAGGCCCGGGTCCAGGCTGCACATTTGGGGGGCCTTTGCTCCATCCCTACATGCTTTTAGGGCCTTTGGAAATGCTCCAGTCTCCAGTTGGGCGCTAACATGACAACCCTGCGTGTGCGTTACTGCCACCTCCACCACAGTCAGGTATGTGGTTTAGGATGACAGACCCCAACAGTAAATAGTCAATAGCAATGGATCTGTACAGTATGTACCAATAGCACCTTGTTAAAGCGGTCGGCCTTGGACAAATGTTGACTTTGTCACCACAGCAGCCGGCTGGACGACAGGCGCCACGGGGCTCTCAATACGACGTAGCATAAGCTGCTTCAGGCATGTCAATAGGAGCTTCTGTAGCGTCTCGGATTCGGTCTCCATTTCACGTTACGTCATCTGTGAAACGTGATCAGGGAGACAGCCCTTCCAGTGTTAATGAGCTCAGGTCACTTCAGGCGGCTACGTCTACTTCACGGTTCAAAAGCAGTTCGGGTTCGATGCCCGCTGAGAAACAAAGCTGCCACGTATTCCAGTGTGACGCCTTGGGATTGGACTGGCTGCAGAAAGAGAGCCCTGCCTTGAAACCACTTAGGAAGGGCGCCAGCAGCGAGGCGAGAAGGCAAGGCCACTTCAGATTTACCAAAGAGCCAAAACAGCCCATGAAAGGCCACAGGCGGTTGCCTGGCAACAGTATCGCCACCACAGCAGGAAGTGGCGGCAAACCGAGCATTAATCACTCTGGGCTCCATCTCGCACACGACGCAGCGACAATGCTTTGCTGTGCCAAAGGTCTCTTCTAAATGCCCTTCAGTTCTCTTCCACACGCATTATATATATTATTATTTATTATTATTTATTATTATTTATTATTTAGTCACACAAGCCAGCAATTTATTGTCAAAACACAAAAAGGCTTGGTGAATGTTTTCCCTCCATCCTAATAATCTCTCCCAATAATCCATCCCAATAATCCGTCCCAATCTATTGCCAACAATCCATCCCAATAATCCATCCCTGTGCCCGAGTTTTACTTTGCCTCGGAATTCCCATCTATTCCAAGTCTATCAAAGCATGGCTGGAAAGTCTTCCTCTGGCCCCCAAAGGTGTTCAACTACTGAGCCAAGTGGGATTGATCATGGATGTAGTCTGTAATCTGTAAAGGAACTGATGGAATATTGTTCAGTAGAGTAAATACTTTTGTACGGCATCTAACATCTAATGTGGTCGTGATTACCAGTGATTGGGAAACTGGTAATTGCCCCCCCCCCCATGTGTTGTTATTTCTACGTCATATGTATATTTGACACGATCGGTATTCAGCCCAAATTGCTCAATTTGTGGCTCCGCCCATGTCCGGTGGGCGTGGCTAGCACGGGGTATTTTTTCATCTGAGCCCGGGTAAAGGCGTGACGTCACAAAGGCAAGGACAGCGACGGCAATGTTTACTCGGGCTGTTCAAGTGTTGGATGACTCGCCATCATTTGGAAGGAAAGCGTCGTTCCTGCCCGTCCCACTTTGGAATCGAAGACGCCTGTCCGGCTTCCGCTACGTCGTCTAGACTGCGCATCCTCAGTGCGGCCACCGACGGCGCTAAATGTGCCCGCTGGCTCTCAGCGCACTTCCTTTGGCGCAAACACTGCAGCGGCGGGAGGGAAGCTTCGTCGGCGGGGCTGAAGACACCACGGGAGGCTGGGAGATGTTAGCATCCGTCCAAAGTGCTTTTAAACCGGTCGATGACGAGACGTCGTCGCCTTATGGAGACCCTTTTGTGTAGTTTGGCATCGGGGTTATTCTGGCGCCGATATTTCCTCTTGGCGTCCTTCCCTGTGTCCTCCTCGTCATCTCCATCATCATCATCATCATCATCAGACAGGGAGAGGAGAGCAACATCTGCATGCTGCAGCATCGTCAGCAGTCGGGGTCTTCATAGGCTCCATCTCGGCTGAAGGTGGGTGTCTCGGTCCAGTCTCCATCCTTGGCTCATGTTTTATCACCAATGCTGCTTTGTTTTGTTGCACAGCGCTGCCATTAGCAAATACTACACTACTAGCAAATACCGTACTAATAGCAAATACTAGGTACACGGAACTATCAATATATTATTAGAATCAATTCCCGGCCCGGGGAGTGTAAGGCTCGACAATGTAAGGGATGTCCGTCTTGTCATTGGAGATGGAAATGGGACATAGACGGGCTGCGATGCTGCATGCTGCCAATGAAGGACAGGAGGACATCATGGGGGGGGTGGGGGGGGGTGTTGATGCTTGC
This sequence comes from Doryrhamphus excisus, assembly GCF_037039965.1. Classification (NCBI taxonomy): domain Eukaryota; kingdom Metazoa; phylum Chordata; class Actinopteri; order Syngnathiformes; family Syngnathidae; genus Doryrhamphus; species Doryrhamphus excisus. The sequence goes on along the minus strand of NC_136373.1, from coordinate 181,775 downwards.
TTTTTGTGTCAAAGTCAAAGGAGAACTGCTTCATCGCTTCACATTCAAACTTTTACTTGCATAACAACAAAGGGAACCCCCCCCACAAACAGCCCCCCCCCCCCCCCCCCGCCTGTTTACTAAATATTTAACACAAGCATTTTCTGGCTAGTCGCATCCTGGCTCACCGCAGATCATAACCCTCGTCTCCTTGCATTGATGCACAGGCTAACGTGCTAACGTGCTAACGGGCATCAGCTGTACGACAACACACATTGACATTACGGACCAAAGTGTTGTTTTCACTCGCTATGACTGGCAGTCTCCGAGTTCCGTTAGTAACCGCGGTCTCTCCCTTTCAGCCCCCACCAAGCGATGCCCAGGACTTTTCCACCTTCTGGGATTGAGGCCGCAGCACAGCTCCCTGGGATATAGACCTTCTGCCAGCATGTTGCAGGTCTCCAGCAGAGCCGGCGGCAGGCGGACCAGAACATCACCTCCTTGGAGGGAGTGTTGGCAATGGGCCCTGTGTTTGGGCCTCCTGTGGCCCCCGGGGGCCGTGGGGTCAGCGCTCAACTGCCACAAGACTTGTATCTGCGCCTCCAACATAATGAGCTGCTCCAAGATGAATCTGACCAGCATTCCGACGGGGCTGCCACTCTATACGGCCGTTCTGGATCTCAGCTACAATGACATCACAAGCCTGAGGTCAGAGTGGACTCCTGTGAAGCTCCCGAAACTCCGCAACTTGCTGCTCAGTCACAACGGCCTCCTCTTCCTGTCTGCAGAAGCCTTCAACTATGTGAAGAACCTGCGCTACCTGGACCTGTCCTCCAACGGCCTGCAACAGCTGGATGAGTTTGTCTTTGAGCCTTTGGTCAACCTGGAGGTTCTCCTGTTGTACAACAACAACATTCACCAGATCGACCGCTCGGCTTTCATCACCATGGTCAATCTCCATAAGCTCTACTTGAGCCAGAACCAAATCTCCCGATTCCCCGTGGAGCTTGTCAAGGAAAAGTCCCGTCTGGAGAAACTCAGCTTGCTGGACGTGTCCTCCAACAAGATTAAAATGTTGCCCATTGATGAGCTTCAGGTCCTGCCGGCCTGGATTAAAAACGGCCTGTATTTCCACAACAACCCCCTGCTGTGTCACTGCGACCTCTACACCCTGCTGGCACACTGGAACATCCGCAAGCTCAACTCAGCCCTGGACTTCAAGGAGGACTTCACATGCGTCATGCCAGGCCCGCAGAAAACCCGAGTGGGGGTTTTTGATCTGAGCGGCGACACCATGAACTGCAGCACGTTCAAGGAGGCAGAGCAGGAGGCCTTTCTGGAGCAGTCGCTTCTTCTGGGCTGCGACACCAAACACAGGAACATGTTCAAAACCTGGACACTTCCTGGTAATGTGGCAGTGGTGCCAGGAGGCAACCAGACTGCCCGGGTCTTGCCAGACGGCAGTCTTCAAGTTAGTCCGGTCAGATCTGACGACTCCGGAACCTACACCTGCTTTGCCACCAGCGACACCTTCAATGAGACCATCTATGTGGTGCTGAAGGTCCACAACTTCACCATGCATGGCGGTGGAGATACCCTGAACACGGCATACACCACCTTGGTGGGCTGCCTGGCCAGCGTGGTTCTGGTGGTCATGTATCTCTACCTGACGCCGTGTCGCTGCTTCTGCTGCCCCAATAAGGGTAAAAGTAGGGGGGAGGACAGCATCCACTCCTCCATGTTGAGCGTGACACCAACTCACGGGGAGCCGCCGTTCAAGGCCGAGCTGGACAGGCACGTGGCTTTCATGGACTCCAAGGAGGCCCAGCGCCAGAACGGCAAGCTGAACCCGAATGGGAATGAGGACGATGACGACCTGGACGTGGAGGCCAGTTCGCTTATGAAGGGAAAGAGGAAGAAGTCTGGAGCAGAGTCCATCAGCTCGGTCTTCTCAGACACTCCGATGATGGTCTGAGTGGGGAGGTGACCTCTACTAGCAGCCTTGCATCAAGGAACATGGCTAAAGCTAAAGCCAGCTTAGATGAGACACTTTATGGAAGTCCATGGCTAAAGCTAAAGCCAGCTTAGATGAGACACTTTATGGAAGTCAAGGTCTTGTTGGCAACCATCAGCAGGACTTTTCCAGCATCGTAACGTGTAGCACTTCATGGAATGATGTACTGTGAAGGACGGGCCGTGTCGTGGAAGAAGGGAAACTCACCATGTGACGGCGCTAATGTGGGCGGGAATTCCTTTTGACAAAGTAAACTAGCACCCAGCATCATAACAAAGACCAGAAGACATTGCTTCTAGCCTATAGTAGCGGAGGGGAGGGGTCAGATCGGCATCATCCACCTTCAGTCATCTGTAGGGGGCGCAGGATGCTGCATTATAGGAGATCTAGATGGCGCTAGCCGACATTTTAGAGAGTAAAATGTAGCATAACTTGATAACAACGGTATACGTATGTAGAGGTATATTTTCCATAACTGTGTACTCCTACTGTATTTACCTCCATCTCCTACATCCATTTTCTTCGGGTCAAGGGTGAGCTGGAGCCTATTACAGCTGACTTCAGGCGAGACGCAGGGACCCGGACCAGCCAATCGCAGGGATCATAGACTACTGAGTTTTAGGGTTTCAAAAAAGAAGAAATGGGAGTGAGAAAAAAAATGCTGACTAGTGCTGAGTAACCACCAACTGAAATAGACTGTTCACCGGCTTATCAAAAGTCCCCCCCCCCGTGGCCAAAATATAAATCAAATGTTCCCAAAATGAGTAGCTGTGGCATTTCTACATGGCCATTTTGACGCCCCTGCACAACCTGCAGCTCCCTTGTTTCAAACGCCACCAATCATGACACCCCCCCCCTACTGTGTTGTGTGGAAACATCTCGGGTGGGTTCTCTCTGTCATGCTAGTAACGTGGGAAGCCACCAGGACTAGCGAGCCTTCATGGCCTCTCATGACAGATCAACACTTTTACCTTTCAATGTCCCGTCTTTGTGCTCCTCCATCCATTTCCTTCGATCCGAGTCCTGGTCGTGGTCGTGGGGGCAGCAGTCTGGAAGCCCAGACCTCCTGGTCCCCGGACACCTCCTCCAGCTCCACAAGCCGTCCATGCTGGATAAGACTCCTTCTTCGGCTCGTCTTTGGTGCTGTCGTGCAAATTCCAAACAGGCAACTTAGAAGACATTTTTGTTCTTAAACCCCCCCCCCCCCCCTTGCAGGTGCCAAGCGATGCTATCGGACCGCAGTCAGCCCGCTGTGAGACGGCCTTGCTTGTGCAGCTCAGCAATCCAGCTGTGCTCAAAGGGAGCATTTTGCCTTTGCCATCTAGAGATGGCAAAGGCAAACTGCTGGTGGCAGTGGGAAAAAATGACATTGAATCCACATTTTGGACAAGATGTCTTTTGGAGGCATTTGATGAACAGTCTATTTCAGTTCATGGTCATGCAATACATTGCTGACTCAAAAATGTTTTTGTCTCGCTCCCATTTGTCCTTTTTGCATTTGGATGCACTACTTGGAGCCTCCATAAGGTGGAACACAGCAGCGTGTAAATTCTTTTTGTGGTTTTTGCCACTTTCAATTTTGATCAGCATTCACGCTCACATTGACGCCTACAGCCGACTTAGCGTCTCCAATGACCCTCACATCCACGCACTAAACATGCTAACTCCGCAGAGATACCCCGATGGAGATCGGAACCTCTGATCTCCAGGCCTAGGTCAGCGTGCAGCCCCTCTGCATGTTCCTGGCGTTAAAAGTAGTAGAAGCAAGTCATTCCGATGACTGCGGCTCCACACATGCACGTTGGTCCAAGCGTGTTTCCAGGAACGAATGGAGAGTAACGGGCCATCATGCATGTTGGATGTTGTTTAGCGGTTATGAAGGGGTGGACGGACACCACAGAAGGCTATGTCAGCATGAACAGGAATAAGACGGAATGAAGAGCTGTCAAACGGGAGCTGGATGGACGAGATGGGTTGCATCTTCCCACTGTCTTTCATCATGAGTCCCAACATTAAAGCCATTGTCGGAGGCTCACTTCAGCTCCTGGCGTGCGTTTAGCCCTCAGAAGTCATCCACGGAAATGAATACGGAGTATACGTAAATGCCCACGGCATTAATTGAATGTGTTTGCTCATTAAACGAATCCAGCGATTAGAAAAGAATTGTAGTCCTTTAAAAGGTGCTTTGGCCTCTTAACAGGAACGTTGTCAGCACCCCCCCCCACATCGGGATATAGAACATCGGGTCTGGAATAACACAAGACACTTGTTTAGCACTAATTAGCACTAATAGCGTGGGCCACTTTGAAGGGTGCAGACCTCTTTCCAACATTCCTGCATATGGACATATAAAAGTATATACTGTATCTGTAGAGTATTGTAGTTGTACAGTTGCGTATGTTCTATCAGTGTACCGCACATGTGTTGTTGTATAATCCGACCATGTTGCTCATTTGGTCTGCTTCTGTGCTATTGTTGTTTTAACATGTAAGTCTTGACATACAGACGTATTTTTTAAATAGCTTGGGTTTGTGACGCCGTTTCCATCTATCTCTCCATTTCCTGTACTGCATGTCTTCATCAGGTCACAGGGTCATGCTGCGGCCTATCCAAGCCGACTTCAGGCAGGGGGCGGGCTTGACCTTTGATGAACAAGCCAGAACATGCTAACAGGCAGTGATTATGTAGCCACAAGTGATTTTAGCCAGCATCTGACCTGAAGAGGAGGTCCTGTGACCTGCTTGGGTCGGGCCATGTCTGATGCCTGCTGGAGAATAGAATCCCTTCAGGATCACGTCCATCTCCATTAGACAGTACTGTTATGACTCCCACGCATGACAGGAAGAGCCGACATCGAGGATCAAAGCTGCGTCTGCACGCTTGGCGGCCACAACCCAGCGATGAGGAAAACGCTCATGCATGGCGACGAGGATGTGGGATGGATCTTTGAAAGAAAAAAGCTAAACTAAACGACTGCATCCGTGAAGGGCAATCTGGTCCTCTAACCATACACCAGCCGTCTGGGAATATTCCTGAGGTGATGGATGGAAACCCTTAGATTGACAGGTCAAATGTAGAATGGCTTTGCACGGAATGCTAGGTGGGCGTGGCCTCTGCCATTTGCGGTATCACTTGATTAAAGACTGATATTGACACACTGTGCTGCCTCCATCTCCATCTTTTCCTGCCTGAGTCTGCCTTCCCTCACATACTGTACTAAGTGGTGATACTTGACTTTGTCTTTTCATGTACTATATACTACAAACTCTGTTTTCCTTTTTCATTCTCACGAGGACGTCAATGAAATGTCAACTTCTTCATGTCACATAAAACAACTTCTTCTTGAGCATTTCATGACAGATAAGAACCACTTAGGCAACGTCCTACGTTCAAGTGCAGCATCCTTGTTACGTACACAGAAAGACCCCGACATGACCAAGTGAATCAAAGGCCACAATTCTTTGTTCTACTGGGGGTTAAATCCTGTATTGGATTCTAGGATTGCCAGGAAAAGGGTGAAATATCTGACTGCTACATCTTTGACTTTTGGTGCAAGTCTGAGACCACACCTAACAGTCCGTCCAGAAAGAGCCCGTGTTCTCTGTTCCTGCATCTTCATTATCCCAGACTTTGAGGGCACGAGGAGGCTGGCTCTTTACGACGGTCTGGCTCCCGCCTCTGCATCGGCCTCTGCAGGCGGCTGGGGTGACTTGTGGAAAGGAGTCTCCTTGTAAATGAACCAGCAGTTGCCGGCCCACAAGATGAAGTTAAGAAAGCCAAAAATCTGGGAAAAGAGGAATCAAAAACGTTATGGTCATGCAAAGCACAGGGGAGGCAGAGAGGGAAGAGAACCTACCACCGAGGCGTTTAGTCGACCCATGTGAGGCGTCGCACCAGCGGTGCACTTGGTGGTGCCGTCCTTGCACACGGTGAGGAACGTCAGAATGGTTGAAGGACTGGTGGCCCACTTCACGTCAGACAAACCTTTAGCCCACGCCGAGGAAGACGCCAGCCACAGGAAGGCAAAAGCGGCGGTAATGAGCAGGTCCTTGGAGAGAAAGAGGAAGTATTAGTAGTATGACAAAGTCCGTGTCAGATGCACTCTTTGGCCCCCACACAAGAAGGTATTTGACACTTGGGTTCGGGTCGGGGTCCGACATGGCCCATACATTCCTGCCTTTTGCGGCCAAGGAGAAGAGCATACCAGCACGGGCCCACGGCTGCTTCCCCTGTACGTCTGCTGGAAGCCCAGGTAGATGACCAGGGAGGCGGTAGTGGAGAGAAATGCCAGCACTCCAATGCAGACATAAAACTGTGCGGATGACGAGTGGTCTCCGGTCAGGTAGTAAACGGTGGGGGTGGTCTGATTGACAACACAGGTAGGGACATGATAAGGATGCTCCATCAGCCTGGGTCAACACATGAAGGAACACCGGTGATCATCCTCAAACTCTTTCAAGAAGAATGCAAGCCTTGAAGGACGTGGCGTTGCGTGCTCACCTAAATGGGTAGTTAAAGTCTGCTTGTATTTCCTGGTTCTGGCCCCCAGGACACTGGACATTAACATGAGTTGTGCCGCTGTAGCCTCCAGTTGTGGCAAAGGCAAATATGGCGAAGACCTGCAACAACAACACACACTGGAGATGGGAGCTGCACTTCCTTTTCCCTTTTATGTCGTCAACGTAGTCCTACTCCTGACAGGAGGAACTCCTCAGTCGGCCTAAGGATGGGTCGTCCCGCTTTGGGCTCCAACTTTGGGGTGCATCCCAGCGCTACCATGTGGTGCATTTGTGAGAAAACAGAAAAACAAGAGCCCAGGCCACAAGGGCTCAGCAGTAGAAGAGTTCCCGAACATCCTGGTGTTTCACTTAGCTGTTACTTTTTTACCTTTACTTTGCATTTCTAGCATCAAAACATCAAATGGTGTGATTATTGATCAACTATCCTTGCAAGCCAACACTTTAGCATGCTAGTCAGGAGCTGCGCTTCATTCCAGCCATGGAAATACTTGGTGTCAGCATTTATGACAACCTAGCTTGGCCAACCAATTTCGAGGTTTGTGGCTAGCAAGGATGCGTCATGAGATGCTAACGGTCCATATGAACACCATGTTCGAGTCCAAACTCACCCATTCTAGCAGACGGATGAATGCCAGCGGTTCTTTCAGAGGACCCAGGTCCAGAGTGAATCCAGAAGTCAGCACTTTCTGTGGTGAAGCGAGGAGAAATATTCGGTATTATGAGGAATATTGGGAGGAATATTCAGCACTAGCGTGTTTGTGTAAAAGTGCGATCGACGTGTGTGCTGTTGTTACCTGGACAACAGATTCCATAGTTTCTCCTCGTTTCTCCTCTCCACAAAAACCTCCTTGCTGGTTTATGTTACTTTACGTTCGATGGTCACCGAGCTCGTCCAAACTTTTCTTCAACTTCAGAAAGGGCGGTGTGGGTGACACGTGACGTGGGGCCAAGACGCCGGCAGGGGGCGTCAGTGAGACGCATTGGCGAGGAGGAAGTAGACACCGGATGTCAGTGTTTATTTACGTAGCCTTAAAAAGAGCCTCAAGGGCTGAACAGGCAGGAAATAATAGGCCAAATTGTCAACCAAATACTTGCTTAAAATGCCAATAAGAAAGCCATGCAACGCAAGTGTTGTGTTCATTTATTTCAAACACTACGCTCCCATGCCTGTAGGGGGCGATCACACATATACATATACTATACAGATGAGAAGTTTGAAACAATTTACAGTTTTAGCTGTTCATACTGCTACCAAACAGCATGATTTTAGTTTTTCTTAGGTTCACGGACAATCTGTTAGTATGAAAGCATGGTTTTAATACACAGAGGGCCCAAGCACTGCAGCTTTTCTTTCCAAGCAGGTTCTCCAGCAGGTGATTAACTTGACCAGCTCCTTCCTCAAACCAAAGGAGGGTCCATCATTCAAATCACCGGCTTTAGTGACCTGGGAAGAAAACCAGAGTGTCTCAGCCCTCCATGGCAGGAGTTTGACACCTCTGCTAATATGACAATTTCTTCTCTGATTTTTCCAATGGTTCTTCTGTGCTTCCTCCAGAACAAAAAAAGGCAGTGGTATCATCTGCAAATAATACCAGCTTTCTCCTAGCTTTACGTGTTGCTTCCTGTCACCTAGGTAGCTTTTCACCCAGTTCAGAAGTAATCCTCTGATTGCGTACCTTTCTAATGTATCCAAGAATAGAATCAGTTCCATGAATACTGCGTCTGATCTACAGCATTAGTGATCCCCCCCTAATTACAATCAGTGGCATGGAGGTTGAAATGTTGACTTTCTGCAAGTAATTCATTCCTATGAATTCTAGTGATTCCTTCCTTTGTCCAAGCGGTTCAACTTTTCAGACTTCTTTGCAGTGTTGACAAACAAATGTCTGGTGACAGTCCCTTCCGCTGTCATGTTATTGCTATACTATAAACTATAACTATACTATTCTATTTAGGTTTGGGTCAAAGCAAGTCTCTGCTTTTGAGCTTGGCAAACAAAGTGGGATACAAGCAGCCCCATCCTCCATGTTTGCTCTGTGCAGCCAAACAAGAAAGTTTGGCTTCTTTGTTGAAAGGCGCAGCCTGCACGGTAACGTATCTCCGAGGAATAAGAGTGGCTTTGTTTGCCACCACTCAATAGTTGACTGCTTGGTCAAAGGAAGGGTCCCAAATCGGCGGTACAGTCCACTTGTGAAGGGTGTGAAGGGTGTGAAGGGTATACAACACAATAGTTTGCCAGAGACTTCAATGGTTGCTGACTTGTTACACCACTTTTTTTGTTGAGCAACCATGGAGAAATAGCTTTTGTTGCTGCGTAATGAGAACATGTTAGACTGGTTTGCCGCCTGAGAGAGTAAACAGGAGCATAACCAAATAACTCAGCAGAGACCACATGACTGGATCCTCCCTTCCCTGACAAACACTTTCCTTTTTCACCCCTCTAGACGTTACACGTAGACATATGAGACACTTAAAGATTCATTTTATTTCTGATCTGCAGTTGCAATCAGAGCAACTGAGGATATGAAGTATTTGGCCCCCAACACATGACCCCAGTAATGAGCTTACACGGAGCAACCACTGTCCCATTACACCAATTCAATGATACAAACAATACTTCTCATTGCCACTGCAAATGAACAAATAGCAATCATGACCTAATTGCATTTGGAGACATGCGTGCAGTATTTTATGAAGTAAATGTAACTTTAGTAATTGAATCAGTACTTCTGTATTTGAGCAGCTGATGCCTAAGACAAGACAATCGCACTATGGATGAACATTTGACTCCATCATTTATCAAATAAATAATTGTCATGGGATGATAAAGTAGTAAGATATCACAAGTCGTGCAAATCAGTTGTTTTCAGAAAAAATATTTTCGTCTCTTAGAAAAGAATTCAAATTCCCATGTACTGTATTAAATAATTATGAAATAAATAGTTGTCATGGGATGATAAAGTAGTAAGATATCAGAAGTCGTGCAAATCAGTTGTTTTCAGAAAAAGAATCTTCGTCTCTTAGAAAATGTAAATTCCCATGTACTGTATTGATTTAGTGTACATGATAGTTTTGCTCAACCTACCACGATAGTCGCCAGACAGCAGGTTTTACTACTGTAGCGGCGCCACCCGTCCAAAATCTAACCAATCAAATTCAAGAGTAGGTGGACCCACAGGTAAATTCAGCCAATCGGATTATTGCTTGTGGGTGCTTGGTGCCATAGCCACAAAGGCACAATTTGCCTGCTGGTACAGTGTATCGGGCTGGCTAGGTGTTGACAACCCTGCTAATTGGCGTGGAGCTCCCATCGTGAATTTGATATTTTCCGAAATATTTTCGACATTATTTCACCGCTGCGCGGGGAGGCAGTCCTGGGTTTTGAGGTCTCTTCATGTTTTCAAACGCTGAAATTAACGTTGTCAGCAGGACAGTTTTCGATCGAAGCGACCTTCAACTGACTTGAATAAACAAAGACTTTTTGTTTCTGTTTTACATTGACTACTTCCATTGTCCAGTGACGTCCGCGGCGGCCATGGGACCTTCGCAGCCTGGCATCTTTGGCATCTTTGGCAGCTTGCTCTTATGCTTCTTAACTCTGACAGCCGGGTCAGATTTCCCTTTGAGATCCAAACCGTCCGGACAGGCAGCTTTTGCTCGGCATTCAAACCGAGCTGCCAAAATCACTAAGCGGTCTCTGCCGGCTTCTTCGCACCTCCACGCCGCAAGCCGGCGGAGCGCCTCCGGGGATGCCTCCGGGGATGCCTCCTGTGACGCTCTCCAAGGATATGGATCCAAGTTGGACAACAACACCCACCATGTAAGTCACCGCTGCGACCGTTACCAAGTGTACCAGGTGTACCAGGTGTACCAGGTGTACCAGGTGTACCAAGTGTACCAAGTGTACCAGGTGTACCAAGTGTACCAAGTGTACCAGGTGTACCAGGTGTACCAGGTGTACCAGGTGTACCAGGTGTACCAAGTGTACCAAGTGTACCAGGTGTACCAAGTGTACCAAGTGTACCAAGTGTACCAGGTGTACCAAGTGTACCAAGTGTACCAGGTGTACCAGGTGTACCAGGTGTACCAAGTGTACCAGGTGTACCAGGTGTACCAGGTGTACCAAGTGTACCAAGTGTACCAGGTGTACCAAGTGTACCAAGTGTAGCTGTCACCTTGACGTGTCTGTTTTCAGCATTCTATTACACTTCCCAAGTTCATGCGGGACGTGTGTGTATTACATATTATTATTTGGTCATTAGCACAATATGAGCTCTTCCACACTCCACATCACCAACATGTTGCCTTCGGGAATGCAGCTGTCCGCTGAACCATAACTTTGGTATACAGAGCCGTTCTGCACTTTGACCTTTTTGCCAATACAGTAAGACATGACAATATGCTGCTATGTTCCATGTGCTCCTATCTGCTCCTGAAAATGGTCACAAGGAGGACACCTTGTGACTGGCAGTGTGGCAGTTATTAGTTTTGAGTTGAGGAGTATTTTGTAGCTGTCAATATCAAAGGCTGATCTGGAGTCTGAAGTCTTTGTCTCCTAAATGACACCCTGTTCTGTGTATGTTTAGTATACCTTCAAAGACCTCAGTGGATCCGTGTCACTGGCCTGGCTTGGAGATGGGACCGGGGTCAGTGTTCCTCACTCGTGTCACTTACACCAGCTTTCGACTTTCAGAATAATTACTGCATGGTCAACGTGAATCTTTGTTTCCGCAGGTCATGCTGGCTTTAACGACGTTTCAGGTTCCCTTCTTCATGATAAGACTTGGACAGTCAAAACTCTACAGGAGGTAAGTCAAACCATGAGGCCTGGAATTTGCATGAGATGTGACTGCAGCTTCACGTATGCCAGTGAGGACTATGGCAAGACCTTCTTGGATGTCACGGACCTCATCAACAACACCTTCATCAGGTCGGAGTTTGGCATTGCTATTGGCCCTGAGAATTCTGGGAAAGTAAGAGAAGTTGTCAGCCTTCCAGAAACCTTGGTAGGAACCTCTCATCGCTTTCATCAGTCTGGGTTTTGTCCTTGTAGGTGATCTTGACAGGCGAGGTGTCTGGGGGTCACAGGTCACGGATATTTGTCTCTAACGACTTTGGGAAGACTTTCACCCACCAAGAACTGCCCTTCAACCTCCTCAGAGCCATCACCTACAATCCCGAGAATTCCAACGTGCTGCTGGGACTTAGCTACAAGGTAAGTTGGGAATGAAGGTGTATGATGATAATATTCTAAATACAAATATTGTGTTTCTTAGCTCAAACATTGGTTTGGTTGACAAATACTGATATTTCAATTCTGACTGATGTCATCGCCTCAAAACAACGTCCGACTAGCTCTGATTTGTCCAACGTCAGTGCAATGGTGACATTTCACCACTCCTGGAGTATATCGTCTCAAGGGACAGTACTGAATGAATCAATGAGATATGGCTGCACTTTAGAGTAGTCAGTGTGCAGCTTGTATTCTGACCACATGTCCCAATGGGTCTCGGTGTCAATACTCAGCACTAGCGTGTGCGAGCAACATCCCCTTGGGCTGGAACCCCGTTTGGGGCTTTTCCAAAGTATCTGTAGAGTAATGTTTTATCTGCAATAGGCTAACTCATTTCTTTGGTGTCTTGGCTAAACAACAGCTATCGATTACAGCTAGTAGTTCAATCCTTTGGCATTGCTTCCTTAGCCTCTTTCAAAATCCAACACTGGGCTCAAGGGCCTTCCACTTGAGTTTTTCATTGCTGCAAAGCTGTCAATTATTATCCAAGTGTTGACATGGGTGCAGCCATTAAGACTGCCATGCTGGTCAGCGCTGTTCTACGTGAAAGGAACTGTGTGATGCAACTGGCTGAACTCTGACCTGTTGAACCAATTACCATCTTTTCCTCAGGATGAGCTGTGGCTGACTGAAGATTTTGGCTCTAACTGGAAAAAGATCCATGACATGGTGTGTCTGGTGAAATGGTGAGAGACCGGAAAGACGCACTCAGCTAATACGCCTGCGTGTTCATCCGTATTCCCTCGGGCATTCTTCCAATGAAATATAGTATTTTCTTTGCACAAGAGAGAGAAGTAGGGATGCTCCGATCGTATCGGCCGATATCAGTGAAAAAGGATGGTATTGATATCGGCCGATACATGCTTTAAAATGCCGACCAGCTCCGCCCCCGCTGCAACATCCAGAACAAGCATGTCTGCCGCGTGGGGGACTTCCTGTCTTTGTGACAGTGATAGAAGTTTGGACCCTGCAAAACTGGCCTCAAAAGTGTCTCACCGGACACGATGTAGCACTTTCAGTGCAGGAGGAACGTTGGTCGTGTACAGCCCTGTGTCGGACTCCGGATGATGCGTGACGACCGTGACCTGTGGCGAGCGAGCGTTTACGGCGTGCTGGAAACGGCCGTTGTGCACGCTGGTATTTTATCTCCTCTCCTGGGGAGGGCAGTCGGCTGCATCTGGCGTCAGAAGGCAGGCGCCCAGCAGAGGCGGATAAACCTGTTTTCCATTCAGGCTTTAGTAAATCATGTGAGAAGACTAGAAATAGAAAAGGTGACTTGTGGATGCCAGCATGTTGTTCCTGTTGTGGTAAAACCAGCATATTGGCTTCGTTTGCTGGAAGTCAGCTATGACGGTAAACGTTACCAACATGGGTCCACTTCATGGAGCTGATTACTGTGGACTCTTTATGTATGTCGTACGTCGTACGTGGTATTTCCACTCCAGTACACTCTAGTACACTAATACTGGCACAGACAAAGGCAAACACGTTGACAACGATTCTGCTGGGACTTTTATTGCTGCACCTCCACAGTAAACCTGCTTGGCAGACTTTACAGCAGGCGTGTTGGTTACAAGGAACTTCCTTGTGTACCTCCTGAGTAACCTGGACAGGTGTGTGTCTTGGACTTGGTTGCCAGGTAGGCATTTTAATGCGCCTTCTGAAATAAAACATTCAGATTTTGTCTCATCAGACCAGGGTATTTTCCCAGAGGCCTTTGGGGGTCATCAGCATGTTTGCTTTTGGTCCTGGAAGTCTTCCATGCAGCTTGTTTTTGTCCGGTTTCTTGCTACTGGTGGCGTCATGAACTCTGACCTTAACTGAGGCGAGTTAGGCCGACTTTTGTGGCCAACTCTTAGATGCGTCGTCGCTGCGCTGTTGGGGTCATTTTGGTAGGCCGGCCATTCCTGTGTAGGTTCACCTTTGTTTTTGTATGTTGCGTATCTTGTATTCGAGCAGCACATTTTGAAGCTTGCATAATGAACCCTCCTCTCTGAAATACTCCATCATGTGACTATAATTCCAGGGAGAGGAAAAATACCATCTTCTTTTCAACCAATCGCAATGGATCCTGTAGTAAGTGTTTCATCCTTTCCATCTTGAGTTACCAACAACCACTGTTAATGTTACCATTGCATTGCAGCACAAAATCTCCATTCCTAATTTGCCCTTTTGTGTTATTGAGATGATCGGGGAGTGCTGGAGCTTAGGAGAACAACTGATTTTGGGAAAAGCATCACAACTGTCGCCACAAAAATCTACTCCTTCGGCCTGGGCGGGCGTTTCCTCTTTGCTTCTGTAATGACGGGCAAGGTGAGTCTAAAGTACCTTCAAAGGAAAACAGTCGATACTTGGCATGTGCAAGAAAGAAATCAGGTCTGCTAAAATGACGCTACTTACTGTTTGACTCGTTTTTTTGTTCCTCTGCAGGGCACTGAGAGGAGGATCCACGTGTCAGTGGACCAGGGAGAAACTTGGAATATGGCTCAACTGCCCGCCGTTGGTCACGAGCAGTTCTATTCCATCCTTGCAGCAAGTGATGAAATGGTCTTCATGCATGTGGATGATCCAGGAGGTCAGTCCATACAGCAGCACATGGACACTGAGGCTCCCTTTTTATACTGCTTCCGATGTCTGTGTGGTCTTATTCGGTTCCATTAGGTCAGGTCATTTTCTAGTTATTGATTATGTATGCTTGTGAAGGCTCCTCTTGTGATTTATCTTGACAAGTACACCGACGGCACTGACTAACCGGCCTGGATTTGGCATGAGCGCTAGGGATGCCAGATGTCTGCGTACACCCAATGGTAGAGATCAGTAATGGAATAACAATACAATCAATAAATACATAATACCTATGGACAATTTGGAGTGGCCAATTAACCTAGCATGTTTTTGGAATGTGGGAGGAAACCGGAGTACCCGGAGAAAAGCCACGCATGCACGGGGAGAACATGCAAACTCCACACAGAGATGGCCGAGGGTGGAATTGAACTCGAGTCTCCTAGCTGGGAGGTCTGCGCACTAACCACTAGGGCTTCCCAGGCCGCACGTGGCTGCTATGCTTCTACCTTCCTGCAGTACTTTTCCCAATGTAGACGCTACAAGGAATTCTTGGCTTCCTTATCACGATCCCATTTGTCTTTTCCCTCCCAGATACTGGCTGCGGCACCATTTACGTGTCCGATGACAGAGGCACCGTTTACTCCAGGTCATTAGAACGCCACCTTTACACCACCACAGGAGGTGACACCGACTTCACTAACGTCACCTCCCTGCGAGGAGTTTTCATCACCAGCGTCTTGGCTGAAGGTACCCGTGCTTGCATGAAGGCCTGACCACAGCTCCCTATAGCCATGTCACCTGAGAGCCTCGTGTCGGGGGCAGGGTGTGGGCCCAATGTTTCATTAGCTGCCGTGTGATATCTTAGTTTGTCTCTCCTGTCTGACCGAAATATTCCTGTCTGATACTCCTGTAATCATCTACTAAAGATGTCAGTAATAGTCAGTAATAATTGTTTCATTTCTACGTTTTCATATGTTTTGTCATGATTTGAATCCATATTTGCGTAGTGCGTGCATGATGGTTCCATAGGAGGAGCGTTGGCCGAGCGTGCACGTGCTGGAAAGGCTGTTGTGTCGTTCCAGATAACTCTGTGCAGTCCGTGGTGTCCTACGACCAAGGAGGGGAGTGGTCTCCTATTCAGAAACCTGCAAACAGCAAGTGTGATGCTACAGCTAAAGACCCAGAAGAGGCGAGCAAAGGAACAAGGAAGAATCGTTAGCTTGAATGTAGGCTCTAACATTGTTTGTTTTGACAGTGCAATCTCCATATCCATGCTGCCTACAGCATTGCCATGAGGCTCAATGTCCCCATGCCGCCACTGAGTGAACCGAACGCCGTGGGCCTCATATTAGCTCACGGTAATTATGAAACATCTCCATATGTTTATGGTTTTAGCTACTGTGCAAGGAACAGGAAGGAACATCGAACGTGTGAGTTCCTGGCTAATAAAATGAATAATATCGGGCTAAAGTAACAAGGAAGGAACATCGAACGTGCTGTTTGAGTTCCTGGCTAATAATATGAATAATATCGGGCTAAAGTAACAAGGAAGGAACATCGAACATGCTGTTTGAGTTCCTGGCTAACAATATGAATAATATCGGGCTAAAGTAACAAGGAAGGAACATCGAACGTGTTGTTTGAGTTCCTCGCTGGTAATACGAATAATATTGCAGTAACGAGGAAGGAACATGGAACATGTTGATATCTGATCATTTTGTGCATCTTTTCAGGAAGCGTCGGTGGTTCGATATCAGTGATGAACCCTGATGTATACGTGTCTGATGATGGAGGCTACACCTGGATACAAGCTCTCGACGGACCCCATCATTATGCTATTCTGGACTCGGGGGGCCTGCTGGTGGCTGTGGAGCACAATCCCAATGAACCGATAGACAAAGTCAAGTAGGTAGTCGATGGAGGAGCGGGCCTTTAGTTGGAACCTATCATTTGTCCTGGTCCTTTTTACTTGGTACAAGAGCGTTTTACTGCCTTTTCTTACGTTAAAGTCGGCATGCTTCCACTTTCTATGCCCCTTATCAGGCTCAGGCTCAGGCTCATGTGAGCGCTACATAGACACCAAGCTACGCCGCACATGTATTTTAAATACAAATTTGCAATTCCACCCTCTGTGTGGAGTTTGCATGTTCTCCCCCATCCCAAAATCCTGAAAATGAATGAATCCTGAAAGGTCCCTTTTCCCAAATGTGTCTTTGGAGTTGAGCAGTAGATTGTGAAGCCTGGCCCCTACCAGTTGTCATTGGTCACCCAGCGAGGCGCTCTGCAATCCATTAGTTTGCCTCAGTTCTCAACCTGGACACCCTCTGCTGATCTTCCAGGTTTTCCACCGACGAAGGGCAGTGCTGGCATCCATACACCTTCACCCAGGAGCCCATCTACTTTACAGGGCTTGCATCAGAGCCAGGGGCCCGCTCTATGAATGTCAGCATCTGGGGGTACAGAGACAGCCTGCTCAGCCAATACTGGATCTCCATCACCATTGACTTCAGGGATCTCCTCACCAGAGACTGTGAGTGGGTGTAATTCCATTTCCAATGCTGCCCGTTTATGATCTAGCATTATAATGAAGCAAAGTCTTTTTGATCAGGCGTGGACCGTGATTATGTTCAGTGGTTGGCCCACTCTGATGACATCAGCAACCCCAAGGATGGCTGCATGCTGGGCTATAAAGAAAAATATCTGCGTCTCAGGAAGGACTCCGTTTGCTGGAATGGCCGAGATTATACCATCACCACTCAACCAACTCCTTGCCCGTGCACACTGGATGACTTCCTGTGGTATGACTTGAAACATCATTTGATAGATGTCTGCACGTTTATTTTACCATCATTAGAATAACCGCTGACCGGTAGTATCAGAGCAATCTGGTGTGGGATCATCTCTCCATCTGTTTTCCTGCCAATATTGATATCGGCATGCAAGTCTTGATCTTGAGACTTGATCAATCCCAGCTGTCCTCCACGGAGCAACAAGCTAATAGCTCAGTATAGCGCCGACAAGGCGCATGTGAAAACAAACAAAAAAAGGCAACAGAAGCAAAGTTTAGTTGAACTTGATTCTACCAGGTGACAACCTCTCTCACAAATCCATCAAAGTCCTCATCTTCTCCTCATCTTCTGTCTTCACCTTCCTGATGCCACGTGGCTGACTGCAGTGACTTTGGATATTACCGCAAGGAGAACAGCTCCGAGTGCCTGGAAGAGCCAGATCTGAAAGGCAAAGTGCTGGAGTTCTGTCTGCATGGCAAGGAGGAGCAACTGCTGACTCATGGGTAATCTTCATATTTTAGCCCCCCGGACGTTGGACCGCGTCGGGGTCAGGTTATGCTGATAGGTTTTCATAAATACATTTCAAAGCAGAGGAACGTGAAATGAACAAGCAACAAGGGCTACCAAGGGCTACCAAGGGCTACCAAGGGCTACCAAGGGCTACCAGAACACAAGACTTTTCAATCTGAAATAATAAATGTAACAAATGACAAATAAATGCAAGTACAACAGACTGCATTGCTTACCCAATCAGCGCTTCTTCTCTTCTGATGGCACCACATGATCCTGACGTCACACATGCTTTTCCGTGTCCCAGCTACAGGAGGATCCCCGGAGACAAGTGTGAGGGAGGACAGACTCCTGAACGGAAAGAGATTGACCTCAGTAAGAGGTGTGTGAGTGACCTGCTGGGCCATGATCTCCAGGTCAGCACCGCCGCCTGCGTCCGTCGTGACCTTTTGGGATTCAATTCCCTACCTCATATATGGTTTTTACAGAGAGAAGGCCACTCCTCCAGATCTGGAGCCATTGTGACAACAGTTGTCATCATCATGCTACTGAGCGCTGTCGCTGGAGTTGTCTTCGTCAAGAAATACGTCTGCGGTGGCAGGTTAGATGCCTTTCCTCTCCACCAGCGCATGCTGTAGTTACTGTAGGTTGTTTTGGTTACCCTTTGCTGGATAGTTTGGTTGGTTAACCCATCCATCCATCCATCCATCCATCCATTTTCCTCCGCTTATCCGGGTCCGGGTCGCGGGGGCAGCAGTCTCAGTAGGGAAGCCCAGACTTCCTGGTCCCCGGCCACCTCCTCCAGCTCCACCGGGAGGACACCAAGGCGTTCCCAGGCCAGCTGTGAGACATAATCCCTCCAGCGTGCAGAGAGCGTGCAAAGCGGCATAGAACGTGGATTAATAAGCAATGCTGGTGCACTTTGAAATGTTGATTGTCTAATATTAATATTATAACTAATATTAATATTAATAAACTAATATTATTATGACATTTTGTCAGACCAAATAAACCATTGTCATTATCCATCCATCCATTTTCTATGCCGCGTATGCTGGAGCCTATCCCGGCTGACTTGGGGTGCGAGGTGGAGTACACCCTGGACTTTTCATTTCCCATTCCCATCATTAGCTGACAAGGAGCGTAACCTGTGCGTTAGTGGGGGTGGCGCTACATTGGAAAGCTAGCGCCCCCTGGGCAAACAAGGCCTTTTAGAAAGGGGGGGGGGTTGTTCCTGAAGTTGTTTGGAGCAAGCTAACAGCATTTGAACATTTGCCTCCAGGTTCTTGGTCCACAGGTACTCGGTGCTGCAGCAACATGTGGAGGACAACACGGCCGAGGTCATGGATGAGCCACTGGACAGCGACCACGCCCCAAATGGAAAGGTGGACTTCCACGACGACTCTGATGAGGTAGGCTAACGTTTACATCGATTCCCGGATGCAGAGGACCACGTTGATACATTTGGCATGTTGGAGACGTTCCAACCAACCGAGGTCAATAGATGCTGATCTATGTGAAGAACATCGAGATCTTACTTTGGCCTTGTAGCTGACAAATTAGTGTAATATCTAATAATAATACATTTCTACAATATGCCCAATATGCCCAGTGTAATATCTAATAATAATACATTTCTACAATATGCCCAATATGCCCAGTGTAATATCTAATAATAATACATTTCTACAATATGCCCAGTGTAATATCTAATAATAATACATTTCTACAATATGCCCAGTGTAATATCTAATAATAATACATTTCTACAATATGCCCAATATGCCCAGTGTAATATCTAATAATAATACATTTCTACAATATGCCCAATATGCCCAGTGTAATATCTAATAATAATACATTTCTACAATATGCCCAGTGTAATATCTAATAATAATACATTTCTACAATATGCCCAATATGCCCAGTGTAATATCTAATAATAATACATTTCTACAATATGCCCAGTGTAATATCTAATAATAATACATTTCTACAATATGCCCAATATGCCCAGTGTAATATCTAATAATAATACATTTCTACAATATGTCCAATATGCCCAGTGCCGGGAGGAAAAGCAAAGGAGCTGGGGCCTGAAATGGCCCATCTTAAAGGTTGTTCTTTGTTTCTTACATACTGTAATTAGCCATGCTAGCCCAGGGATTGAGGATCATCGTTGGCCACCTGATATCGTATGAGCTAAGCGTTAGCTGCTGCTGTGTTTGCCAAGCGGAGACGTGCAGGTAAATAGTTTATGAGGGCTGGCCACAGACAGGATCCATCACAATGTCAACTGGTCAGATGAGATGCAATTCTTACCGCCAAACATCTGCTTAGGCAGGACCTGAAGGTGCGACTGTGGTCATGACATGACAGGAGGATCTTTGTCATCTGTTTTTGGCTAAATGTTTTTATTTCCATTCTCTGCCAGGACTTGTTGGAATAGCAGGTAGAGCCTGTTAATCCACTCAGCAGCAAGCTAGCCTAGCTGCTGACGGCAGCCTGTCTCCAGCCACTTCCTGTCATCACGTATGATCTTTGACCTCAGCTAGCACACGGACGGCCTGTGTCGCTCTGCCGTCTTCTGGAAGCACAATGAATGTATGCCGACTCCCTGGGCGTACGATATGTTTGGTTGTAAATTGCTGACGTTTATTTATTATTACATGGATGCAAGACCTGAGTCAGGCCAAGAGAAACTAACTCCTGACCAAAGCATCACCGCCCTGCCTCGGCTACAACTTGGCAAGCGTTCCTAAAAATACTCGTCCTTTCTCTGCACTCTGTCTGTATGTCGGCTTGGCAGGCGACTGATGGGTAACGACCCTCCCCAATCTCTCCCCAATCACTACAACAGACAGCTACTTTGTCTTCCTGCCCCCAGTGGCCAGGATGGGACTCTTTTGGGCCTGCTAGTCTGTGGCTCGTTCCTTTGTTTGTTGCTTTGGCTTTCAAAAGCAGCCTGGTGTCTAAACGTTTAGATACACGTAAAAGACATCTTTAATATCTGCAACCTTGCCAGCTGCCCTGACGGATAAATGAAGCCTCCACAGAAACATCTGAACTTCACCTGCTAAAAGCTATGTGGTGGCTGTCAAAGTATGTGGCTGTCGTACCGTCGTCATCTCAGCACTCGTAGTCGTCTGTAATGATTTCATCTGGTTTGTACTAAAGCTTTAGAATCTGCACGGCGCAAGTCGTAGCGGATACATCTGTACTTTCATAGCATCACTTTCAAATGTCTCAGAAACACAGGAAGAATGACATGACAATGTCAATATTGTAGGATGTAGAAAGTACTACGTCAATAACAAAACTCTCTTAGGTTTTGGCCCCCAGTTTGTTTGTCCCATGTTTGTCATGCCAATTCTATTTGGGATTAGCAAAGGGTGCAGTAAACGTGCTGCGGCGGTATGCGTGCCCCCCCTCACCAGGGGGGAGACGAGTACGGTTCATATAAACTTGCATTGAACTGCACGTAGCCCCCCAGTTGGTGTCCACGCCTCAGAATGAGAGCATTGTGGTACTTTGGTAAAAGGCTCATGGAAAGATGAAAAGATGGAGGGCGGAGCGCTGGTATTCCATGACATTCCAAGTCATGCTATCTTTTTCTTACAATGTGACGCATCACGTGCTTACGTGTTGTAAATACAGTATGCAGGCTTCCATCTTCCCGTCTGCTGCTTTTCCTTGGATTTATCAATAAATGATCCTGTTTCTCTGCTTGTGGCTCCTGCCTTTTTCTTGTAAAAAATCGAATGTGAATGAATTTATTATATTTGATATTTAAACTGACATTTATTTTGTAGCACTTGGTTGATGATATTTGAGCTAAATCTTACCGTCTTCAATAAATCCAATTAGTTTTGGTTGTAGGGTACACAGCAAATGCGATCATTTCAAATGCGGTTCGGACATGCAGGCAACGGATCTTTGCAATATTCCAACCCAGATGAACCTGCTGAATTTATGCCATCACTGGTGGCGCCGCAGACGTTTTATTGGGGTGGCCAAAATGGAGCACGAACACCCCGTTCCCGTCTTCACTCTAGACTCCTTGCTTTCCATTCATCCGTACGATCCCAACTTGTCCCGTTGGCTCATCCGACAATCTCATCTCATCTAATCCAACCCAACCCAATCCAATCCGGAGTTGCGTACAGGACACTATTTATGTTCAAAGCAGGTGTTTATTTGCCACGACTCAAGAAAATGTTGTCATCACAAGACCCCACGCCCCCTACAAGTGTTCATATTCTGTACAAGAAACCGCCCTCGCCATCGAAGAAATCCTTCCCAACTTGCACCACAGGCGGAGGCTTGTCCGTCTTCCACTGCTCCATCTCTTCCTCGGACAGCACCCGACCACGCCAGCACCCGTCCTCCTCTGCCGGGTTGTTCTTGTTGGACCGAGTGTCGTCTCCGGCCGGCGTCCTACCTGGGGGGTCTTTGGTCTTTCCAGACGTCCAGCCAGCAGTCGGACCTGCGTCAGCTGAAGAAGCTACAGCCAAGGACTTGGAGTCCGGGCTCGTGTCTCCACGTAGCGTATGGGCAGCCACAGGAACCAGACCATTGTTTGGATCTCCTGGGGGGAGCGCGGCTGCTGAGCGGCCTCCGTGCCTCTTCGTTCCGCTCTTCTCTCCCCCGGACCCTGAAGGCAACACAACCCGAGCATCCTGCTGGGTTTTCCTGTCTGGGTCTGGGCTGAACCTGCTCTTCAGCACTCTGACAATCACATCGGGGGAGACGGAGAAGCCTTCAGCCAGACGCTGGACCGACCACTCGCCTGGCTGCTCCTGTCCGAGATATCTGGAACGACACTGAACCCGTTTAACTGGGGGTGGGGGTGGGGGTGGGGGTCAAAACTCCTCAACTCTTCACCTTATCTGCTCAATTGCTAGCCAGGTCAGCTTCCTCTCCGGAGCCCCTGAAGGCATCATCTTCCTCTTGATCATGTGGTACTTGATAGTCTTTCGAGTCTTCTTCCTCTGTCTGAGCAACCATAAGGAATGAAACCACACTTGTAGACGCATCAGATGTTTTGAGAACACTCACGCCAGCAATGTCTCCAGCTGGTCCCCCACGTCCTCCATCATGAAGCCTTCATCTTCTTCTCGGTGGAACTGTTTGCGCACAGCATCCTTCTCCATCCGTCCCTTGCTGGCACCTCCGCTGCTAAATCGGCCGAAGATGAGGGGAACCTTGCGACCGCATGCCGACGGCGGTGCTACTGTTCGAGCCCCAAGCGTGGCCAGCACGGCGGTCACGGGGAGCCGTCCGGCCATGATTACGGCCCGAGTGACGGCGGACTTCTCAAGATGACTCTTAAAATGTTAGGAGGCCGAGTGGAGCTGTAAGCGACACCATTAACACTCTGGTTGCGTCCCGTAAAGGCAACACGGTGTTCTTCTTCTCTTTCTGGCGGCTGGCAGGCAGCTTTCTGCTGTGCGGTAGCGCCACCTTCTGGACAGGAGTGGGGACAACCCCTCCCCTTCTGAGATCCATCAAGTCCAGCTTTTCTTACAGATGAACATATATATACGTATATATAAGATATCTAACCCTGGGCGGATGCGCGCAAAGAATGCTGGGATATGATGTACTGACGTACCACGAAGGTTGGCGGGAATGCAGACTTCTTCCCAATGCAGAAGGAGGACACATTTGTAGGCCGCATTTGGATGAGCCTTCGCGCGGCACTATGACGTCATGCAGCCTACAATTGCGCACTTTGAGGATGCAGACACAGCCAATGTATGCTCGTCATGTGTCAAGGAGTCGCTGAGCACCTCCCCCCGAGCGCAGTTGTTTCATTTGCGCCATTTTGTTCGCTCACTTTGTTGATTGGGCTTTAGCGAGCTGCACTGGAGCCAATCAGAGGGGAACCGGACAGCGACTACACGGTAAGGCAGACCCAATTGAAGGCGTTGGTAGTTGTCAGCACGGATTGGTTTGCTGCGGACCAACCAAATTACTAACCCCGCTAAGTGCACAAAATCAAATGACACAGTTTTGACCGCCGCTGTTTACCCACGCTTGACCCGGAGACTAGTTAGCGTTGCCGGTCGTGCGGAGGAACAGCTTCTCGTCGCCCAGCTAACGTCTAGCTAGCATGCTTAGCTAGCGTGTTGAAGCTCAAACAAAGAGAATACCGACAAGGCTAACATTTAGCAACCTTCGGCGGCTTCCAACGAAGTACCACAGACTACTGGACGCAACCAGTACATTATCGGGGGAAATTCATCCGCATTTCTCCCCAACGGGGCACCTTAACTGGTGCGACTGGCTTGCATTTTATTTAGCTTAAGCGCCGTGCAGTCATCCTGCTCTCAATCAACCCCGTTGTCAAAATATCTCAATACTTGCGGGGTTTTAAATCGATTCTGTTTAAGAATTCAAGAAATACAATACAAAAAATACATTGTACAAGAACTACAGCAAATATTCTCCACACGGCTTTTTGCCGTGCCAAATGAAAACACCTCTAGTTGAACACATTACACTCAACTCAGCGAGGCATACATGTATAGTAATATTTAAGATCTTTTATATTTATCATGGATTTACTTAGTAGAATTTTTTGAAATAAAAAAATAAGCTTTTTTTAAGCTTTGGCTTTACCAACCTTTGTGTTATTATTGGTGGCTGCCATCAACATTGCATGGCATCCTTTTGCTCTGTTTTTACCATGTTTGCTGTTGTTTAAATGTTATTGAATTTCTGCAGCTATGCAATGACAAATGAGCCATAGTCCACCGATGGCCCCTGGGCCGCACTTTGGCCACCCCCAGTCAGGGTGGGGCTTGTTGGCGAGGCGAGCAATGGTCTCTCTCCCTGCCGCTGAACGAAACCCCGCATGGAATCACGTTGGCAGTAGTCCTAAGTTGTTACCACTTAGTTACCACTCTATGAACGCTATCAGGGACATTAACCTCAAGCTCACTGATTTGTGCTATGTTAAGTTTCTCTTCTCTCATTCAGGAGGAGATGATGCGACTCATCTGTGCCGGGTTACATCAGATGCATTATTTTCTGTTGTTTTGACATTCTGCATTCTCGCGCGTCTTCAAACCTCTGCTTCTTTCGTCGTTGTCTGAGTGGGTGATGTAAGTACGTTGGTGACGTTAGCGATGGGTCAAGGTAGTCCAATTATTCAAGTAGTCATTGCAGCCCTAATACATTTCCATAGCATGAGCTTCTATTCAACACTGCTTCCATAAGACACCGCTATACGTCTATACATTGTATCCAGTCGGGCCACCTTTTTTGCACAATTTCAACCAAACCAGCGAGCACCATCACACACTGTCCGTGGTTGAGGGCAGGGCAAGTTGAAATGGATGAACACAGACGTATCCTGCCGCTTGGTTGGTGTGTTGCTGCCATTTTTGGCCCATCGCCGAACCTAGCACCGGCAGAATGGGAATGTCAGAAATGTTGCTAGGCTAACCTTCTGGTTATACCTAAATACCTATTTTGCTAAATGTATGCCCCACAGCAAAGCATTGGATAAGCAGCTATGGAGCAGTACACCGCTGCCACCACTGCTACAGGAGAGCAGATAGTAGTACAAACAGCCAATGGACAGATCCAACAGCAGGTGAGCTCAGGTTAACTCTTTTACACATGAATACTCACACTACAACCTGTGTTAATAGTACTTGACAATTCATCCTTCTTCTTTGAAGCTCTCAGGTGCCCAAACATGACAAATCAGTGCTATTTCTGTGAGATTTCATGATCCTGCCTTACCTGTTACCTGCAGACTCAGGGCACAGTGACGGCTGTGCAGCTGCAAACAGAATCACCAGTGGTGACGGCCTCAGGCCAGCAGGTGCAGACACTCCAGGTAGTGGTGTATTTGCCGCCCTGTGGTGGTGTCATGACCTTGTTGTCAGCCAGTATTAGGGCTGGGCGATATATCCATGTTGCCAAATATTCATATCCATTTTAAACACAATATCAAAAACAAGCTTATGGTTCATATGGATATAGCCTGGATTTGATATTTCAAGATAGCGCCGCCTGAGTGCAAGCTAGTTATGGCAGCTTTTTGTCCCCTGCAGCATTTTCAGTGTTTGTTTAATAGTGCTTTTTTTATTACTTCCTTATTGTTTTTGTGCCATAGCGACCCCTCTAGCAAGTGTGCACCTATGGATGTTCATCTTGTTACCTTTTGTAGCTGGCCGCTTGCTCCATTGTTTACACTTGGGAGCAGCTGTTAGCTTTGAGCACCCCTCTCTACGCAACATGATGGGGGGATATCCTATGAGACATGGAGGAGGAGAGGCTGCATAGCGGGAGTCAACAGCGAAAAGGACGGTATAAATGTTTCTGTGTAAAGACGCTATCAAGCATGTTTACCGTCCGTCGTCGTGGGGAACATGACATGGAAGCGCTAACGCCGCTAACACTGCTGCAGAGAGACTAGCGTGAGTGCAGCATGGTTGCACTGAAGATTGAACATCATATTAACGTTTTTCTATATTTATTAAAAAAGAATATACTATTTCATTTCAACCACTACTTTTGTATAAGATTGTTTACATATACACACAAATTTGGCTTTGACGTTTGTCTAAATTCAGTTTATGTAAAGAATATCAAGGTGTATGGTATATGGCTATTCTAGCTAAATATATGGGGATATTAGTTTTGGTCCATATCGCCCAGCCCTAGCCAATATGCATTTTTTGCATGCTACAACCAGTGCTGAATTTGTTTTATTTTTATGTACCGTCTGTGTGCTGTTTGCCTCATGCTCTTGCCCCCAGCATGTTTTACATCGTCTGAAGTGCATGCTGCTGACTCGGCATGGACAGTCTTAACCTTGATCAAGGAATATTACTCAAAAGAGAGCAATCATGCGTATGTATGAAAGACTGACCCCTTTACTTCTTTAAGCACATGGGGCATACATTTCTGTAAACACTGAAGTGGTGGATAGGCATAATATATCCAGGTAACATTTAAACCTGACTTTCTCATCACCAACGCAGGCTGGTCATCGTTTCTGTTCTAGATAATGACTTCTTGTCATCCTGTGGGAGTTTGTCCCGTGATGGTACTTCAAATGTGCATAACTTTAGTGCAATCTGCAGTGTCTTTTTTTTGGACTTTAATGAATAATACACAGCCATTAATTTAACCTTGTCTCCGGTCTTCCGTGCCAACCTCCCAGAGACGATGGGAAGGTATGGCTGACAGGGTTCACTTCATTCAAGACTTCATAGAGCAAACGCACCCAAGGGTCCTTCTTCCTGCCTGTCTAGAGGCCAGAAAGAGGAAAACAGATATGCATGCAGCTGGCAAAATTACTGACTTCATTTTCATTTATTGTGTGGTTCATTCATTCATCACACAACTGCCCTTTTTCTAAATGACAAATGTCGTCTTTTAATCTCCTGACACCCCTAAAAAGAAGTGAATGTTTATGATAGCCATTATGCTTGTTCATAAAAAGACCGGCTAACCATGAAAGGGGACCTAATTATGCTCATTTTTCCACCCTTTGTACTGAGTTGTGGTCTCCTATAGAGCAGCTACACACAATAACCCGCACAGAAAACTCTTTAGATCTTCCAGAATCTGCACCTATTCCAGCTGGATTTCCCTAGATTTGTACTTCCTGCCAAAACGCTCTGTTTTCATTTATTCCACATACGGCCCGCCTCCATGCATGCCCACCCAAAGTGCCTCCTAACTGTGAACCATATAACGAAGTCAGCCCCTCTGTGACATCACAAAGGGGCAGGTTTACCACGCCTAATACTACATTGGTACTACAGTTGTAAGTCAGAAAAGGGGGAAAAGCATCATAGGTCCCCTTTTAAATCCCATTTGGTGTCTTTTTTATTACAAGCCAAGGTGTTTTATATTTCATTTCTTAGATGCAAGCAGGTGATCAGAAGAGGAGAAGCATTTATTCTCCGGAAAAAATGTTGCAAATAATCATCGTCCC
Organism: Doryrhamphus excisus; assembly: GCF_037039965.1. NCBI lineage: Eukaryota > Metazoa > Chordata > Actinopteri > Syngnathiformes > Syngnathidae > Doryrhamphus > Doryrhamphus excisus. Next base: position 154,141 of record NC_136373.1, on the reverse strand, counting down.
TCATTTATTCCGCATCTTTGTTATGCTCTCGTCGAAAGCTGGCCTTCCACTTGCCGTGCTGCTGTGACAGTTGTCCTTCTCTGTAGGTTCAAGGGCAACCTCTGATGGTCCAGGTCAGCGGTGGGCAACTCATCACGTCATCCGGACAACCCATCATGGTGCAAGCCATGTCAGGGGGTCAGGGTCAAACCATTATGCAGGTTCCTGTGTCTGGAGCTCAGGGACTACAACAGGTGAGGCATGAAGCTCACTCTGTAGATGATTTGTGATCACGATGTATGCTTGTCGATATTCCAGGCCACGGTTGTAAACACACGATTGGATGTGTGTGCATTTGGCAAAAAGGGAGTTGTTTACTTGATTGGAATTCCGTCTGTGTGCCATTGTGTAGATTCAGCTGGTGCAGCCAGGTCAGATCCAATTGCAAGGTGGTCAGACCCTCCAGCTCCAAGGCCAGCAGGGTCAGCCCCAGCAGATCATCATCCAGCAACCCCAGGCAGCCATCACAGCCGGACAGAACCAGGTATTAAATATGAGCCAACACCCTTTAAAGTCTAAAATGACTTGCTCTTTTTTTTGACCTGTGGTCTTGCAGGGTCAGCAGATCAGTGTGCAGGGCCAGCAGGTTGCACAGACGGCTGATGGACAGACCATCGTCTACCAGCCTGTCAATGCAGATGGTACCGTCCTGCAGCAGGGTAAACTCCACCTGTCCTCCATTTGAGCGTGCCTTCATAACACAATGCTGTTGAGCTGTCCTGTTAATGAAGATCTGTACTTGTCAGGAATGATCACAATTCCGGCAGCTAGCTTGGCAGGTGCTCAGATCGTACAGGCAGGAGGTGCCAACACTAACACGACCAATAGCCAAGGCACTGTGACCGTCACCCTGCCCGTCTCTGGCAACATGGTCAATGCAGGTGGAATGGTCATGGTAAGACCCGGTGCAGAGGTACCCAACATCTTGTTACATTTTTCCTCACTTAATCACTCAGGAGGCGTGGGTGTGCTCACAGAGCATCAAAAATCTACTTCTCACATTTTTTCACTTAGGAGCTGTTAAACCTTCCTTGCATTAAAGCCGTAAAATACAAGCTCAAATACACATCGTCATCGATGGCACACACTAGCACAGAAGCTAACCCTGCTAGCTTCCATTCACACGTTTATGGCCGTTTCAACCTGTGGAGGTCGGGAGTGTTTACGGTCTTTCACTAATAATACTGCTGACTGCTTATCAGTCAGTGCACACGACTGCTGCCTTCCCTGGCATTGGAACTAATGACGATGTAGTATTGGTCTGGGTTTCAAATCAGATGGTGCCTGGAGGCGGTGGAGTTCCCACAATGCAGCGTATCCCTCTACCAGGAGCTGAGATGCTTGAAGAAGAGCCCTTGTATGTAAACGCCAAGCAGTACCATCGTATCCTGAAGCGAAGACAGGCCCGAGCCAAACTGGAGGCTGAGGGCAAGATCCCCAAAGAAAGGAGGGTAAGTGAAGTTCATTCGTCATCATGCCAGACTATGAACAATCAGCAGAGCTTGGTCATGAGTGACGGTCATGAGTGACGGTCATGAGTGACGGTCATGAGTGACGGTCATGAGTGACGGTCATGAGTGACGGTCATGAGTGACGGTCATGAGTGACGGTCATGAGTGACGGTCATGAGTGACGGTCAAGAGTGACGGTCAAGAGTGACGGTCATGAGTGACGGTCATGAGTGACGGTCATGAGTGACGGTCATGAGTGACGGTCATGAGTGACGGTCATGAGTGACGGTCATGAGTGACGGTCATGAGTGACGGTCATGAGTGACGGTCATGAGTGACGGTCATGAGTGACGGTCATGAGTGACGGTCATGAGTGACGGTCATGAGTGACGGTCAAGAGTGACGGTCAAGAGTGACGGTCAAGAGTGACGGTCAAGAGTGACGGTCAAGAGTGACGGTCATGAGTGACGGTCATGAGTGACGGTCATGAGTGACGGTCAAGAGTGACGGTCAAGAGTGACGGTCAAGAGTGACGGTCAAGAGTGACGGTCAAGAGTGACGGTCAAGAGTGACGGTCAAGAGTGACGGTCAAGAGTGACGGTCAAGAGTGACGGTCAAGAGTGACGGTCAAGAGTGACGGTCAAGAGTGACGGTCAAGAGTGACGGTCAAGAGTGACGGTCAAGAGTGACGGTCAAGAGTGACGGTCATGAGTGACGGTCAAGAGTGACGTAATGGTCACCGGTGCTTCTCTCACCGCTATTCTATGTTTCAGAAATACCTTCACGAATCTCGCCACCGCCATGCCATGCAGCGCAAGCGAGGAGACGGTGGCCGTTTCTTTTCACCCAAGGAAAAGGAAGAAATGGCCTTGGCACTGGCCCAGGTAAGATCAGTGATGAAATCAGTGTTTTATCCATCAGCCCATTTCTATTTTTATCAATCCTTTTTCTCCCACAGCAACAGCAGGAAGCTGTGCAAGCCGCCGCCGACGAGACGGTGGCTCAGATGATCCGGGTCTCATAGCATCTCTCCCCAGCATCATCACTTCTTTTTGTGACCTCTGCTCTGCCTTCATCCCATCTGTCACATCTTTGCTTCTTCTGGTCTTCCAGGCAGCAGGCCAGCCCTGTCATGGAAATCTCTCGTCATTCGGCCTCATATTGACAAATGCTTCCAGCCACCTTGGTCCAAGCAGCTATTTATTTTCACGTGTTGAACTGGGGCCTTCCATACAGAATTACGTGAAGTTAGACACGGATATGCTTTCATTCAATGGCAGGAGAATTGGAAATGGTACAACATTTTTTCTCAGAGACTCATTAACTTGATTATGCATCAGTGTTGAATTTGTATCATATCATTTATGTCATGTTCTGTACTTTGGACATTTTTTTTTCTTCCACCCATGTTCCGTGTGGAATAACCTGACATCAACTGAGCAAAACATTTGAAATGTGATACTGTTGTAAGAATCTTGTATATTGGTTGTTTTTATCCCAAATTGTACTTACAACTCATTTTAACATTTTTAAACCCATTTTATACAGTCTAATTCTTGGCGGTAAAGTTCTTCTATCCTTATTTACTTCCTGGCCCAAAAAAGTCACAAAAAATACGGCACACATTCTCTTGTACTGATGACATGAGGTTAGGACCGCTGCCCGAGTTTCCTTCCCTGGGATCTTTTCCACTTGCTAATTATGCAATGGATAGTTTCAGGAATCTCCTTACGTGTTAGCTCACGCTTGATGCATGCCAGTAATGAAACAGGATGAGAACAGAGGAGAAGGTAAACGCAGCATCATTTAGGCTGAAAACGTCTTTCACCCACCCAGTAAATATCCAGTATTTGCTTAGTGAACTGCTGCTGGTGACCTTTTTGTGGCCAGGAATTGTCGTTAATACTTACAAAGGTGTCTTTCAACCCATGAGTGGATGCAAATGTTTTTATACAACCATTACTGATTTCATATGCACACACACACACACGCACACACACAAACACTAGTGGTTGGACACCTGAGCTAATTAAACCATTTGTGACCACATCGTGTGTTGAATAGTATTTTCTAAATGTAATGTGTGAAAGGCTACGTTTAAGTATTACTTTCCTAAAATCGAAATGGGACAAATATGCGAGTATTTCGCCCGAGTGTGTTTTTCTGGAGGTATTTGGTTCCAGTTGATTGTGGCTGTGCTGTCAATCAGAGGATTTGGAGGCGACTCTGCCCAATTGACCAATCGTGGAGAAGAAGGTGGGACGAATGCGGAAGTTCCTTTGGCGGGGCGGGCGCAATAAAGGTATTGTGTTTAGCCGTGGGATTCGGTCGATAGCTGGTATGCACAAATAACTCAAACGCTGACTTTTTCTTCCATTTTGTCGTCCTGACCGGCACGTTTCCCTCCGCAGAGGCAGGCGATGGTAAGCCCCGCCCTCCCACAGCCAGAAAGCTAAGGTGACCGGGTCCACGCACCGCCCCTCCCGTCAGAGATGCTGCCTGTGGATGACAGCCGAGCAGCCGCAGTAGCGATCCGGTGTTGCCCCAACGTACACTTAGCAAGTCCAAAAGATATTAAACAAGTGAATATTCCATACGAGATTGACCAATAGTCGCTGCTTGTCGTCGTTTCAGTGGCGAGCGGCGGTGTCGAGGCTCCCACAGTAACGGGACGCTGCTACCTGGATGCAATGACCGAGTCGGCGGTGGACGGCAAGGTGGAGGTCAAGCAAGGCACCAAATATGTCAAGGAAACCGAGAACGTCGCGGAGAAATATTCGGCCATGACCGTGAGCAAGAACAGCAGCGACGTAAACATGAACGTCGGGGAAATGCCTTCTGCAGCCTTCACCGCAGTCCCCACGCTGAAATCCGTCAAGAAGGTTAGTGCAACCCCCCCCCCCCCCCCCCGCCATCAAGCAAGGCACAATGGGGGTGGTGGGGCTAATCCCGCTTGGTACGCATTGTGCTGCAGTCATGATCATGTGTTTCCAACTCCAAGACGTCGTTTCTCGCCGTTTCAAGGGTGTCTCTTTATGACACTGACACTTTGTGTCATGAGCACTGGACAAGCTAATGGTACCCCCGACGAGATGCATGCTCAGCATCCTGCACTTCAGAGTGGTGATGGAGACGTGCTGTCCTTGAGCCAGGCAGCCATGTCATGGATCATCCATTATTATATCTCCTTTATTGACCATTTCCCTTTGGCCACAAGCTATCCATCAGAAATAAAGCGATTTTGGGAAGAATATGTTCCGGTTTGAAATACTGATGTGGTACTTACTGTATGCACGTGGATGTCTTTATGCAGTAAGACCAGCTAATACATAGTAGTACGGTAGTACATACAGTATAAGCACCAAATGCAAGGTAAGCCTGCCCAAATCTCAGGTGCCATATGGCAGTGTCGTCTGCTGGTAAGCCCGCTTTTTGTTATGAATCCATTCCAAAGGGCCCCATGGGGGGTTATTTTGCAGCTGTGATGTAATTGTGTTAGTTAGCAAAGAACTAGCAGTGATGGTGGCGTGGAGGGGCGGCAGACCCGGGAGAGAATGGCACGTGTTGTATTACAGACACACGGCAAGACGAGTCACCAACACGTGGGATTCTTTCTTTGGGCACTCGAGTCCCTGACGGTACACGTACATTGGCAAGCTGACTCGTTTGTGGAACACTCAATTGAGGGGGGCCTTACAGGGTGCCGTTGTATGAATGTGGAAAGTCAGTCTTGCAAGAGGGGGCCAAGTAGCGAGGCAACGCTATAAGCTAGCTATAAGGGTGTACTGTAATACAACACTTGGTGACAGGCAATATTGGACCAGATTGTTGTCAAAAAACAAGTCGTACGAAAAGGGGATGTTTGAAAACCGAAGTTTGACTGAGTGACCTTTGTCATGTTGTGATGACCTCCTGATGCAGTCTAGCGACCAAGTGGCAGACCAAGGCCTTTTCAAAAGGCTTTTTAAACCTCTCAGTGATGGAACACAAAAGCAGTCTGATTTGTTTTAGTGAGCACGTAAAGGAAATAAATAAATCCGGCTGTGACCTTTGTCTCCAGTAGTCACTTTTAGTCAAATATCAAGTATTGGTTCTAGCCCAAATCCCCCAAAGAAGGGCCCTCCATTCATTGGACGTTTGTTAACCAGTGAAATATTTCCACATTATGTACTGCTTAGGTGACAAAGTACTGTATATTGACCACTACGCCACCTACGTCGGGGGCTTTTATGCCATGATCAGACAAAGAGCAGCTAAAAGACCCTACCAACATTGGACCATGTTTCCACCCCCCTTGGTGACAGTGTCTTTGTTGACACTGCAGCATCGTGTGGACATCGGTGGGGGGGGGGGGGGGGTACCTCTGGATTGGCAGACCGGGGTGGTGGGCTCCCTTTTTAAGAAGAAACGGGACGCCCAACCAGTGGAAGGTCTCAGGGAAGACCCAGGACATGTTGGAGAGTCTGGGCGGTCTGGGCCTCCCTGCTTGGGCTGCTGCCCCCACGTAGCGAACACGGATAAGCAGGAGAAGATGGATGAGTTCATCTTAACGTTGATGTTTGTTTATAGTTGGACAAATCTTTATACGAGTGGAATGTACGCACTTTCCCAGGAATGGCGTGCATAGACGGACATATTTGTTCAAGTCCCAGTCCATAATATGTGGACTGTGAGCCGCAGCGTGAAGTCTGACTGAAAACATATTGGATGGTCGGAACGTGCGCTCCTCAACACAAAGCGCTTTGTTTTGAATAAATGTGAGAGCGCAGTGTCAAACTGAGCTCCCCGCTTGTATAAAGCAAGTCCATGCGAGAAAGAAATACTACTGTCGATACACAAAATACGTCAGAGAAAGATGAAGACGTCTGCTGACAACGTGGTATCGTCACATCAACGGCTATGCGTTGCAGGAATAAAAACATCAAACTGTGCAAGTGTGTGGGTGGGTGCATGAGTCAATGAGCACCTCCTCCACGCTCCCGTCCATCTACCCTGGCAGTTACACAATACCCCCTAGTGGGAAGAGACTGGCCGTGTATTTGCTCGTGCATCACCATTTTCATGATTGATAGAATGGACATGTATGGACATGTATTGTCTTCTGACCCTCAGGTACCAACTGCTAATGTAATCAGATGCTACACAGGTCACCACACGAGTCCTTATAAGTGATGGACTCCTCCTTACTGCCAGCCTCCACACAAGTCAAGCACTGTGTGGGACGTAATCAACATTTAACTATGAAAGTCGCTATAACATGAGAAATATAACACATCTATAGCGACTAGGTTCTTCCTTTTTCACTATGTACCTCCAGTTGGTTGGTGAAGGTCTTCATGGCCGCTCCCATCATTACTTTCTGTATATTTCCCCCAAAGGTCACATAGCTGTGTAGGATGGCCTCATAGACCTGGGTTGTTTTCCAACAGCGTGTAATCCACCGTGCACAGGTTCTACAGCGCCCCTTGGCAGACTGAAGGATGAAGAAGTAGACAACTTTGATTCAAGACTGTGGTGTGGATCTGATGGCGGTGTCTGAACATCGCCTGATTGAGCTCTTACACGGTCACACCTCAGCTTAAGTCTGTGACCTGACCAAGCCACTCAAAGCTATTTTTAGCTGTCAGATGGAATTGGATGGCTTGTTTATCGATGCCGCGGAAGGCTAGCCTGCTATCTGACAATCCCCCTTTTGACTAGTAGTCCAGATCAGGAGGAGGTCTGCCTGTGTCACGTTTGATCACATCCACCTATTTCATTCATTCATTCATTCATTCATTCATTCAACATTCATACCTATGGGCAATCTGGAGTGGCCAATGATGCTAGCATGTTTTTGGAATGGGGGAGGAAAGCGGAGTACCCGGAGAAAAGCCACACATGCATGAGGAGAAGATGCAAACTCCACACAGAGATGGCCGAGGGGGAATCGAACCCGGATCTCCTAGCTGCGAGACCTGTGCGCTAACCACTGGGCCTTCACCCATTCAGTCCACCTGAAATAACATCCTCCCTAAAACAGGACTTTAGCGGCTGGTCGTCAAGTCGCTCCCTCTGCAGGTTGGCCATTAGAAATCAGGATAATGCTTGGGAACCTCCCCCTCGCTCTGCCTGGGAGTGTTCGGGGGTGGTAGCATCAGGGACACCTCGTAGCATCAAACAGAGGACACACAGACACAGAAAGCGGAGAGATGGCACACACACATGTTCACGGGGGAGAAAGGGTGAGTCACCACTAATCCGTCACCGGCTACCCACACACATTTATTCCTAAAAGCTCAGAGGCCATGAGACGTTTGTTCTCATGTTCTTATAAAAATATGTCTTATCCATATTGTCAGGGTCACCCTGAGGGAGTTTTGAGAGTACCTTCATAGAGACTCTTCCACTGTACTGGCTAATCCAGGACAAGGAGAAACTAAAGTCTGGGCTCAGTCCTCAGGAGGCCAAAGTGATGCGAAGCTGACTTAGCTCGGTGGAGTTAGAGAAAACAGGAGGCATGCTGAGTTCTCCTCGGCTCTGTCTTACATTCGGTCATACTTTGTGTTTCTTTTGAGTCCACAATCCTGTAGGGTGCCAGCGTTTTCACTCCTGCAACCGTGCTACTTACTTAGTACTTCACCCCAAAGTGGGCAAAGCTATCATATTGCATTTTTCACATAAGCTTTATCTTATGATTGTTTTCGGTGCGGGTCAGTCCACCCCCCCATTTGTATGCACCCAGATTTATCGTCTGTGTGATGTCTGTTGTGTCAACTCTCCTGCCCTGCTTGGTAGTTTTGAGTCCAAACACGTTCTATGGACAGGTAAAATAGGAGAAGAAGGAAATTTGACAGCATTCCAAAGCAAATGAAAACATCCCTGAAGTCCTGGGGATCTTTCTGCAGGAGAACAGAATTATGGTCCGTCACATTTGTTGTTGTGGTGACTCTTGATAACCTGCCATTTGACTGTATATTGACTGGTTGGTTCTGGTTCTTTCTAGATCCAGTTTGCCAACGCTGAGGATAAACAGGAATTCAGCAAATACCCGACCAAGGCGGGTCGCCGCTCCTTGTCTCGCTCTATCTCGCAGTCTTCCACGGACAGCTACAGCTCAGGTACGATGCATCTTCAGACTGATGGGTTTGGTGACCACTAAATGCCAATCGGCCTGGTGTTCAGTCCACCTTCTGCCCAAAGAGGCAGCAGTGAGCCTGATGTGTGTTTAGCCGCGTTGTCTTCACTGTAAATCACCATCACGTACTGTGCACACATTGGACCTTCAATCACACACACTTTTCCTCCGTGACGACTAATGGGGCTTGTCGCTCCCCAGCTGCTTCCTACACTGACAGCTCCGATGACGAAACCTCACCTCGAGACAAAACCCAGGTCAACACCCACGGCAGCAGCGACTTTTGTGTGAAGAACATCAAGCAGGCTGAGTTTGGCCGCCGTGAAATTGAAATTGCAGAGCAAGGTACGTAGCGCTGCTAACATTTAGGATACGACAAAGGTGACGAGTGGTTAGCATGTAGGCCACACAGTCAGGAGATGGGAAGACCGGGGTTGGAATCTCTGCTTGGCCATCTCTGTTTGGAGATTGCATGCGGTACTCCCCCCCCCCCCCCCATTCCAAAAACATGTTAGCTTCATTGGCCACTCCAAATTGTGGGTGGGAATGGTTGTTTGTCTATATGTGCCCTGGGATCCAGCTGGGATAGGCTCCAGCATACTGCCACCCTAGTGAGGCTAAGCGGCATAGAAAATTAGCATACAATTCTGATCCGGCAGACTGGAAAGTTTCAACCATTTTGGAAAATGAATGAACCCTTTAGAGCTTAGAGCTACCTGAAAAGTGGTTAGCTGGAAGTCAAAGAGCTGGAACATCGGTCCGTGCTTGCTGAGTGCAGGCCATCTTGGCACGACATCGCTAGGGCAAATGTGGTCATTCCAAGTTTTTTGCGGGACTAGCGGTGTTTAAAAACAACTCAGGTAGAACGTCTGATGGGGGGGGCTATTAACAACTCCAGACATCGGTGAGCTGGTAAGCTCCGAGGCATTGGAATTATGTTGATGTTTTCAAACCCAACTTGAATGTTTTTCATTTCTTAAAGCCTTCTGCTTGGGCTCAAACTGTCTATTTTGCCTGTTTTACTGTTCAAATGTTTCCTTTGATCGTGAAGCACTGTGACCTTTGGTCTGTGAAATGTCTTCTATAGATTGATTTGACTTACTGACTTACTGCTGCTAACATTGCTGCTCCACCTGCTTCCACGTTCTACCTGCTGGACAAGAGTTTGGCTTTTCCATAGCGTTCCATTTGACTAGTCAATGGCTGCCTCTTTGCCCCATGGCCACTTTCATGCACTCGCTGTATTTGCTCCCCAGACATGTCAGCGCTCATTTCCTTGCGGAAGAGAGCCCAGGGGGAGAAGCCGCTGGCAGGGGCTAAAGTCGTAGGCTGCACTCACATCACAGCGCAGACAGCAGTATGTCCACACTTCCTCTTCGCTAACTTTGTCATGTTAGCGGCCATTCCTTGCATGATTTATCAACACGCGCCATTGTTGACCATCAGGTATTGATTGAGACCCTCGTAGCTCTGGGGGCCCAGTGCCGCTGGACTGCCTGCAACATCTACTCCACCCAGAACGAGGTGGCTGCTGCTCTCGCTGAGCTGGGTAAGAAAAATGTCCTGGGCTTTATGTCGTTGCGTATATGAGGATACGTTTGAAATCAAGAGCTTTGTTGCATGAACAAAATAGGCCAAAAATCTCTTTGAAGAAGTTCAGATTTGGTGGTAAGAAATGGAAGTTAGCCAGTTAGCCAGTTAGCCAGTTAGCCTGTATTGAATGCTCTCGATTGCCAAATTGTTTTGGGTGGGCCAAAGCAAATAAAGGAATGTCTGGGAAAGACTGCAATGGGAATGCCGCCATATGTCGTGTACGGGACGTCCTGTAGTAATCCAGTAGTGAATGTTGGACGTGATGCTCAGCTGCTTCTCTTGTTCTCGTCTTGGCTTCCTTGCTGTCAGCAATGCGTCTTCTGCCCCAGGGGTTCCTGTGTTTGCTTGGAAGGGGGAGTCCGAGGATGACTTCTGGTGGTGCATCGATCGCTGTGTCAGCACCGAGTCCTGGCAGGCCAACATGGTAAACCTGGTTGCTCTCCTCGGACCTCGGACTTGAAGTGGAACCTCTGATAGTAGTAGAATCTCTGATCTGTCCTACTTAGATCTTGGATGACGGCGGAGACTTAACACACTGGGTTTACAAGAAGTACCCCAGTGTGTTCAAGAAAGTACGGGGCATTGTCGAGGAGAGTGTGACTGGCGTTCATAGGTGAGTTTTTTGTAAATGCAGTAGCTCATATTTTAGACTGATGAGGGCTGGAAAGAACTGGACCTTTTTGTGGTCTCAAAGGCCGTTAAAAAAGTTCTCTTGTGTACTAGATTGTTCTGGATTGTGGCCCACGTCTGGCGGGTCTACTGTGGGCTTGCTTGTACTACTACTACTACTACTACTACTACTACTACTGCTACTACTGCTAAATAATCACAGTAAATCAGCCATTGAAGACGTGAATAAGAGTTGTGCTGGGGTGTGTTGCTATAAATGTGTTCACCAGATGAGAGGAGTGGCACACGGACAGGAAGTGAGTTTTAGCTTGGCGTGGCTTACTACAGCAACAGCAGCAACGTCCCTCACCGTAGCGGCGTTTTGACCGCCCGTGCTACACACAACGTACGTCGTGAATCCTCAGGGATGGCCCATCCTACCACCCAGAACTCGGGGAACCTCTTCTGATGCCTGCCATTTTGATTTGAGCTCATTTAGCCATGTTATGCTTGAAAATGCTTCATTTAGGCCAACAAAATCTGTGAGCAACCGGGACGCGGTGAAGCGTGATTGCGTACGTCAGCCTGAGCCGTGGACAAGAAGGCCACCGGCCAACCGAGTAAGATCACTGCCGAGTCTGGATGTGTGCTCACGTTCCCAACTGTCCTCCCAGACTGTACCAGCTCTCCAAGGCCAGCAAGCTGTGTGTCCCTGCCATGAACGTCAACGACTCGGTCACCAAGCAGAAATTCGACAACCTGTACTGCTGCCGTGAGTCCATCCTGGACGGGTGAGCGGGATCCATCCCATCGCTACTTTGTTGAGGTTTTCATTGTGAACGTGTGTGATCTTGCTCGTCTCTGCCAGATTGAAGAGGACGACCGATATCATGTTTGGTGGCAAACAAGTGGTGGTTTGTGGCTACGGAGAGGTGAGCGGTTCCGTTCATCTCCTTCGTGTGCGCGTCAGCTGGTATTCCACAAACTGCAGTCTTTTCCGCCCTGTAGGTTGGGAAAGGCTGCTGCACTGCTCTCAAGGCCCTCGGCGCCATCGTGTGCATCACAGAGATTGACCCCATCTGTGCCCTGCAGGCATGGTGGGTGTCTGCTCAATGCTGTTATACCAGTTCATGTGCTTACCGGTTCTCTGCATACTCCAGATGACTATGTTTGGAGTGTTGGTCACCCTTAAACTCATGGATGCATATCTGTCTACCCAAACAGCATGGATGGCTTCAGGGTGGTCAAGCTGAGTGAGGTCATCCGGCAAATGGACGTGGTCATCACCTGCACTGGTGTGGAACCTCACATAACGTCATGTCCGGGACTCGACTGTCATTGCATGCAAAGGCACCGTGTAGTGTACTATTTAGTCCCTCCATGCTGTGACATCACTCCAGGGATGTCAAATGTTAGCGCTTTGCGATTCCAATACAGGCCTTAAAGGGGACATATTATGCCTATTGTGGTGGGAAAGGCTATTAGCAACTCCAGACTTTGGTCAGTTTGTAATTTGCATGCATGCAGGTAAGACGCTCCCTGTATGCGCACTCTATAATGCTACACAGGCAACGAATGATGGGCAACATTCCAAAATAGTGCAGTCCCCTCACTAAGTGTTTCCTTCTTCATACCAGGATATCATCATCATCACACATAAAGGATATCATTGTCAATCATTGAAGTAAACACTAATGTAATGACATATATCGTCATAATGCAGTACAGCTTTTCAAATGCAGTATACATGTATTTATAGTATCTTTGTCCTACTCTGGAGTGTCAGGATGAGTGTTACATGAGACCATCCTAGAAGGGAAAACAGCACCCCCGTGTGGTAGCAGTGTGAACTGCATAGTGCTTTGCAGCATAGCATCTCCGGGCCACCGTGGCCACCATGGCCATCGTGGCGTGGAAAGTGACCTGCCTCAGTAGTGAACGACATGACAAGATGATTGAAGGCTTTGTCTTCTGTTATTCCCGCCCCACTAACTCGCTTTTCCTTTTTTGCAAAGGCAACAAGAATGTTGTCACCAGAGAACAGCTGGACCGCATGAAGAACGGCTGCGTGGTCTGCAACATGGGACATTCCAACACGGAGATCGACGTGGTATGTCAGCCTGTCCTACGTTCTCAATGTCCAAATGGATCCATCCAACGGATGGACTTTTGTCCTCCTCAGGCGAGTCTGCGCAGCCCCGAGCTGACCTGGGAGAGGGTGCGCTCGCAGGTGGACCACATCATCTGGCCTGATGGAAAGAGAGTTGTGATGCTCGCAGAGGTGATTCCTTGCGTGTCGTATGTCCATAGCATGTCTCGAGGTCACGGCTATCGACTTGTTGCCCGAATGAGCGTTGCGTTCCCTCTCAGGGTCGCCTCCTGAATTTGAGCTGCTCCACTGTTCCTACGTTCGTGTTGTCCATCACGGCTACAACTCAGGTCGGTAGCTCTGCGCTCGCGGTGTCCATGTCCGTGCACTATGGTGTAGGCGGGTCCCAGCCTTGTGGTCATGTTGTCTTCAGGCCCTGGCCCTGATCGAGTTGTTCAATGCTCCAGAGGGGCGTTACAAGCAGGATGTGTATCTCCTGCCCAAGAAAATGGGTAAGTCGTGGACAAAGCACCATTCCGTGCCTGGGCGGTGTCTCCGAGGGGAGCCTGAGCTTTCCAAACTGCGTCTTCCCTCCAGATGAGTATGTGGCCAGCCTCCACCTTCCAAACTTTGATGCTCACTTGACGGAGCTGTCTGATGAGCAGGCCAAGTACATGGGCCTCAACAAGAACGGCCCCTTCAAGCCCAATTACTACAGGTGCTTTTCACGTCTTTCCGGTCGAGGTGCATCCTCCGTGTCCGCAGTCGTGTCAATCATTGTCATATTCTGCCTGCAGGTACTAATGACTGAGCCTGGCCAGGGTTCTCTGGAAGAACCACAAATGTGGGTTTGATTGATCCACTGCTACCAAATGGAGGAATTATTTAGCTTTGCTGGATGTAACTTACTAGCATGTAAGTAGACATAGCTTTAAAATGAAAACTAAGCCGCACAGTATGTTGTATGATCAGCTGGCATATTACACGTCTATACTTGCATGCTGTTACCTGTTAGTACTGCTAGTTGCTACAGCTTCTGACTTTATTTGTACACGCTGTGCCAACTGAAGGCCAGAAGAATGGAACCCAGCCTGACGTGATCCAATCCAAGCCAATGAGTAACGTTGTTAGTGTTTGTTCAGCATATACGCCCCCCCCCCCCAGGTAGCATCCAGTCACTTGTCTTCAACAAGGACCAGCTCCAAGCCACATTGAATTGAAGATAAGTTAAGAGATAAGATGTTGCATTGAAGAAGTGTGTCTGGCTGCCGACGTTGCGACTGGATGCTACTTTGAAGGCCATGGTGTGAATGTGCCTTTAAGAAGACGTGCAGGTTGATGGTCCAAACACCATGCATCTTGTCAGTGGTGCATGTCCTTGTGTGGAGCGTATGATCACAGCACAGTGATGTAGAAGATGCAGAAGACGGCTTGGATGGAGGCCATTGCTTTGCTGTGGCGACCCCTAAGGGGAAAGCCCGAAGAGAAAGAGGAAGAACAAGCTGACCGTAGCGTAGTGATGATCTCAACTAGGACACATCTTCGGCGTCTGCTTGTCTTCTTTTGAAATGTTTGTTATCACGATGCTTCAGTTGTAAACACAGTAAGAATGCAATAAATCAGCAATAAAAGAAGCTCACGGAGGCGAGGCCCTTCAAACACGCCCTGCCGTCTTTTCTAGCCTTTAGTTGGACTCAGCTCGGTGGACTCATTGTGCTCCTCAGCTGCAGTAGTTGCTTGGGGGGGGTCCGGATCATTCTGGAGAACCGCTTCTAACAATCACTTGTGATTATAGGAAGAAACCCAGAGGTGAACCCCAGGAGAAGGACTCATTTGTGATTACCGAACCACCTACTCCATTGGTCACAACTTTAGGTACACCTGCTCAATCTAATGCCATTTATTTCCTGCTGGAGGTCCATCAGATATTTGGCCGAGATAATACTTTCATGTTTATTATTGTGGTCATGACGAGAAGTTGGGCAGGGCGCGTCCTCCTTTGTGGGGGCCTTGAGCTTCTGACATGCGTGTACTCCATGCCGGTCCGTTGCTATAGTACCCGTGGACCTGCACGTGGTCCTCACCTCTGCATCCGGGGGTGGTCGCCTGCCCCCGGAAAGGGTTCTTTACGTTTGTGTGGATAAAAAGGGGCAAATATTAGAAAGGTGACATGACGAAAGTGAGCTTGTCTTCTTGTCTGGATGAAAAGGATTCTGAAGCTCTGATGTTGATGGGAGAAGAGGACCCCCCCCCCCCCACACACACACACAGACACACAAACCTTACATTTGGGTCTTCCATCTTTCACCCAAACTGGAGGTGATGGCTCCACTTGGTGTGTGTACTTGGTGTGTGTACTTGGTGTGCGTACTTGGTGTGTGTGTGTGTGTGTGGAATATCCCAGTAAGGTCAAGATGTCCTGGTCAAACCTTAGAACTCAGCTTTTCTCATCACAATAAAACAATCAGCACAGGATAAGGAGATTGATATGACCTGTTATTTATTCATATGATTGGCAGTAAGATGGGACCTGATTGGGGCCACGGCTATCATAAATACAAGTTATTTATTCATATGATTGGCAGTAAGATGTATCCTGATGTTTGGGGCCACGGCTATCATAAATACAAGTTATGTATTCATATGATTGGCAGTAAGATGTATCCTGATGTTTGGGGCCACGGCTATCATAAATACAAGTTATTTATTCATATGATTGGCAGTAAGATGTATCCTGATGTTTGGGGCCACGGCTATCATAAATACAAGTTATTTATTCATATGATTGGCAGTAAGATGTATCCTGATGTTTGGGGCCACGGCTATCATAAATACAAGTTATTTATTCATATGATTGGCAGTAAGATGTATCCTGATGTTTGGGGCCACGGCTATCATAAATACAAGTTATTTATTCATATGATTGGCAGTAAGATGTATCCTGATGTTTGGGGCCACGGCTATCATAAATACAAGTTATTTATTCATATGATTGGCAGTAAGATGGGACCTGATGTTTGGGGCCACGGCTATCATAAATACAAGTTATTTATTCATATGATTGGCAATAAGATGGCACCTGATGTTTGGGGCCACGGCTATCATAAATATAAGTTACTTATAAGTGACTTATTTGTTTATGATAAATCTAAACTTTGTACATGAAGCAGTTAACGAATAGCTGGTGTTCCCAAATCAGAACAAACGGATTGTGACCTCGGGTTGAAAAACATGGTCTACTAAAGTAACTGACCGCTAGGTGGCAGCATTTCCCAAGCAGCGGTGCCGCTTCTTGACGTCCATCAGCATAAAATAGCAACTTTATGTGCTGCTTTTGTTCCGGAAACAGGAGGTGTTAGCATGTTTACTGGAACATGCAGCCTTCACACTACACATGGACTTGGTGCTGGGTTGAAGTCACGCGCACACGCACACGCACACGCACGGCAGGTCTAATTGGAGGGCGTGGTTCCATGAAGATCGAAGCCATCCAACCGACCGTGTCGCCAGGAGAGGAGGGATGCTTGGGAAGCAGCAGCATCTCCCACCGGAACCCAGCATCTCCCACCGGAACCCAGGATCTCCCACTGGAACCCAGGATCTCCCACCGGAACCCAGACGCACAGCAGGTCCACTCGCCGAGGAGCTGTTGCTCATCTCCGGCAGGTCCTGGGCAGCCTGGCGTGAGTCGAGAGGATAAGAACTTGGCCGGATTGCAGAATTCGGAGGCGGGGGAACCGGGTCTACCGGGCTCGTCCACCAGGTGGTTTCATTAGACAAAAACTGTTGCGCTTCCGACCCGAAGGGCAAATAAGCGCCAACATCTGGCGGACTCCAACCATCGGCCTCATCCACACTTAGTTTGCCAACAGGTGGTTCCGGCCGCTTCCGCAATGAGGGCGCGCTTGGCGCTAAGGCTTTGATCGGTGCCGCACAAAGTCATCATTTGCGGCAGGTGCGGACCAGGCTGCGGGTCTCGATGATCAGCTCCGTGTGCGTCTCGTCTTACCGAGGACGGAAGTCCGGCAACAAAGCCCCGTCCAAATCATGCCTCAAGGAGGAGATGTCCAGGGGTGAGGATTCGGACAAAATCACCATCAACGTCGGCGGCACCCGACATGAAACCTACAAGAGCACCCTCAGGACCCTGCCCGGGACCCGCCTGGCATGGCTGGCCGACCCGGACCCGCAGGTCAGCTCCGACAGGTCGTCGGACTCGGCGCCTCCGAACTCCGACGAGCTGTTCTTCGACCGACACCCCGGCATCTTCGCCTACGTGCTCAACTACTACCGGACCGGGAAGCTCCACTGCCCGGCCGACGTGTGCGGACCGCTCTTCGAGGAGGAGCTGGCCTTCTGGGGCATCGACGAGACCGACGTGGAGCCGTGCTGCTGGATGACCTATCGCCAGCACCGGGACGCGGAGGAGGCCCTGGAGACCTTCGAACCGCCGGAACCGGACGAGGCGGACGACGAGGGCGAGGTGCCCAGGAGGTTTGGCATCGAGGACTGCCCCGACGGGTCGAGGGGGCGCTGCCGACTTTGGCAGCCCAAGATCTGGGCCCTCTTCGACGACCCCTACTCGTCCAGAGCGGCTCGGGTGAGTTTGGCTTGGACTTGGTGTGACAGGTAGGAGGACCTGATCCTGGTTCCAGCGCTCTTGGGGGTTGGGGTCTGGCTTCAGGTCCTTCCTACGAGAATACTAATTATTATTATTATTATTATTATTATTATTATTATTATTGTTGTTGTTGTTGTTGTTGTTGTATTACTATTATTATTATTATCATACATATGTGGAGAATTATTTTCAATTATGACTAATGTTTATTTTTACGGCAACAAAAAGTCACATGATATCGGCAGCAGTATCACACCAAGTTGAAGATTGGTAAATAAATCAATTGATGAAGTTGTAGATGACGTCAGCGTGTCTGATGACGTTTAGCCTTCCTTCATTTGCTCAAAGCATCGCAGCATGAGGAAGGGAGTTAGGGCAGATATACATTTCCACCAGCTGGTGGCGCCATTGGGGTCAGTATGAAAATCAGAACCCAACCTGAAGGTTCGTGTGAGTTTTGAGGGCGATCCATCTTTGATAGGCGGGTAAGTTATGGCGGAAAAATTGGCCGCTTTAAACCGTATCTGTTCACTAAAGGAGCCGTAGTCGTGTCCACACTCGGGGTGGGCGGGGCATCAACCAGGAGTGGGTGTGGCTTAACCAGGAATGGGGGGGCAATGACTGCCATTGGACCGATGCGTCTAGTGATAGCAGGACAAGACGCTAGGCTATTGTACAGGAACACGTTTTTAAAAATGGCAAAATGTTGCCCCCCATCGGATTGGACGTTCATTTTCCTATGGATGAAGAATGTTTGTCACCGAGCGTGAGCTCGTGAACGACAAGAGCTAGTGAAAGCTAGCCGGGTTAGCTTAGTTTAGCAGAGCATGCTAGCGTGTGTCTGTGTATTTTAGCCCAAGCTGTGTGTGAAGCCGCGACTACAAGGAAAGCTAGCTCACTTAGCGACCGTCAAACACATTTCCACGTACGGCAAACTTTCTCCGTCAAAATAAGAGCACATTTTTACACACACCTTAAATGTCCATCTATTTTTTATTATTAATAAAGCTATTATATATATATATATATATATATATATAAAGCTATAAACATTGCAACTGTAACCACAAGTATGTTTACATAATCCATGGTACTCAAATAAATGTGAAATGAAAAAATTGAATTAAAATGGATAAATGGAATTTAGGAAAAAATCTAATGGAATTTGAGAAAAACTAAAAGGGGTCCTACATGTGAAACGAAGAATAGAAATGGTACCCCGTCGCTTTACTTGTCCCGCTTTGTTTGTCTCGTGTGAGGCTTCGTTTGCCCGACATGAACGGTATCGCTGCCTTTACTGGAATATGGCCATGTGCCACGGCCGATGATCGCTTTTCATCCTTGAAAGGGAAGGGCGCCCCCACGTAACGTAAACACCCTCATGTCCCCACAGTACCCACGGGATGAGTAATATCTGGAACACACACACGTCTGTGGAAAACGTGTCTGTGCAATGGGGGGGTTCCTAGATCCTCCAGGGGCCCGGTCAAGGCAAGTCCAAAGATCAGGCCTCAGAGGTTCAGGCTGTCAAGGTAGAAGCTGAACTTAACCTGAGCTCACACTGGAGGCCTCAATTATTATCACCTATTTGTTGGCTCAATAGCAGGATATTATGTACCCTCATTGGACATGAATAAAGTATCTACCTAACTACCTACCTCACTCCCTACCTACCTACCTGCCTCCCTGCCTCCCTGCCTCCCTACCTACCTACCTCCCTCCCTCCCATTGATAGCTGCTGCTGTTTGCTATCCCACATCCAAAGACTAGAAAGTCAACACGAGGGTACACATGAGATCCAAGAACATATTTATCCAGCTGGGAGATGATTTAGGAGTACTGAGTACTTTACAATGCTAAAACAAACACAATGAATGGTTTGGCGAGGGACGCTCGTGTTACCCGACAGGTGACTTTCATCTTCATTGTTCATTGTTGAAATGTCCTTGATTGTCCTTGACAAACCTTTCGTCATGTTTTTCCGTCTACATTTGACAATGTTGTTTATGTTGAAAAGATGATATGATTTAGCCATTTGGCTGTGCTATTTTAGCCTTTGTACGACCTCACAATGTGTGCCATGGTCCCCCATGTTGGCTAGTTTTACCTGCTAACGTTTTGGCTAGTTTTACCTGCTAACGTTTTGGCTAGTTTTACCTGCTAACGTTTTGGCTAGTTTTACCTGCTAACGTTTTGGCTAGTTTTACCTGCTAACGTTTTGGCTAGTTTTACCTGCTAACGTTTTGGCTAGTTTTACCTGGTAAAGTTTTGGCTAGTTTTACCTGCTAATGTTTTGGCTAGTTTTACCTGCTAACGTTTTGGCTAGTTTTACCTGCTAACGTTTTGGCTAGTTATACCAGGCGTGTTTACTCGGGTTCGCCCGTACAAAACATCCACGCTTCAGTTGGCTTCAATACGTTTGGGTTACATTTACAAAAGAAGAAATACACTGAGCTGTCAGCACCGAGCACCGTCAGAAGAATCGAACCCCGGTCTTCCCCATCTCCTGATTGTGTGGCCTGCATGCTAACCACTCAACCACTGTGCGGTCCGTGACACCCCTTGTCATTAATAACCTAAAGCAAGGATTATCAACATCGCAGCATATTCTGTTTGCTAGTTGACTGTAGGAGCGACGTAGGAATCGAAAACAACGCATGTCATCTTTTGCCGTGACGAAACGTAACGTCTTTAGTTGTCTGAAGTCTTCTGGTGCCCCCATCCCAGGGAAGCCTGTGGAAGTCCATGGAATGTTTCTGTAAACTATCTTGGTGTTGACGGTTAAATGTTTGTCGTGTCTCACTAGGGAGTGGCTCTTGCATCCCTCTTCTTCATCCTGGTGTCCATCACCACCTTCTGCTTGGAGACCCACAAAGCCTTCAACGAGCTGCAGAACCGCACAGAGCTGGTGGTCGTCGGCAACATCACACGTGCAGAGGAGAGGTGGGAGATGGTGACCAAGCCAATCCTCATCCTGGTGGAGGGCATCTGTGTGGTCTGGTTCACCTTCGAGTTCCTGGTGCGAATCCTCTGCTGCCCCAACAAATTGGAGTTTGTGAAGAACACCCTAAACATCATCGACTTTGTGGCCATTTTACCCTTCTACTTGGAGATGGGCCTGAGCGGGCTGTCCTCCAAAGCGGCCAAAGACGTGCTGGGTTTTCTCCGAGTGGTGCGGTTTGTTCGGATTCTTCGGATCTTCAAGCTGACACGACACTTTGTGGGTCTACGCGTGCTTGGACATACTTTGAGGGCCAGCGTCAATGAATTCCTCCTGCTCATCATCTTCTTGGCCCTGGGCGTGCTCATCTTCGCCACCATGATTTACTACGCCGAGCGCATCGGCGCCAGCCCGGACGACCCCACCGGCTGCCGTCACACGCACTTCAAGAACATCCCCATCAGCTTTTGGTGGGCCGTGGTCACCATGACGACCCTGGGCTACGGAGACATGTACCCGCAGACGTGGCTGGGCATGATGGTGGGAGCGTTGTGCGCGCTGGCCGGGGTCCTGACCATCGCCATGCCCGTCCCGGTCATCGTCAATAACTTTGGGATGTACTACTCGCTCGCCATGGCCAAGCAGAAGCTGCCCAAAAAGAAGAATAAGCACAATCCCAATCCAGACGCCCAAACGGACTCCGCGTCGTTTGTAAAATCGGAAACAAACTCGCACAGAGGCAGCACTCAGAGCGACACATGTCCACTGGCGGCCGACGAGAACGCCAGCAGGAAGCGATCAGGTCAGACCCCAAAGCTCCGTTTGCTTCTCCTGCGTTTCTTCATTTATGATTTATTATTGTTATCATTTCATCCTAAACATTGACATTTGAACATGTTGACATATTATTGATAATAACGGCTACCAGCACTTTTGTTTGACCTTTTTGAAGTACATGTGTTAGTATCATCACCTTGGCATGAAATAGTATTTGTTACTCGCTTGCCAGGCGTTTAACCTTCCAGGGAACATTGCTTGGCCAAGAAGACGGCAATGGTCATGGTAATACATGATATGTATTATAATAGTATATCATCTCATACCATAATACCTAATCCTCATCACACTTCCACATTCCAAAGCCGTGGGAAGAGGCGGCGCTTATTCAGGCCACATCGCTTTCAGGACATTTATTCACTTCCTGGACTCCAGAGGTGATTTTCCTTTTCCTTTACTGACTTTACTGGGAAAGGATCGCTGATGAATCATCCAGATGAATGATTGCTTATCACACGCCAATCAAATTGGATCGAACCAAAGAACGCCAACGGTCCATGCAGTCTTGTGCAAGCTCATAGTTGGAGCCCCCGCCCCCGCCCCCGCCCCCGCCCCGGGGGGCTCTCGGTCAAAGCTTTGGCATTTATCCTTGTATGTTGTTTTCCTGTCAGACTCCAAACAGAACGGGGACGCAAACGTGGGCCTCTCAGAGGAGGAGGACAGCAGTCTGACCCAGCCCCTGTCCCCCAATGACAGGTGGTCCCTGCGTTGCTCCCGGGGGCGAGATAGAACTAAAAAAGAAGCCACCTGCTTTCTCCTCACCCCAGGAGACCCGAGCATCCATGGCGGTAAGTTACCTGTGAACCGCTCTTTATCTTCTGTGCTCCTCTACGTTGGCATGTTGGCACGTTGGTACGTTGGCATGTTGGCATGTTGGCACGTTGGCATGTTGGCATGTTGGCATGTTGGCACGTTGGCATGTTGGCACATTGGCACGTTGGCACTTGAAAAGATTCCACTCCAGAAAATCAGACATGAAATGAAATCATTGATTGGGACAAAGACAAGGCCCCGCAGGCCATATGTTGGAGCATTCTTACTGTACTTCCATCCAAGATGGACGTCGCCGCCATCCTTCCACTTTTTAAGAACACATCGTACACTTCTTCACACGGTTGGCACGTCCAGAAGTCTTCCTTCTTCTTTTGGCCTGCTTGATGTAGACCAGATCGTGATAAGTCGATTCTCTACAAAGTAGGAGAAAGGTCATATTTCTGTCACAAGACCTTCTCAATGCCTTTTTGGGGGCTGGGGGGGCTTGGCGTGTATAAGAAGCAACCTGGATGCTGATAGATGTCATTCACACATGACATCAATATTTAGACGGAGGCCTCTGGAACCCTTCAATGCCAGTCTGGGACACACAGTTACTTAGTTACTTAGTGACTTAGTTACTTAGTGACTTAGTGACTTAGTGACTTAGTTACTTAGTGACTTAGTGACTTAGTGACTTAGTTACTTAGTGACTTAGTTACTTAGTTACTTAGTTACTTAGTGACTTAGTTACTTAGTGACTTAGTGACTTTTTGCTGAAACATAATCACCCATGTAGTAATTATCCAATGAACCTTTATTTCTTTCCATAAACATCCTAATCCAAAAATGTGTTTGTGGCGAGTCGGACCCCAATCCAATTTGTCAAATAATAACTATATAATAAATGTATAATAACTATATAATGACTATATAATAACTATATAATAACTATATAATACTTATAATAACTATATCTGCGTAGCCGACACAAACATTTCAAAGGTTTCCTCTTATGACAAAAAGAGAAGCTACAGAGAGCTGAGGAAAACCAGAACGGGGGGGGGGGGGGGGGGGGGGTAATTCAATCCCGAGCCATGTGTGAGTGGTTCATACAGTAATGGCTGTTCCGTTATCATCATGAAATGATCACGTACATCCTAATACATCCTAGTGGCCAGGAGCAGCAAAAGGCTTCACGTGTTCCCTGACAACGAAACACCATTTGGAATATGAAACATATTCATAATAATAAAACATAACAGTGAGTGTAAATCCCAAATGAAGCCCCAGAGTGGCAGTATTAGATGAACTAGTACACTAGTACACAGTACTGTATGTCATGACAGTATATATGTACACACAGTACTGTATGTCATGACAGTATATAGGTATATACAGTACTGTATGTCATGACAGTATATAGGTATATACAGTACTGTATGTCATGACAGTATATAGGTATATACAGTACTGTATGTCATGACAGTATATAAGTAGTATACCCAGTACTGTATGTGATGAATATATGAATCCACGGATAGTCCACGCATGACGATGGATGCTTCCTCGGCCCAGGAAAGAGTCAACTTCCCCAAAGCATCGCTTGGATGGTCTCATAACAAGAAGACTCTGGAAGCATCTAAACTATCCAAACATCCTCCTGGCTTGGTTCCCAACACCCCACCCCCACTCCCACCCCCACTCCCACCCCCACCCGATGAGTGCTGCTCGGAGAGGGAGGGAGAGCCACGGAAGAAGCAAAGAGACAGAAAGGCTTCCAAGCCCACATGAGATTCCATATTGTCTTGTGACCCCGCCTGCATGATTGCCACTAAAAGGTCTCCATTAACGGGATGATGGAAGGAAGTGGACCCCTCCTCTTGGCACCTGCCGACGTGTGTGGGCCTCGGAATATTCCATTGCACTTTCATTTTACCAGCCATAACTGACAGACCTGATTATTCTCGCTTCAGAAAGGCTGAGCGCTTGTATGATTTTTAATATCAAAAGTCATACCATACTTTCTATGGGATTGGTCTCAGTGGATGCTGGCCAACAGGTGATGTCATAGTCCTCCTCATGATTGTTACCCGTGGACGCCACAGCGCCTCGCGGGGTTGGGTCCGGTGGGGACGTCATGTGACCGGAGCCCATCAGCATGGCATCAGTCCATACGTGTTGATTGGCGTAGCCAATATTCTCACTCCTCCTCATCTTCTCGTCGCACGCCTCCTTCTCGCCTCCTTCTCGCCTCCTTCTCGCCAGTTTTGCACCTGCCTTTCAAACGTGCCAAAAAAGACGAAAAATACAGACTGAACAGCTTTCCAAATCGATATCTGGCTTTGTAGGTGCCAAATGATTCCACTGACACCCCCCCCCCCCCCATCCCCCCATCCCCATCATCTGCATACGTGCTGGCAAAGGCTTGAAGGCCAAGATGCTGAATGATGGCTTTGGTTTGTTGCTCCTATGAGCCTCTCAGGGATCAACTTGGCTCAGTGTTTCATTAGGGGTGTGGAGGTCAAGCATTAATTGGGGTTAATGAACACATACGTACAATTGGAAATGTTTATCTTCATTCTAGAATCCAATCATTCTGGTTTGAGTCTCATGGTCCTACTCCACATTTCCTGAATGACCTAACCTACAAACCACATTGGCTCTGATCCGCATTGTCATCTGTTTCTCCGCCTCCTTTGCAGACAGCTGCAAAGACGTGATGGCGCCACCCGCCAACTACGCCCAGCCGGAAGTCGGCACTCGGACCTGATGCTGGCTGCTAACAGAGAGGAGAGCCAGAACTGAAGGGGCGGAGGAACTGTAGACTGGAACCTTTGGAAGGATGTTGTTTTTGTCTCTCTAGCATCCCTACATCTACATCTACATCTGCATCTGCATCTGCATCTGCATCTGCATCTGCATCTGCATCTGCATCTGCATCTGCATCTGCATCTGCATCTGCATCTGCATCTGCATCTGCATCTGCATCTTCATCTTCATCTTCATCTTCATCTTCATCTTCATCTTCATCTTCATCTTCATCTTCATCTTCATCTTCATCTTCATCTTCATCTTCATCTACATCTTCATCTACTCACAGCTAATGATTTAGTACCATGTACGTGTAAAACTAGCATCAAGACTAGCCTAGTCCAAAGCTAGTCTTGGTCTTAGCGGGGTTGAGCCTTTTTCATTTCTCCATGGTACGCCGTCACTTCACTTCTGGCCACATTCCTACAACGCTTGGAGGTTTTTCTTGGTCCGCCCGCCTCGTGAGGACAGACCACAAATCCTGAGAGAGATGAACGTCAGAAGAGTTTCCTGGCCATGGACCCAAAATGTCCACGTTTTGTTCCCCGAGCCAGTTGTGACCTCTGCCTCATGGCAAGGTGCTTGGTCATGCTGGTTTTGGTGCCGGTCTTCATCCACGGCGGTGTTCTTCTTCCTGCGGTCCATGGTGAGGGAGCCCACTCCGCCGCTGAGTTCAGCTTCACAGGATGCTGGCTACTGCTGGCACGTCACAGGACCGCTGGTAGCGTTCCTCCAGACAGTCGGGATCATCCCTGACCTTTCTGCCAATATTCCTGTCATTCTCCAAACTTTGGCCATGACTGCACTGTGGTTGCCGTCATCCAACCACGGCGTTCGTCCCGCGTTTGAAAGCATGTATTGCATGATCCGTGTGATCTGTATCATTTCTTAACCATGTAGCGACATCTGCATCCAGCCTTGCGTTCCTTAGTGTACTGATGGAAGGAATTATGTAAGGAATACCATGTACACAAGTGCATTAGTGTGAAGTGAATATGGCGTTCCCATTTGTAGGAATTCTGTTAGAAAACCCAAACATCCTAACCGTGACCGTCAACTATTCATACAAGACTTTTTTACTGAGGAGCCTGAAATGTCTTCATGGTGGACCTTCTGATGATGGCATCGACTGCTTCTACCAGCACTGCTGGGGTTCGGACCAAACGCGAACAGGACCAGATTCCATTTTCATGAGCATCTTTACTTGCTGGATATACTTGCAGTACAAAGTACAGCCTCGTGTGGCGTAGTGGCACCTACTGCATACACCGGTATTGCAATACGTATCCAGTATGTGTACCTTATCTGATATTATGTTGCTGTGTTGCGTTTGTGTACCGCAGGACTAGAAATACTTTGTCTGACACTTGGATAGTTTTCTAGTCGTCCCCAGTCGACCGTAGTGGCCTTTTGTTTACAACTCCACCCTCCATTTCTAGCACGTTAGCAAGTAGCACAGTAGAATATTCTAGAACATTTGTGTACATATGACGGACGTGTGGACGTACCAATGAACTATTTGGATATTTCCCTCTTTAGGCTTACGTCCCGTTTCCTCTTCTGTGGAAATGTAATGAAGCACATCGATTTGTTTCCAATTCAAGACCGTCTCAGTCAGTCGGCAAGTATGCGTGTGTGTGTGTGTGTGTGTGTGTGTGTGTGTGTGTGTGAGAGAGAGAGTGAGAGAGAGTGCATGTTTATTATGAATAAAAGAAACCCTCTCCAGTTTTGTATTGCAGATCATGTTTCTTATCTTTCCATATGACTTTCATCCATGGGCTTCTCGTCTGCAAAGCTATTTATAAGCTATTTATAAGCCATTTATAAGCTATTTATAAGTCATTTATAAGCCACCTATAAGCTATTTATAAGCCATTTATAAGATATTTATAAGTCATTTATAAGCCATCTATAAGCTATTTATAAGATATTTATAAGTCATTTATAAGCCATCTATAAGCTATTTATAAGCCATTTATAAGATATTTATAAGTCATTTATAAGCCATCTATAAGCTATTTATAAGCCATTTATAAGCTATAAAAAGTCATTTATAAGCCATCTAGTATAAGCTATTTATAAGCCATTTATAAGCTATTTATAAGTCATTTATAAGCCATCTAGTATAAGCTATTTATAAGCTATTTATAAGTCATTTATAAGCCATCTATAAGCTATTTATAAGCCATTTATAAGCTATTTATAAGCCATTTATAAGCTATTTATAAGTCATTTATAAGCCATCTATAAGCTATTTTTAAGCCATTTATAAGCTATTTATAAGTCATTTATAAGCCATCTATAAGCTATTTATAAGCCATTTATAAGCTATTTATAAGCCATTTATAAGCTATTTATAAGTCATTTATAAGCCATCTAGTATAAGCTATTTATAAGCCATTTATAAGCTATTTATAAGTCATTTATAAGCCATCTAGTATAAGCTATTTATAAGCCATTTATAAGCTATTTATAAGTCATTTATAAGCCATCTATAAGCTATTTATAATCCATTTATAAGCTATTTATAAGCTATAAGAGTGGCTGCCGCATCCCTTCTCAGTGAGCCTACGCCTGCAGGTGGGGGCACTGTAGGCGGGGACGAGCTACACGGGCGGCACCACCGTCCTCGGTGTAAACGGTCATCTCAACTACTGGCCATTATTTGCTAAATATGGATGGTCTGGGAATGGAACCCCAAATAGTCCTAATAGTCCCAAATGTGGTCCTCATGACGGCTCTAATTTCTTGTATGAACTTCCATGATTTCGCTTTCCAACAACAACGTAAAGAATGTTTGTTTTGCTGGATGAAAGATCTGCTTGTAGATGGACGTATGGCATTGGCATGCCCTGTCAATCACTAGGTTTTACCCACAAAGGCCACATATTATTTATTATATATATAAGTATATATTATATAAGACCAGAGGGAAATGCCAACTTAACCCTTTCTTTCCCCCTCGATGGAGATTTTATCAAGAGAAGGAAGACTTCCCAGGCTTTGCCGATGGTTTTCCTCTCTAATGACCGCCGGGGCGAAGCGGCGTCTCCAGCTGCATTCAAGAAAGATGATTGGCAGTGAAACGGCTGTGATTCATGAAATGAGGACGAGGAGCAATACGAGAGGAAGAACATTGTGTGAGGGTTTGGGGAACCTTTTATTGTGTCCCCTCATTTTGTTGCTTTCTGCTTTTGTTACGACGTGAAGGTTGTCATGGCAGTATCGAACAGCGTTTCCATGGTGAGCTGCTCAGCCCGACACATTTTTCCATTTCCTTCATTGGTGTGAAAAAGGATTACGATGTCTTGATGGCATCATGTACCCTTCAGGACATCCATACTATCCATACCAATACTATTATACTACATAAGAGCCATAATACTACTAAGAGCCATTATTAGAAAAACCAAAACGCTCAGTATGGGAGGTGGTAACGTAACAATCTGATGATCATTTTAACGCCAATATGGGTCATTCATAGTCTGCAATTCTATATCCACGGACAAACCAGTCACTGGAAAGCCTAAGGCGACAGAGCTCACCACTTCTCCACTGTGCTGTCCGTCCAAGGATGGGTATGTCAATTCTCAGTTGTAAAGGTTCTTCTCTCCAAACATGTTGGCATCCTTTCGTTGTATAAGTCACCATCGTCTGGTCAACTGTCAAAACTATTCTATACTCGAATACTTTACTGGAATACTACGGATACTATCCATGAATTTCCTAGAACATTTGATGACCAGCTACTGGTCTGCAAAATATGACATGAGTTGGCACCTTCCTATACAACCTGTATACAACGTGTGTACAACGTGTATACAACCTGCGTACAACCTGTGTACAACCTGTATATACCCTGAGACATGGCCCCGGGTCTGTCCTTAATGTGGTTAGGAACGTCACCAGACGGGTCACCAGACGGGTCACCAGACGGGTCATCAGACCAAGCTGCATACTTTTTCCCGATGAAGTCAGTCAAAGCCAAGCGAGCGTTAATGAAGACGTTCCGAGCAAGGAATGCTTGCTTTGCCAGGAAAACAAATGCTGCTAATTCTTTCAGTTTTGTTTAATACCATCGGGCCACACGATATCTACATGTTGATAATAAAAATAATAATAAGCATCCTGCCGTAGAGCAGACGCCATCATGGTCTTGGGGTAAAACACCCACTGGCCATGAGAACTAAAGCTAAAAATAATAATAATAATAATCATCAATAAGATGAAATCAATGTGGCGTTGAGAGTGCTAATGGAGATGTGATGCTCTGTGAAGATGAGAAGAACATTTCTCAGTGGACGAATCTAAAGGGAGTTTACCTCCACCACAGAGCATTAGGACAAGGTCAGCCTCTTGGGACCACTAATGGACGACTCTCTCTCTCTCTCTCTCTCTCTCTCTCTCTCTCTCTCTCTCTCTCTCTCTGTTCTGGTAGTTATTGCTATTTATGGCTTACATTGCTGCATGGGACAAAAGTCCAGTAGACATCATGGGGACCTTTGCTGGCGTGTTTGCATCGCCATGGTGGGATGTTCCAAAATAAAGTAATCCCTAATGGAAAACTTTATCAAAGGTGACAGTAGCGGTTTGAACAGCCGCCATTGTTACTTTCAGCAAAGCTGTTCCCGCATCCGCACATCAGAAATGGAAACAAGAAGAGCCGCCATCCCAGAAATCTTTGGATATCCTGAGTTATCCCAAGTAAACTTGGTGAGACCTAAGAGACCTTCTCATTTCTCAGGTCCTCTTCCTCTTCCAATGCTTAAGAAGCTTTTATGTGAGCCTTGACTACCCCAAAGTCTCTGCTGGGCTTTTTGCCGCTATTGAGTAAGGTTGTATTAGCAAATGCTTGGATGGCCTTCTCCACGAGAGAGCGAGCGAGAGAGAGAGAGAGAGAGCGTGCCATTATGAGACAGGCGGGAAATAAAACAGCCATTAGCATGTGCATTTTCCTCTTTAAGTCCGGCCTCTGAAGTCCCAGGAATCCTGGATCCATTTAGACGCATTCTTGTACACTCACTTCCTGACACGTTGAAAGGAATCAATTATAAATATAAATATTATATCATATGAGCGAACAGCTACAGCTCATGAATATTCATGCACAAACCCTTCTTGGAAAGATTTCACAAAACACGGCAAAGCCTTTACTTATGCATAGTGAAGTCTGCACCCCCCCCCCCAGCTAATAATCAGTGCCCACAGATCCTCTGCTGTCATTACAGGCAAGGGATTTCAAGGCGTTTCAAGACGTTTCAAGGCATTTGTCTCAGAGCGTCCGTCTGGCAAAATGGCTCAGCGGGTGCAACCATCTCCGGGGCCTCTAAATTGCCGGTGCATTAGTGAGACACCCCACCCCCTCACCCCCCAAACTCCCCCACAGGTGGGTGGGGAATCAGCCAGGCGCCAATGCTGTTCATCAGTGAATGATGTCCAACCTTCATCCGCTCTGCATGGACCACCGTCTTAAATATTTAACAGCTGGCAGGCCAGTCCGTGTCCTTTGAGTCGGACTGGACGTGGATGATGGATGAGGGAAGAAGCTACAAGACTCCAAAATGTTCATTGCATGTTTTTGGAAATCAAGATCATATTATTATTTGGCCAAAGGCAAAACGGCCCGGCACAATTCATCATGTTTGCTTGTCATTCATTCAACATTTGCTACATTTCTTCATTTTTGTCATTTACATCGCTAAATGTAAATGGTGTCTTGCTGCATGTCAAGTCAAGTCAAGTCAAGTCAAGTCAATGTTTATTTACAGCATACAGCATTTAATCACAAAGGAGTCTCAAAGGGCTTTACAAGCGGCCAACAATCTGAACCCCGATCCGGGCGGGGAGACCCCCCCCCTTCCAGGACAGGTTGCTATGGATGTGGTTGGGCTTTTCCAACCTTCATTCACACCAACTTTCCATAATCATCAGACAAACTTAGTGGAGATGGGAAACCATGGAAACCACCAGCAGATCAATGCAGTGATCAATGCGACAGATCAACCCAGTCGATACACGCCCCCTCCAAGTGTGGGCCAATCATCATCTAGCGATCGCTGCTAACAAGAATGTTTCGTGGTGACTCTTTTCACAAGCGAAGTCACGAATGGTCAGCGGCGGCCGTCTCTCGCCGCCTCCTGGACGCATCCTCGGCAGGAAATCAGCCTTCCCTCTAAAAGCAGCCATGATAACATCTTCGCTTGCTTCTATTTCCAGGTCACAAGCCCGCTTAGTCAGATCAATAACACCAGATCGAGTTACAAGGAGGCCTGCTGAGCTCAGTGGGAGTCGAATCGGAATGAATATTTCCAGAGATGCTGCTGCCTGTTGCCGTGACGACTGGAGACGGACAGTAGAGTCAAAAGCAGGACTTAAGAGAATCACATAAAGGTTTTGATGGAAGTATGACATATCTCATGCAAATTAGGAGAAAGGGCATTGAACACAACACTTCACTGCAAGGAGAGACAGGAAGTGACAGACGGGAAAATAAAGCAGGAAATGAGACAAAAATGTGGAAATGCAAACACCAGATTGCAGGATGAGACCGTGCAGCTGCTCAGCCCCCCCCACCCCACCCCCACCCCCTCCGAAGCCTTGATAGGTTTTCCATCTGCTCGTGGGTGTGGTCTGATTTGTTTTTTCAAATGATTAGTCATGTTGTATCTGGGGAGGAACTATGCAGTTATGGCCGTTTCAAACTTCAACTTCGACTTCCTTTAAACGCATCATTCGTCTTGTCTGCCGTTCGCTCGCTCTCTTCGTATTCATCCTTTTATTTTTAGGAGGATCATTTCTAATTGTTTAAAGGAACATCTTCATCAGGGTCAGTTTCACCCTCTTCATCACCTTCCTCTGATTTGGCCTCAGCGTCATCAGGGAGACGTTGCTTCTCCAGCCAATAAGAAACCACATTCTTACGTCTGCCTGCCTTGACTGTCATGCTGAACAACAAATCTGCCTTCCTACGAAGGTTAAGCGCCTCCCAAGTGGGGTTGCAACAAAGGACTCCATGTTCAACTCCATTGGACATTGGAATTGCAGTGTTGGATTTTCAGAACTTTACAGCAACCAACATAAAGATCCCGAACGAGCCCCCAACTGTTTGATTCCCCTCCAAAGTAGAACACAAAGTGGTGAAATAAAGCTTGCTAAGGGAAACCAACCCAAACTGCATGTAAACCAAAACTGGGTCTTGGGTTCTAAAAGGTGGCAGGGGAATATTCATTCTTCCTGCCGCCCACCAAGTCTATCAAAATGATAGAACCAAAAAACCCAGTTAAAGGAAAGAGTGGACATCAGTGGACACAAAATCCCACACAGCAGTTTATTCTCACCAACACCACGAGAGCCAACCGAGGGCGTTGACTCTCACACGCTCTCATTGAAAGGCATCGTCCCTAACAGTGGTTTATCATTTTGCGTGCCAATTAGGAAATTGGAAGTAGGAAATTGGTCATCAACTGGTGGGAAGTATACCTAAACCGTGCTGGGCTGCGTACGGTGCACAAAGACAGTTTGGAAATCTGAAAAGAAGAACATTTGTGACGAGCATATCATTTCTGGTGGTGGTAATTTATGAATTTATTGACGGTCCCTAGCATTTGAGGGGAAACTAAACAGCAACGGCGATACCGCTGTCACTACTACCACTGCCCAAGGAGCCCCACAAGGCGTTACAGAAAAATAACAAGATCAAATAATCAATAGAAATTCACGCACAGAATCCCATCTTTTGTATTTGGTCCATGACGGACGGTTAAAAGCTCAGCCAGGTGACTGATGACCTTCAACACGAAGAGAAGGACGTTAAAATGGATTCTGGAATGTACCGGGATCCAATGGGGAGAACGGAGGATGGGAGGGATATTTTGTTAAATAATATACTGCAAAGCCATGCCATCACAAAAGAGACACACAACGTGGACATTTAGTCAAAGTGATGGTTTTATTTCTCCTCGTCATCTTATCCCATCAAGTCGGACTTTTCTGTCTCATTGATACTTTCTTTGTGTTGCAGGAAGAAACGATGACATAAGCGGTCCCACGGACAACAGTGAGAGCAGAAGAACTACAGATGAACACCAAAAGCTACATTACGATATTACGATACACACTTTTACTCAACACACACACACTCACACGCGTACACATCCACAATGTACACCACACATTGCAGGCACGTCGACTTTTGGGTCCCACCAACACCTCACTAACAGACAGCGACAGTAAACTACGGTCAACTCCAGTACAAAATAAACTCCAAATATTAAAAAAATATCCCATGATTATTATTTACAGCTCAAGTATACGACTGCTCACTTTCACTATACAGTAGATACTTTGTGGATACATTTGTTTGGACCGTGTCGTGGCGATGACAGTAACAGCCCATAAGAGTTTCATTTCTTGATCATAACCAAATGAGTAGCTATAACATTGTTTCCCAAAACATGTTACTCTTAGGAGCTATTTTTGTTGTCATGCTTCTATTTGTCCAAACAATGGTGCCTTAAGTTGTGCCAGACATTCAACCCAACAAGAACCAGGAGAAACAAAGCTCTAATGGTTTTTCCCATGACTGCATGTACACACATATATATGTATATGTATACGTATACATAGTATATGTAAAGAGTGTATTTGCACTAAGAAATAAATATGGATTCATCTCGGTAACAGACGCTAGGAAGCAGCACATCCAGCATGGAACACCAACGGCATAGGATGGACAGGACAGAGAACTACAAAACATGGACAAAAGTACTGCGACACTACTTGGTTCATTCCAACGCTCCCATTGGTTTTGTCTACGTTGGGCATCGTGCCACAATGTCTTACGGACTGGCGGCCTTGAGAGCAAGTAGGAGTGGGCAACCGAAGTGAACAAAATGGAGCGCGTCCACCTGGTATGGCAGGACCCCTGAAGTAGGAGATCAAATGAGTCCGGGTTTGGTCGGGATAATGCTAACGATGGGGTAATTGTTCATAAGAAAGGCGCTACTGATAGCATTACAGTCGCTGGTACCATCAGCGACACCAAGCCTGAGCCAGTGCAGCCTTCCTCCTTGGTGAAGACCCACGGTTGACATGATGGATACGTTTGTGCACCTAATTCACGCTGGCTGCCTCAGAGTATTTTTAGCTGGCTGGCTGCTGAAGCTCATTGCTCACACGGAGACGTGGCTGCTTTGTTCCGTCTCTACTCGTGCTTCTTCACTTGCTTTTCTTCTTTTGCAGGCCAAGGGTGGACAGTACCTTGAACCTGGGAAACTATAACCATAGCCCAGAGTTTTCCTATAACCATAGCCCAGAGTTTTCCTATAACCATAGCCCAGAGTTTTCCTATAACCATAGCCTAGAGTTTTTCTATAACCATAGCCTAGAGTTTTCCTATAACCATAGCCTAGAGTTTTTCTATAACCATAGCCTAGAGTTTTTCTATAACCATAGCCTAGAGTTTTCCTATAACCATAGCCTAGAGTTTTTCTATAACCATAGCCATAGTTATAACCATAGTTTTTCAAGTGGTACCTGCAATGAACGGTACAGTCTGTTGTTTCAGCATGGTCTGAAACAATATGTGAACAGTACAGCTCACATATCAATCAATAGAATGAGGATTATTGTTATTATTATTATTATCATTATTTGACTGAGAAAAGATTGCTTTGTGGATTGCTTTCTACGTTAGAGTGCTCATTTCCTTTTAGCTTTGGGGCAGGGAGTTTGTGAGGCAGGTAAAGGTGCCAACCTTCCTTGGCTCCAAATGACACCCTCTAGGGGTGCTCCCATCCGGTTGATATGCTGCCGATTCTGATACCGATCACCCATGAGTAGCATGGGCTGGTGCTGACACCAATAGCATGGATTGACTGTAACATTATAGTGCTATTGCCCAGGGGCGTGATATAGGGCGGAAACAATTCCAAGCGGCCTCCAATAACACTGAATTATTAAAGAATACAAATGGGGACCAAGCGTGATGTGTTTTCATGGGCCGGAATCCTGGCCTGCAGACAAGACTTTAGATCAGCATTAAAAGTGCTCTAGCACCTGAAAAAAAAGTTAGACCCCTAACGGATACTTTCCGTTTCGTCGTACGGCCGCCGGAGATGGAGCTGCACCGCACGGGGCTGGTGTGGCCCTACAGCAGGAATTCCAATCCTGCGGAATGCT
Source organism: Doryrhamphus excisus (assembly GCF_037039965.1). Classification (NCBI taxonomy): domain Eukaryota; kingdom Metazoa; phylum Chordata; class Actinopteri; order Syngnathiformes; family Syngnathidae; genus Doryrhamphus; species Doryrhamphus excisus. The sequence continues at coordinate 119,098 of NC_136373.1, read as the reverse complement.
TCCGGCGGCCGCAACAGATGTGAGCCCAGGGTCAGAAGCTCCATCCAGCCAGTGAATGCCTTATATGGGCATGTCCCCCAGCACTTGGGAGGGGGACCAATCCCAGTGGAGAGGGCATGCCCAAAAGCGGGCTGTTGGTGGAATAAATGAGAACAGATCATTTTGGAAATCCAAGGAAAGGAAAGATCCAGGAAGCTCAGTACAAAGGGCTGAAAATGAAAGGGCACGGAAGAGGGAGTCTGCATCTGCGCTTCAGAAAGCAGCGGATGCGGCTGGAGGGGCCCAGCAGAGGCAGATAACCCTGCTTTCCATTCAGGCTTTAGTAAATCATGTGAAAGACTAGAAATAGAAAAGGTGACTTGTGGATGCCAGCATGTTGTTCCTGTTGTGGTAAAACCAGCATATTGGCTTCGTTGGCTGGACGTCAGCCATGACAGTAAACGTTACCAACATGGCTAGCTCTGGCCCATTTGCATTCTGTCCAAGTAAAATCCTTGGTGAGCCCTGACATAGCCCGTAGTACATGTAAACATGTACACTGCATGGATGGGATCGGGATCGGCAAACTTGACACATGGATGATCGGGATCAGCAACATAAGACCCTGATGGGACCATCCCTGGTGTTTAGGAATAGCCAGTTACTTTTAAATCGTATTCCGTGGAGCGCATTGAGCACCTTTCACCCCTTTTTAGAAGTGCATCCCAGTAACTTCAGTTCCCACAAAGCGTGTGCTTGACTAACAACTCCAGGGGATTGACCGACTTCAAGTGCTCAAGTTGCAGGGACAAAGCAGAGTAGATCCAAACTCCACGTAATTGAAGTACATCATCAAGACGTAAACACAAGAAACAGAAGGCAGCCAGAGTGGCGGAGGCTCCACAGGCACCAAACACCGAGACCACCTTGTGTATGTCTACCCACTTTATCTCAAGGAGGCCTGGGGGGGGGGCATTGTCTTCTTTACTGGCTAGCAGAGCCCCCTGGTGGCTTCAATTGTGTCTTACCACTTCAGAACGTTTGTTACTGCATGAAATGAACACTAATCCACCAGCAAATCTACACACAGGAAAATACACTGGAGAACTGCATTAGTAACCGTATTTACACACATGAAAATATACATCTTATGTTCAAGGAATTCAAAGGGTAGGAATGTTCTAGAATGAAACCAAGCAGCAGTGCAGGAGTGATACGGATGGACAGTAAACATCTCGTCTACTGCTGAGCAAAGAGCGCCCCCCCCCCTCCCCATGACATCTATGCCGCGTTGCCCCCCCCCCTTCCTCCTCCCCATGACATCTATGCCGCGTTGCCCCCCCCCCTCCTCCTCCCCATGACATCTATGCGGCGTTGCCCCCCCCTCCTCCTCCCCATGACATCCATGGCGCGTTGCCCCCCCCTCCTCCTCCCCATGACATCTATGCCGCGTTGCCCCCCCCCTCCTCCTCCCCATGACATCTATGCCGCGTTGCCACGGCGTCCCCTGGGTAGCCAGCTCTATTTTTCCCCAGCGAGGGCCTCGGGAGCCTCGCATTCAGCATAAACACACCTTTGGGCATCAAACTGAAGTCTCCGTGACGTCAAGCGTGAAGCTGATCAAACAAAAGCGGTCAGCTTGATTAAACGATGGATTGAAATGGAAAAGCGAAGAAGCAGAGCGTTGTTTGTTCCATCTTCAGGCCCAGAGAGGTTCTAACGAGCTGCATCTGTCCCAAAAGTAGCATGTGCTTGTTTAACTCCATCACTCGTCCATCATCTCCTTTTACATAGTGTCAGAGGTCAAAGGTCAAATGTGAAGCATTGAAATGTAAACCGGCGGCTAAGCTTGTGCTCTTACATTCCCGACCCAGCTCCTAAACGTGGCTTCTTTGGAATTGGACACACCTGAAGCTCAGCAAAGCTCTCGGCGGACGCCTCCGAGCTGCTGCTGAATTCCTCTGGAAAAGTGAAGGTGATACAAAGAAGAGAAGAACATGGAAACACTGGGACATTTTTCCTTTTTCCAAGTGGCCAAAGATGCAAATGCTGCATCATAGCTCGGACTCGGGCGAGCCGATGTTCTGGTAGCCCGTCTTGGTGCCGGTGCCGTAGTTGGTGTTGGTCATCTCCTGGGTGCCGCCGGGCCCCAGGTAGGCACGATAAGGAGGCATCGGAGAAGGAGCCTCGCCGGGGTTCTTGCTGAGGATGAAGCGCTGCTCGTCCTGCTCCTCCAGGTTGGACATATCCTTCATCATGCCTTTCCGGTAGGACACGGACAGCTTGTTGGAGCCGTCAGACACCAGGTTGAAGTGGCGGGCGATGAAAATAAGAGGTAAGGGCAACATGGCCACCACGATGAGGGAGTAGGCCATGCCCAAAGCCCAGGGTGGGTAGCTGTGGAAGCGCTCTGAGCCCTAACGAAGGAACAATGATGACAGAATAAACATTCCATTCTTCATAATACATCAAGTCATTATAATAATACATTGTTACATTAGTTATACTAGTTATATGAATACTGAACACTGACTATACGGAACCATCATTCGTGGTAGGAAAGTAGGAAATGCTCCGTGAAACCGATGCACCCAGGGAAGAAGTTCCGAGCCAACCACATGGAGGCTAGGTACATCAGCTGTACATCATCTGCATGAAAGTCAAAATGGATGTGGTGCCTGGAGATGACTGATCCTAATGGTAGCATCTATAGCGAAAATAAGGGAGGTCTCAGGACGGAACCTTGGGGCACGCCAGAGGAGAGGGCAGCGGTTTTGGAAGAAAAGTCATTGATCACTAAAACAACTCCTGTTAGCGAGATGTGACATGAACCAGTTGAGTACAGACTCACGTAGGCCAACGCAGTGTCCCGGTCGGGACAGGAGGACTGAGCGGTCCTTAGTGGTCTAAAAGCACCGACCCAACGAGGGCTGTGAAAATTGTGTACGTTGAATAAAGCCGATTCTGTGCTGGCGTCCTGAAACCCAACTGGAGTCTGTTAGCAATATTATGGCTTGACAGAGAAGACTGGAGTTGGAAGACGACAAGTGGATGCAAGTTGGACAAAGTTGAGGGATCGAGGATTGGCTTTTTGATGAGTGGTCTAACTACAGCTTGCTCAAGGGCAGTGGGGACAATACCCAGCCTGAAGCAACTGTTCCTGAAAGAACCAGGCTGGGACCGACGGTGGCCAATTCCGCAATTCCATCCACAATTCCATCCACAATTCCATTAATGTGGAAATCCTTGGGCCCTAGTTTGGGTTCCATGGCGGTCCAACAACATGCTGGTGGTCCACGTCCTTGTGTGTTCAATCAGGTATCAAGACGCAATGTCCGTCCCTTTCCTGGCTGTGATGTGAGTTCATGGCTGGGGGGGGGGGGGGGGGGCAACGGGACTATAAAGTGTATAAAGTGAGTCCTTTCCTTTTGTTTCATGAGCGCTACTTTTCTCATTTGAATGATCTCTTTCCCGCAAGCTGACAGTTTAGTGCAATGGTTATTTTGCTTCACTGATATTGGCCTGCTATGGTGCACCATCTTACCATCTTAGGAACGGGACTTTCAACCGCGCAACCTCAGAGGACATACGTAAATCATGGCAAGGATCTGTGGTGCTTTCATGAAACACACAAGCAGGAGGACAGAGAGCCACTGACCTCGGCTTCAACCCAGGCGTTGTATCCCGCGGGGCTGACGGCCATCTCGATGACAGTCGCCATAATAAGCACCACCAGTACAGTCGGTGACACGTACCGCCACATGTAGTAATAGAAAGAGTACGGCCTGAATCCAAGCATGTCCTCCAGGTCCTGCATGAACCTGTGATGATATAATGAAGGTAGTTCCCATATGGCCGCGCACATGTATGTTTCATGTATGAACACAAACAGACGTGAATCATGAAGAAAGCAACATTTCCACGTTCATGTTGTCTTTAACGTCAGTAAGCGATTGTTTAGCTGAGGTACCGTTTAGTGCCATAAATCCAGGCCACAGAGATGTTCTCCAGGATGACCACCACGGTGAGTGGCAAACCAGCGGAGTAGTCGTCAAACATGGCGACAAAGTAGTTCCCCGAGCGCTGCACAAACAGCAGACCCAGCAGGAAGGCGATGACACAACAGACCACTGAGGGACACAAACATGCAGTCAGAACTTTTGTGGACTTCAAGTTCAGTCAGGAATTGAAAGCAAGTCGGCTCACCGCATAGGATCTCTTTGCGGACCTTGAAGGCATCAAGTATCGGTGTGGTGATGCCCGTCATGGTTCCAATCATGCTGCCCAGGCCCAAGTTAATCAGCATGAAGAAGAACATGACAGACCAGAAAGGGCTGGCGGGGAAGTGCGTCATGGCTTCCGTGAAAGCGATGAACGCCAGACCGGTGCCCTGAACCGCCTAGATGAGCAGATGAAAAGAGAAGATGCTGAAAGAGATACAGGAGGTCATGAGCAGTTGCAAGTATTATTATTATCAGTATTATTGTTATCAGTCATCCACGGGATGTTCATATTTGCTACCATCAGTGGTGCCACCGGGACTTCTAGGCCCCATGAAAGCTCCCTGTCTGTTGGGGGCCTTAGGAACGTCCCCCCCTAAATGGCACCCCTGCATGCATGTACTGATACCGATGTCAACTGTGAAATATAAAACATGTCTGCTAGCATGTTCCTATGGCTAATGCTAACCCTCGTTTAGGGAGGTATTCCCATGGACGTGGTTCATTTACTTTTACTTTTACTTTTACTTTTACTTTTACTTTTACTTTTACTTTTACTTATACTTTTACTTTTACTTTTACTTTTAGTTGATTTTAGTTCCGTGTGTTGTGATTTGTGGACCCGACATGAAATGTAGGACGCCACTCTATGCGGGAATATCCTGAGTTCATCATGAATTCTACGCCACACCCTGGTTTCCCCCCACGTTAGAAATACGTATATGGTCTGTGTACACTAGCCTTAGAACTTCAAGAAAATGCAGGACAGTAAACAGAACGTGCAGTCAGGGCCTAAATATTGGTATGTTTTTGCCATGCGCGTATCAATTAGGCTGATTTGGGCGTATTCCGTATAGTCATGGAGAAAAACATTGGCAAAAAAGACTATATTTAATGTATTTGATTTCGTAGTGATAACAATATTTTGGCAATGACTGTAAGTGATGGTTTCCATGGCGACGTGAGGTTGTTTGGGGTAGATGGTTCAAGATGAAAATACCGTCGCTGGGAGATGCCTGTTTGTGTTTTGGCATTCACCATCGTGAACAAATATGGGCACCTTGTTGAGTTCATCCTCCAGCACACAGGGATCCAGGCCCAGCTGGGCAAAGTTGTCCTCCTTCACCGTCCTGATGACGCCGTACATCTCTGCGTAGTCCTTTGTGGTCAGGTGGGAGAAGTTGATGTGAGGAGGGATGAGCTCTTTGCTCAGCACGCTGGTATTCAGATACACGAGGATTTTCTCAGCATTTCTGCATGTGGAGAAGCAGAGATTTCCTAGAAACAGGAGCTTCTGATCAACTTGCTGACGTGGCATATACGTCGCATACTCACTCAACAACACACTTCTCGTTCATGATGTTGGCCTTGAAGCCCAGGACGGCAAACACAACCAACGTGGCCAGGATGGAGGTCACAAAGTTGATGATGGAGACCAGAGCGGCGTCGAAGTGGCAGTTGTTGTCTCGCTTGTTGTAACTGGAAAAGGCAATGACGCCGCCAAAGCCCAGACCTAGCGCAAAGAAGACCTGGGTGGCCGCCTCCCTCCACACCTGCGGCTCCAGCATCTTCTCCAGCTTGGGAGGAAAAGCAGCGGTGATACATTCTTGTTCCTGGACACCATTTCATTTGACACCATCTTGTGACGCCACGTCAGCGTACCAAGCCATCCAACTCCATGCTCATATCAATCAAATGTAGCATTTTCTTGGTTCTTCTGACACTGGTTAGGTTCATGCTCCAGGACTGTGCAAAAGTCCTAGTTGCTTTAATGAACGTTTTCACAGGAAGTAAGAATGAGTGCATTTGGCTTCATTTTTGGAGGTGCTTTACATTGTTGAGCAGATCAACCTAAGTTTAACCTAACTGAATCTTTAACCTGAATGACCATTTGCAAGTGTATTGTCAGTGTACTAATCACAGACCATTTTGGTTTTTTATATTTGCACAACCTTATGAATACTGAGTGGCTGCCATGTGTGCATACAGTTAATGTATGCAAAATATGTACATTAAAAATGTCAATAAAAAAACTTGTATTCGTGGTCTGCTGTCCCACGTTTTCATATCATTCTGCACACTGGCCACTAGAGGGAGACACTATTGCTGAACATGGATGCCGTGAATGTCAGGGCCTTGCCAGAATCAGACAGCCATCACAAAAAGCAGATTGAACCCCTTGCTGAGAGAAAGCGTCAACTTCAGTTCCAGATCTATTTGGCATGGCTGGCAACACCATGGCAGCGAGGCCTTCGTTATTGTCGCTGCTCAGGAGGTGAATACATCTCGATCTTCTGGATTTGTCGTTTGTTGTGACTCACCTTTGGGGTGAACATGTGCGCGATGCCATCCACCGCTCCTCTCAACAACAACCCTCTCACCAGGAAGCAGAAGAGCACCAAGTACGGGAAGAGAGAGCTGAAGTACATCACCTACGGGAGACAAAGTCATTGTGCTGCGTTGCCATGGACACGCTTTCCTCACACACACACACACACACACACACACACAAAGCGACAAGCAGTCACATACACACCCTTTCACTACATTCTGTGTGCAGCAAGTGTTGTTGAGGTTGGGAGAAGGAGTCAAACATCCCTGTTGCCTTCAGGTGGCAGGGAATCATCTTGACTATGATTGGCTACCAGAGGTTCCATGCGGTTTTACACCCCTTTTTCTTTCACCTTGTACTTGCTCCCCAATGCTGATACGATGTGGGAACGCATAAAGGCAAGATGTGATGACTTTGAGCGCTAATGTGCATCATTGTGCTAGATGGCTAATGCTAGCACAACGCTGGGCTTCAGGGTCATCGCCAATAGCAGCTGGAACTTCAGAGATGTCAAAATGTGAAAAACGCCGGTTAGTTGGGCCACTCCGCATTAGCCTTACTAAAATATAAATAAGCTAAAATAAGTGATGGATGGATTTATTGTGTTACCATGGCGACTGCGCACCTTCCCAGAGGACTGGATGCCCTTGATGACGGCCAAGCACACCAGGATCCAAGCCACCAGTAAGGAAAGAGTCATCTTCCAGTTGAGTCCGCCAGTGTCATCGATGCTGCTGGTGATGTTGAGGGTCTGACGATACCAAAAGTATGTGGTCGCTGAGCTCTTCTCGCACTCTGGCTCCACGGCTGCAATGAGGAAAGCAATGTGGCAGTGATGCAGGATGGCAGTGATGCAGGATGGCAGTGATGCCAGTGATGCAGGATGGCAGTGATGCAGGATGGCAGTGATGCAGGATGGCAGTGATGCAGGATGGCAGTGATGGTAGTGATGGCAGTGATGGCAGTGATGCAGGATGGCAGTGATGGCAGTGATGCCAGTGATGCAGGATGGCAGTGATGCCGGTGATGCAGGATGGCAGTGATGCAGAATGGCAGTGATGCAGGATGGCAGTGATGCAGGATGGCAGTGATGGTAGTGATGGCAGTGACGGTAGTGATGCAGGATGGCAGTGATGGCAGTGTTGGCAGTGATGCAGGATGGCAGTGATGGCAGTGATGTAGGATGGCAGTGTTGGCAGTGATGCAGGATGGCAGTGATGGCAGTGATGGCAGTGATGGCAGTGATGTAGGATGGCAGTGTTGGCAGTGATGCAGGATGGCAGTGATGGCAGTGATGTAGGATGGCAGTGTTGGCAGTGATGCAGGATGGCAGTGATGGCAGTGATGTAGGATGGCAGTGTTGGCAGTGATGCAGGATGGCAGTGATGGCAGTGATGTAGGATGGCAGTGTTGGCAGTGATGCAGGATGGCAGTGATGCAAGATGGCAGTGATGGCAGTGATGGCAGTGATGGCAGTGATGTAGGATGGCAGTGTTGGCAGTGATGCAGGATGGCAGTGATGCAGGATGGCAGTGATGCAGGATGCAGGATGCAGGATGCAGGATGCATCCCATCCCCGGTCAAGTCACAAAATGGTCACATTTAAGGATTTTTAGACTGTCATTTCTTTTCAAGCCACTAAACAGTAAAGTTGAATAATAATAATAATAATAATTGTAATGTATTTTATATAGAAGCATTTTTAATTCATATAGTGTACATTATTTCAAAAAGGAACATAAGTTAATTTGATGGATACCTTGAAATCGTGGCGTTTCCTAACTGTCCTTTCCATTGCCTGCCTTTTTAATGATTATGATCAGCAAAGTGGAGTGAAGTTAATGCTGATGAAAAACGATGTCTGCACCGCAAGCTATAAGCTGCCATTGTGCATAGTGACAGTCCCACTGCGGGAGGGACGCCTCAATAACAATCAATTTTAAGGTTGAGTGTTCTCAATGTTCCATCATCTTTTTCCAAATGAATCCACAAGGTCTTTTGATGTGCCTTTTTCTGTGCATCTTTGCAGTCTTGCAGGTTATTTTTGTGACTTACTGGCTTGGGTTCCATTGATGTGGACGGGACATTCAGCCCAAGGAAGCGGGTACTGGAAAGACTGGAAGAAGTAGAAGATGCTCCATCCGATGATCACATTGTAGTAGAGGCCCACAAAGCCGCACACCTGATTGAAAACGGGAGAAAAACATCAGCGTTAGCCGCATGGCGTGGCACACGCGTCTCCTTCTGGAGTCAGGCCAGAGATGCTAACCACACTGCACATGAATTATTGAGCTGTTTGCTCTCGGCGGCAGGGGCAGGGGTCCTGGCTGAGGGGGTATTTATAGCTGCTGGATGCCCCGCCTGCTACATGGGAACACGCCACACGCATTGCTGCCCCCAACCCCAATTGTCTCCCTCCCCTCTGTTGTGATGATGACATCTCATGGCCATAAGAGGCCAACTCAACCACTGTGGCGGTCAATCGAGGTACATTTCCATAGGAACGTTGCGGAATCTGGTCCAGATCATTGTTTGCCGTTTATTTTCCACTTGCCCTCACCAGGGTCATGGGTAAGCTGGAGCCTATACTAGCTGACTTCAGGTGAGTGGCGGAGCGTACCCTGTATGTACGGGTTATTTCTTATGGCCTACTTGTAATTACTTGATAGATGACTTGGCAAAATAGTTCACAGTTAATACGTAAGTGTGCTGGATTTATTTTCAGACTCTCAGACTGATTTATTGATATTTACTGATATGATTGCTGAATCACAGAACACTTCTGACATCTAATTACATATATGAACACACGTGAAATTCCATTATATCACATACTGGTTATGGGGACATACTCCCATACCGTTGTTATGCTAAAATGTATTTATGAGCGTCACTCTGCTGTCAAATCTATAACCGCATTCTGCTAACTGTGGGTACATGAAACTTGAAAAAGCATTTTTCTCTGGGACGATCTGCAGACTGCAGCCTCCCCTTTTCCCAAGGCATCCCACTCCTGTCACTACATGCCAATTAGTATAAAAGTGCAGCCAGCAGGATGTCACAATGATAGATGGTGAAATGAAGTTCCTCTGAAATTAGGTTCTTCTTTTTTGAAACAACAAATAGATTTTTAACCTGCATTTGCTGTACACGCGAAGGTCCACTGCTCTGTTTAACGTGAAGCTACAGCATCTGATATAATGCCTACAAAGATGATTCATATTGTAGTGGTGCCAGATGTGCCAATAAAGTTGCATTGAAAAGCAATCACCGGTATCCAGTTGACAAGGCCATGCTGTACTCACCATCAGACTAGAGACACCGATGCCCCCCAGCTGGGGGTACACATAGTTCCACACACCGATGCTGCCGCGCCTAATCCTCTGTCCCACCGCCAATTCCAGGAAGAAGAGAGGGATACCGATGAGGAGGAGGAGAATGAAGTAGGGCACCAAGTAAGCACCTAAAACAGAAAGAAGAACAACTGATCTCCATGTTGAACCTATCAGTGAGGAAAGCTTCATGTTCATGAGCAGCGCCATCCAAAAGCCAAATGATGTTGACTTCAGGACAAAGAAAGCAAAGACGCTACTCAGCAGTAGTACTCAGCAGTAGTACTCAGCAGTAGTACTCAGCAGTAGTATTAATCATATCTTCCGTGTGTGTTCTGATCAAACCTTACTGATACAGAGATGGTCAGCCGGTGCTCATGGAAAAGTTGTGATGTAGTCAATACTGTCAATATGAAGGTTCTACTGTACGTGTGAAAGCACTGTATACGTATGAATGTATGCATATATATATATATAAATATATATACATATATATACATATATATACATATGTATACATGGCGTGAAGTGATTTCAAGAGGACCTGCTTGCCCGATGAACATTGCTGCCAGCGCGGTAGGAACATCGATTCTTATCCCTTTTCTCATCCCAACCAAGCTTTGGATTTCCTCGAGTGGATTCTGTTTCCGTATTGGATTGGAAGTCAGAAGACCCTCTGAACTGAGTAAGAAAAGGTCTTCAGGTTGAATCGTTCTTTGAACCAGTTCTTTCTTGAAAGCGCTGCCAGCATCGTTTTTAATGCTCTGAGAAGCTATTTTCCATTCCACACATTGATGTTTATTATTATTGTTATGATTATTATTATTATTATTTCAGAGAAAAAATATTGATTGGTTGTATGCTTTCCTTAATTTCACCCATTCTGGTCTTTGATCTGATTTTCATTGCACTATTTGCCAACGCGGATCTGGTTTGGTAGAATGAATGGTAGCCGGTGTCCAAGTGCTACACCAACGTAATGCTGTGCAAGTAAACTGCTCTTGGTCCAGCCACCTACCTCCACCATTCTTCTGGCACAGGTAGGGGAACCTCCAGACGTTGCCCAGGCCCACAGAGAAGCCCACCTGTGCCAGAATGTACTCCAATTTATTGTTCCAAGCTGGCCGTCCGTCCTCTGCATCAGGGTCAGGGGACGGTAGCAGCGCCCTCCCCGGGGCAGTGGAGCCAGGACTGAGTCCCATGCTCATCTGACTGCTCTTATAGTCCATCGGGTGCTCCAGAGACAGCAGGTCGGCCACAGACTCGGTGACCGGCTCGCTGCTGTGCTCCAGCTGGGTCACCCTAGTATTATTTGGCATAGCTGCAAAACAGGGGCGTCCCTCCAAGGGGTGGAGGTGGTGGTGACGAGAGGAGTCTTTTGAGGTGTTCAATGGAGATCTGGAGATCAAGAGGAAGTGGGAAGGTGCCAGGGAATGGAAGTTGTCCTTCTGCAAAATGAAATGTTTGTTGAGAGTCAGAAAATATACAGGTACTTTTTTCCATCCATTAATCATTGCCTTGACTATTCATTTTGAACTTTTCTCTCTTTTTTTATAGGCGGACTCTGTAGAACTCTATGACAGAGTTCCAATACAAAAACCACCGCTGAACAAAAAGAAGATCAAGCCTTGTCTCCACTTTGCCAGAAAACATTTGCATGATCCCCAAAGGCCTTTGGTGAAAATACTGGTCAACTTTTTGGAAGGTGTGTGTCCCATTACATCCGGCGTGACACCATCCATCCTTTTTCTATGCCGCTTATCCCCACTAGGGTTGTGGGAATGCAGTCTTGGGGGAGAGGAGGGGTCCACCCTGGACTGGTGGCCAGCCAATCCCAGGGCACATATAGACAAACAACCATTCACACTCACATTCATACCTATGGACAATTTGGAGTGGCCAATGAAGCTAACATGTTTTTGGAATGGGGGGGGAAGCGGAGTACCCGAAGAAAAGCCACGCATGCACGGGGAGAACACTAATTCGATTTTTATTGCAGGAAAAGGTAGTTGTGAACCCACGACCCAGAAGCGTGGGGCTTAAACATTACATGAAAAGATGATGAGCCAATAAGCCAGCTGAATATCACAATCACAAGGAGTAATGCTGGCAACACATGGAGTCCGAGCACTTAGTTGCAGAGAGACTCTTGCTATCGCAGTGTGCCAAACTCAATAGAAGCCAGAGGTTTGGATCTGACACGGCCTCTTCAGTGGATGAACCGATGGTTCTGACTGCCACCACAGTTGCTTGTCTAGTCACTGTGACTTGTCTTGGTGGTCTCCAAGCCCACCTGGCACTTTACTCACATTCCTCAACAGTGGCGATGAAGCCCTGCAGACGGAGCGGCGCCTATCTGTACACAACATGGCGGCATTAACAAGCACACGGAACTGAGTCTGACGTCCTCTCCACTCCATGACAGATATCCACTAAAGATGCCCATCAATAGCGGCGGCACTGCCAACTCTGAGTAGCAAGGAATTGCTTGACACCTTTGACCAACATGTCCGACCACCCTCGGGATGCATGCGTGCTCTTGAACTACTCCTGTTGTCTGCAGCGTTAAACCTACTGCACAGGTCCACTATCCACCCCCCCCCCCCCACACACACACACAAATACAGGACCTCTTTTTTTAGTCTGGTTGCTAAGCGATGGCTCATCCTGCAAAACTGAGATGCCATGCCTTGCACATTAGGGGCCGCTTGTTTCTCGTCTGGCCATCTCCAACAGACGTGGCATCCACCGAGGGATGGCTGCAAATCACTTCCACTGCGGCAGAGACGGAGGAGATTGTTGTGGCATCTGTTGTGATGGCAGTCACCACACACAAAAGGCCGACTGACACATCTCCTTGGGTTACATTTGGAGGGATGGTCCTCAAATAAGATCATGATGGTTGGTAATGTATTGAATAGAAGATCTGAAATAAAAACACTTGAAGCTATTATGGGATGGGCTTGCTGTGTTGCCACAAAGTGTGAAAAGTTGACAAGATGATTGAAAAGTGAGGAACAAGGAAAAGCGCCTCGTTGTTCAGTATAGTTTGTGTTGCAGCTGCTTCAAGATTCATGTTCCCACGATGGTCAGATCCATCCTTTGCCACTTTCCCAGCCTTGCCACTGACTGGAGACCAGTCCAGTTGCAGGCTATTTTTGGAATTCATTCAACTGGGATAGACTACACCCCTGTCATGTTGAAGAGGATAAGTGCTATGGAATATGGATTGATGGACAAAACAAGGAAAGACGCACAACAGCTCCACAACGTTGAAATAAAAAGAGCAGTTTTACAAATGAAATATCTTTCCAGATGTTGTTCTAGTTGTGACAAACATATCAAAGTCAAATTCAAACATAAAGCTCGGTACTTTGGATTGTAACAGGGTCCAAGTGGTTAGCATTCCAAAAACATGCTAGCTTGATTGGCCACTCCAAATTGTCCATAGGTATGAATGTGAGTGTGAATGGTTGTTTGTCTATATGTTCCCTGTGATTGGCTGGCCACCAGTCCAGGGTGGACCCCGCCTCTTGCCCAGGACAGCTGGTATAGGCTCCAGCATACCCCCACCCTCACGAGGATAAGCGGCATAGAAAAGAATGGTAGATGTTTCCACCCAAGCATTGATATGCTACATTGAAACAAAGCATTTCCCGTGTAAAGCCTCATTGGCTACCAGTTAGACCAGCACAGTCACCTCAGATATAAGATATCTAGTATATGATACTATAGTATAACTTTTACTGGGTCACACAACTCAGCATCATGAACCCATAATGCATTGCTTAGTGGAAGGATGGCTGGCCTGTCCCTTTGAAGGCCACCGAATACTTGCATCATTTGACCATTTTGGATGTAGTAAACTTCAAACGTTTGATGAGATTATGGCAACATTTGTATTGAAGGATCCCTAAAACCATTTCAGAGAAGACATGAATGTGGAATCTGAGCGTTCAACAGCCGCTGTCGGACATACGTTGTCCCCCTTTTCTACGGGGATCTGAACAACACACTCAGTCAGGTGAAACAAAGGCTCACACCCACGGTGCTGTCCAGATGGATATGCCCTCTGCTGGCTCGTCAAGGTCAAATGACTAAAGAAAAGGCCTGCAGGATGTTAGCTGCACGGTGCCCATCATGCCCATGAGAGACAGATGTGGATTCACCTGCTGAAGCTTGGTGATGCTCGCCAGGTGATAAGGTGGAAAATGGCGCTTAGAAGAAGTACGGCCAATCGGTGGGGGAGGGGGGGGCGATAACAAACCAATTTGTTGATAAACGAGACGAAAATGGAGAATGCAGCTCTTACCTTCCACAGAGTACAGGCAGCGTTAGGACGCAGTCGCGATGGCAAGGTTCTTCATCGAGGCGCGGCTGCGTCCGTGTGCAACATCAACATCCCTGCGCGCAAACAGGAGCCAGCGAGGCGGCAGTTGGCGCTCACACGACGTGCGTGGCGCGGCGAGTCTGACGCAGGAGCGCCTGGCGGTTCTTCTAAGATGGCATTGACTCCGCACCGGTCCGGCCCGCAGTGTGGATGATGTCCGCGTGATGGTGCAAATCCCGATGCTTACTGGAGAAGAAGCAAATCTTACTATGGCAAGTCACGACGATGCGTGACGCAGGTTTGACTCATCTGCTCCTGCTCACGTCAGCTGATGACGGCAAGAACGAAGACAAGAAACTCGGCTGGGGAAACGTTGCCAAAGGGCTGCGGTGTTGGGGGTGTCGGCTCCGATAACCCTGATAAGAAAAGAGCACCAACCTACACACTGCGTCCACATTTGGCACAGGTACCCACGGTCACTGGAACAAAGTAGTACTGGCTGTTTTGGAGTAGAACTCGCCAGTAAAGTATTGGCTTCATTTGCATATAATATGCATATGACGTGGTAACGGAAGCCATAGGAAAAAGCAAAAACAACGTAATTACATCTGGAAGTACACATCAACTTCATTTATGGTTGCTTCATTTAAAACCGCTCATCACTTCATCCAAATCAGATCATGTCCTATTTCATCTCATCCAGCACCTCATAGCTTGTCTGGGCTGGAACTATGGTGGCTGGAGTTTCCTCCATCACACCCGTTCTTTAATCACTATGGTGACTATAGTTTCCTCCATCACACCCGTTCTTTAGTCACTATGGTGACTATAGTTTCCTCCATCACACCCGTTCTTTAGTCACTATGGTGACTATAGTTTCCTCCATCACACCCGTTCTTTAATCACTATGGTGACTATAGTTTCCTCCATCACACCCGTTCTTTAGTCACTATGGTGACTATAGTTTCCTCCATCACACCCGTTCTTTAATCACTATGGTGACTATAGTTTCCTCCATCACACCCGTTCTTTAATCACTATGGTGACTATAGTTTCCTCCATCACACCCGTTCTTTAGTCACTATGGTGAATATAGTTTCCTCCATCACACCCGTTCTTTAATCACTATGGTGACTATAGTTTCCTCCATCACACCCGTTCTTTAGTCACTATGGTGACTATAGTTTCCTCCATCACACCCGTTCTTTAATCACTATGGTGAATATAGTTTCCTCCATCACACCCGTTCTTTAGTCACTATGGTGACTATAGTTTCCTCCATCACACCCCGTTCTTTAGTGACCATGGTTTCCTCCATCACACCCGTTCTTTAATCACTATGGTGACTATAGTTTCCTCCATCACACCCGTTCTTTAGTCACTATGGTGACTATAGTTTCCTCCATCACACCCCGTTCTTTAGTGACCATGGTTTCCTCCATCACACCCGTTCTTTAATCACTATGGTGACTGTAGTTTCCTCCATCACACCCGTTCTTTAATCACTATGGTGACTATAGTTTCCTCCATCACACCCGTTCTTTAGTCACTATGGTGACTATAGTTTCCTCCATCACACCCGTTCTTTAGTGACCATGGTGAATATAGTTTCCTCCATCACACCCCGTTCTTTAGTGACCATGGTTTCCTCCATCACACCCCGTTTTTTAGTGACCATGGTTTCCTCCATCACACCCGTTCTTTAGTAACTATGGTGACTGTAGTTTCCTCCATCACACCCGTTCTTTAGTCACTATGGTGAATATAGTTTCCTCCATCACACCCGTTCTTTAGTCACTATGGTGACTGTAGTTTCCTCCATCACACCCCGTTCTTTAGTGACCATGGTTTCCTCCATCACACCTGTTCTTTAGTCACTATGGTGAATATAGTTTCCTCCATCACACCCGTTCTTTAATCACTATGGTGAATATAGTTTCCTCCATCACACCCCGTTTTTTAGTCACTATGGTGAATATAGTTTCCTCCATCACACCCCGTTTTTTAGTGACCATGGTTTCCTCCATCACACCCCGTTTTTTAGTGACCATGGTTTCCTCCATCACACCCCGTTCTTTAGTAACTATGGTGACTGTAGTTTCCTCCATCACACCCCGTAGTTCCATCACTGACGGCTGAGCGTCATTTCATGAAGATAAAGAAACAAACCTCGCACATGCGTGATTCGGGGATGCGTAGAGATACACAGCTTTTGGGGCGGGGCGAACCTCTCAGCAGCGCCCCTGCTGCTAGGTGAGAACAGAAACCGCATAACAATATGCGGTACAATATATACAACACAATACAATATATAATACAATACAATATACAGTATGTAGCACGAGTCCAGTTCATGGTGAGTGACCAGTTGATTTCTTGGACTGGGGTTGACTGTCACCCCCCAGGACAAATATTGCACCCTGCACTGACGTGTGTGAAGAGGGTTCTACTCGCCGTCGGAACCAGAAGAGTCAAACTGAGGCTGTCAGAAGGAGTTCACTCGTTACGTTCTGCAATGATGAAATATATGATTGATATTTATATATTTATATCTACATATATATGATGGCATCCGTTGCCATGACAACCCTACTCATGTCTTTATTTACATTCAACTTGACACTTGAAATGGATGCTCTGTCTTTCACACGTTGCTGTGTCCACCTACTGTCTCCTTCAATCCACTCATGTGACTCACTTTCCCGGGCCGCTGCTGGGATCGGTTTCCATGGCAACCACAGATCATATGATGGTTATTCACCCAGCGGGAGTTCTTTGCTCAGCTTGCAGCACCAACCGCTGGTGGGCAATGCGGCCGGGTGGCTTTAGTGGAACACAACATCCCCGCTGGTCAATGCTGGCGTCACGCCTCTTTGACACGTGACCTGGGGATGAAAAATCATTTGACTGCTCAATTAGGGTTCAGTCTGAGTCCATTTATGTAGCTAGGTGGAGGCAACACAGTCAGAAGGTCGGGAAGGCCTGGGTTCGATTCTCCACTTGGGCATCTCTGGGTAGAGTTTGAAGAAGGAAGTGTTTTAGTTGAAGGAGGTTGAAGACGCATAAGAGAAAAGAACAAGGTGACAAAATGAAGCGGCCGCCGTGTAGCCCCGAATAAAAACATTTCATTTGTTTTTGTTATTGGTTTACTTACAGCCTGGGTGTCCAACTCCTGCCATGAGGGCAAGTGATCGGAATGATGACCCCCCGAGCTTGAGGAAGGAGCTGGTCAAGTCCATCACCTGCTGGAGAACCAGCCTGGAAGGAAAAGCTGCAGTGCTTCGGCCCTCTGTGGACACGTGACTTGCAGCCATCCACTCTAAAATGACGTGTCACCAACTCCTTGAAAATGTAGGATTTTAAAAATGAAGGTTATGATTCCTTTTCATGCCTAAAGTGTAATGAAAAAATCCTTAAGCAGGTTATCATAAGGCGTTAAAGATAAGCTCCGCCCCTCACCAGGAAGCTGACGGAGAAGTGGATGCTAGCTCCAAACCGTTGCTGGATTTATGGGGTTCGTCCGTCAGAAATTGGGAGGGATGTGGACACATACATATTAATATATAGGACCCGAGTCATATGTTGTACCAGTAATTGGACTGGATGCCGTGTTCCAGATAGCATAAACATCGTCATTTGTTGTGTGGAACGAGGCATGTTTCCAGTTCAGTGGGGGTGTAGTATGAATGAAGACATGGGTACATGTCATATTTGGAAGTACCTATGATTGTAGGTACTCCCAAATATGACGTGTACCCATGTCTACAGCCAATACAGCCAATCTATTTGGGTCATTCCTACTATGGCGGGCGTCGGTAATGTGCAGACATGGCGGCACCCCTAATTGGGAGTCAAGTAGATCATGCCGCTATTCGCCTGTTCTACCGCTGGATGGCAGTATAAGCCTGGTAATGCACTCTAGATAGACCTTTGACTTGCTTTGATTTGAAAACCTGTGTTTCATATGTTGTAAAAACAAATGTATATTTTCTATTCTTTTATTTATGGTTATTTATACTTGTTTTTCTATTTTTGTGTGTTATATTGTGTGTTTTTTCATGCATATTTATACGTATTTTATTGTTTTTTGTTCCTTTTGTTTATTAATATTCATGTTTTGCACTTTTGTGGTTATCATTTTTTAATAGAAAAGGTTTGTCTATATGTGTCCTGGGATTGGCTGGCCACCAGACCAGGGTGTACCCTGCCTGTCGCCCAAAGACAGCTGGGATAGGCTCCAGCACCCCTGCGACCCTCGTGAGGATAAGCGGTAGAGAATGAATGAATGAATGAATGAATGAATGAATGAATGAATGAATGAATGAATGAATGAATGAATGAATGAATGAATGAATGAATGAATGAATGAATGAATGAATGAATGAATGAATGAATGAATGAATGGGCCATCAGTCATGCATGTATGTCATTGCTGCAGGAGGTGCTGAGCCAGGTGAAGTCAGCACACAGCATTCCAGCAGCTTTCCAAAGCTTCCGCCTGGCTATGGAGGAGTCATGCACAACAAAAGGCCATTCTGGTCTTTCTCAGAAAACAGTCTGGGAGAGATAAATAAAGCTTATCAAGCCAAAGTGATGCTTGATAAGGTTTACACCTTGTTTGAAGTTTGTCATAGGGTTATTTATATTCCATAGTCATATTTATTACATTCTATTTGTATAAATGTTGTTACAGCGCTGCTTGTATTCTCTAAAGGAAGGAGTAGGGCAAGGGGAAGGGATAAGGGGTAAGACAAGGGGAAGGGATAAGGGGTAAGACAAGGGGAAGGGCTAAGGGGTAATACAAGGGGAAATCTAAGGGGTAAGACAAGGAGACGGGGTAGAAGGGGTAGAAGACAAAGCCATAGAAAAAGCTTGTTTTTTTTACCTCTTCCTCCTAATAATAATAATAATAAAAATAATAATAATAATCTCTTTGTTAAAGGCACACTGTCTTCATTTTACACATGAAAGCAGCGTCTCTCTTGTCTTTTTCCTTGGGTCAAAGGTAAAGCCCTGACCTCTGGAGACCAACATGTGCTCTTGTTCATAAAACAATAAACAACAGTCTTCTGTTTATAAGCGCTCCCCAGTTCATCAATTCATCATTCAAGTAACACTTACTGTATTTGGCTTCATGCAAACACAAGAATCTCCCGTGCACCCAAATACAGATGTGTACGGCTGGGGGGTGTTGCCACGGCTTTTACTTTGCCCATATGGGATGGCCTGTCATGTTTGAAATCTAAGATCAGTCCCAGTGTCTCTCAGGACACCTGATACTTTGTGTGCTGGGGGGCGGCGAGAAGAAAAAGAGCACAATTGGATTAGATAACAAAATATGCTTGGTGTTTAGTTTAATCAGTCCGGTGACACAAGGAGCTCTTGAAAGCATCAAGTCAAAAGAGATCAGAGCGAGGAGAGTATGTACGTAGTATGTATGTATGTATGTATGTATGTATGTATGTATGTATGTATGTATGTATGTATGGATGGATGTAGTACATATGTATGTATGTATGTATGTATGTATGTATGTATGTATGTATGTATGTATGTATGTATGTATGTATGTATGTATGTATGTATGTATGTATGTATGTATGTATGTATGTATGTATGTATGTACGTATGTATGTATGTAGTATGTACGTACGTATGTACGTATGTACGTATGTACGTATGTACGTATGTATGTATGTATGTATGTACGTATGTATGTATGTATGTATGTACGTATGTATGTATGTATGTATGTATGTATGTATGTATGTATGTATGTATGTATGTATGTATGTATGTATGTATGTATGTATGTATGTATGTGTATAATAATAATAATACATTTTATTTCAAAGCGCCTTTCAGGACACCCAAGGTCGTTGTACAGAAGATATAAAAACACCAATATAAAATACGTATGTATGTATGTACGTATGTATGTATGCTGTATGAAGCTAGAACTATAAGACTGAGGGACCCAAAGAATGTTTTTCCAAATGTCCGTGAAGCCAACTTGAGTATGTTCACTTTTCTTCAGCTGCTTTCTATTCCTCCATGTGCACAGTAATTCCAAACAGTTTATTTTCAAGCCATCCATTCCAGCCCCCAAGGTCGTTTGCTTTTCTCTTTGTAAACAGGCAGAAGTCTCACATGTTCTTTCTTGATGGAACTCCACTCGGTCAAATTTGTTCTGCTGCTCTGGTATTGCCTGGCGTGGGTGCACAGTCAATTCACAGATCGGCCTACAAGTTTGTCATAGTCACAGTTAACTCTTCAATGTATTAACTCAGTCAGATTGACTCACTTTTGTCTTTTCCTAAATGCCTAAACAAAGCAGGAGCCAACTATATGGGTGAAGGACATTATTATTACTCATTATGACCAAAGTGTGGGCGGCTTTTGGGGATCCTGCTCTGTGCCCGGGCCCTCGGGGCACTGGTAGCAGGATGAGCCTGCATCCGCTATGGGGGGATGACCCCGGTTTGACTTGTACAGCTGGACCACATTGGAGTATCTGTCTGTCTGTCTGTCTGTCTGTCTGTCTGTCTGTCTGTCTGTCTGTCTGTCTGTCTGTCTGCCTGCCTGTCTCGCATACAGGCAACCCTGGTGATGGTGGATGTATGTATGATGGCTGTATGATGGATGTATGATGGATGTATGATGGATGGATGGTGGATGTATAATGGATGGATGTATGATGTATGTATGATGTATGATGGATGGATGACGGGAGAAAGAAACGGTGCACACCTCAGTCAGCGTTCTGAGATGATGCCATGGAGGAAGGTCCCGTATAAATATCGACAATGTTTAAAACGTGTTAAAAATGATCCAATCCGATCCAATAGAATAAAGTTGTGAGCATTTGAATGACTTTTTGTGCTAGTTTTGTTAGAATAGACCAAAAACGAACCAAGTCAATATATTCCCTGTTCTTTAGTTAATGTTTGCCCAAAGAACTCAGCTCCTACGAGGATACTATATTAGAAAACCTCAATTATAGCCGCTTCATTGTTTTGGCACCAAATAGGAAATGATGTCTACAGAACGATTATGATTTTACAAAGCCGTTTATGGCAGGTGATGTAGTAAGGTAGTAAGGTAGTAAGGTAGCAAGGTAGTAAGGTAGTAAGGTAGTAAGGTACAAGATGAAATGCATATTTGTGCATTTGAAGCAGAGCTTTGCTTTTTATTTCCTCCTTCGGAGAAAGTAAATGTCTTTTTTAGGTCCGAATATTTTCCTTTTGGCAGTAAACATTTAGATGATTCTTTTAGGAAATATATTGTGTTGCCTAATTAATATGCATTTGAAGTTGTCTTTAATCCGTCATATTATGAAGTCAGAAACTGTGGCAACTAATTCATGCAGGCGAAACCCGAGTTCCCATCCGGAAACTTTTTGCTGCTTTTACGTCAATATATTTCCCCCCATCGAATAAATGTCTACAGATAAGATTCACTCACTTTCTCAGTCGGCGCGGGCTTTTTCACAAATAATATTTCATAGTAAACAATTTCATTTCCTTTTTAAACCGTGACAAAGCATATTTTGTTTGAAATGTAGATTCTTCATTACTATATATACATATATGGTAATAAAGTAATATAGTAATAAAGAATATTACTGTCGATATATATTCTTATTACTATATATATATACATATGTAGTAATATAGTAATAAAGAATATATATTTCAAACACAATGTAAAAAAATGTGCTTTGTCAGTTTAAAGGGGAAATGAAATTGTTTACGTTTAATATTATTTGTGAAACATATTATGTGTATATTATGTGAAATATATATATATATATATACCAAAACTATATAACTATATAACTATATAATTATATAACTATATAACTATATAACTATATAACTATAACTATATATATATATATATATATATATATATATATATATATATGGTGTTTTTTCGTTTTTCAAACCGATATTTTACCAGGCCCGGATTAAGATCAATTTATTGGGGATTCAAATGTATATTTTAAATGGCTTACATTTATTTTTAGCAAATGAAATAAATGGCGAATAGCATAACGCAAAGAAAAAGGCTATTTTTCGGTCGGACCTCCAAGTGGGTTCGTCCTCCTTTTCAGTCCTTTTCAGTAGAAAGGGATTGTTTGTTTTCAACTCCGGCGTGTGCCGCCGAAACATGACGTGCCAATCTTGCTGCCAATTAGTTTCTTTCGGCTTTTTCCTGATGAATGGAGTTTGCGGTGATTCTGGAGTCCCGGAAGGCAGGAAGGCGCTACGACGACGCCTTGTCTCGATGAAGCCGGTTTTGACGTCTTTCTCCGGGCAACCGTGCACAGGAGGCCTCTGTCATGTCCCGGAAATCCATTGGAACATAAAAGGTTTACTTTCTTGTCTTCTCTGGTAAACTGCTACACGACGGCACACATTATTGTTGGCACACTGCTTCTCTAAAAGTATGGCAAATACTGTATATACCTTTCCAAATAAGTGTACTGCTG
Source organism: Doryrhamphus excisus (assembly GCF_037039965.1). Lineage (NCBI taxonomy): Eukaryota > Metazoa > Chordata > Actinopteri > Syngnathiformes > Syngnathidae > Doryrhamphus > Doryrhamphus excisus. The sequence continues at coordinate 96,411 of NC_136373.1, read as the reverse complement.
CATGGTATACTTCTACAATTGAAGTGAATTGAAGTGACAAACTTGTCATTCTTATAGACTGTGCTGTACTGACGGTGAAACCTTGTTGTGAAAATGTGTTCCTTCTGGGTGGCCGTGTCGGGGTGTCATGCCAAAGGAGTTTATATTACTATATACAATCTATAGATAATATTTCAATCTATATTTCACCATGGACTCTTTGTGTCATTGCAGATCATCCTCATTGTTTTGGCCAGCATTGGCCTTCTTCGTGTAGTCTGATGAGAGGTCACCTAAGGGACAGCCACCCCACTTCCTTGTCCCCTTAAAAAAGGCTTCCCAGAATGCACCCCTCCAACTGGCCGACCCTGGGGTCAGAAGCTGTCAATCACAGCCTCAGCTGGCTGTGCAGCTTCCACATATAAAGTGCAGAACGTGAGGGAGGCCTCGTCTCTGCCTATGGGATCATCTCTGTGCATTCATGGCGGTAATTCAATTAGCCGTCCTTCTCCTATTCTAATGCAAACCTCAGGTTGCGAATGTGAGAGGAAAGGCCTCGGGCCATGGTGGCCATGGTGGCCATGGTGGCCATGGTGGCCATGGTGGCCATGGTGGCCATGGTGGCCATGCAGATGCGTGCGGGTCAGCCTCCATCAAGTGGAGATGTACTTCCTACAAGCTTACCACTATAGTCAGGTTGGGTTAGCTATGAAAGGTCAGCCCTCTGTTCCCCTCCCATGGGCGGCTGCATCTGCGTGTACACACCCAAACCCTGATTGCGTTTTAGCGAGGATGTGAGGTAACCCCTGAAGGACAGGCAGCCTCCAGAGGATGGAGCTCCTTAGCCCTGGGGGGGTGGAGTGCGCGGTGAGAGTGTAGGTCACCTTTCGCTACGCTCTCTGAGCCCAAGGCTGGAAGCCAAAGAAGGGAGGACCTGGGATGATTTCCTGCCCAGGGTCATGCCCAGGACACGCTGCAAGGACAGCAAGTTGATTCTCATGCTTTCCTCACTGTGAAGCTACCACGCCATTTTGTCCTATAATTTGCCCTAACTGAGTGCCAGTGAGCAAACCGAGGCAACACATCTCCTCACTGTCGTCATGTGAAGTGACTTACCTGGGGTGGCTCCATCTTGAGAACTCTTCTGGAATGGATTTACTCGGGCGAATTTGTGCTTAGTGCTCCCCGCCTGCAGCTACACACGCAGGGCGTGCTCTTCACGAGATTTGGGAAACGTGGATGTCCTCCTGTGCATGCGTTTCAACTACCCACTGACGGCAGAAATCCACGCGTGTCGGAGAGTAAAAAGGTGGCTTTGTGCTGCTTTTTGGCCTATGCGCCCCACGTGGTCATCCAGGTCATGTGACATGCACCGCTAATGCTTTTACGTTGAATAAAGCCTTCCTTTTCTTTTGGCCATGCTTTGCAATCCCACAGTAGACATTCTCATGGTGCTTTTAGGAAATACCTTGGTGTCATTTGCATTTATTGGACAACTTTTTACTGGAGTAAAATCTATAGCTTAGCTACTTATTTCATGCGCTCGCTCATGTGCCATGCATGTCAACTCTATATTGAAGATATATACTCCACGGTGGACTTGGAATTGAATCAAATGGGCTTATGAGGCCCTCAGCCCAAATGGATCTCTTGTTTACACGCTTGTCCATCAGCTGAGTGGCGGCGTGCAGCCTCGGGGATCCGGAGAGATGGTCGGCGATGTCTCCAAAGCCAGCTTGGTAAGTGCCCCGTGTTTGGACAACGCTGGTCTGGGCTGGAGATAATATGTCAGGATATCAATAGACCCAATAAAACATTGGTCTTGTTTGTTGGTGTCTCCGAAGCAGGCTAAGCACGTTTTAAAGCTTTTGTGGGAAAAGGGAACGTCAGAATGGAATGACAAACAGTAAGAATGTTTACAAAATGAAGGACAATATATAGAAGAATATAAAAGTCACTCACTCGCATTGATTATTGAAATAATGATTGATTTTTGATTTTAATTGTAGCCCAGATGTACTGAATGTCCTATTTACTTTCTGAATTTTAAATCCAAACATTCCTAAGCACTATTTCCTAAAAATGATTTCATATTATATTAAAATTTAAACATTTCCCAGAATCATTTTTGATTATTATTGACATTTACGTTTTCCATATCATGAATTGAATGAAAATGCCAGTCTGTTAGATGTTTGATCCACATTATGTTGAACTTTTTTCATCTTATTTTTGCATATTTAGCATTCCATTTAATTTAAAAAAGGACAGAGAATGTGTTAATGGTGTAAATGAACAAATGAAATCCAAGTAAATAAACCAAATCTTAAATGATGCTTTTATCCATGCTCATGATTTATTCTGGTGGTCTCCATGATCTCCATGATCTCCATGGGGTTCCATATGCTTCCATACCCTCATTGATATCTAGCCTATAACTTCTTATGACATGGGAATTCAATGGCTCATTGGAAGAACAGAAACCACGCGTGATTGAATTTTTGGCGGATTAAATCAGAATGATTCCGAAATACGCGCGCGCGCGCGCACACACACATACACACACACACACACACACACACACACACACACAGTTTCACGGTTCTTAGTGTGCCATCATTTAAATCCCACCCACTCAGTCAGAGTTAAAACAACAACAACAACAAAAAAGTCCCACTCGGGCATCCTGCGACCAGTCACTCGGAGACTAAAGATGGAGACGGAGACGTGTTTGTCTTTTTCCTCGCATGGCGGCGGGAGGACGCCGCCGACCCCCCCGCCGCCTCTGGAGCATAGAGGCTCCTTCTTGCCGTGCGATGAGTCTCACAAAGACGCGCATGTTGCTCCTCTTCCTCGCCGCCTCGGCGGGCGCTCGGACGCGTACGCCGCGGGGAGCTTCGGGGAGGTGGACTTTACGCACGACGCGGCCCCGCCGAACTGTCCGGTCAAACAGAGCAAGTTCTTGGAGGGTTTGAACCGGGACCACAAGCCCGACTTTATGACCGGGAAGGCGCCCTTCTACCAGGTCACATCAGAAGGTCAGTTTGGTTCTAAAATATCCAATATAAGACAATAGAACGCCTTCCATTTCCCACGGACGACCAGCACTGTGCCGACAGGTGTTATTAATATAACTCCAGAGATATTCACAATTCATCTCCAGCTATTTGCTGTGCTAAAGACAATCCAATGCAAACTGCTCATGTGACTTATACCAACCGAAGCCCCGACTTTATTTGTTGGTGTTGATGTTTGCACGAAGCATCAAAGGATCTTCTGATCTCTCTTTGCAGAATAATATTCCATAACGTGTTAGCTTCAAGGTAGCCCAAGAAAACCCCTCTCATCATTTCCTCAGTTTGCAGCATTATCTGGCTTTAATTGGTATTAAAATATTTACTTGCTTTTTTACAAATAATATTTATCCACAACAATTACTGTTTATTAATTTACACGTTAATTACACGTTAATTAATTAACACGTTTAAAAATGTTCATAGTTAGTGTACTTCCTTCTTACGTTTCAGGTTGATCACTTTTATTCATCATTCATCATTTGTTTCTCCTTGTTTGCTGACATAGAAATACACAGCACACATTTATTGGTGATGACTTATTTACCCAAGAACAGCTTTTTTAATATTTAGTTCCCAGTCTTTGTTCCACCATGGCAACTCAACATGTCAGGGCCTTATATTGGTTTCAGCTCTTATTTGTTGTCCTGCTATTTCAAGTGGATCTCCATGTTACAGTGGGACATATAGAAACACGGGTGTGGGTGTTCAACAGGGTGAAAGAATATATATATATCAGTGGACATAAAAATGACTGTAAGGCTTCAATTCTCTGTTGGACTCAAACTGTATTACGAGAGGTCTCGGCGGCACAATATTTTGGAGATCCAGACAACAACATACACGCATTGCAGAGGGTGAAGTACCTTTCCTCAGTGGGTCAGCAAATACCCGATACCGCCTCAGCACCACTGTTTTCACACATTAGTTCAATGAAGTAATGCAAATACCTTTTACTGTTCAGCTGTTGCAAACTATACCAAACATATTCTTGAATGACCACCTTTCTTTGCATGAATTTTGCATGTTTGCATGTTTTATTATCTTTGCAAAAGTTTTAGAAAGAGTTGTACTGTTATTTTGGAGGGTTTACACTGAGATACTGGGTGTGGGTTAGTGAGTAAACATGTTCTAATTAATGTTGCTCCGAGCAGTTTGCAAATAATGCACTTTTGCACTCTTCAGTCAGAGACAAAGGAGCTCTAAAAAGCCCGGGCTACTCTCGCATGGGCCCCGACTGCTGTGGGAAGTTGAAGGAAACTTCGGCAGGCAGAGGCTTGCAGGGTGACTCCATCGCTGACTCCATCGACCTCTCGGGCAAAAACAAAAAGCGGCGCAATCGCACCACGTTCAGCACATTCCAGCTGGAGGAGCTGGAGAAAGTCTTCCAGAAGACGCATTATCCTGACGTGTACGCTCGTGAGCAACTGGCCTTGAGGACCGAGCTCACCGAGGCCCGAGTTCAGGTTTGTGCTATTTTGAGCAAGAGCAGTACTTCCGACCTTCACAGGCTCTCCTGTGTGTTTTTAATACACACTTTGTTGTACTTGATAGGTTTGGTTTCAGAATCGTAGAGCCAAGTGGCGGAAAAGGGAACGCTATGGGAAGATCCAGGAGGTCCGCAACCATTTCACTCCAGCATATGACATCTCTCTCCTTCCTCGCCATGACACCTACCAGGTAGGACAAATAAGTTTACCTATCAGGTTGTGCAGTATACTTTCCACATTCTTTTATGATTACTCTTTGTGTCCAATTACAGCATTAATTGCAATTAATTAAAGAGTCATATTTAGTCCATTTAAAAAAGGACATTTTTTTCTTTACTTTACTGTTTCTGTACGTGAGTTGCCTTTTCATAAAGTCTGTTTTTTATGTGCTGGGCTTCTTGTGCTTCACTTGTTGGGCTGGAACACAATGGTCAGTCACACCCTGAAGGACATTGATTGGCTCTCGTTGTGTTTGGGCTTGTATTCTGGAAGCCGATTGGCTGCCATTGTAGTTGGGAGGGCACGGTGAGGAGCGGTGAAAAAAAGGAGCATGCCCCAACTTCACCAGGGATGTGGGGCCACGTTTCATCTTTCAGCAGGACAATTGCTCCAAGCACAGCCAAGATATCAAAGGAGTGGCTTCAGACCAACTCGGTGAATGTCCTCGAGTGGCCCAGCCAGAGCCCAGACCTGAATCCCATTGAACATCTCTGGAGAGATCTGGAGCTTGAGAGGCACTGCAAAGAGGAATGGGCAACACGGGCCCAAGATAGGTGTGCCAAGCTGGTGGCATCATATTCAAAACCACCTGAGACTTGAATTGGCGAAGGGGCATCAGCAAAGTATCGAGCAAAAGCTGTGGATACTCATGGCCATGTCATTTTTCACTTTTTTATTTTTAATGAATTAGCAACAATAAAAAAATGCCACTTTGCTGTTATGGAGTGTTGTGTGTGGAATTTTTGAGAAGAAAATGATTTAATCCATTTTGGAATAAAGCTGTTACATTAGAAATGTGGTAAAGGTGAAGCGCTGTGAATGCTGTCTGCTTGCACTGCGTATATTTTGCACATTTTTTGTATGAATTGTGGTTGTGGCTTTGTGTATGTGTATATGTAAATATTCAATATATAACATTGGCAAAATCAATCTGTGCAATCAATCAATTTTTCCTCCCTCCCGGAGTCCTGCCTAATATCTGATATCAATAGTTTATTATTCATTCTAACTCAAGCTAACTGGTTACACATGACCAGATTTTGCAGGTACTGGGATTCCCGATGTTTTAATAATACGTATGCTGTTTTACAAATCCTATCTCGGTGGATGTTTCGATTATGGTGTAGCAGTCCAGAATAACAGCACACAGACTCATTGTTCTAGTACTTACAGGTTCAACTAAAAACCTAAAGATAATTACTGACACCGTCCAATATGTTGGTGATTTATAACGGTATAAAGTGCAACGTCATATTGAAGAGAATCTCTCATGTTTGCCCAACTTATGTAGGTCAATAAAATCAATCTCAATCAAGCGAAAATGTTATATTTGTTCTATTGCCTTTCTGTGCCTTATTGGGGACGTTCCCTAAAGGTTTGCTAAGGGTTTCTGGTGTTGCTAAGTGTTTCTGGAAATTGAAGACCTTGGTGTAGTCAGTGTTTCCACTATGTCAGTTTTATAGTTGTCACTGTTTATTAACAGCATATACAATGCTTTCTCTGAAAAGTTAAGACAGTTTATATTATTAGTTGCTTAGAATATGTAATGCACCGTGTTACAAACTGCAAGATAGCTCACATGTGTGTTTTTGTAGATGCAGGGCAATCTGTGGAAGGGGGCATCAGGAGGAGGTGGCAGCGTGGGTGCCGGTTGTGTCATCGGACCCGAATCGTTGTCCCCGTCCTGCATGGGTCCATACCCTCACCCTCACAGCAATCTGCAGGGCTTCATGGGCATGCCCACATCCCCCAGCCATCACCACCACCCACCGCACCGTCACGGCATCAACAGCCTTTACTCTCTCCACGGCTTCCCCGCAGCCCTCGGGTCTCCATCCATCGAGGGTCCAGAGACCGATTACAAGCCCACAGGCCTAATGGCGCTGCGTATGAAAGCCAAAGATCCCGGCAGCATTCTCTCCTGGCATACATGACAACATTGCCGTCTCCCCTGCAGATACTGACTGAGCCAAAGCATATTCATACTTCCTCTTAACATTTCTGTTAGCCAACCTGGAGACTTTTCAAAGCTATGAAGATTTGGCAATTGGAAATGCATGAAGCCAAAGTGCAATGTGAGACCAAAAAATACAAATTCTTCTCTGGAGAAGGTTGACAGACCAATGAAATGTTAGTAAACCCTGTAACTGTTGTGCATTGCAGTGTGACCAATAATAAAGGCCTTTGTCTACATCAGCTGTCTTACTCAAACTTAGCAAAAACATTGGAAACAGATGCAAATACTGAAGACCTGAAAAGGATCATGTTAAGGAGCAAAGTTAAACATTTGACAGCAATTCAACTTCTGTAAGTGCAGGTGCAATTTCAGCAAACCTGATTTCACTCAAAATAATTGAAAATACCGGTCGACTTGAAAGAGAACAAATTCCCTTACTGTAGAAGTATCATACTCAATCATACCCAAGTTCGTGTAACTGCCAGGTTTTCAACATGATGGCCACAACACCGTTCCCTGTTGTGTGCCAAACTTTTGCTTGAGATGATAACATGTGGTTCCAATAAAAAACACTTTTCCACACCCACAACTTGAAATTCCAGCCAGGCCCTGGGAGACAGCGGCTCTTAACTGCAGCTACACATGCAGCCCCCCTTGATTGAATACCAGATTAGGTGGAGACGATGAGAAGACTTGTCAGTAGGGATTGATGCGATGACCATCTCAAGAAAAGCTGTAGAAATAGCAAATGCTGGTTTGATGTTATTTATTTTAACATGGGATTACCTGGGTCTTGTTTCATGCAGAAGAAAAACCTCATTGAGGAGCTACGTATCATCAGCTCCACCAGCCTAATTACAAAAACATTGCAAATGATATGAATATCATTATATATATGCCAATGTAACTATTAAAAGCTGAGGCTGAAAGAAAATTAATGATAGATTGTTACACATGTTAAGAAATCACAGCACATTATTGCCGTGAAAACGTCTGAAGACACCATGCAACTACGCCCTCTAGAGGCTATGAACAGTATAGGGCCTCTTCAGCAATGACATTATTGCCTTCATTAATGCCTTCACTTTGTGTGTAATGTCCAGCAAAGAAAATGTTTTGGACACTACCATGTATTGGTATGTATGAAGCAGCATATCCTCATATATAATAATGATATATATATATATATATATATATATATATATATATATATATATATATATATATATATATATATATATATATATATATATTATGTACGTATATATTATGTGAATATAAGTTGCCTCATTGCCTCCATATTAGATGATCATACATCGAATGTTGTAACACATTTAAATGAAAAGTTGGCAGTTGGTTGATCCAGCAGTCCTAGATCACGTCTTTATTTTGCTTTTTAGTGGGTTTTAAATCAAGCTACAGGCTGTTTGATTGACGTGCGTCTAAAACGTTCCCGCCCACTTTTTCAACCAATCACGCCTTTGGGACGGGCGTTCGAGGAACTCTTTACAAAATGGCGACCGTTGTTGTTTTGCTAAAGGGACAGTGAATAGCAACATTTTCCCCACAATATTCTGCAACCATTCGCAGAATTGCAGCCGTAAAGCCCCAGGCGTACCAAGGGTCGGCTCAGTGTGGACTGAAATGAAAGGTAAAGAGCGGTCGCCGTTGAAAAAACGCTCCCGGGCCTTGGACGACATTCGAGACAGGGGAGGATGCCACCCGAGCAGCAAGAAAATGGGGGCTCTTTCCGTTTCAAGTGGGAGTAATAATGGAAACAGCTCTGGGAAAAGCGACGCTTCGACGAGGAGGAGTCTGCTCGGCGAGAAAAGGGACAGGGACTTTGACGGACACAGTCGGACTGGTAATAACCACAACTGTCAGCCTGGCGCCGTCAGTAAAAACCACAGCCTGAGCCTGTCGCTGGACGTGGGCTCGGCGAGGAGCACGTCTCGCGGGGAGCAGCGACTCCCAGCGCCCGGTGCCGAGAGTGAGTACAAAACTCTTAAAATCAGCGACCTCGGCACCCAGCTGAGCGACGAGGACGTAGAAGATGGACTCTTTCACGAATTCAAGAAATTCGGTGACGTGAGTGTTAAGCTGAGCCGCAGCAACGACGAGCGGATCGCCTTCGTCAACTTCAGGAAGCCGGAGGACGCCCGTGCCGCAAAACACGCCAGGGGGCGGCTGGTGCTCTACGACCGGCCGCTCAAGATCGAGGCGGTGTACATTAACCGGAGGAGAAGCCGTTCCCCGGTGGAGAGAGACTTGTACGGCGCGGCTCCGAGCCACAGACACTTGCAGAGGCCCCTCTCGCCTACCGGCCTCGGATATAGAGACTACCGACTACAGCAGCTGGCCCTGGGACGGCTGCCCCCTCCCCCGCCGCCCCCCCTGCCCAGAGAAATGGACAGGGAACGGGAGTTTGCCCTGTTCGAGGCTAGAGCTCGCCCGGCTTTTATTGCGGATCGAGCTGCCTTCCGCGAGGAGGATTTTATTTCGCCGGAGGACGACCAAAGAGCCAACAGGACCTTGTTTCTGGGCAACCTGGACATACACGTGTCCGAGGCTGACCTGAGGAGAGCGTTTGACAGGTTCGGCGTCATAACAGAGGTGGACATTAAAAGACCCGTCAGGGGTCAAACCAGCACATATGGCTTTTTGAAGTTTGAGAACCTCGACATGGCTCACCGTGCTAAGCTGAGCATGTCTGGGAAAATAGTGGGCCACAACTCCATAAAGATAGGCTACGGCAAGGCCACTCCCACCACCCGCTTGTGGGTGGGTGGACTTGGACCCTGGGTCCCCTTAGCTGCCCTTGCGAGGGAGTTTGATCGCTTTGGCACAATCAGGACCATAGACTACAGGAAGGGGGATACATGGGCCTACATTCAGTATGAGAGTTTGGATGCTGCACAGGCGGCATGCACACACATGCGAGGCTTCCCCCTGGGGGGCCCGGAGCGGAGACTTCGTGTTGACTTTGCAGACACTGAGCATCGTTACCAGCAGCAGTTCTTGCAGCCTCTCCCAATACCACCCTTTGACATGGTGGCGGAGTCATTTGTCCACCGTGCCGCACCAGAACCTTTGAGGGTCAGAGATCGGACTCCCCCTCCGCTTCACTTCAGGGACAGGGAGCTCTTCCCTGGTGCAGAATGGTCAAATCCGGCTATTCGTGAGCGGGTTCGGGCATCCCCATTCGAGCCCCTGGAGCACTTGGAACGTGATCGGCGGGTGCGAGAGCCGTGGTCTTTGGAGCGAGAGCTGCAGGGGCGAGAGCCGGCTCGCAAGCGTCTCTTAATGGAAGATGGGCGCCACCTTGATCACTCCCCTGACAGCTCTGATAGGACAGTAAGGCGTAGGCGTGCCTCACTTGATGGCAGTCCTGGAGGGAGCAGTAGAGATGGACGCTTCAGTGACTCGGAGCGCCCTCTGCGGGGTGACAGGCTTTCCCCTGCTCGAGAGCGTCACAGCAGCCTGGAGCGAGGCGGAACTGAACGGAGACTCAAAATCCAGAGTCTCTCTGACAAGGGACTATCAAGCAACAGCATTTCACCAGCCGGAGAACGTAAACGCAAAACAGTTGACGCCGGCAAAGGCCCGGCAAAGAGAGATCGGGAGAGCTCCTCCAAAAGCGGACAGCAGTCCAAATCAGATGGCACCAAGCTGAGTTTTGCCTGGCATGGAATGCTACTCCTTAAGAACAGCAACTTCCCAGCCAACATGCACCTGCTGGAAGGCGATCACAGCGTTGCCAGTGATCTGCTCATGGACGGGGCCACAGGCAAGCAGGTGTGCGAATTAAAGATCACCCAGCGTCTCCGCCTGGACCAGCCCAAGCTTGACGAGGTTTCCCGGCGCATCAAAGTGGCGGGGCCAGGCGGCTACGCCATCCTCATGGCGGTTCCCGGGAGTACAGAGGATTTGGCGTCTGACCCCGCCATCTCGACTCAGCGGCCACTCCGTAACCTGGTGTCCTACCTCAACCAAAAACAAGCGGCAGGGGTCATCAGCCTGCCTGTGGGAGGGAGCCGTGATAAAGACACCACAGGGGTTCTACATGCTTTCCCTCCCTGTGATTTCTCCCAACAGTTCCTTGATTCCTCTGCCAAAGCTCTGGCCAAAAGTGAAGAGGACTATCTAGTCATGATTGTGGTCAGAGGAGCATCTTAAATCGAGCAAAAACATGCTAAATGTTTTTTTTTTTTTAAGGCTCTATGTCAGTGACCATTGCATGCTGTGTGTTTTACATTATGGGGTACACTAGTATGGTTCTTGAATGTTGTATGTTGCCATGTTAACTAGAAAAACAAACACTTCCCTTCCTGCTGCCATACAAAAAAGGCTGTGTGGTTTCGAATTTCAATAAGTGTGTATCATACCTCCAAAGTGAAAAAAAATAACATGCCGTGATTCATTTAAAATAGGATTTGGTGATTATACAACAAACAAACAAATGGAACACTGTAAAAAGGTAGTTCAAATAGTATTTATCCCAGTCTAAAACAATACAAGGTAATAAAACAACACGTGAACGACATAAATAGAGACTTGACATTGAAAAGTGGAAAGTGGGTACGTCCTTGACAGTGTTCGGGGATCCTGGTCCGTAGCTTCTTGTGTCCACGCATGGAGACGCCTTTCTGTTGTTATCCATTATACTTCTTCTGTAATCACTTATAGAACGAAGGATTAATGGGTCTGCATATTCTATACTGCCAAGTTCCATGTACAACGCAGGGTAGGAAATAACTTGCTTCAAATATTTTAAGAGAAGAACCTACAGTTCCAAAGCTCAAACATGTCACAATGCCACCCATCCTTCATCAAAACAACACTTGCATCTTTTTTAGTAGGCTGGCTGGCGCAGAGTTGTGACATGTCTGAACTTCTCTTTGTAATGCGACTGTCTACATGTGAAAAGGATGCAGACTGCAGCGCTCATGTTTAGGATAAATTGTACATTGAATTGATGATAGAGTCAGACCACCAGATTATTCAAGAATTGATTAGTATGTTTAATGTGCAATTTCAGTGTTAGAACTCTGATGGCAGATACTCTATATCAACTGGTCAAAACGTTATTTCTACTTGCACATTGTAAAAAGACACAATGCACAATACAATTGCTGTAGCAGACTTTCAGCATTTACTAAAGCGGTCATAGAGGTGTTTAACAGTATGCTTGTTGTGCTGGTTGGAGTTTGCAGTGGTGTGGAACTGCACTTCATCACATTGAGAGTTTGGTGACCTTATTTAGCTACAAGAGACAGGCAAAATATTAGGAACAGTGCTAAATGTGACACAGTGCAGTTTGAAACCACCGCTAAGTCCAAAACAACGACTAATTCACACTGTACAACATAATCTTTGGCTAGTGCTTGAATTGGGTCTTATTAGACTGTGCAAGTGGTCATACTTGGGGCTCACAATAACATGCATTGCATGTTGACGCAAATACTAACATGTTTTCATTCATGCTTTATTTTGTGCATCCCTACCTTTTATATAGAAATGGTTGTGTCGTGTAATCTATAAGCAACTACTGCAGTAGATGTGGATAAAAATAATTGTGTTGATATTTTGACAGCTTGTTTGATTTATTGGTCTGAAACCTGAAGCGGTCCTTAAGAATCCAAATCAGTATGAGTAAGATCCAAACCTGATGTTTGTTCAGTAAGTAGGTCTGTGTCATGTTATCAACTCCCTAAAGAGTCCCTGTTTGACTTTTTTTTCAAAGTCTAAAGTTTACACCTGATTTGAGCCCAGCTCACCCCATGGCCTCATTACTGAATCTTGTTGACAGCATTTGCGCTGATATATATTGGAAGCATCAACATGTGAGGACTCCCATGTTGAGCTCGTGCTCACTCCATGACGATGACATGTTGGTGAGGCTGCGTCTAAGTCGTGTAGCCCTTCTCCGCATCGTGTGCTGACTTCTGTTTAAAGTGGGCCAATTGTACACGCTGTCATGACGAGGAGAGGCCGTGACAAGATGTTCCCGTACCTGCAAGTGCGTCTGGGCACTTCATGTGACCGATTGTCAATAAATTGTTCATTTGAAGGGAAACCTGTTTCTTCGGTGGAAGTGAATTGAAGAAACAAAACGGCCGTGCCTTGTTGTGTTTCCCAGGAGTTGTGAAATGTTCGAAAGGGAGGCAACTTCCACTTTGTTAGTTCCAGTGAGGAGACCGACCCCTGTTTGGGTTGTACACTAAATTACTTTCCCTGGCGGCTGATGGCCCGTTGCACCTTCATCACTTCTTGACCCTTTGTGACACCCGGAGGAGACCCGCTCCCTTCTTGTGATTGGCTCATCCAGACGGCAGTCCAGCACAGGAGGAGCAGGCCGGAAACAACGCACCTGTCGCCTTCCCACGGTGGTTATTACATTCATCGCTTCTGTTTCTGAGAAGGAGCTGGGCAGGAGTCCACACTATCCACTCGGGGGGGTTGGGGGGCTGTGAGCGATGCCTCTGCGGTATCCTTAGCAACCCCTGGGCTTGCTGCAGAGGCCGGGCAGACCCAAAGGCTGATGTGTCTTCTCATACTTGCCCATTGATTTGAAGTGACGCACTGCTTTGCTCAGGGAAGAGCATGTTCCACTCCCACAGCTGTAGGAATATTTACCTCCACTGACGTACTAATGAAGAAGCTTTGCATGGAGATCAAATATGAACAAGCCTTTTTTTTTTACACAGCAGGAAAGGAATCCACAATGAGGACCCCCTCCTTCCTTGTAGGAGTTTGTCTTGCAAACACTTTTTAAAAATCCCTTATGCAGGAAATACCTTTTTTTCCCAACATTCCCATTGTCATCAGTCTTGTAGCATTAGTGTGCTAGCCAAACCTGCCTGGCGCTGAGGAGGAGCCAATCTACCGGAGCATGGAGCGCCAGCTTGCAGTCAGACTACACAACACTGTCAATGACACCTCCACCACCACTTGGCAACAGGAGCGTAAACAGTGGGGGGTGAGTAAGGAGGACTATGCTACCTGCTAGCGCTGTATCACTAGCCTGGGCAGCTGTGGTGAGTATGACTGCAACCATTGGCATCAGGACGGTTTGCATAAATCACTATGCTCATTACTCGCACGTATAAATCCCAGACAAAGAAAACTATGGACCCCATTAGCGGACATTGACATCATCAAGACTTATACTTGCAATCAACCACGTAAAGATGCTGTGGTGGTAGTGTGGCGTGGCGTAGAAGTGATGCATCACACTGACAGCTGTTGTGTCCCCCTTGTTGTGCTAAAATATGGCCATCAGCTTGTAGTACGTACACTGGATTCGGGCAGCAACCCAGCACTCCCAAGTCCAACCACAACTATTGGCACATTGTTAAATTCATCTCTTGTATAGTACCAACACATCATCATTTGGGGGTAGGAATAGGAGTGTGCTTCCATTTTGGGACTGCAGCTGCTGACCATTACCTCGGCCCCAGGATTTGCAGGGTGGACTGGAAGCTACACACATGCAAACCAAAGCCATTTGTACGAGTCAATATGCCACTGAGGCCTGATAGAGGAGCCCGGCGAGTCGTTTTAGGGTCTGGGGTCATTTTAGACTCCTCTTTGATACACCAGCTTTGGCTTTAGATGCCGTGAGTGTCTGCAGGATATTCTTTCGCTGTTGCTGTATGTTGTCATCACGCAGAGGCGTTGCTAATATTATATATATCTAATATATATCTAATATTCAATGTCATTTAGCCAATGCTGGGACCCAAATATTAGGAACAGCTCTCCCTGTGACGCATGCAGTTGTACACCAGTGTACCATACGAAGTACAACAATAAATATTTGGCTCGATAAATACCTCTCTAGCAGTGTCAATCACAGGTCCAGTTTTCTATAAGGCGTGTAGTGGGTCTTGGACATCAGACCTCAGACCACATCAGAAGGCACAGCAACACGCAGTGCACTTACACTAACAACCCACTAGGGGCTTGCAGTCCAATGTAGAAGGATTTGACATGCTCACTAATACTGTTTCTTTCACAGAGATCCATAGTAGAGGCTGCTGGCTCCATGCGGCTCCATGCGGCTCCATGCGGCTCCATGCGGCTCCATGCGGCTCCATGCGGCTCCATGCGGCTCCATGCGGCTCCATGCGGCTCCATGCGGCTCCATGCGGCTCCATGCGGCTCCATGCGGCTCCATGCCATTAAAGGCACCATGAGAGGTCATCTGCTGTAAGTACGCCTGTATTGCTTTCTGTCCTCTACACACACTTCAAACATACTTGCCAAAAGTTCAGGTGATTGCTGATTTGTTTCCCGTTTTGTACCCTTTTGTCCAAAAGTATGTCAATAAAATAAGTTAATAAGATTTGATATTGTCCTGATTCATTTGTGCTTTGTTGTTTGAATCACACAAGTACAAACCTGAGTCACATGTCAATTTTATTTCGGGCGACTTGTGCACAGTTACAAGGCTTCAAATGACCTTTTGAAGGGCTTGGAACATATCTACAACGGGTTAGACACAGTTGGCTACAGGCGATCATGGCTAACAAATCAATTCAAGAGTATGTCGCCCCTTTGCAGGTTTGACTGAACTGCAACTTCTCATTGGAGGTGTTCCAAAAAGGTATAAACTTACAGTTCCGTAAAAGTATTAATGCAGGCAAGAAACAAGACACATCTTTAAAGCATCAGAGAACTTCCATAGTACAAAATCAGGATTGGCCCTCAACCACAGAGGAGGCAAAAGTGGTGGTGAATGCAACATGTGAGCCCAAAGAGCTTTGTGCGTGACCGGGGTGATTGAAACAACACAAAGAGCCAAGCTCACTGTAGCGGAAGTGAGCTGGGGGATCATTTTGCACTAATTGAGCTGGCATTCTCTGAGCAGGAGCCCCCATCTGCCGCTAGAGGGCAGTGTAACATAACGTCAATCTGCCATGCTGGATACAAGTGGAATAAGCTTCGGTAAGCCTGCGGGAAGTTTCTACCATGTCTTTGGCTGACATCACAGGTTTCAGAGGTACTGTAGACCCCCAAGGCAAACTGGTGAACAAATAAGACAAAGTACAAAGAAAACCAACCTGAAGGCATCAAAACATAACCCGGTCTGGAGTTGCTAAGACTTGCATAATAATCAGGAGCACCAGCATGTATTGGTGGCCTGCGGGTGCACTTCCGGTCCCGTCCATTTGCGGCCCTGTAAATTGGGTTTGCGATTGAAATGGGCAATGCATCTTTGGATGACAGTTGGCCACAAATAAAGTTGTGATCACATCTCCAGAAAAGCCGACCCCCCAGGCTGGTTATCTTCACATACTGTATTTAAGCCAGCATGCGTCAGCCTGGACTTCAGTGCATGTGTGCCTGGAGTTTTTTTGTCTGTGCTACATCTGCAATGTGTGCAAAATGGAGGGGGGCACGTGTCCCCAAAACAGTCCCCATAAACGGCTGCCTTCTATGCGATGCTACCAAATAGCATTTGTAAAGAGGAAGGGTGTGTCCCAAATGCTTATCCGACACCAAAAGGATGATGGGCGCCCACCACACGAAGCTTCAGACAGTCCCAGTCCAGAAGGAGGTCAGGTGTCCGGGAGAAGGAGCGACCGAAATAGTGCTGGCTGTCCCTCGGGAATGTCAGTATTTGTGTTGACCACTGAGAGGTTGTCCGAGTTGAAACGGCATCTCGAGTGTTAGGCAGACAGGGAGATAGAACAGGGAGTCTCCCCTTACGCAATAGCCTTAGATTTCGAATGGGAGGACTGTCCAGCCCCAGGCATGATCAGTATGTGTGCTATTATGATGTGGTGGTGAAAACCCAAGATTCAGTCCAAGGGGAAAGAGTTCAAACCTGGTGTAAAGCGTCAGGTTGTTATGTAATAAGAAAAGGAAATATGAAACATGTAAGCATTGCCTCTGCTTTTTGCACATTTGTAGCTTTGTGTGCTGTTTGTTTGTAGCTTACTGTACTATGCTATACTGTGCTATACTATGCTATACTATACTATACTGTACATTGTGTGAACAAGTGTAGTGCACATTCGTTGTTGCTGATGATGTCATGCAAGACAGAATTCCAACCTGGTCCCAAGTGCTTTTTGTAAGCATACGTGCTTGTGCTCCTGTTGTGCAGGAAGGTGAAAAGTAGGCGTGAAGCTCATTTGCATAGCTTATGGAGAAAGAAGTGCAAGGCAAGAGTAGTCGTGTTTAGGCGAGAGTTGGCTATAGTTTGCTACTAACCCAAATGTGCTGGATGCATTTTCATGTGTGCGCCTCCTATAAGACCATTAGAGCGATTATATATTTCTAACAATTACCAGTTTGGCCTTTTCTTTTCACCAGTGTCCCATGAGCTCGCTGCGGCCACCATGATATTTTTCCTCTGCCAGAGCTTGCCAGCAGGAATTGAGGGTGATTTAGGTCCCTGACTTACGGGTCACATGGAGCACATGGTTAGTCACGAGCATGCCGCTTCAAGATTGGAGGCCTAAGATGGGCTGTGATGCCCCTCTACACAATGCCGTTCTGCAGGCGGTCAGGGGTGAAGCAGCCGTTGGTCTTACAGCTCTTTTGTGCTCTCTTGGCCCTGGTCAGTCTCTGCCTTGCCCTCCAGCGCTGGGCCAGCGGCTCCATGAAGAGGGAGAGGGAGGAGAGTAGGTAGCAGAGCCCGGCCAGGTAGAAGGAACAATCGTAAGTCTGCGTGTAGTCGTACAAGAAGCCTGATCGTGGACAAGGAGAAAAACAGAATTACAATGAACATTTATGAATACATCCTGTACACTTCCTTTCTCTCTGACCGATGTGACTCTTTGACAGGAAATTTCCCGGCTGAATTATTCCAGCATTCCAATACATTTCATTGAGCAGCAAAGTAGACCAGTGGAACTGCTGGTTGGAAGACAATCAGCCTGACCGGGGTTTGTTTCCTTATGTTAGACATGATCACATTTCTGTTGTTACATTGTTACACCAATCGTACGTTGCTTTTGCACTGACACTTGGCCACGCCACACCGGCTAGCGACTAGCTTCACATGTCAGTGTCATGCGCCAACGCCGCAGACCACCACCAGAAAGCTCGGGCTGCACTTTGAGCTGTAGTTTTATTTCCCAGTTGGGTGTAGGAGTTTCTATGTTGCTATGTGATATCAGTTTTGGTCATGATTCAAATGTCCAAAGTACTAAAGTACGACATGTTATCATGAATGTACCTGTTACTACATGCTAACAGCATGGATAGAAAACCTTGGTGGAGCTGGTCTAACAGAGGCGTTGTAGGCAGCATAGCTGGATGCCATGACAAGCAGCCACGAGCTGCTCTTTTTATTTCTTCTTCTGTCTTTCAAGAGAAAGACCTGTGTTCGTGTCTCACATAAGGATTGCTGGTGATAGGCAACATTCCAAAAACTGTTTTCCTTCAAGGCTTGTTGGGCAAAAAAAGGTGGCTATAGCGAGAGCCATCAGAAGATATGCTTGAAAACCAGGGCTGGAAAGACTACTAAAATAATGTACCCCAGTAAAAGTAGCATTACTTTGCTGAAGTCGTATTTACTGACTGATGGTAAGAGGTAACTGATTGAACATTTTTGTCAGGGTGTCGGTTAAACCCTAACCTCAAGCCCACCACCTAAACCCTAACCCTGACCCAAAACCTGCGCACAAATCTACTCTTGCATTGGATCTAATGCGCATATACTGTATACTGTATACTTAGGTATACATGTGTACCTAATGTTGTGGCCAGTGAATGATGCCCTATAATGGGTGTCAGTTACAAACAGTATTATAGCCAACATTACGCAGATGATTCATATCACTGCAGTTATTATTATTATTATTATTATTGGGATTTAGCTTCCTGGACATTAGAAAAGGCTCCTGATACTGGGAAAGTCACAAGGCTAACTAAAGGTACAGTACCTGTCATAAAACATTATAAATACCAGTATAAAAAACACAGCTCCGTGTGAGAAAGAAGGTGTCAATCTGTCATCACTTTCAACAATGTGACTCAAATTCAACCAGGAAGATAATGTCGTTATTGTCAGAGCTTGACTTGCTGGGAGGCAAAAAGACATTTGACCCAGTAGCCTCTCTGAGCACTGACTTAAAATCAAAGTCTGCTGCTAACGTCAGCCATGCATGCTCGGAGTAGACTTTGAGAGAATATGTGCATCAAAATGAAAAGCTATTGGTAGGCTAAACTCTTTGACGTGTGCCACAGGAAGTAGCATGTGATGAAGACTCACCCGCCAAAGGAGGACCCGTCAGGCAACCCAGCCCGACAAAGAACATAGAAAAGCCCATTGAGTTGTTGAGTTTCTCCGCCCCGACGAGATCCACCTGCAGGGAGGAGCATCACGTTTAACCAGCCATACCTTTTAGCTCCCTGGATTGCATCCCCCCACCCTAGTGAGGATAAGCGCCATAGAAATTGGATGGATGTACTCGTCTGAAATGTTACGTTACGTTAAGTTAAGTTAAGTTACACTATCTATGTGATGCTAGCCTAGTCCTGGCTTCAATGACCTTTTCATTCACAGCATGTAGCAACTGTGCTACTGAATAGTTACAGGGTTCCTCCAGATCTGACATTCCAAAATGTCCATTCCAAAAAAACTTTTTCCAGACTCAGTCAATAGATGTACTGTATAGCATTAGAGCTGCAACAATGAACCCATCAATCATCCAATTCATCAATGGCCGTCATTTCCGGTGTATAAAGCGCTTTGAACCCTGTGGCTTCCACAGCAGTGGGGCTAATATATGGGGCTCTATATGACCGTATTCTAATCTAATCTGACATTTCCACTGGCTTAAAAGCTGTGCAGGCTGCTTACTTATCTTTTTCTTAGTGCTAATGCCACATTTTCTCAAAATCTTAGCATGCAAACTACTCTTTTTTGAGCCTGGGTTATTGTTTCTGTTCATCATGTGACCTAAAGTGGGATGTGAGGTTTGGAGTTTAGGGGTCATCAACTTTTGCAAGATCTGGATTTTGCAAGATTTTTAAAGCCTTTGTTTACTTCTGGTATTTCTGGGTCAGCCAGATGGAATTTATAGAATTTTATTTTGACACATGAATGATGATTTCACAATGCTGAAGAATCTTTTGTCATTGTATCTTTTTTGTTTTTTTTAATCAATTTGTCAGCCTCGATTCAATTTCAGGTGGAATGAACTTAATATGTAGTGTGATATTAAACCTGATCCAGTTCGAAAACCACTACTAGCGAGACTCAAATCTGGACTGGATCGTTGCACAGAGGCTAAACCACCATTATGGCACCTTAATTCCAAAGGTTTCACAAATACAATAGTGGGCGTCAGGCAAAAGGTAATGCTTTCACATCTCTTCACAATAAAAGCAGACAATCAAGACAAAAAGTTAAGTCAACATTAACCTGCGGTGGATTGTCTTCCTTACCAGAACAGGAAGCAGCAGAGCCATGTAGCCCCCACAGAAGATGGCAAAGAAGACAGCATAAACCATGAGCAGGATGTAGGACGTTGCCAGCGGGGACAGCAGGTTGACCAAACCGCAGAGGATCAGGTAGGCCTTGTGGTAGTGATACTTGTGGAAAAGGTTCTTGTCTGTAACCCAGCCAGAGGCCAGCTGGGCGATCGTCTCTGTGATGCCTGCAAGAGAGACCAACAGGGTGTACTCAATGTAGTGGCCAAAATCCACAGGGAAATCATGGTGATGATGCCTGATTATTATTATTGTGTATTATGATTGGTGTCTCCAATTTTCAGACAATGTAGTTAATACTTGAAAGAAACACATTGCTGTTGAAATGTTAATTAAAGTACGACCTGCTGATCAAACGACCCGTCTCTCCACTGAACATAACAAGGATCTTTGAGTTTCTGCTGTTTTGAATGTGTTCACAAATGTTCCGCTTATCCACATTATCCCACCACCAAGTCACAAGGTGAACTGAAGATGCAGTACCTGTCATAAAACATTGGATAGCCTCCAAGGATAGCATGATTTCACAATAGTCTCAATAGTAGAAATAAAAAGCCATTAGGCGTGTCATTGAAACAATCAGAACATGCCCATAAAAACAGCGGGGGGCTAAAGCATCCATCTGCTGTGTATTACATCCACATCTGATTGATTGTTTGCACCAGTGGGGGTTTGATGACTCGGCAGATTTGTGCTGGGCTGCAGGCCGCAGTGCAGAAACTGCAGTGGTGTATTGACTGTTGCAGGAATAACTCCAATCAGGCAGAAGCCAGCCACTCTGATCAATAAAAACAAGGCATGTCATGCGGATCGCCGTTACATTTTGCACACCACACTATTGCGTGAATGAAAAGGTCGCTTTTCTCCAGTCAAAAAAGATGTAGAAATAACGGCACATTGTGGAGGTGAGGTCATAGACAGATTTCAATGATACTCCTAGAATGGAACCCAGCACAGCCCCGTATGCTAGCATACACGTAGAATCATGTTTACCAGAACAAAATCAGTCAAAGTCATTGTCAACATGACATCCCGATGCTTAGCACAGATATTTGCTAGCATTTCTGATATGCCGAGATGTTTCTTCCTTTGGCGCTCTGCCTTAGTGAGAACATCTCTCTGATGATAACGATGAAACAACACGTGGCCATGCTACCGATGAATGGTCAGCCATGTCCAAAACAGTTCATTAAAGTCTCAGTGAACATCTCCGCCTTCTTACATAATGGAACGTCTCCAGCGGGTTCAAAGAGTTGGCACAAGGCAGCTGTGCCGTGTTTATGTGTCATTCCGCCGTGACCCGTCACAATGTCGTGGTGCGTCTCCTGCGTGCTTCCAGCCGAGATGTACGTTTGTTTGTGTCTTCTATCCACAGCGGGTTGGTGTACGCTTGCAGCTGTTCCTGTTCAAACTGCAGTTTAAATATGGCCTCTCCAAGTAGCACCTTAAGTCAACCACCTGACGGACTCCTTTGTTTGTCGAACTTCTCTCTGTGGGACCGACAGGTAGAAAGACTGTGTACCGACCCCGGGGCTTTAACAATGGCGGGGGATTATCATTACCATTGCTTCAGCGGTGGACACGTCACACACGTCACACACGTCACACACGTCACACAGAGATGAAAGCAGGGAATAATAAGTGGCATGTTGATTTTCCCAGCTTCTCCGAGCCCTCACTTGGCTGGGCCTGCCTTCTCTTTTGTACAGATTGCTGCCTCAGTGCTTCTCTGCAAAGTATCTGCCACTTGAGCCTCAAAC
Source organism: Doryrhamphus excisus (assembly GCF_037039965.1). Classification (NCBI taxonomy): domain Eukaryota; kingdom Metazoa; phylum Chordata; class Actinopteri; order Syngnathiformes; family Syngnathidae; genus Doryrhamphus; species Doryrhamphus excisus. Next base: position 74,480 of record NC_136373.1, on the reverse strand, counting down.
AAAGTGGGGAGCCGTGCTCGTTGCCACACCACCAACTTTACTCAGTTGGCTGTTGCTTAGCGACTGCAGCTCGCTCCGGGGCCGAGGTTAGGGGCAGGGTGTTTGAGGGATAGGCTGATCCCGACGGCAAGGGGTGCTTGTGTATATAATGTAGTATAATAGTCATACAGGCAGAATGTTTGATGCAGCTCTTGTAGTTATTACTGTGTACCTAATGTTGTGGCCAGCCAATCCAAGCCTGCCTGCCCTGTCTTGTCAAATGCACCGCGTACGTTATGAAACAAGTTTACCAAATAACTTTAGATACAAACTCAAATAGAGGCCACCCGAGGAAAACCTAATCGAGTGGAGGCAGTCGGCAACGTCACAAACTTGCCAATTGCAGCGCGTACGTGAATGAGGCACCGCAGCTCCTCTGAGGCTGCCGCCTGCAGCCTGCAGAGTCGGTCATCCGTAACTGACACTTGCTAATATCGAGTAGCCGGCTCATCCCTGCTGCTGATGTTCATTGGAGTTGTCATGTGATGCGGTGCTGTTTTGCTGCCATCTTTCTGCCATGTGTTGCGGTACACGTCTGTCTGCAGGGAGGAGCTCATCACGCGGCTACGACCATTTCAACTCACCTGTTGCCAGATTGTTATTCCATCCACGCCTGTGGGCAGCTCCTCCCTACCGCTTGTTCTCTTGTTCGCTTAGCTGTCAGGTCACCTGCTAGCGGTACGTCCCTTTGCCTGCCCAAGCTACTTCCAGCAGTGGCCATTTTGGTTGCTACTTTGCTCATTGTTGTCCTGCACGCTTTCAGCAGCGCCTTTTGTTCCTCTTCAATTGAGTGCAGTGTTTGTTCGCCATGTTTTGCTCTGCTATATCCATGTCTAGCAACTGTCGTCTATTTTTAAGATAAGATAAGATATGCCTTTATTCGTCCCTTAGTGGATTGTCTATATTAAATCTAGTATATCGATTACAGTTGGACTTTGTTTTTGCCTTTTTGTGTATTTTTGTATGTTCGGAAGTAGCTGCCTCGCCTCAAAGCCTCACACCCGCTAGTCCGCCACTGACTTACGAGCCTTTCCCAGGGAGCATCAAACATGGGACATGGGACAAAGGTGGAAAGAAGTTTTGTTCTCTGAGGAGAGAAAATGGAACCTTGACGGTCCAGATGGCTTCCAATGTTCCTGGCATGACAAGGAGATCCACCTGAGATGCTTTCTACCCGGCACAACGGATGGGGGGCCGTCAAGATCTGGGCTGCTTTTTCATTCAGTGGAACACTGCAGCTTCAAGTGGTGCAGGGTCGTCAAACGGTGGATGGTTACGTGCAGACATTGCAGCGGGCATCCCTCAGGACCGAGGGCCCTGGTCCTGAGAAGGCCCTGGTCTGTGTGGTCACAGCTGGGTTCTCCAACAGGACAACGCTGCAGTTCCCAATGCTGGCCTGACCAAGGACTTCTTCAGGAAGAAGAACATCACTCCTTTGGACCATGCCGCATCTTCCCCTGATTGACATCCCATGGAGAACATTTGGGGATGGATGGATGAAAATGGCCATATCTTTCAATATTTTATGCATGGTATCACTGATAATATTTGCCTCTCTCAGCATGTCACACTTAATGCCTAATCATCTATTCATGGTGTTTTCACTACAGATTATTATTATGTTCTTATGTGTGTAAACATGGATGCTAAAATAATATGATTGTTATTAGTAGTACTAGTAGTACTAATGTGTTTTTCTGTTGTTGCCTCTTGTGCTGGCTCAAAGTGGAAAGGTTTCTTCGAGCTTGCTATTGATTTCTTTTCTGAAGCTTAGAGGGTTATGATTCCATCTCAGTTCAGCTCAAAAGAGCACTTGAGTTTTCCTTTGAGAAGACATGAACTTACAGTACTCACAATACAATTCACAATACAAATGTCGCAATGAAAACCTATCACAGATTTGTCCACTGTACTTTTGCATCTGAATGATTGTAGTACAATTACTGAAGAAGTGAGAGAATTACTGCAGGACAGAAGCGAGACGTCTTCCCAGTGTTGGAAGTAAGTCGATACAGAAGCTCATTCGTAGCTCTTCAATTATTAACACATCCCACTGAAGCCCTCTTAAAGAATTACACGCAACCGGTCCAAATGGTAATGTTGTTTATAAAATATACTGCAAAAGTGACCTCTTCTATGGCGCACTGCTGAACCCTCCTGCCCTGGCCAGTGGACCAAAGTTCAGCTTTTATGTAAGCACATTCATTACATAATAGCACAGTCTGTGCAGATCATGAATAATGAATGCCCATAAGTTGACCGAGAACTTTTTTTGCATTGCATCATAAAGCCACTGTTACAGGAAGCTCAAGGTGATGGACGCTCATAAACAGGGAATCGCTTTTAGTTTCATCAGTCATATTATCACTTTTGCGTGATGCTTGATAGCTTGGGAAGATAACCGACAACAACCGAAAAGACTTCCATCCATTTTCTTTAATGCTTATTTAGTGTGGGTCACAGCGGAGCTGGTGCCTATCCCAGTTGAGAGGCAGCGGCCACCCTCGATTGGTCAATCACGGGTGCGCACAGAGACAGCTAACCATGAAATTCTAGCATTCCAACGCTACGTGGAAAGGCTTGAGCTGTGATTCCAACCCACATCCTAAACCTATGCTACGAGGCAAGTGTACTGCCTACCTTGCAAAAATATTTATACCAATTATATTTATATTTCACACCTATAATCCATATTGACCCTACTTTAAGTCACATTGTGTGTGTTTCAAAAGCTTGAAATGATCCAGTGAAACCTCTAAAGTGTTTTCTCCGGGTATTCCCATTCCTCCCACATTCCAAAAGCATGCATGTTAGGTTAACTGGTGACTCCAAATTGTCCATAGGTACGAATGTGGGTGGCCACCAGTCCAGTCTTGTTAGCTGGGATAGGCTCCAGCCACCCCCCCCCCCCCCCAGGACACTAATGAGGATTAGCGGCATAGAAAAGTGACGGATGGACGAAACATCCAAAGTTGCTAATATGTTTGGTCTAAATTCAAAGTTGCAAATGGGATTGGACTTGAACTATCTGACAGCGCATGAAATCTACAGGCAATGTTTGAAGTAGCGCATTAGTATAGACACAGACGAGTGGACCAAAACTTTGAATTATAGTGCTGTTATGTCAAAAAGAAGTGTTTCTGGAGTACATGCAGTTTTTTATTCTCTGCAATATTGTACTGAGCAGCCAGGACAGGGAGCTGTAGAGCATCTGTTTCCCATTCAATGGCATTATTTTCCTGGTCATTTGGTTGAATTCCATATTGTGCAACCTTTCGCGTGTTCAACTTTGAATCCTCCACTCAAGTTTGATGCAAATGTGTGGTGAGAAAGCACTAATGTGTTCAAAGCGCGCCTCACCTGCCACAGAGATGATAAAAGAAGCATCCATGGGGTCGATGCCAAGGGTTCTGGCTCGTGCAGACAGGTGGAAGTAGGGGATGAAGTAGGCCAGCTGGCTGAAGACCAAAGACCACGTATAGATGCAAAAGAACGGGTCCTTTAGCAAAGAAAAATCCAGTACTTTGGCTTTCGGGACGGTCTCTTCAGTGGAACTGCCTGCATGAATGGAGACAAGGCCAACTGCTGTGGACCCATTCATGGCGCCATTCGGCTCCCTCGAGCCATCTGTCGCTTTACATAATCCCAAGTCTTGATGGGTCTCATGGCCATTGAGGACCAGGCTGTTCAATTCTGGGTTCGCTACCTGGCCGTTTATTGTGTGAGTCGACTGCCCCTCCAGGTCAGCGGCGTCCTTGGGGGGAGGAGGTGGGGATGGAAGTGAATCCGATTTGGAGACACCATTGGACAAATGTGAGGAGCCATTCAGGCAGCTCTTGGCATAGTCCTTTTCTGGTAAGCTCTTGAGGGAGAGAACTGGGCTCCTCTGGCTCTGGGAAAAAGAGTGTGACACAGCGGGGGGTTTCACATTTATGGGCCGCAGGAGCAAACCAGTGGCCACCAGGTTGAGCATCAGGCCGCCGATAATCAGCATGGCCCCTGTGAGGGACAGAGAGGACACACGGTGTTAAAAAACCATGTATTCTCTTTTACAATAATTATGTATTTGTATTTTGACATAAATCTATAAACACTGTTTTGTGTAAACACTTTTGAGAGTCAACCGCTGATGACATCATAGACTACGCTGCTAGGCGTCCGGTTTTGGCGGCTGCAATGTAACTCAGCAAGCTGGCATCTTGTTGGAAGCTGAAGAGGTTTTGTGCTGAAAATAAAATGTACGGAAAATGTATGTAAACCGAGACAAAAGTTTGGATACATACTGTACACACACACACACACACAGATTCATTAAGGTTTGTCTCCATTTTGCCAGAAAACATCTTGATGATCCCCAAGACCTTTGGGAAAATACTCTGTGGGCTGACGAGGCAAAAGTTGGTCATTTTGGAAGGTGTGTGTCCCATTTCAGAAAATCAGTGAAATATGGTGGTGGAAGTGTGATGGTCTAGGGATGTTTTGCTGCTTCAGGACGTGGAACATGATGCGGTATGACCTTAAGAAGGCTCAAAAACGCAATTCTGCAAAGGATGCGAGTTGTTGCGTCATGGCAACCAGTTATGATGTGTTAGTTTTGCTCAAATAAATTACCTTTACGAATTGAAATTTTATGGAAATTGACATCATTTTTTCTCACTTAAAGTACAGTTCTGCTGCCCACATTTGGCACCATGTAAGACCAAAACAGCACCATGTAGTGATGAGAATATAAACATAAAGCTATCTGATGAAGATCCATGTGCTGCAGCTGAGTAACTATGACAAAGAAATAAATCAATATCAGAAAGATATTTTGTTAGTTTGTTTACTTTGTTTATTGTTCGCCACACATGCGTACCGGACCGTGACCCCTGTATGGGATGGTTGGATAAGGATACACGTATCATGACACCCCTACACTGGGAGACGTGGCTGATGATCGAGAAAAGGTCGTTCCTCGGTGTAACGACACGTATCCTTCCGCCAGGTGCACGGAAGTGATTCTCTAAAGACTCTCGTGTTTCCGAGCCAAACCGCCAAGGTCAAAAGGCAGTAGGGGAGTGCAACATCCCCAAAACCTCATAAACTGAGGCCCTCCTGTATTGTGTTTTTCATGCATATTTGGGGGAAATATCATTGTGTACTTTGAACTTTGCAGTGTAAATCCAGCCTGAGCGATTGTTGTTCCTGCCTACCTTGCCAAGCATATTGGTCCAAAAGAAGCTGAGTGAATGGAGCGAGGGCAAAGGTCAATCCCATCCCCGAACGCCCAATTGCATACGCTGTTGCCAACTTCTTTCGGAAGTACAATGCCGTGACCACTGAGAAGGATTGGTATAGGAGTGCAAAACCCATTCCTGCATGAGGCACAGACAGTTAGAGCAAAGGTCGCACGCAGGAATCATCGGGCTGAGGAAGCGTCCTTACTCACCGACTATCACGCCCATGCTGATGTAGAGAAAAACCACGCTGTTGGCGAAAATACTTATGAGAAAGCCTCCACTAACCAGCACTGCCCCAGTAATGGAGGTCACTCTGGTTCCTACCTTGGCACAAGCCACAGAGGCGATGGGTGCTGAGAGGTGACAGGAGAGGAAGCATGAAGACACGGCCACTATAGTTCCACTGCTCCAAAATGGCAGTTAGAAGTAATGAATGACGTTGTGGACATAGGAACACGTCTAAGCTGGGATGTAAAGTGCCTCGTTTTCACTCAAACCTCCAGACAGACGCAGACTTGACATGATGGAACCGATCCAGCTGATGCCCTCTGCCGAACCTCCAAATTCGTCTTGGAATGCAACAAAGAAGATCCCAAAAGTCTTGAGTGTTCCCATCACCAGAACATTTACCTAAATAGTCAAGCAAAGATAAAAATAAATGAATAACAGAGCAGTAATGCTTTCCATGCTGTTCCACGGCTAAAATAAAAACCTCATGCTGATGTGGGCCTTACCAGGAAACAATGCAACACCACGAGCCAGCCCCAGCCGCCGTCTGGTGGGTCCTCATACTGGATGGCTTTCTCCTGGTCGTTCTTAGCGGAGATATTGTCCTTCCTGAATAGCTTCATGGCTGCCTTGCCTTCACTGCACTTACAATAAAATCACCAATGAACGAAGAAAACATTGATTTCAACATGAATACAACTGAATGTGCATGAAAGTTGCACGTGATTGTATATATCAATTGAAACAGAGGCACCTAAATACACCTAAACACTAAAAACAACTCAATATGCTACTGTGCTAATGCTAACATGCTGACACCTAGCATAAACCCTGGACTGGCTGCGCAAGTAATTCCTTCTCATTTATAAATGTATCTTACCAGTTGTCGAACATCTTTTCAACCATTTAGGAAAAGTTATGGCAATAAAGAAAGCGGTCTGTAGTTTCTAAATCTATGTTTGGCTCAGGTGGGGAAGACAACCATCTTCAAGCTAACAATGTAAATCACCATTGAGCACAACATCTCAAATTTGACAAGTGGTTTTTTTTTTTGGCATTTTGAGACTTTATTTTGCCAACGTTGATTGAAAAAGCCTCTCAGTGATGATATATCTTCAAAGCCCTCCATTTAACGGCCCAGTGAAGAACAATGACAACCAGGACACCAAGAAGGGGATGGAGAAGCCAGGACAAGAAAAGCAGATATGTCCTGGGAAAACAGGCCGTTTGGTTACTTTTGTGGTGACCAGTCCACGGTATGGTTATCTGGGATTTGATCCATATTCCTGGACTCTGAACAGGATAAGCAGCGACTAACTGATTGATGGATGCTTGTACTGATAGCCATTTGTGAAGCTGCTGGACGCTAGCTACACTTAGTATTCTGCCTGATGGTGATTCACACAAACACACCAGTCAGCGGGCATCCATGCATGAGCTAGAAGTCCAAAAATAGCGCAAAGAAACTTTGGATGGAATCACAGCGGCTGTAATGCAAGTCAACAAGTCAGCTGAGCCGCGATAGCGTATACGACTACACGTATACGTATACGAGTACACTGTAAGTCCACATCATCAAGTTGACTAAGAAAAATTGACAGGCATAAAGTCTAACGTTGCTCAGTGATATCAATACCTGCACAAGGAACAGACCATTCCAACCTCTTGCACAAATGATGAACCGTCCACAGCTGGAGGAAGTCTGCGGCGTGGTCACAGAGGCTCAAAAGACAAACAACAGCAGCAGAGGAAGATGATTCGAACAAATTGCCTCCGCCCCAGCTAAGAAGTCAAAAGCTGTAAGCTGAGCGTTGACGTATTTCTGTGGGTTTCTAGGCAAATCTTTGCAGGGCGTCATTGTGCATTATGGCCACTGTGGAAAGTGAGACAAAGCAGAAAAGCAGAGCTCAACCACAAAAAATGAAGACTAGATCTGGTGTCCTAATAAAAGTGTTAGAGTCCCACGTGGACTATTAAGGTCTGGCTTTGCGCATTTGGGGTTGTTTTGCAGCTTTGAGTCCCACCCATGGCCCTTAGCACTGCCTGCTTCTTCCCCACATCTGCCTTTCATCAGCCTTTCCCTGTCCTTCAGCAAACCCTTTCAGCGAGGTTGCTCAACAGCGCCGTAAAACCGGCCCCACCATTGTGCAGCTCTTCTGTTTTTACGCTGAACTCATTCACATGAGACACAGCTGCATCACTGAGGGATTTTCTGGGACTCTGATAGTACGTCCTTGGGATGCGTTAACAATTGATGTTAAGTTACCGATCCTGCTCAAGAATTGCTGACAGTATGGCGTGAGATTGCCTCGTGTCACTGTCGGTAGTTCATCATCCAAATGGAACAATACACCAGATGTCTTCTCACAGAGTTAGTGTGAGAATGAGGAGACCAGGGGCGTTGTGAAAATGTTTGCGGCTTGAATTAATAAGTGACTTGTAAAAGAAAGAGAACCCCCTTTAGGCAGAAAGCACAGAGCGGATTAAAAGAGGAATGAATTGGACCAGTGTACCGCTGGGGAAATATTTCCCTCCCATGTGCTTTTCATAAGATGGCCACCAAGTATGCCTGTGCTGAGGCCATGCTTGGGAATGTGCCGAGGGTTCGCAGGTTGGGGCGATGGCGGTTGGAGATCGGCGCCAGGTAGTGAAGGTTTAACCACCTCGTGTTAATGCAAACTTCTAGTCAGACATTATGTCCTACATCATAGATAGATAGATAGATAGATAGAGATTTCATATATTCTCTGGCCACTTCATTAGGTACATCTGCACATGTAACGAGATGTATGCCTTTAGAGAGAGAATTATAAGAATGCCCAATCAGTCAATAATGGTCGGAGCCTGGGAGTGGTGTGCGTGGTGTCAACTTACGAGAGCCAACTTAAGCTGAGTGCTAACAACAGGTTAGCGTTGTAGAGAGTGACTGACAGCAGCTCCTGTTGACATTGATTGCATATGTGTTCTCTCTTCTCAACCACAAACAGCGGCGGTATTGTACACTGGTCACTAGGTGTCAGTAACGTTACACTGATGAGACAATACAGGAAGTACTGTATGTTGACCATGCTAACGTGGGGGTCTTAGTTATGTTTAGGATGGCTTATTTTCAATTATTATGTCTACTATATTAGGCAGCAAAAGGTCATTATAGTGATGTTATTTCATAGCAACAGGGCTCTAATAACGATATAAGCAGTATAGGTTGTAAAGGTTTTATGTGCTACAACTACGAAAATATTAAATTTATTAATATCAAATCCTATTACCCCTTATCGCAGTCGGGTCTAGAACCAATTGACCATCATAAACGAGGGACGACGGTAATAATATAACCTTGAGAGGTCGGTATTTACACCACCTAATTGTCTTAAATAATTAGGTTTAGGTAATTAAAAACAAAGCACCAGAGGTTTGGGCTGGACAATCCAGCAGTTTGCTGTTTCAACGCAAAGCCTGGCTCACATTAAGGGACCATCATGTCAGTGACATGATTTCAGATTTAAAGTGGGCAATAACGTTTCTTAACTTGACGTCCATTTCTTAACGCGACATCAGCTGAGTGTCTCGCCGGTGTGAAACATTAGCTCTGCTTCCAACTTAAAGACCACCTCTAGATTTTTACTTTGTCAGCTCTTTTGTAAGCCTCGCAATTGTAATGACAGTTGACAGGCTGGGCTGCAGACATTATTGTTTAACTAGCACGCCACTGTAAAGCTCTTTACACTTGCATGCATTTTGCCAGCGCCTTGTCCCGCAATTTGCCCTGTCAATATCTGTCATTGATTTATTTTTCTTTGTGGTACGCCTGAAACGCATGAAGACTAGTTCACGCACTGTTAGCGTTCTGTGAACATATAAATTACACATTTGGCAGACCGAAAATGGTGTGCAGTGGCACGAAAGGATGAATGGATGGATATTGCATGAGCTTCTTCCATGGAGTTAATATCTTGTAGCTCCCTTGCAAAAAGAGGAAGTACGGAAGCTTGGGGTGATGCCTCCTGTTGCGTGGCATCCCGCGAGGCACAACAGGACACAGCAAGACAGTATAATGCCGTAACTGCTTCAGCGACGTGGGACGTGGCATGACAATGCATGTCTTACGTACTATTGTTGTGCACTAGACGTAAACAGTACAGGAAACAGGTGTAAATAAGTCGTGCGGGAGCGTGGTCATTTTGCGTCAATGCACACCATTTCCGGTCCCGAATTGTGCAAACTAGCGTAGCAGTTTGATTTGGCGTAAGTTGATTGGTCATGCCTGTCAAGTGGGGCATATGGATAGCGTCATGAGAATGTGGCTCTGCTTGTTTGTTGTTGTGTTGGACAAACGGAGCCACGTCCTGTCCAAAGAGAATAACCTGGTGTGTTGTTGTCCTGCAAAGAGCGACACCTCGCACGCTACAGTTTGTCATGTTTTCAGGCATGCCAAAAATACGTAAATGACACGTATTGCCACAGCAAATTGTGGGACAATGTCGAGGACAAATGTGTATAAACTCCACATAAGGATGTGTACACCCCCAAGGTTTCTTTTACACCCAGCAGTTATGTTTGTTCAACGCTGATCCTAAATGCCTTTCGTCAAACACGTTTGACCACATATACAAACGAGAAGGGGGGTTTGAGCGGCTAAGGTCAGAGATATTTTCACCTGCAGCTGTTTGCTAACAATTCAACGATCTGTCACAGGCTTCCCACCAGATGGACCAGAAAGTTGTGTTTTTAGCATGGATGTTGCCATAGCAACAGTTTCATTCCAATGGGTTAGGCTTAATATCATTGTAGGAGCCATTATGCGTTCATGTTTACGTTTATGTTTGGTGAACTATATTTCATTTGACCGCTGTTGGAGGTATCGAGGAACCCTATATACAGAAAGTAGGTGCATGGGAGGACGATTGGAGGTTTTAGGGTTTTTATCTCTCATTCACACGTTTGATTGGACACACTCATGATAGCTGGTAGCCAATCTGCTGCCATACACCAGCACTCTTGAGCATACAACGGATTCCTCCATTCATCCTGGTGCAATAAACAGACTCATAACCCAAATGTGATCTGCTGGCTGCATGCTGTTTCACTGGGTGCATTATGACCCGGGTACACCCACCCAGAAGCGACAAACAATGTTGGCTTTGATAAGTGCTCCAATAATAATCCAAGGTGTCTCTCTGCTTCTATCAATATTTTCTACCGTTGCAGTTCAACCTCCATCGTAAATACAAAGGAAAATATTCAAGCATTCAATGACCAATTAAAGTTAAAAAAGTTACAATTTTGCTAATTTCTTGACCTTTGTATTGATTTGTGGATTCCTACAGAGCAGCTACACACAATAACCTGCACATAAAACTTTTTAGATCTTCCAGAATCTGCACCTATTGCAGCTGTATTTCCTTGGATTTGTACTTCTCGCCAAAACCGTCTGCTTTAATGTATTCCACCTATGGCCTGCCTCCGGGCACGCCCACTCCGCTGTGATTGGTCACACGGCTAAAGTGCTTCCTAACTAAGAATGAACTTTCTTATATAGTGGGTATAGGAGTTGATGATAAATGAACAAAGTCTTTGGAGAGCTAATTGAAAAGTGTTTAGGAGCTACTGGTAGCTCATGAGCTACTGGTTGGAGACCGCTGACTTCCCGTGTATGAACTCAAAGAATAGGCAGTGCTGGTGCTCCTCCAACCTCGCCTGCCTAAGGAGGAGCACTCATTGTCGCTCAGAAGCCGAACGTGTACCGTTATATCTTCTTTTTTCCTGGATGTAATTCCAAAACTCCCTCACCTGGACAGAAACTGACAGTTCCTCTCGAATAAAGTTTTTTTTGTAGTACCAGTTCTTACCTACTTGCCTCAGTTTGGGGCATTTTCCACTCCCAAAAAGGACCTTTTCAACTACAAAAAACATGCCGCATTGAATGCATCATTTGAAATGAGTCATGCTAACAAACAACAAGAATGACGATTCGGGGGTGGGGGGTCTTTGTACTTTTTAAGATGTGGAAATGGGGCACTGCAGCAAAGCGGAGAATGTGGAGTATAATACAGTAGCATCTAGAGCTCAGGCATCGTATCTCATACCCTGCAGTACCGGATTCATACACAAATAAAATGGGATTTAATACAGTGCAGTGGCCAGTGCACATACCTGTATAAACGATGGAGAAGCAATTCAACGCTAATGCTAACAGTCTTCCACGTTTCCATGTTCATGGTCATGGCAAAGCAGCTATATGCAAGCTATTTTTGGCTCCTGTAAATGATCCTGCGGTTCCTACTGTATGCATTGGGTTCCATCCAATGTTGGGAGACAGGCGACCAACTCAGTTCACATTCGCTGTTTGAATTTATGACACTCTGGCAGTCCAGACTGGGCTAATAAATGGTTTCTTTTTTTGGACTCGCACGTCCGTGTTACTGTCACTCAACTGCAGCTCAATGTGGTGGTAATACTTTGTGCAAACACACTATATAAATATTTCATTTAACAAAGGTGATACCATATTTTCCTGCCTATAAGTTCTTTCTTTCATGGTTTGACAGGCCCTGCGACCTATACTCTGGAGGCTTTCCAGTCATGTTTTTGTCCACACTGACTGCCACAAGAGGGCACTCTTGTGTGCCAGTATCTGCTACGTCTATCACTCCTGTACTACTAAAATTGTAGTGTGTACTACTCCTGTACTACTAAAATTCAAGAATGTAAACATCAACTTATAAAGACAACGGAGAAAGACAGAACACAAATGCCCCCAAAGAGAGAATCATCTTCTGCAGATTAGTTATGTTGTGTTGTTTACGGTTATTTAAAGTCCAAAGTTACTGTTACTATGTTACGTTAACATACCACCGATTCACGGTAGGTTCACAGACGTCTGTTTAGCCTCTTGTTCTCCATTTTATTGTTATTACTATAATTTCATGGCATTCATGCAGAGGAACAAGTACAACGTTGTGGAATGGAAGCATTTCTTTCTGCAAAAGGAGGATCTACTAAATATTGATGTCATTTTGCTGATGGAAGGCCCAAATGTATGCCCATCCCTACTTTAGATGACATCATGATTGCAGACCTTCTGTAAATGCTATAAAGATCATGTGACTTCTCATCCATCCCCGTGTTGGTCTGCTATATGATACATTTACCTGGAATGGATGATCCCAACAACCAGTCATCTACTAAGGAACGTCTTGGAAATGACCAGGGGTGCCCTAACTTTTTCATACCACCATGAATATGTTTTTTTCTTCTTCATTATGCATATTTGGCTGGTGCGACTTATAGTTGGAAAATATAGTAAATGACTTTCTGCCAAGGGGTCATTTGACTTTTAGCGAACCTAATGCATTGGACATTGAATCCAATTTCTAGTCTATGCTGGTTGGTTCCGGTGAGCTCAATGTGACAAAACACGTGAAAGCCCCACAAAGCTTTGGTGGATCAGGGTCACCCTCTTTGGACTTGAGGATATGACGGTGAGGATATGAATGACCAAAATGTGCACCTATACTCATTGGCCACTTTATCAGGTACACCTGTAAAATCTCCTGCAATACTTGACAATGGAGGCATCAAATAATCTTATGCCTAATCAAGGTCAGTCTGACTTTCAGTATCTCCATTATCTTGAAAGGGGCTAGAATCTTGCATGAGACCGTTCCTCTAAGGAAATGCAAGGGAATGAAAGACATAGCTAATGTTTGCTAAGTAAGCGCTTAGTGTGTTGAATCACCTGTTTTGATGTTGCACTTGAATGCTTGAATGGGGGGAAAGCAGAATCACAAGTCATAGTGACTGAGTGCCATTCTCGGGTTGGTCACTGGAAACTGTGGTTGCATCAAAACTTTAGTCCTGCAACAAAAAGCAGGCCATTATTACCATGAAACTTACACCAAAACCATCAGTATGACTGCACTGGCTAATCTAGCGTGGATACAAGACTTGGGCATCAAATATTCCCTTTAAACAGCAATACGGCTCAATTTCAATCAACAGAATCATAGTGAGAATTCCCTCATACTGAGATCATCCATCCATCCGTTTTCTATCCATCCCATTGTCCTCATGAGGGTCATGGCTAAACTGCAGCCTATCGCAGCTGATTTTGGGTGAGAGGCGGGGTACACCTCGGACTGGCAAACTGAGAACTTGCTGTGCTCTCGTTAAATGAAGCCGTTAGAAAGAGCATATGATGGGATGGTGCACTAAATTTGGTGGCTGCTCTGCAGCACCACATACAGGATCTCCATAGTGGGCCAATGCCAGTGCTACAATGACCAAAATAATAGACACGTGTCCATGTTACAGCATCACAGATGGAGCACACCCGTCACATTGCAGCAACGCCTTTCTTAGGGCTATATCTTCCCAAGGGACCATACTATCGAAGTGAATCTTGGATGTAAAAATAACAGTCGGCGTACAGCATACAGTGTACAGTCGAGTGTAGTCTCTGATAAACACTGCCCTGTAGAGGTAAGCGATGTCATCGTGGAGGATAGAGTTCGGTCACATACTGTGGAGATATGGAATTGCCACCGTTGAAAAATCTCATCTCCATCTCTTTGTGCATTGAGATCGCCTCCAATGATGACAAGCCACATGATTCCCCAAGAAGTCAGTCCCCAAGAACTAACACACTCTATCCACACTCATTGCGGAACAAGATGTTCCTCCAAATATTCAGGTTTTAGTCTACGTGCTACCGACCGGCTCTTCAGAAACATGTATCAACATGCAGTACAAGAATGAGTGCAAATATTGCTCTACAGATGACCCACAAGACAAGTTGGTTGTTTGCAGAGACAATCCTCCAGGAATTTGGCCTTTCAGCACGGCTAATAGTTGCACACTCCTCAAGTTCCATTCTTACCCTTACTGTTTCATTTGGTTCAGTTGAAAACAACTGTAAAAGGTATTTGATTGGCCAATAAAAAAGTAGATGTCTTAAATTAAATAAACAAAGATTTAAAAACGCAAATGACTGGTGCTTTTGCTATGACAGTACAGTCTGTTTGGTCAAATGTAAAAAACGTTCGACCAAATCCTGGTGCGCACCAAGTGGACTGTGATCGCTTGAGAGCGAGGTCTCGGTTCACTTGAGCTCCAATATGAATGCAACATGGACCAAAGACACGTTGGCCTCCACCAAGGCTGCCCTTTCTCACGGATTCTGCTCATCATTTTCATGGACAGAATATTTGGCCGCAGCCAAGGTGTCGAGGCAGTCCAGTTCGGGGCCTTAGGATCTCATCTCTGCTTTTTGCGAACAATGTGGTCCCGATAGCCTCTTCGGGCTGTGACCTTCGGTGTTTACCGGGACGGTTTGCATCTGAGTGTAAAGCTTCTGGGATGAAACTCAGCACCTCTCAATCCAGGCCATGGTTCTCAGCCAGAGCAGGGTGGAGTGCTCCCTCCAAGTTGGGAATGAGGTCCTGCCCCAGGCGGAGGGTTCAAGTATCTCAGTGTCTTGTTCACAAGTGAGAGAATGAGGGAGCGTGAGGTCGATAAGCGGATAGGCGCAGCGTCTGCAGTGATGTGGTCGCTGTCGTAGTGAAGAGAGAGTTGAGCCAGAAGGCAAAGTTCTTAATTTACCGATCTATCTATGTTCCCACCCTCACCTATGGCCATAGGCTTTGGGTCGTCACTGAAACAACGAGATCCCGGGTACTCCTTCACGTGGAGAGGAGTTGAGGTGGTTCGAGCATCCAGTCCGGATGTAATGACATAATGGTTACCATAATAAGCTTCAAAATAGTGATATATATAACACATCTTGACTGGTGAAGACTCTTCATCCTTGTATTTAGCAAACATCAACTGCTTGTCTTGTTTCCTGAATTGTTTCTTGGAGGTCAAGAAGTAAACTTCCCACCTTTGATCAAAAAGTCAGCTAGCTAATTCCGCTGAGTCTTTTGACAAAGAAGGTGGCAAAAAGAAAAACCATGCAAAACCATCCAGCATCAGAAGTCTCATTCATGGTCTGAAGTATATTTTTAATTTATTATTGGTTAGCATCAGTACAACAATGTTATTAAAAAGAATAAATTCCGTCTTATTATATACTAAAAGGATTGTGCATGCTTAAAAATGCGTTTATTTAGTTGTATTCAATGTTCAAAAATACGATATGGCTCTCACAGAAATACACTTAATATAAATATAAAATATCCAAAAGGTTAAAATATCAAGTTGTATGGTAGCAAAGACAAGCCCGCAGGCAATTTTACATTTTTATTGAATTTCGTGTAACTTTTATTGCATAAGAACAACTTCCTAGTAAGATAAACTGAAGTCAATAAAAGCAGCATAAAAGTCTCCTTACTTGCGCTCTTCAAACAATCTGCAGCCAAAACTGGTGTTAAGTGCAAATCGCTTGCAAAAATGATTCATGAAGGTTTTCATTGTTCCTGTCTCCACCACATGCCAGAGGAAGCAAGACAGGAGCGCATAGGAACTAAGAGGTTTTGTAGGGTTTAGTGTTGAAGGCATCATATTATTGCAGCACCAAACAGAAGACTTACCCTGCGTAGCTGCTGGCCAGTTGTCTTCACACCAAAGCTCGGCTGCATGATTGCCCACCTTCCCCCACCTCCTCCTCGTTCAGCTCTTCACGCTGCTGGGGAAGCGAGGAGAAAAAAGGGGCTGGTTGGAGCAGACGCAGAGTGACACTTAAAAACGATGCCTTTCATGAGACGTCACCTGCAGGGGAAAGGGGAGCACTGACGCAACCTGGGTGACAGTTTTAAAGCCAAAAATAACTTTTTGGAGGATACCCGGCACCGGGGGTGGCGGTGTCGTGCATAAACCACATTTAATTTGGTGGCATTAAAAAAAGCTAAGTTTGCAACATCGACGCATACCTGCAAGGCCCGGTTCTTCTGAATCCACGGAATCTGATGCGTAATGTTTTTCTAATGTAATTCTCTCCATCCACGGCTGTGCGTCCCAACAAGGCGTGCGCGTTCCCAGCCCACCGGGATGCCGGACGAGGACTTCTAGTCGAGACAAACTACAGGACCTGCTTCCCGGCCACATCGTTGCCTCTGCGGGCGGCTCCGTCCGGTCTGCCTCTCACCTCCGGATCGTACCATCGCCGGCCGGACTGAGCGGTCCTGCCGGAAGGAGAGGCTTTGCTGGGAAGGGTCATGTGACCGAGGCGTACCCACGAACTTGAGGAGCCTCACCAAGCTGTCAATCAAAGCAAACCACACACTCGCTGGACTCAATCTCTGGTTGGAAAGGGTCCAGTTTTGTTCGTTGATGTCGATATGCCACGACTATTTATCTTTACGCGTTTAACAAACACTTCAACACACACGAACAACCCAGATCACGTTTATTAAGGGTTTGATTTCTAATCCCAAAGACCGTCTTCTGCTCATCAGAGCCGCTATTGGCTGACACTGCAGTATTTTCATGTATTTTATGAGTCCAGTTATCTGTCCGTGTTTCTTGTCTTGTAGGCCTTGGTCGTTTTAAGAAGCAATCTTGTGAAGAGCAATTGTGATGGTCCCATGACTCCGCAGCAGAATGTTCCTGCATAAACAAAAACAACAATCAAGTACTTGACCAAATACTTCATTCTTGGCTGTTACTCTATTTCATGCTTAAAATACGAACTGCATATTTGTTGAATGTTTAGCTCTTGCAAACGACTGAAGATATCATAAAGAAGTGTCAAATATATTGACACTAATTCACCACTGCCACGGTTTTTCCCTTGCATTTGGACTAAAATAACCTCATGTACCATTGTAAATGATTCTGGCAGTTTGTAGCATGACAGCTGACCTACCACCGTTGTGAAAAACTTTTTAACATGACGAATCATCAGGCATGCTGTGGAAAATGATGCATCCTTATCCTCACGAGGGTCGCGGGGATGCTGGAGCCCACCCCAACTGGGGTGAGAGGCAGGGTCCACCCTGGACTGGTGGTCAGCCAATCCCAGGGCACATATAGACAAACAACCATTCCCACCCACATTCATACCTGTGATACAATTTGGAGTGGCCAATTAACCTAGCATGTTTTTGGAATGGGGGAGGAAATCGGAGTACCCGGAGAAAAGCCACGCATGCACGGGGAGAACATGCAAACTCCACACATAGATGGCGGAGGGTGGAATTGAACTTGGGTCTCTTAGCTTGAAATGGAACACTTACATGTTCTTGACAAAATGCTGTCTTTCCATAATTTGAAAGCAGAGAAAGATTACAACAAAGTGTCATGTTCATCTTGAAGATGACTAAAATTGGCTTCTCCTAATAACTAAACTGGAGTACAAACAGATGTCCACTAGAGGGCAGTATAGTCGTACAAACCAAGTCAGTGACATGCCTGGTCTACATTGGATCTCTGGGCCCATTTGACAAATAGTCCTCTCAGAAAGCTCCTAACTTAGCCTAAACATTCCTCACAAGGAATCTTAGCTTAAGAGTGATTAAGGAACTTTCTGAGGGCAACTCCGAGCAAAGAGGGGACAGAAATGTTTATCTTAGTGAAGTGCGGTTGCTCGGTATGACGCAGTCTTCTAAGCTATGATTGGTTGTTACAAAAAGGAGGAAAAACACTAAAAGAAAGGAAAATGTGCACGCCTTGTAATTAATGGACAGTAAAATCAACCGATCACAAATAACTTGGGACTGAATTCAGAAATGTAAAATCCTGACATTAAATTGATATCATAATGAAACGAATGAATTATGACTCAAAATGGCTTCAAATTATGGCTTCAAAATGTTTGAATGTACCTCTTTCACATGCCCATTATATTGATATGCTTATTATTAAGTTTACCGTCAATGCTGGTGATTTTATTACATAATATATTCATATTAATGGTGGACACAGACTCAGCTGTCAGCCATTCCTGTGATTGCTAACGATATCAGGCTGTGAAAGCACCTAAATGGTCTGACTGGTCACTCTGCTGGCAGAGGGCTGTGACACAGGTAGTAAGTCATCGCTGCTGCATTGTTGCATTTTTAATCACAATGTTGTGATGACTTTCATCTCAGTCGTTATAGCGCTGATGGAACACACAATGAGGTCCATACACAAACATTATGCCTGCATGATGTAGACGGTAGCGTGTTATTGAATCGCTGTCATTAGCATGCAGGGAATATTAGATTAGACTGTACTTTCTAACATATTAACCATGTGCAATAGAACCATAACAAGGCGCTAGCATACCCCAGCAACCCTAGTGAAGATAAGCTGCGTAGAAAATGGATATATGGATGAGATAAAACAATAACATAAAACCTACCCAAGTGAGGAAAGCATGTAAGAAAATATAATGAATGTAGACACTAAAGTGATGATGAAAATGAAGAAACAATAATGCATGTGTTGACAGGCGTTATATATATATATATATATATATACACACGTTCATTTGTAGTGATTGGGTATTGACAATAGAACAAATATATTTCACTTTCTATTCTTTCTTATCTCCATCTATATTGCTCCTTTCTCGCTGCCTTTTCACCATCTTGTCTGTTTACGCCTCGGGCTTCTTAAAAGTCCTCCTCAGCACTCCTAACATTTTGCCGCCTTAAGATATGCCTTTATTCGTCCCTCAGTGGGGAAATTTGTAAGAGCTCACTTAAGGCGTAAGACACTTTGTGAATAACTTATATTAGCACATAAAAATTCTAAGAAGAAGATCTTAGAATCTGAGGAATTTCACCATTTTTTGAAGAATGATGTCACCAAGAGCTACTTTTAGCCTTGGGATGCTTTGTAATTGTTAGTTTCATGTACCACAACATTTCTGGGTTGTTTGTTGTGCCATAGTTTATATATTTGGCAACATTTGTCAAAGTGAACGTTACGCTTGAAATGAATCTTTTCACTAAAAGCTGTTTTTCTCCCTTTTTTCGTTGGGAATGTATTTTGCTGAAACGTACCTATGTCCTACTGCTGATTACTACAGAACTCAAAGAGGTAGAAACAAACTTTTTTTTCTGATGAAAGATGAGAGTCTAACCTCTCTTTTGGCATATACCATGCCTACGTAGCCCTAGAACAAAACATTCTGTGTGCCTTGAAAAATGTGTCAAAATCCTCAAAAATGGCTGGTACAGAGAGGGACGGCTTTTGCTAAATGGCAGGGATTGAATGAGTTAACAACATACATAACCGTAAGAGTCTCACCCTGAGTCAGACTCCAGGCACACAGTAGGAGTGTCTGTGGGGTCTCCGGTGAGAGCTGCAGCTTGTTTGGCCAAAACTGAAACAACACCCCCATGTTCATCTGACAGGGAGCCTCTGCCTGTTTAGGAGACACATAAGACAGTTGTAAACAGCCCCATATTTCAATCAAGTGGAAAAGCCATCCATCCATCCATCCATCCATCCAGCAACTAACGCTTTTCAAAGGTTGAGTCACAGGGGCAGCAGCCCAAGCAGGGAGGCCCAGACTTCCCTCTCCCCAGGCACTTTGTCCAGCACTTCCTGGCGGATCCCAAAGCTTTCCCAGGCCAGTTGTGAGACAGTCTCTCCAACGTGTCCTGGGTCTTCCTTGAGGCCTTCTACCGGTTGGACGTTCCCTGAACACCTCCCCAGGGAGGCGTCCGGGAGGCATCCTAACCAGATGCCCAAGCCTAGCTCCTCTCCATGCGCTGGAGTAGCGGTTCCACTCCGAGTTTCTCCCCGATGACAGTGCTTCTCACCTTATCACTACAGCAGAGCCCATCCACCTCACAGAGAAAACTCATTTCGTCCACCTGTAACCGCAATCTTGTCCTTTTGGTCACGACCCAAAGCTCATGAATAGGTGAGAGTGGGAACGTAGATCAACCAGTACATTGACACAAACCGGGGTGCACCCACTGGGAGAAAATGCAACCTCCTCACACAGCTGCCCAAGGGGCGATTCGAATCAGAGCTTCCCAATTTTGGTATGTATATATTTTTTAAAAATCAATGTCAGTAACTTCCGTTACCATTAAAAATGACAGCTTGCTTCATGCGATAACATTTTGTGAAACGTTATGCTCTGCGTTGTTAGAAGTGACATTTTGTTTATGTTCTGCTCGGAGCAGTAGTACTAATAATATTGTGTAAACAAAGCATGTTATTGTACTAATACCACGAGTTACACGTATGTATGTGTCATTTTCTAGACTAAGCCTCTGTTTATTTAACTACCTTTACTTACACCCCAGGTTGTGTCCTTGCTGATCCGTACAAAGCACTCCCACCACTGCTGGATTCTTCATGCTGCACACAAGGCAGGAAAAACGACGTTCAATGTGTAAAGACGAACGAAGACAAAGCACAGACTGATAATGACTTACGTGTCATCAAGGTGTTGCTCTAAGGTCGACTCCATTCGAAATCAACCGAAAACACCAAATATTTCAGCTTATTTTTGGAAGCTATGCTGTTCTCGAAGAGATTTGCGGCTTTAGTCAGCTGCCTGTGACGTAACTACGAGAACACTCGAGGGTCAAAACTCAACAAACTGGAGTTTTTTTTTATCGCGACAGCTATTAAATGTGTGCATTCTTGAATGTCATTTAGTGCATCAATCGTGCATTTATTAGTTTTTTATTTTTAAACATGCAGCGTTCAAATTCGTTTTGCTACTTCTGTATCGACACCTGTCAATTATCAATTATTTATAATCATTGTGCAAAACATACAAACAATACGATAGCTGGAGCATGGAAGCCCACTGGATAAAGTTATCCTATTGGTAAGTCATAAGCATATGATAAAAAATCGAAATTATGACATGAAAAGTCGAAATGATAAGACACAAACTGCGCATGTGCCACGAGCCGCCTTCTTCACTTGGCAAAAATGGCGACACAATTGAAAGCAAGGTGGGTATCCTACTGAACAAGAATGCGACCGCGGACAACTCATTACACATGTAGCAAACGTCGAACATTCACAAAAGGCACATAGTATACCCTCTCACAATTGTGTCGCCATTTTTGCCAAATGAAGAAGGCGGCCCCTGTGGCACATGCGCAGTTTGTATCTCATAATTTCGCCGTTTTATCTCATAGTAAGGTATGTTCATCTCAAATTTTGAAAATACTTGGAAATAATAATAATGAATTATATCAACCGCCTGTAATTCACATTCGTCAAGACAGTCCCAAACAGGGAACTGAAAACATGGAATTATGAAAATCATATGCCTAGGATTCCTTTCTGTTCTGATTAACTGAACAGTTCAGATGTTGATCTCAAATTCCAAAATCCCAAATTCAGGAATGCTCATGGGGGAAAATGAGGTAATACACTTCAGCACTCAGAGCACAAAAAATATTAGTGGACGCAAACATGATTTCCAGTGAACACTCGCCATTAATATAAGGTGCAATATTGATCATATGATATTGCATGAATGCTATGGGAATAAAGCAACAACCACTTTTTGTCTTTCAGCATGTGGATGGATGTTGTAAATCTATTTTCTTTAAAAGTTTGCTGTCGGCTGCAAAGTCTGCTCTCACCTTCCAGATGGTTTTCTGCCATCTTTCTTTTCATCTTTTCATCTTTCTGCCATCTGCCCCACGACAGGCAGGCCTCAGCGCTGCTGCTGACAGGGCAGAAATGAGTGAATATAATTATGTGGGTAGAATCCATCACCGGCACTGCTGCAGGATAATGCCCCTCTCATTCAAGCTAAGGTCTCATCTTGAACTTAAATCAACCACGCTGACACACACACGCACACACACACACACACACACTAGTGATTTGGTACTTGCATAATTGTGTCCAGCCATGGCCACCCTAACTCGTGTTTTTTATGGCACCTGTGCCTTTGGGCTCGCAGGGCTGTCTGGCTCATCAGGGATGATGTGAATCTCATCATGTGTTGAGGTTTCCTGTTTATATTATTGTTCTGTCAATCCCAGGCTCACAGAAGCAGATTTGTCCAAATTGGTGCAGGAGGCAAAGCTAGATCAACAAGTAGAGGAACCCTCATTCGTCATCATTTGGATCAATGCAGTTTACCAATGTAATGAGACAAGCGTAGGGATATCTCGCACAGAGGGGTCAGAGTTAGATGGGGGGGGGGGGGTGAATCGGTTGAGTGTAGGAGGTGGATAAAGAGAGGAGCCTGAGCGACTTCCCACTCCACTGACTTTGGAAAGCTTCACGACCAGCAGCGGTGCAAAGGATCCATCACAAGGGACAGGGG
Organism: Doryrhamphus excisus; assembly: GCF_037039965.1. Classification (NCBI taxonomy): domain Eukaryota; kingdom Metazoa; phylum Chordata; class Actinopteri; order Syngnathiformes; family Syngnathidae; genus Doryrhamphus; species Doryrhamphus excisus. Next base: position 51,803 of record NC_136373.1, on the reverse strand, counting down.
ACACCATCACCGTCCTGTGCTGAGACTGCCGCGGTTCTCCTGGTCCCAACATGAGCTTAAGGGCAGTGCTGCTGTCCTTCCTCCTCCTGTCGCTGAACTGGTCCAAAGGAGCTGTCATTACCGGAGTGAGTGACAACCTTCTGTTTCTTCTAATAGCTCAACAAATTTACCATTTTATTATTTTCAACTTCAAAGTACACTTGTTACTTGTTGCACACATTTTAATTATACTTTTGATGGTAATTGTAAGGAGTGGCTCAAAATCCACCCAAAAATATGGAAATGTAGATTTTTCTTAACCATATAATTAACCTGATGGTGATGTCCCTTTCCAGAGTTTACTTGAGTACATAGCACTCACAACGCTTACCTTCACTCTGAGATGATTTATTGTCTGCATGTGTATTAATTGCATTTCAAAATGTACAGTTATAGTGTAATAGTAATAGTAAGACAGATGCAAAAGACGGGTTTGGATGGAGGAGATTGATTTGCTTTGGAGACCCTGGAAGAGAAAAAAGAAGACACAAAAAATTACAAATCAAAACTGTTTCATTTTGATCAATTGGCTTTGCTGCATTGCCACAATCCAATATGTATTCTTCAAGCACTATCAATCGTGTATTAATATAATCAAACTGTGTACCCTATATTCAAGCAGGTAATTTGCAAGGGGATATGGGGGTCATGACCCCCACAAAAATCAAATCCAGCCAATATAACCCCCCGAATATAAATACATTATTTAAATGTAAATGATCTCATCAATAAATGAACAAAACAGGCAAAGATTTAAATGGTGCACGCAAAGGCACCCTTGACTATATTTGAATGCGCAATAAATGCAAAAAGCATAACCGGGTTTTTTGATCAATAAAGCTTAATGTAATTAGACATGACAGCTTGGAGACCACATCCTCATCCCCCTCCTCGTTACCATAGGAAATGTAATTATTGTTGTGATTGTTACTCATTTATAAATAGATTAGGGAGATGACCAACTATGACTTAAAAGGACAAAAGTGCATGTGTTCATGAAAGTGAAAATGAAATTCAACCAAACAGGTCATATTGCCCTTTGGAAAAACCTGGGACTGATTTATTGTTATTCTGACTGTTTCCTTTATATGTGCTTGACGGTGTGTCCTCCAGGCTTGTCAGAGAGACATACAGTGTGATTTTGTTACGTGCTGCGCAGTAAGTCTATGGCTGAGGGGTCTGAGGATATGCGTCCCTCGAGGCATGGAGGGGGATGAGTGCCACCCGCTGAGCCACAAGGTGGGCAACACGAGATGTTTAGTCCTCACTGCTCTCATTCTCTCACTCCCTTACTTTTTAAGTACTGGCAGACTTTAAAAACACTGCAGAGGCTAGCGATCCTCTGGACAGCCCAGCAGGGAGTCGCATCACTGAGATTATCCTAAGATGGCAGCGATGACTTGTGCCAAAGTACATCCTTCTCTCAATTAAGACTTCAGAGCATCTTTAAGGCATCTTTTCGCATCTCCGGTGAAGCATTATGTCACACTGATCCTCATGTCTTTGCTACATTTAGGTGCCCTACTCCGGCAAGAGGCAGCACCACACCTGTCCCTGTCTTCCTCATTTGGTGTGCACCAGGTACACTGGAAATAAGTACAGATGCACTGATGACTACAAAAACATGGACTTTAAATAAATAGCCATGCATGTAAATAATGTCCAACACTTCACTGTAAAGACTTTGTGTATTAGCAACACATAGTTCCTCTTGTATTCCTGAATTTCTTCTTGGAGCTCAGTTGCACAATAACGTCTGTGTTGAATGCATCCTTGCACACATCAGAGAGAGATGACGATAAACGAGCCATGGAGAATACAAAGCACTTTCCACTAAACAGAATGAATGTTTGATAGACGCTTTTGTGAACCATTAATGTATTTGGTGTTTGATGTTCATGTTCACTTTGTGGTTGATAAAATGTTATTACCAATAAAATACATGAAAACACAGTTAAGCTTTCCTATAGTTGCCTGATGCGTAGTCTATGAATGGAAATAACAGTCCAAGTCCCTATTTAAAGTTTTTTTACATCTGCATAAATTGCAGTGGCTTCAGCCAAACGTCTGATTTTTTTTTAAAAAGATGCCATCCCTCCTTGGCTCCAAATTCATTCATTCATTTTCTACCGCTTATCCTGACGAGGGTCGCGGGGGGTTTTCTCTTTGGGCGAGAGGCGGGGTACATCCCGGACTGGTCTAACCCTAACCCTAACCCTGCTAATCCAAGTTCATCATTTTATAAGGCTAATAGATTATTAGAAAACCCATCTAAAAACCGAAACTAAAACTAATATCTCTTACCATGCTGTTAACTACTCCCTTCAGAAAGCAGCACAAACTGGTTCTAACAAGGATATAAAAAAGAGTGGGAGGCCCCGACGCACAACTGTGCAAGGAGACAAATATCTGAGAGTGTGTAGTTTAAGACAAAGACGCCTCACAGGCCGTCACCTGGCGGCTGCTCTAAATAGTAGCCGTCAAACACCAGGGTCAGTATCAACAGTGAAGCGGCGACTTCAGGATGCTGGACTTCATGGCAGGATTGCCAAGAAAAAGCCATTTCTCAGACTGACCAAAAACATTTCCAAGTGATCCCAAACTTTTGAGCGGAAGCGTAATCAGTCAGAGGTTGTTATCCTCTGCATTACACGGCCGTGGTAGCCAAAAATCCCCAAATAAGCAGCAAAGTCAGGGTGACTTTTCTCCCTTGTCTGTTGGAAGTATGTGCTGTTGGGTGAAAGAGCCTCCTTTCATAGCTGGCCCACAATGTGATGCTAACCTGCCGTTGGCCCTCCGCTCTGTGGCTGCCGACTGTCCGTGTCAACACTGCCGAGCTTGGATTGGTGTCATCGCCCATTTTCCTCCCTTGAACGCTAATGACACTGGCTAGAAATCTGTCTGTGTGTGTTCTGTTATTCATGGCCTTGCGGGGACACATTTAGGTACGTTAAATCATGGGCACCTCTTTCATGGCCCCAAAATGGCTCTCAGTACTCTGTCAGGACATTTTCAGCAACCCACAAACAAAAAGGCAAAAACTGCCAAGCTTCACTGAGGCTGGATGGTTGGTCCAACCAATGAAATCAAGAATATAAATGCCCCCTTTGGAGACTCGGGAGAGGTGAGTCATGACCTCACGGCATAGCATGTGGCGTGTATTTTCCCCTTATTCTGAACCTGAACTTAAACAGATGTAGAGCTCTCTGACGTCAACTCCTCCCAAATAAAAGCAATGATGTCTGCTTTCCTTAGCTGCAAACCAGCAAAACACTAATAAATTCAATCTCCCGCTGGGCCTGAATCAGCTAGTGTTTAACATCTCCTCCTGCCATTTGACATAACAAGCAGATCTAAGAAGATGTATCTTCCGGAACAGTGAAAAGTATTTTGCTCACTTATCGACCATAAAAGGAAGATGCAGCTCTCAGTACGATGCAGTCACTGTCAAATATGACTTCAATTACAAAGAGATTTTGTAAATTATTGTTTGTTGGCACATTACAAGAAGGAAGATGAACTGGATTTGGTCAATTAAAAGTGCTAAAGCTGAAAACATTACTCAGCACTGGAACAGTTTATCTTCATCTCGAGTCTCTTTGTTGCACTGAAATGTCCCTTGGTCCTGTCAGTTCAATCACTTGGTCTTCAGCGATATATTTCATCATTTATGAAAGATTTCTCTAAAGAAAAGAGTCAACTAAAAATAAAATATTGACCGGCTCTCTGTGAAGCTGTCATCTGTATGGAGTCTTGAAAGGACAAACACTGACCTGAGAAAAGAGGACATGATCTGATAGCAGAGCTGCTATCTCAACTTGGCAATGGGAGTGACATGCTGAAAGGTCTCAAAAGTAAAAGAAAAGCAGACACAACTTGAGCGACCTTCTCATCCTTTAATGTGTAAATATCCTGGAGAAGTTTACTCAAGCTCTTAAAAAAGTAAAAGTGTGTGTTTGTGATATATATATATATATATATATATATATATATATTTGTATTTGATGAATGGTGTCTTTAGGCTGGAAATGACACACAAGAAAGTGGCGGGAAAGTGCCACTTTTTAAGTGTCCATTTGGAAAATCATTCATATCTGGCAATTTTAACAAGACACAAACTTTTTCACCATTCTCAATGATCTCTGTAACATTGAACATAATATACAACATGATAAGATTAAGGCTGTCAAATGATTCAAATTTTCAATCAGATTAATTGCAGATTTTTAAGGCATTAATAATGATTAATCACCATTAACAACTAATTCTGAAATATGCCCATTTTACTGTATTTGATGAATCGAAAGATAAATGATGATGTACAGTACAGGCCAAACGTTTGGACACACCTCATTCAATGCGTTGTCTTTATTTTCATGACTATTTACTTTGTACATTCTCACTGAAGGCATTAAAACTATGAATGAACATATGTGCAGTTATGTACTTAAAATAAGAGATAAGTGAAAACATGTTTTATATTGTAGTTTCTTCCAAATAGCCACCCTTTGCTCTGATTACTGCTTTGCACACTCTTGGCATTCTCTCGACGAGCTTCAAGAGGTAGTCACCTGAAATGGTTTTCACTTCACCGGTGTGCCTCATCAGGGTTAATTAGTGGAATTTCTTGCTTTATCAATGGGATAGGGACCATCAGTTGTGTTGTGCGGAAGTCAAGGTTACTACACAGCCGACAGCCCTATTGGACAACTGTTAAAATTCATATTATGGCAAGAACCAATCAGCTAACTAAAGAAAAATGAGTGGCCATCATTACTTTTAGAAATGAAGGTCAGTCAGTCCGGAAAATTGCAAAAGCTTTAAATGTGTCCCCAAATAGTCATGAAAATAAAGACAACACATTGAATGAGAAGGTGTGTCCAAACCTATGGCCTGTACTATCATATCATCATGTATTAAGAGCTCCAAATGAATTGACTATGCCATCGATCCATTATCTAACACTTGCCTCTTGAATTTGCAAATAGCCTTTTCCCACCAGAATCAGTGGATCTACTCAGGGTTTTTTAACACGGGTATTGCAGCAAAAAACGTGTAGTGATCCCATTTCCACCAAATTTATTACAAACTGCACCCCTGCTCTTTCACTGGTGGAGTGCTAGTATGGAGTACTCCACACCACCATCATGCTTCGTCCTCCCGTGGGAGTGAGAGCCTCTTGTCTTTGGTATATTCACATTGGCGTACAGCTTAGCAGGGTCGTCCTGATGACAAAAATCCACGGTACTGTAGATCACACCAGTCGTCTCCTATAAGCAGAAACACTCTGTCACCAAACATGGTCCTTTTTCTTAAAACAGAAGTGCAACAAAAGTGTGTCACTGAGGTCTCATGTTTCCTTTTCGACACCTACTGTGGCCTCTTGTTTGGGTGACTCATGCAGACATTTTCCATACTTGTCTAGAAAGAAATGATTCCATTTAGAAAAACTGTACCATCCACAAAATGACAATGACAATCTGGATTTGAATGATTTACACACGAAAAATCTCCATGTTTACCTAAATCTTTGGATTTAATCTTGACTCTGAAGCAAATGCCTCCAATCACCGAGGCAACAACGAGGATGATGCTCACGGATACAACAAGAGCTACTAGTGGACCAAAAGTCCAGACAGCTCTGGAAAGGAGACAAGGATCACTATTGTGTCCAGGCATCACAGAGTGACAGAGTGAGCATATTAGAAGTTCATTAATGAGTGAAACCAGTACCTGGGAGAATCGCTGTCCTCTCGTGCTACTTGTGAACTAGTCAACTCTGGACTTGTTGGCGCATTGGGGTACTGAACGGTTTTTGACAGCGAGACGTAGGATTGGCTGTGGTCAGCTGAAGCATCTGCATATTGAAAGGTTTTCTGCTTAAAATTACAGTGTGGATTAAAGTTGCATTAAGTGTCGGTTCTGACGACTGTCATCATTAGCATTTGAAAAAGAGGGACATTTCCCTAAAACTAAGGAACATGAAAACAAAGACTTACCAGACACGCGAAAAAAATAATCTGTGTACAAGTAGCTGGGAGCACCCAGCACAGCACACCTATAGTAGCCTCCATCAGGAATCTGAACCCTTGATATTGTGAAGACAATCCAACTGTTTGTCTCAATCGTAGTCACTCTTCCTCTTAAGAAATCGTTGGTGTATCCTGTACTGTCCAGAAGAGTCTGACACCCGCTGGTATAAACCTTACAGCAGGACTTGATGTGTTGGTTATAAACCGATGGGAAGTCAAGTCTCAGAAAAATGTTGCCAAACTCCTCAACAGTCTGCTGGGCACTCAATCCAGGGATATCTGTAACCCCCCCCAAAAAATGTTTACACACAGGAAATAGTTTAGTGATTTTTTTTGCCTTACCTAACAAGAGAAGAAGGACAAAGAACAAATTCATTTTCAAATAATTATTCAGGGTGGATGAGCACTTAAATTGCAAATAAAAAGAGGAAGGTCTTCATCCAGCAGCTTCGGCAAGCAAATGTGTTCCTTGATGCAATTTTGTCATCGGGAATGCTGCCATAACTTCCCTTTTCACGTTTACTGAACTGAAATTGGGCATCCAAATAATTCAACATTGTGTGTTATGACAGTAGATTTGGCAGCAACCATTAGTCCCTTTGATGTTACATACTGTATATATTGTACACAGTGGATTCCTGCGTATTTGCGATTCAGCATGCTGATTTCAGCAAAAATAACAATTATATACTGTTTCCCTTGGCCATTTTCATTTTGTAAAAGTAGCTCTCAGAAGACAAAAAATGTGGTGACCCCTAATATAGCCGGTAGTACATTTAACACTGTACTACACTTCATGTATGTGGTTGATATTTGTATGGGCCGATCTCACTCATAGATTATTGTATCGGCAGCATTAAACTGAGATCAGATTATTATCATACATGTTTTCTAATATTCTCCTGGTCTCCCAAAAATCGACTACTGGCTCCCGATGGACGGGTTGGTGACCCCGATATAAAGCCCATCCATCCAAATCTTCCCAATGTCCTGACTGTATGGCCAAATGCTAATCACTGGCATAAAGCATCTATCATAAAAGTGTCAAACCTACACAATGATAAACACACAAAGGAATCTAAAGAAAGTGTTTTATTTGGTGTTAGCTATTAGCTTATTAAACACTTCAGATTCACCAGAAGACAAATGCAAAATGGTATGTACATATTCATTTTCAATAAGCATAATTTTGCTATTCTCACAAAATGAAAACATTCATAAATGCTCTGTATAATTCCAAATTCAACCTAAATTAATTTTCCCCAGATAACATTGTCTTGCAAATCAAAACAGCTGAGGCACGTAAAGCTGATTTCAGAGATGAGGCTGACTCAAACTGCACTTCAATGAACTGCCGGATGAGGAAAAGAAGAGACAAGTGCAAAAAACGAGCAAACCAGAGTTGCAGTATAGAGACAGTTAATGCATAACTCAAATTGAGGTCATGCTCCTTTTCATAGTGGCTTGTGTTTGCATTATGTTGGCATTATTTCGTAGCCGATTGTGGGCCGCCTTGGATTAGTCAGTGAAAGTAATGACGTCGTAGTGGATGCCCTGCTGCTGGAGCTTCTCCAGCTGCTCAGGTGTTGCTTTCCTGTAGACGGTCTGGGCCTGTGCCATCGCTGCATCTGCTACTGCTGAAACAGAGATTGACACATACTGATTGTATGACACTTTAATTTGTTGAAAAGGTGTTCTAATTGTGTGAATGCTGAAGAACGTACAAAATGTTGGTTATTTTTTATTCCACCCAATTTTTACGATCAACACTACAAGAGTAAGAATAATAAACAATTCCAAAACTTCAAAATTTCTGCAGAAACAAATTCTCTTTGATCTTGAATCAATCAATCAAACTGTATTTGTAGAGCACTTTTCATACACAAAATGTAGCACAATGTGCTTTACATATTACAACAACAAAAAAAGTTTTTACTGAATTTACTAGTTCTATAGTTGCCAACCCATTCCACCTTAAGTTAAGTTAATTAAAATGCTTCAGGCCATCTATGTCTCCTGATATTTCATATTTTGCCCACCAAAAATTCCCCCCAAAATGAATGGAATCCCCAAACACGCTAACCAATTCAAACCATTCTAGCATCAAAACATCCAGCCTAACATTCCAAAAAATGTCCTCTAATTGCACATGTTCCATACAGCATTCCAGTTCAGCTTCAGTTCCTCAGTATCCACACCCAATTTCTACATAATTGTCCTCTCAGTTTATTGCATTTCTCATCTTTTGACTTTATAAGAGCAAGCCATGGTTTATTATTGTTAAAACATCCAGATTTTTGGAATTGGTGACTAATCGCCTGATTGCTAAAAGACCTGCAGACATAAAAAGACAACCATGTAAATGTCTCCGAGTTAGGTCTCCCACTTTGACATCTTTCAGAGCAGGTTAGGTGGCCTCACTTTCCTTTGATCCCAATGTTCCAGCAGCTACAATACGTGAGATGGTAAAGTTGCATCAAAGTTGCAACGTTGCTTATCCAGGATAGTGAACTGCAAGACTTTGTGACACAGAATACCGCAGGACTCTTTGAGAAGTTTGGTATATCAGCAGACTTTATGGATCATGATCCAAAAACATGGACCAGCCGAGATGACTTTCTCAAAAGGAGTGGAAGTCATCAAGAACATTAAAGTGACAAATGACCATGCCAAGCCTGGTGCAAGAGTGCCGGTATTGGTGGCCGATAGTATGGGACATCCAAAAATACCACCCTTTGAGTTCATACGCAGTAAGTCAGGGGTCAGCTCCACTTTTCAATTAGCTTGCCAAAGACTTTATTCGTTCATTATCAACTCCTACACCCACAAAATTAGAAGAGACAGACAGAATACTTTATTGATCCCTTTAGGATTCCCTCAAGGAAATTGACAAGTGGGGTTCAGCAGTCGTCTGGAAGTACGGTACTTAGAGCACATTCGAGTGTGACATATCACAGCGGAGTGGTCGTGCTCGGAAGCGGGCCATTGGTGGAATAAATTATAACAGACTGTTTTGGCGGGAAGCAATTAATCTAACAGCATACAGCTGGAAAAGGTGCAGATTCTGTAAGAAAGAATTTTTTTTAAACTTTCAGGCCTGAAAAGGTGATCGTTTTCACTGGGCGGTCAAGAGACAGCGAATGTGTGATAAATGGTCCACTTGCAGTGTCAAAACAACAGCAGTGGACTGTATCGTAAATGTAAATATAGTAAGTGCAGCAGAGGCCTGTGAACATAATCATGCAAACCATCCAATAAGAGAGCAGACCTGTGACGGCAGAGTGGGCTGCGGCCTCCATATCTTGCTCCTCCGAACTAGCAGGCAGGTACTGGATCTGACTGTCATGGCTTACTGTGATCTGAATGAGAAATGCAAGTTTCAACAGCCGCACTTTCCAATACTTGTTGTGTTTGAGGTGTCTCACGTGTTGCTCTTGCAGAAAGACTCCTTCATGCTCATATTGAACGATGTGCCCATCTGACATCTGAGTGACATTTAGTAGATCCACCATCAACCTCACATTCTTCATGCATCACTCAGCTACGGTAGTAAGTCCAGCATGCTCACCTGTATGTGATTGCTGTCTGCTACTACAACATACTCCTGCGGGATTAAGTGCGGCACTCCATCCTGTGAGATGATATACTGGACCTGAACACAGGTGTTCTAAGTCAGGAATTTAGACAACAAGGATTTAGTGAGGTGGTAGAATTTCAGAAAAGCGTCAAACCTCAGTGACCTGGTTGTCTCCTGTCATAAGGTGCTGGACTGTATGTCCATCTATGGTGGTTATCTGCTGAATGTATGTGCCCTCCTCCTGCCCAATGCAAAGACGGAATGTGTCAAGCAATGTATGTATTTTGTAGCTAAATGCAGTGTTTCCCATAGGTGTCTTCAAATATTCGATGATTTGATTTGGACGAGTCTGAACCTGACTGTCCAATTGTATGAAAATGTCATGTGTTCAAGATTATACAATTCTGACGACACTGGGGAGCCTACAGCTACTCATGTACTCACGGCGAGCTCCCACAAAAAAAGAAAAGCATACAAAACAAATATTCTTGTGGTTAGGGTTAAGTTCCCACCTGGTTTGATAGATACTGATCTTGGGCTACAATTATGTGCTCTTGACTGAGAGCCTGCAGACGGTCTGGACTGATGACCGTCTGATGGGCCTGCAGGGCTGTAACAGACAAAGACGATTACTCCTTGGCTTTACTTTAAATGTGTTGCTTGTTTTCATTTTTTATCATTAAGAAAGACGTAGGTCGCTTACACTGTAATGTAGTCAGAGCCTCGTCATCACTGTTGACTATGATGGTCTGCTGGGATGAGAGGGTGTGGCTCTTACGAGTGGGGTGCTCCTGGTTGTGGAGACGCTCCATGTGAAACTTCAGGTGGCCATTGCGATTGAAGCTGGTTAGAAAAGCATCAGCTATTCAACTCACAGGGTACACATGCATCACAAAAAGAGTACAACATTCTCTACTGCCTTGAAGAGTACAATATATTTTGCTTAAATACAGTGACTGTAATAGAGGTATTGTTTTCATAATATTTTGTAGTTTTCAGTAGATTATATTTAGACCCTTTCTCTCTGTGGCTAAATAACTAACATTTTACCAACAACACCCTTAATGCAGTTCTACATGGCAGCAAAGTACTAATATGAATTCAAGCTTTTGGGGAATTTTGAAATAATTTTTGAAGGAGAGGAGAGTGAATGAAAAAAACCCAGAAATTGGTTTAACAATAGTCTCACACAAATAAGAACAAAAGGCAATACTGAAAGTAGCTAAAGAGACAACTTCAGAATTGATCATTATCCAATTTACATTAAAATATATACGAATGGGTGAAAACTGTCAAAGCAAAATGGAAATATGATCATGCAAATTGGGATAGATAATTAGTGATTTGTGAGAGGTTAGATTTTTTTCTAGTAGACATTTTTGTGATGCAAATGTATGATGCTTTTGAACGCGTATTGTTTTGAGAAGCCAAACTCTTTACTTAAGTGTCCCCAGCAACTAGCTGGAACTACTTTCCTCAGCACCCAAATCCCAGCAGAACTGGGCTCAGGACACCGAGTGGGGAGTGAGTGGCTGTTGGCGAGCTTCACTTTTGTGGGTGTCACACACCTTCATGTCAAAAAATCCCAACTATCCCTTTAAGCTTAAAACCGTTGTTCCTACCTTTGGCCACAAAGCTTGCAAGAAAATGGCTTTTCTTTGGTGTGGGTCAGCAAGTGTCTGCGCAGGTCTTTCTTGTTCTTGGAGGCAAAGCTGCAAATGGAACACTTGTGCGGTCGCAAGTAGGAATGCAGCTCCATGTGAACCTAAAGCAAACAAACGGGCATCATGTAAGATTTGCTTTTTATTTTAGAAAGCTTTATGTTTATTTGTAGAGCTCACCTTGACCTCAGGCCAGGAGTTTGAGGTGAAGTCACAGTCAGGGCACTTGAAGATGTTAGGACCCAAGTGCGCTCTCTTGTGGTTCTCCATGTCAGAACGGCCTTGGAACGACTCCATGCATATGCGACAGCAGAACCGCTTGGTGTTGACACCAAGTGAGCTCATAGCAGGAGGAGAGGTGGGAGCTTCACTGCTCAGCTGAAAGCACATGAAAAAAAAACTTAAAGAGCACATTACATTACACACAGCTATTCAGCAATCTAACATTATTAGATCCGCTGTGGCGACTCCGGAAGGGAAAAAAAGCCGAAAGAAACAAACAAACCTCCACCTGTTGCAAAACTCTTTCAGGCAGTCCAGGAGCAAGGTAGAACTTTTCACTTTTCAGGTTCTGTGCTTCGGAATCCTCTGCAGGCTGAGAGGGGTTGTTCTTCTCTTTACTGCAGGAGGGTAAATTTGACAGTTGATGCTGGCCATATGAAAAAATGCCCTTCGTCCAGTGACTACAAAATTTAGAGATGAATGAAGGGTGCATGAACAGTTAGCACTACCACACCTGCGGTCAGAGCTTTGGACTACTTCTGCCACTTGCTCCACCATATTGAACTCCCCTTCGTCCTCATAGGTTTCTATAGCAATCTGAGCCAGCTCTCCTGTCCCAGAGGTGGTTGCCTCATAGGCCTCCTGCAGAACGCTCTCGCCGCTCTCGGACACATGGACGGTTACAACTTTCTGGGCTTGGCCCGGGACTGTGGGCATTGCACTCCACTCTCCCTCCAAAGCTTTCACCTCTGCACTGCCATCTGACTTCAGCACCGCCACCTAAGTTGACAATCATCAACGGCGTTTGTTGAGCTCTTGTTGAACTCTTTCCAAAATACTTTACTATATGAGCAGTTGCACCAACTTGTAAGGAGTTCCCAACCAATTCCCGAGCGTTGCTCATATTTAACAGCAGGCTCAGGGCATTTTGGGAGGAGAGATCACCGGATTCACCTGGGAAGTGGACGAAGACAATTAAATTCAGTTTGTCTTCAAGGGAGTGTACTACTATTGAATAAAAAAAAAAATCCACCCATCCATTTTCCATACCGCTTAATATATTTAACATTTATTTCTGATTCAATAAAATGCAAGTTCCAAATGAAAATATGTTTTGGAAGTATGTCTAACCTTGTTCATAGATGATGGTGGTATTTCCGAGTGCGTCTTGTGCCACTGAGGCATTTCCCATTCCCTGAATGGTGTGAAGAGTTATGGGATCCACTGAAATCTGACAGGTGACAAAGACAAGAAAAACGTTGTTAATGTTCCCACCATTATCCAGCTAAAAATGTGCATCAATTGTAAATGACAGCATAGACTAACAATATTGGGCAAGGCTTGTGTTCCTTCCTCATGTTGCTTTTTAAGCTCCTCCATTTGCTGGAGGGTGAAAAAAGGCTTGCGTCGTCTCTTGGTCGGCTCCGTGGGGTGAGAGATGCACCACTCTTCAAAAGCTTCCGGATGGCGACACTGTATGTGTAATCTCAGATTCTTCCTGTGCTTTGTGACAAAGTGACACATATCGCAGGAGAAAGGTTTCTCTCCTACGGAGGACACATTTAGAGCACCGTCCAAACAGTTACAAAGTGGATTAATAACAGTTTTAAAAAAACACCACATCCTGACCTGTGTGTTTAATGGCCAGATGGGACACTAAGAACTCTTCTTTGGAAGTGGAGTATTTACAGTAGTCGCATTTGAAGGGTCGGTCGATGGTGTGAGACAGCTGATGGTTCAGCAGCAGCTTCTTGTTGTCACAGGTGTAATCACAAAACTCACACTTGAACCTGAAAATTCACAAACTGGTTTACTCTGCATATTTAACTGAAGGATCAATGCAGATTGTTGCTTGGCAGCTACTGTATCAACAGAGCTTTATTAGAAGTAGAGAATTGTGATAAGAGATGCACTTAAATTAAAACAACAAAGAGAAATACAATTTTGTATTACTGACTTGCTGTCTCCCACAGTCTGAATGTGGGTAAGGAGGTGCATTTTGAATGTATACCGCTTCTTGAAGGATTTGCCACACTGAAAACAAAAAAGAAGAACACTTAGCATTTCTATTCTATTTTGGAGCAAAAAAGGCACCATGACCAAATGACCAGGCACCAAAAAACATTGGTGTACATGCAACATGCTCAAAACCATCATAAAAAGAAATGCGATTTGTTTCCTTGTTCTCAAACCTTATCACACATGTGTGGTTTCTCTGCACTGTGGGTCTTCAAGTGCTGCGTGAGCCTCTTCTGCATGGGGTAGACCTTGTGACACACAGGACACGGGAACTCGGATAGTGTCATGACCTGCAAAATTTTTACAGAATGCAACACATTTGACTAAATAAGTGGTTCAAAGCAGACTGCAGCCATTGTACTTAAGCATGATGGTACATTGTTACTATTTTAATATAAATGTCATCTGGCAATGAAATAAAACTGAACTTACCATTACTTTATTTTTTTTCCTAATAGACGGCAAGATGATAAATGCAGTTAGAATTTGTGAAACCTAGTTGCACATGTTTTCATGTATGGTGGACTTAGGGGCCTACTTGTCTTTGCTGTGAACTGCTGAGTGACGAACAACATCTTTTCTGTAGACACTTGAGTAATCGCACTTCTCACACTTGAAAGGCTTCGTACCTTCATGATTGAACATGTGCTCCTGCAGAACAAACACACGGGACAATGCACAGCTGTACATACCGTATAATCTCAGCAGAGTGTGCAATGAGCTTTTATGAGAAAAGACCTTGAGAGAGGACCAGCGCTTGCAGCGATAGTTGCACTGCAGGCATTTAAAAAGTTCTGGGTCGTTGCCCTCATGGGACTCCACGTGGAAGCGCAGATCGTCTTGAGTGAGGAAGCGAGAGCCGCAAATATAACAACTGTGAGGTCTCAAGAGCGGTTTGAGGGATTTGTAGTACTGACTAAAAGTAAAAGAAAAAACAAAATTGTGAATGCTTATGAATGCTATAAGACAGTATTTGTCAGTTTACTACGTCTACTACTACACTTACTGAACTAGATAAAGATGAGGCATTTGTAGATTAAAACTGGAGTAAAAACCCCAGAAAAACAAAAGCGCTTTAACAAAACACACTAAGGTAACATTTACTTGCGACTGAAATGCTTCTTGTACTTCTTGCGAAGAAAGCACTTGGAGGGCCGACCTCGTTTTCGCTCAAAGAACTCTTCTGGCTGTGAGTTGGACGATGGGTCTTTGTTCTCAGAGTCGGACTGGCTTACTGCTGCCTCTGCTCTGTCCCCATCAGTCACCAGAGCGGGGCCATCATTATCTAAGCCAGATGAGCTTGCCTCATCGGCAGCGCTTGGATCTTCGTTCATTCTTGGCTTCTTTACTAAACTCTCTGCCTCTATGAAAGAGACCAACAGAGATACACAGTGAGAGCTTTCTTGAGCAGGCTGGTTATTGTACCAATCTTTTAAAACTGACCACCTTTGCTGTTGTAGCCTTCTTCCAGAAGGCTGTATTTCCTCGGGCGGCCAATTTTACGTCTAGGACGAGCTTGAGAGGAGGAGGAAATAGGAGGAGTTGTTTTTTTAATACTGGATGGGAACCTTCCTTCGCAGTCTTCTTCACCTGGGTTGTAGTCACTATCCCCTGAGGATTTAATGAGCATAGGTAAATATGGCTCTACAGCGCTATGTGGAGTTTGCATTTTCTCCCCAAGCTTGTATGGTACATGGTCCGGGTACTCCAGCTTCCTCTTGCATCCCAAAGGCATGCCAATTTCCCTGCGGGAATCCCAAGGGGATTAACAAAGTATTCTGTCTGTCTATGTTAGGTCCATTGGAGACTAAATTGTCTGTAGATGTGAATGTAAGTGTGAATGGTTGTTTGTCTACGTATACTATGTGTCCTGTGATTGACTGGTAACCTGTCCAGGGTGGACCCCAGCCTCTTCGTCAAAGCCAGCTAGGATAGGCTTCAGCTTACCCATGACCCAAATGAGGACAAGCGGATAAAAAGTGGATGCATGGCTTTTTGTTCTGTATGTAATGGACAATTCACAATCTAATTAAAATGTGTAAGTGATCATAAATAGGCAAGTGAGGGTTCTTCACGCACCTTCAGAATTATCAAGAGCACCAGCATCAGGAACATCATCGTCCTCCTCCTCTGGCTGAACAGACCTGGATATCGCTGCCTGTGCGGCCTTCCTTTGTCCAGCTTCCTCCTGTTCTGCCTGGCCACGGGCCAGCGCAGCACTTTTGGGAGGTCGTCCACGTTTGCGCTTTGTTTGCAAATCCCCTTAGCAGCAAAAATATACAAGATAAACAGAATAAAGTGACATGACCGTTGATCATAGCTGACCATGCTAACATACTTGTAGGTTTAAAGTGTTTGTCCCTCATGTGGTTAATGAGTGTGTCCTTAGAGGCACTCTTATATGGACACATCTTGCACTTGTACTGCTGCACAATCACAACTTCCATCATCTCCTCCAACTCAGCCAGGTTGGGTGGCCTGTCTGCAGAGCCTTCTGCCACGACTGATGCATCAATTTCCTGGCCCACTTTAGCGTCGTCCTGAGGCTGCTGGGAGCTCCGAGCCTCATCTTGGCTGGCTGGGCAATGTGGGACCACCTCTGGTTCCGGGTTGGAGTTGTAGGTGCCACTGCTGCTAATGTATGGCCCTGGCTGGCTCTCACTACACTCCAGTGCCTCGGGGACCCCCCTTGAATCTGCTGTGTCGACTACATGGTGGTCTGATGAGGAGCTGTCATCAGTATAAAGCGATTCATCAGGGCCATTGCTATTCTCTGTGTAACAGGAACGCTGGGGCTGCTGTTCTGAGTGCTGCGGTTGATCGGGATCCTGGTTCTGCTCATCATCATCATCATCATCATCATCATCCCCATTCCTTGCCTGATACTGAGAACACCCAGGTTGCTCAGAATCTGCAGCTGCAACACACTCGCCACCATATTCAACAGCATACTGCCGGCTTGTCTTGATCCTGTGATCGGCACTGCTGTCGATGTAGGAACGTGAATGATGTGGCTGCACTCCATCATCCACAGTGCACAGATACCCATCACTGCATTCCACAACATAATGCTCCCGGCTGGTGGGGTTCGAATCAGCCCTGCTGCATTCCACATATCCGGGCAGGTCATGGTCACTGTTCTCTCCACTGTAGTCAGGGAAGCCTGACTGGGAGCGCGTCTGGTCAGGTTCTTCGCCTGAACACTCCACGTAAGATGATGTTGACTCCCCAGTTTGGTCTGGACCATCTGCACTGCAGTCCATATACTGAGAGGGGTGAGAGTGTTGGGGCTGATCAGGCTGATTGCTGCTGTCTTCTGGGTAACCAGAGTGTCCAGGCTGATCGTCTGGTTGGTCTGGCTCCAAGTTACACTGCAGGTGTCCCTGGTCCAGACAGGTGGATGTGGGACCCTCAGCAGGTGCTTCTACGGCAATGCGATTAGACAGAGCTGAGGATGACATATGGGCTCCCACAGGAGCACCTAAAGCATAGACAGACATGTTGACTGATTGTACACATTTAAACACATAAATTAATTGTTCATCAGTGAAAAAATGCTGCTGGAAATGAAACCTTTATTTATATGTATGTAAAACGGGCACTCAGAACTAGCAGAGTGATACTAGTGATACTGTTGTAGACCACCACAACATAATCCTCTAGACATCTTCTGGATTTTCAAAAGCAATTTGAAATACAACTAGAAAATTCCCGCGGAAATTTTGATGGACTGGCCACCTGTGCTGTGAACCTCAGGCCCGCCGTAGCACCTAGCAAGAAAGCCTCAAGTACGGAAAAGGTTGATGCAGTCCCATAGTGTCCCCACATCATGCCAAGTGTGTATTTGCCTTTAAACTTGAGTAAATTAGCTAAAATGCTAACATGATAACATGATAACGGCTACCGTGCTAACACGTAGCAAAACAGCCTCAGGTCCTGAAAAGTTTGGGGCAGTCCTACAGTGTCCCCACATCATGCCATGTGTGTATTTTCCTTTAGACATGAGTAAATTAGGTAAAATGCTAACAGTCATCATGCTAGCACCTAGCAAGAGGGTCTTAAGTTTAGAAAGTACCAAGGTTGTCCTATAACCTCCCCACAACATGCCATGTGTGTATTATCCTTTAGACATGAGTAAATTAGCTTAAATGCTAACATGCTAACGGGTACCATGCTAGCACCTAGCAAGAGTGCCTCAACTTTAGAAAGTGCCAAGGTTGTCCTATAACCTCCCCGCAACATGCCATGTGTGTATTATCCTTTAGACATGAGTAAATTAGCTTAAATGCTAACATGCTAACGGGTTCCATGCTAGCACCTAGCAAGAGAGCCTCAACTTTAGAAAGTGCCAAGGTTGTCCTATAACCTCCCTGCATCATGCCATGGGTGTATTTGCCTTTAAACGTGAGTAAATTAGCTTAAATGCTAACATGCTAACAGTCGTCATGCTAGCACCTAGCAAGAGAGCCTCAAGTTTGGAAAGTGCCAAGGATGTCCTATAACCTCCCTACATCATGCCATGTGTGTATTTGCCTTTAGACATAAGTAAATTAGCTTAAATGCTAACATGCTAACGGTTACCATGCTAGCACCTAGCAAGAGGGCCTCAAGTTTAGAAAGTGCCAAGGATGTCCTATAACCTCCCTACATCATGCCATGTGTGTATTTGCCTTGAAATCTGAGTAAATTAGCTTAAATGCTAACATGCTAACAGTCATCATGCTAGCACCTAGCAAGAGAGCCTCAAGTTTAGAAAGTGCCAAGGTTGTCCTATAACCTCCCTACATCATGCCATGTGTGTATTTGCCTTTAGACATGAGTAAATTAGCTTAAATGCTAACATGCTAACGGCTACCATGCTAGCACCTAGCAAGAGGGCCGAGCAACATAGCATCAAGTCTTGAAAGTTGCCAGGCACTGCTGTGGTGTCTGTACATGTCATGTGATGTTTTCCAATTGAAAGCAGCACTTGCATTGCCATGGAGGACTAAAGAGCAGAGAGTGCCTGACATGCGGGTCGATACTGAACTATCGATTCCTGACATGATGATAACACAGCTCATTGCTGTATCATGGATTCTATAAAAATGTTGATATTTTGATACTTTGGTCTTTGAGGTGCCTGGAGTCACTGTGCTTAATTAGAAAAATCTAACTTTTAAAATCTACATAATAAATGAGCTGTATGGTATCAGCTGGGAAGGGAATCATTGTAATCCACATGTCAAGAGAAGGGGGTTTTTGAAGGGAGGGGCTGTGAGGAGGAGGAGGAGGTGGTGGCCATGGCAGTGAATGAGCACAGAGGGCTGAATCGCTCATGTCGAACAGAAGCTTCTTACGGCCAAACGATTCGAGATATGGACACCACGAGACGACCGTGAGCGGCCCGAGGGTCGGGGCTTTGCATAGATCTGCTCGTTTTGCATATCGGTTGAGAAATGACCGCAGGATGACGAGTTGAAAACACAGAAAATTAAAGATTTGGAGAAAGAAAAGACGGCGTCTTTAACATGGGAGTGAATGGGAGACATGCCGGCGCTCTTCTCGCTTCTGAGGGCCCAGAAGGCAATCCGTACATCTCTCAGACATAAGAGTGACATTTTTGGAAAGGGGACAAGATTTCCTACGTTTTCACCAAATTAAATCGAGCTGGCTAAAACGGCGTGGCCAGGAAGAGGAGTTGTTTGCAAAGCCAAAAAGTTTTCTTTTCGTCTCCCCTGCCACAGTGGAGTCAGAGTGGGAGACGCTGGCGAAGCGCACACCTCCTTCTGACGAAGATAGAGCGAAAACTAAACATCCTACGATAAAACTAATTAGCCACAGAGAGAGTAGAGAAGTTTATCTCAAAAATGAGCCGTTAATCACGTTTCTACGTGGCAGTATGGCTGAGCTACAAGGCTGTGAAAAATGTGTAGATTCTCGTTTTTTTCTCTGCCTTGTGCTGTTCTAAAAATAGAAAGGGTATGCCTAATCTAGTGGCCCATTTTTTAACGTTTCGGTTAATAGCGTCGCCATGGTTACACAAAATGTTCCAAAAACTAAATACCGCTGTAGTCCCGAGCGCCACGATTCCGGCGGTGTAACATGTGTGGGGGTCCTTCTTGCGGTTTTGGCCGCATTACGCGCGCAAAAAAGGGAAGATTAAGATATACGGAATAATAATAACTAAACAGCAATAACAATATGGGCTGGCTCAGTAGCCAGCCCATAGACTGCTACTGCAAGTAGCAGTCTATGGGCTGGCTACTGGGCCAGTCCATAATGATACAGGGTTACAAGATTGGTCCCAATTGAACATGTGACAATAACAATTTTTATTTCGCCCATGTCAACCTGTAGTGTTAAATATATGTAAATATTCCAAATCAAAATGAATGCTTTGTTCTGTTATCAAAAATATATTTAGTGAAGGAATGACATGTATATGGTTGGATACAATGAATGAATTAGCATTAAAACGTACCATCATCTGGGCCTTGTAGTATGAAATATTGGGTCGGTTCTGCATCCCTATCTTCTGCACTTGTCACTGCAATGCAACCTTTTGGAAAAGTAGCAGACAAGCAGTTTTGTTTCTTAGCAATCAAAAGCAAGGCTGCTCTTTCTGTGACATAATAGGATGGAGCAATACCATTCATGATGTCAGGCCCTATGGTGGACTCAATGATCTTGTCTATGGCAGAGCCCAGGTCTGATGAGGTAGAGGCAGTCGAGTCAGAAACCATCATAGCACCGTCCGACACAGCACTGGAGTGGACAACCACTTGGGCTGACTCTGACACTAGAACTGATTGAGTCACTGTGGACACACTGGACACACTGGTGGACTGGGCCACCGACGACGAGTCTGGGAGGTTAACTGATGACACTCTGACATCTGTACTAGAGCTGGTCTCTGGGATGAAGACCTTGAGATGCAATAATGACAATAGTCATGAGACAGCATGAGCTTCCTCTAACATTTGTTGATATCATTAGACTTATCTTACCACAAGTCCCTCTGAGCTCTGTCCCACGTGGCAGTCTGACTCTGGTGCTTGTGCATGAGTAGAGGCAGCATCACTGCTGTCTGCAGACATAACCTCAGATGACTCCATGCCCATGCCGCTTTCAGACGGCTCCTCCATCCCTGAGGTGCCTGCATCACTGCTGCTTTCCACCTCATTCTCCTCTGGATCCATGACTGGCCACAGCAAAAAGGAAAGGAAACAAAATAAATCAGAAGCTCTGCATAATTGAAGTCATAGCATCTTCAAGCATGCCTTTGAATTACAGCATTGTGTTAAACGACAGGGAAAGAGGGCAAAACGTGAGTACCAGCATTCTGGGAGATTTCATGTTAATCATCTTGTTCTTATATTGAGCATTAGGGGAAACAAATGTTTTATTTCAACAATGTTTGGATAAAACATGTATCGTGTATACAAAACAACACATATACTTGCACAATCTAATGAGTCACTACATTAGTTGTATTAAAATGTACGCCTTTTTGAAGATAGTAATGATATCAGAATGATATCAGCCCTGCAAATCTACCACATTTTTCATTGCCATTATATTTGTCCAAACAAATGTACCTTTAGTTGTACCAGGCATTAAAATGTAAAGGAAACTAACCGAAGAAACGAGGGTGCTGTAATATTGTTTCCATTAAAAATAATAAATATATATACTACGACTACACTCTCCACATTCATCGATTATTCTTGTTTAAATTATATCGCTCATTTTATGTCAGTGATGTTGTGAGTTCAACGTACATCAGTAGTAACCTAACGATAGCCTACTAGACACATCTGTGTGCAGCTTTAATGTCGGTCGACACAGGACAGGCAAGGTACCACTAAAGCGCTAACAGCGACGGGACGTTAAAGACACTTAAAGTTGTCAACATGGCTCGCCTCTGCTTTTATTTGGCAACATTTGTGGACAGTGACAGCCATTGTTGTCGGCTGTGTTAAATAAACAAGCTACAATATTAATTTGTAATCATATACGTCAGGTTGGGAGCTTTCATAGTTGATATCATTAACAGAACTAAACCAAGTAACAATTATGTAGCCACGCGTTTCAAATCAACGTGTATGTTAGCATGTAGTATCTTGGGGCCTAGCTGCCCTTGATCCTGCCTGTGAAGCGTCGCCATTTTGCAACAGGCGGGCCTCTTTTACATCAGGCATTCTCAAAGCTCTACTGGGGACCTCGAGGGCCTCCGGTTGCGCCGGACCGCCCTAACGATGTCCCTGAAGAAAATAAAACATCTCAACCACATTGCGAGTGTCCATTATTTTTCTCTTACCTTGTATTTCCTCGGAGAACCGTATGCGTTAGCGTCGATCAGCTAAATAGCGCTGGCATTGGTCGGAGATATTTGTAGCTTCATTCTCGTCGGGCGCCATGAGAATCTCCTCACTTCCTGTTCGCATGACCGGGTCTTATTTATTGTGTTTGTTTGAACTGGGGAGAATCGTCGACACTAACGTATGCTTTTAAATTTGGTTATTTTCTGATTGTTTTTCATATAACCGTTTGAATAATTTGTGACCAGTATTTTGTCGTGATACATGGAATAACCGAATGGACTATTGTCTTTAGTGGAGGGCGAATCACGCATGTTTGTGCGGAGGAATATATACAGGCGCTATCCTTCAAGTCAGCATAAGTCTGAGGTCTAATTTTAGAAACAAATATATCTATTTAAAGTTTTCAAACTGCCGTTTATACGACCTACCTACGTTTGCTTACACATTTATTACCTTCTCGTTGCGGTTGGTGGGTAATACGATGTTGTGATTCTTTACGGTTGTGGATAAATACTGGCGACCATAAAGTGAAAAGACAATCGACAGAGCTCTGTGGCTGAATGTTTATTGCATGTAAAGTATACATATAGATTGTAAAAACACAACAGATACCAAAACGATGAAATGCTGTTTACAAGTCTGCACCAGTCAGATAATTAATGTATAAATTATTCCGAAACTTTGGAATTTGATCCAGATGTTTGTTTGTTTTTTAGCATTATTAACATGCTATAAAGGCAATGTGTGTATCACATCAACAATGCCCTATCAACAATACAATTTCTCATCAGGCATAAATGCTGATTTACACACTCCCTTATTCCCGCACAGGCAGGACATACGTTTGTCAACATATCAACAGAATAGTCCTCACAAGGATTCAAGAATCGGAACACTTGAGGAGGTCGTATTTGACATAACCAACACGATCCACCTGCTTGCCGGACGTCATGCGCCAGTAGAAACGGTCCCAGTAGAAATAGATGTACCCTAATGCAGAAATACACAACAGTTACAGTATATAGAGTTGCTGTGTACCACAAACATTTAGGGAATTTGTCAAGTCTCTGCTAATATACAACTGTAACAGACAATAGCATTTACCCTTGAACTGGAACACATCATGGGGGTCATTGGGAACACCACCAAAAGCAGTGTGCGTATATCGGGGGTAGCCCCTTTCAACATACTGGGTCTTCACATCAAACCTGTAGACAAAAATAATGGAATCCAATATTAAGATTGAGTAACCCTGACTTCTTCTTCTTCTCTGACTTCTAATTTGTTTGATACAACTTATGAATTTATTTGAACTCACCTCCAGTATTTCTCCCCACTGAAAAGCAGGACTTTGCTTTTCCCTCTCTGCAGTGCTCCCTCCACCTTCTCCAGGATGTTGGGGAGGCCGAGCTTCTCTATGCTGCGGGGGCCCAGAACATTCTGTCCTGAATAAACCCAGAATTGGCGCCCTGGAAGGACACCCTACCGCTTGTTAAGTTGTCACTATGGATTTGCATGTGCCTTGTACAATGCATGAAGCTCACTTACCAGAGAAGAAGTACAATTTCTTGGTGAGAATGTCTTCGAAGGCAGCATCAATGACTGCTGGCAGTGCTGGCCAATGCTCAGAAATTCTGAACGCACCTTTGACCTCCCCGTTATCGCTGGTGGATTTCTTCCAGTAATACCTAATGACAGAACATCACTATATTTGACTTCCTTGTTTCTTGTCTTATCAGTCTTTAATCAGTCAGTTTTTCTCTTACCCGCCACTAAAGAAGTATAGATTGTTACTGATAACAGTGATGGTGTCAAATTTGTTAACTTTGCAGGCATCATTGGTTGGATCCACAGGTTTTAGGGTGGTAGTGGGTTCATGTTCAAATGGTGTTGTGGTAGGTGTGTCAGTAGGAGGTATCGGGTCTGGGCCTTCTCTGCGTCCTGAACAAAGTATTTATATTTAGATCTTTGGAGATAATACAGGATTCATTCATTCATTCATTCATTTTCTACCGCTTATCCTCACGTGGGGGGATGATGGGGGCGCTGGAGCCTATCCCAGCTCTCTTTGGGCGAGAGGTGGGTTACACCCTAGACTGGTCGCCAGCCAATCCCAGGCACATATAGACAACCATTCCCACCCCACTCACATTCATACCCATGGACAATTTGTAGTCGTCAATTAACCTAGCATGCATGTTTTTGGAATGTGGGAAAAAGCCGGAGTCCCTGGAGAAAACCCACGCATGCACGGGGAGAACATGCAAACTCCACAAGGGATTTGAACTCCGGTCTCCTAGCTGTGTGGCCTGTGTGCTATCCACTCATCCGTCGTGCTAATGCAGAATTGTGTGTGATAAAGGTTTTTGAAGGATTTTTTTGCGTCATACCATATAGATACTGAATGCCTGCAATATCGTCTCTATGCAGGGAGAAGTTCTCCATATAGCTGTACATGGGATACATCAGTGCATCTCGAATATTGGAGTGATCCAGACCGAGGGCGTGTCCAAACTCATGCGCGGCCACCAAGAAGAGGCTATAACCTGCATCACAATCAGATCATTAATGAATAAGCAGGTGAAATAACTTAACACTTTGATTTGTCTTTTAATTCTCACCGTCATCACGACAGAAGCCCCATTTGTTGTCCTCATCATAGCTGCTGGTGGTAGCACACCACAGTTTGCCATCATTGCGACCCTCACTAGTGCACGAATCGTACTGCTGACCCAGGAAAGTGAATGGGAAGTGGCACGGCTCTCCTTCAGAATTTCCACCAGATACAGCAGTGTCTGATCAGACAAAGACATGGTAAGAAAATAGAATCTCATCGAATGCATGCATAATTTTTCCTCTTACTTACCTCTACTGGGACAGAGTCCATATTTCTTGTCCTTATCAAAGTTGTCTGTGGTGGAACACCAGCGATATCCATCATTGCGGCCTTCTGTGGTACAACTGTTGTACTCCGTCCCCAGGAACACAAATGGGAAGACACACGGGGCTGCATTGGCATTTCCACCAAAAGTGTATAGCACTGTCAGGTAGAGAATTAAGGTTCAGTGATTTGGGATACCGCCCCTTTGTATTACTGACCTTTCACCCAGGATTTCCTGAAGAGAACATTTTGTCACACTTACGTTCACTTGGACAGAAGCCGTATTTTCCGTCCCTGTTGAAATCAGCAGTGGTGGCGCACCATGGAAGGTTATCTGAGCGGCCATCGGTGGTACATGCTGTGTATGATTTGCCCTCAAAAGTGAAGGGGAAATGGCAAATGGCACCCTCTGAATTCCCAAAATGAGTCTTCACAACTGTTTATGACAGGAGAAGTTAAAGCAGGCCTTGCTGCAATTCACAGAGATGAGCAGCAGAGGGAGACAAACGCTACCTGGTCCTTTTCCCAGCGTCCAGTTTTCGTCATCATCAAAGTGGGCATCCCCTTGGAGTCCCTCACCGGGTGGATATGCATGGGCCAAAAGACCATCCTTTCCATCAAACGGGTATGGGTCTCCATGGTCTGAAAAATACCATCAAGCAGTGTAGATGACACAAATATAAAGGGAATGTCATTATGGCCGCACGGTGGATGAGTGCTCAGAATGTAGGCCACACAGTCAGGAGATTGGGAAGACCTGGCTTTGATTCTCCACTTGGGCATCTCTGTGTGGAGTTTGCATGTTCTCCCCGTGCGTGTGTTTTCTCCGGTTACGCCGGTGTCCTTCCACATTCTAAAAACTTGCATGTTAGCTTCATTTGTGACTCTAAATTGTCCATAGGTATGAATGTGAGTGTGAATGGTTGTTAGCCCCAAAGTCAGCTGGGATAGGCTCCAGCCTAGCCCCACTACCCTACTGAGTATAAGCGCCATAGAAAATGGATGGATGGAATGTCATTATGACATTAGTGTGATGAAAAATAGACTAGACGACATTCTGAAAACACATACCGCCTTTTCCAAAGGATATCATGATATCCGCCGTCCCTTCAAAGAGGCGGGTAAACGTCAAAGGCGTCACATCACTCCACACCTTCAAAGCTCTGGCAAAAGCATCGTCAGTCAGAGAGCTGTCCAAGTCTGGAGAGTAGTTGACAATCCTGTGGAGGAGAGCACCATAGCATAGCACAGCCATAGCCATAGCCTTGTTAAATATTTTGTTTCTCTGACAAATACGGCTTATGCACACAGTAATCTTTACTCGCCTGTATGTGACATCATTATGTTGCCATTTAAGGTCTCCCTCGAATGTTTTATAGTTGGCCACATCAGGCACCCCACAGCGAGGCCGCTTCATTATCTCCAAAGTTGCTGAATCCAGCTCACCCGTCTCCTCCAGACCCATCTGTTTCTGCATCTTCTTCAGAGCCTTGGAGGTGGACACCATAGACTGGAAACCGCTGCGTTGCAAGATCTCCATGTAGCCAAACTTCTTCAGGTAACTCTACACATCAGAAATAACTTTAGGTTGAAGACAATCAGTCGTCTCTTTACAACATTTAGTTTGGACAGAAAGTAAATCCACACCCCCACTCTAATCAAGCACACAATCTTTCTTTTTTGACACCAGGTAATTACCTCTCTGGGCAGCTATGACACTATTGAGATGAAAGTACACCATCTGTTCTACTCACTTCTGCCAACTGTATATCAGTCAGGTTTTTGATGATGTCTCCTGGAAATGTGACATGGACTGACTTCAGGGGAAGACTCCATCCATCCTGTGTGCTCAGCCCCCAAAGCAGACACACAAACAAAGCACAGGATCTCATTATGGAGCCTGCCTGTTAGCAAACAGGATAAAAAAAGTAATCACCCAGTGAAAAAGTTTTGTAAAAGTGGAATCCGTCTTTGTTTTGAGCGGTGTCTCTTGTTGTCTTCTTGCAATATGTGTCTTTGCTAAGCATTGTGGACCTTTTTATGCAACTTGATGTCTTAGTCACTTAACCTCATCCCCGCCCTCTACCAACCTCAACCCTCCCACTCTCATCACAACAAGTAGTATCCGTTTATTGGATTCAGGGGGTTTCCAAAATATCCCCAGTTTGACCCAACAACAAATGAGTGGTCTAAATAAAATATGTGAGTGCATATGTAAATGTGGAAAATGATTGGCTGCATTCATGTAAGTTGTGCATACTACCTATGCCATGTGTTTTTGTATACAGAAGTGTATAAGAGTAAGTGTGTAAGTGTGTAAGAGAAGTGTACAGTTGACATTGTCTGAACAATATGTAAACATAACTTGTTAGTAATGCAAATAAATAAAAAGATATCCGGTTTCCTCCCACATTCCAAAGACAGGTTAATTGGCGACTCCAAATAGTCGATAGGTGTGAATGTGAGTGTGAATGGTTGTTTGTCTGTATGTGCCCTGTCCAGGGTGTACGCCGCCTCTCGCCCGAAGACAACTGAGATATGCTCCAGGAAGAATGGTTGGATGGATGGATAAACATTATAAGAGCGGCGATTTCGCCCACTGCAGAGTGCATACAAAGACATCAGGTTTGTGCCGCCAACTTAATAGGAGTTGATACGGTGATACGGTTGATATGGTGATTTATCTATTTAAAATGTCTGCTTTTAACATACATCCAGAATCGGATCCGGAAGCAGAGACTGTACAGTCCGAAGTTTCTCAAGAAAAGAGGTTACGTCTCTCAATGGTAAGTAGCATAAGCATTTTAACGTTTTACATCATAAATAATGTGTTTTGCGGGACTACCAGTGTGTAAAAAACCCGGGTAGAGCTATTAGCAACCCCGCTTCCTCTATGCTATAATGCTACACAGACAAGCGCTTTTGCTCCATGACTTCCAGTAAATCAAGACAGGACACGGATAAACCGTTACTTACTGCTGGCCCTTCTGACTCTCCCACACCACCAAGCAACATTGGAAAGGCGTAGGGCTTCAGCAAGTTAGTGGGCCAGTCCAGCTGCATAGTGGCCCATATTTATACTGTTATTTTTTATACTGTTTATTCTGTATATTTTATATTTTCATTTTTAACAGACGTGTCTGCACCTACTTCACCAAAACAAATTCCTAGTATGTGTTTGATCATACCTGGCAATAAACAATTTCTGATTCTGATTCTGTTCACTAAACAGTCCAGTGGGAAATGCCCCTGACAGATGAAAATGCATTTCTTTTGCTGGGAGGGAATCAGGAACTCCAACCACCTGTGCTTTTGTCTGTCTGCCTGTCTGATGGTGGCGTCTTTTGGAATTGGAAACAAATTAGGAATTTCTAGCAAGTAAACAGCTGAACGGCGCTTGGGGGAGGGCAGAAATTTTATATATAAGGAAGTCTGCCCCTCTGTGACATCACAAAGGAATGGTTTTACCACGCCTTTTCAAAGCGAGCGTTTCGAGCCATCGCAAAGCTTCCAAATCCACAAACCTCACAATCTGTAACTTTGGCATCGTTTGGAATACAACATTCTAACTACATGTGTAGGTCAGTTAAGTGGAAAAAGCACAATATGGGTTATATTTTAAAGGGATGAAAAACTACACTTCTGTTGTTTTATTTTCACCAGTTTTAATATTATGTTTTTTTGTGGTGTCCAAGAAGTAATATTAATTCTTTCTTTGCAACAAGAAGAAAGACTATTCAGAATTACAGACTTCATCGTCATTGATGCAACATCTCTGGCTTCATCTGTAGAATGACACAACCCATTACAAACAAATTGCTTCATACGGTAATGAGAATTGAGCACATACTGTACTGTTGCACAAAAGAAGTGTCTTTATTTTATATAAACAACATGTGTTGACTATTGTGTTTATGCTCTAGCACGTGTTTGTGTGTGACAGTATCAGGAACTCAAGCAGTGTTTCCATCTTTATTGTTGGCATATTTTCTTCCTTAATGCTTTCGCTGCATTTCCATGTAAGGACAACCTCTATTGTTTTACAATAGTCCAGAGTTCTCTTTCTTCGTCAATCTGCTGCTTCTTGTTTTCTTCCAAAGCAGGTAAAAGGGAACATATAATTGTGAAAGTTGCATTTCATTTGAAGACATCACAGCACATCCTGGTTCTTTGCATCTTATGCCATTGACCTTATATAGTAAAGCAGATACACCTGCAATGTCCCAAGACAGAGGAGGCATGATCATTTGGAGATGTGGTTGGATGAGGGCGAGTTCCTTCCTCATATTTCAATTTCCTGCTGTGGTTGATGCATCATTCATTTTGACATATTGTGTAGGACGTCATTCATCCGACCTGTTTACTAAGTTATTGTTGATGACTGATTTTTGATTCTGATTCTGATTCTGAAATGTTGTCATCTGAACCTGTTCAGTACTTCTCTATTGTGATACACATTAATTACACAGTAATTGTACATGATTGAATTTAGTCCTGGATTAGTCATTTAGATTTTACACATCTTGGTCACACAAGCTATCTTTCATTCAACACAGTTGTTCTACTATTTTAGGCTATTCCTGTTTACATTTGGCTCCCCAGGCCTGCTTTAAAAACATCTGGCTTTGATTTTACATGGCGTCAAAGACTTGATGAACACAGCTCCATACATTTTAATGAATACCACTATTCATCTGGCTTTAAACATTTAAAACATGTCTGGAACAGAACCTTAAAAAAGACATCCTTCCTAAAATTGGCCTTACTTTTAACCGGTGTTGGGTAAGTTCATAGTTCTCGCAAACTAGTTCAAAGTTCAGTGTATATATGAATAGTTGACATTCACAGTTCACCATTTTAATTTTGATTCTTGGGTCGTTTGCCTTTTCCTGATGCATTTTTGGGATTGTCAAGGACTTGCAGATGCAGTATTTTCTCACACTAAATGGATGCTTCAACTCCAAATCCCTTTCATAAGGCTCTAAATAAATACTAGAACTGCACTTGGAAGAGTGGAAACTTCCTCCAAAATAGAAGGATTGTGTTCTGCATAAAAGTGCATCCATGAAGAAAAATGATCTGAAAACACTTTGGGAAATGATTCTTTCATCAAAACTCAGAGTGGTGTCCATAAACAGGGAACTCTGTTTAGCAGGGCCAATCAGCAACATCACAGTATTGTCAGGGTTCATAAATAAAAAGCAAATCAACCGCCTCCATCCAACCCTGTCTTCTGCATCTGTCTCCCTCACACCAACTACCCTCACGTCCTCCTTCAAGGCATCCATAAACCTCCTCTCTGGTCTTCCTCTACGTCTTCTATACCTGGCAGCTCTAAACGAAGCATCCTTTTACCAATATATTCACTATCTCTCCTCTGGACACGTCAGAACCATCTCTGTCTGGCCTCTCTGACTTTATCGCCGAGTCAAATGAAAGCAATTTATAATATATAAGACAGGGTTAGGGTAAAGAGTATGAAACAAGTACATTTCATCATTATTTGCTCGTCTCTATTTTGGTTTATATCTAAAGTTATTTGGTAAATTTGTTCCATAACGGGCTGCAGGCTGGCCACAACATTAGGTACACTTGATGCCACACAAGGATGCAGCATTTATGCATTTATGGCTGGCATAAAATATTACTCCCGCCTCAAAATGTTGCAGTATGCACCTTGCAGTCTTAAACTTGTTTCATAAACTACACAGTGTTTATAACAGGACAGCGGGCACGATCGTGCATCAGTTACTGATGGTGTTTTTTTTTTTGTCTGCTTGTTTCGGGTGGTGGCTGGTGATAGTTATAAAGTCAGTTAGAAAACTGTAGTACTGAACGCGGTGCTTTTGGGAAAAATACAGTCAGCAAGGCTGACACATTATTGTTATGTTTATTGCCATGTTTGCAACTTGACACTGCTCATATGTGTATATATGAAAAAATTATAATAAATAACTTGTGGCTTTGGGAATGTAATATAGCAGATTGAAGGTGCCATCTGGAAATACTGTCAACTCAACTGTTCATTGAAATTTATATTTCCAGACAACAGGGCGAATCCTATTTTTTTTTTTGCAAATAAACACTGTCAGCATCATTAAACATGTAGTTTTTGGAATAGAGCTCACTGAGGCTGTGGGTGTGTTCATAATTCACAAATGGAGCCAAACCCTGGTGGGTTGGATTGAGTTCAGAAATCAAGACTGCGGTGTGGCCCAAAGAAATGTTGTTTGGCATGATTCAAAGTGGAGTTTTAGATCCAAACTCTGGAGCTGTTCCTCACAGCAAGAGAACATCAGTTTCTACATGATCCAGAATACATAATACTGCTTCATCATGTACCGTCTTTGAAACATTTGAGAGGTACTTTTTGTTTGTTCGTCCTTCAACTGGAGTAGTCGAAGCAGAGTACCGCAGAGTGCCTAGTTGGATAGCATGTCAGTCTCACTGTCAGGAAAACTCTTAATATAATAATATAGGAGTTTGCGTGTTCTCGGGTACTCATCCCCAAAACACGCATGTCAATTTAAGACTCTAATTTGTCCATATGTGTGAATGTGAATGTCAATGGTTGTTTGTCTGTGTGTGCCCTGTGATTGGCTGGTGCAAGTTCTGGGTGTATCTCCAAGTCATCTCCAAGTCAGCTGGGATGTGCTCCAGCTCACCTGTGACCCTAATAACAAGTGAAATGAATGATGAAATGGTGGATGAATGGAATGCTTATGGTAATGGAAATGGTCATAGTAAACTGATTAACATCCCCAAAACAATTGCATGTTTTGGGAATATTGGAGGAAACTGGAGTACCCGGAGATAATCCAAGCACGCATGGGGAAAACATGCAGACTACACACAGAGATGCCTCAGGGAGATTCTGACCGAGGTCTTCCAGATCTCCTGACTGTGTAGCCAACATGCTAACTAGGTCACTGGAATGAGAGGCGGAGAATACCTTGTGTTAAATACTGTTATAGAATAGGATAGACAGACAATACCATTTACAGTCACACCGACATCCATCCATCCATCTTGTATACCGCTTATCCTCATCAGGGTCACAGGTACATATGCCGGACCACTGACACCTTTGGTCAATTTAGTGAGAGGAACACAGAAGGACAGATGGTGGTTGACTTTGTCAAAAGGATGGAAATGGTTGTAGTGAATACTCTCTTCCAGAAGAGAGAGTAGTAGCTCTCAGTACAGTTTTAAACAACAGCAAATTGCAACACCGTAATAAACATTATTAAACTAAGCATTGTCATATTTGTATGATGGATGTTGTATAGATACTTCTGCCTACTTAATGTTGTGACTGTTGAGAATTTGTAGAATGAGTCAATGTAGCAGGTTTTTTAATACCTTCAAGAAATAAGACTCAGGGGCGGGAATTTCCCCTTGATGATAAAGGCCAAACAGCTGATAGCAAAGGGGAAGTGAGTCAGTATCAGTACTTGAGCTGCCACTGCATTTTATTTGAGACTTGTTGAGGCAGGCACTTATCCCTCCTTCTGAGGCATTTGGGGTTTGTGCTGCCTTTTAGCATCACTGCGTTTGCTAGGCTTTGAGTCATGTGTGGCCCACGAAAAAAAAAATTGTAGATGGCTGTATACACATGGTGTCCTTTTTCTGTAATGCAACAAAGCAGCTTCAACCCTGACAGTACTGTTTGTGACGTCCGTGGATGACTCCTCCTAACCCTACATGTCACTACACTGGAAAGCAATACACAAGCATAACCTTTTGTAAAGAAGTGTGTTTTGACCGAATGACCCTGACAACAAGTCAAAACTGTGTAATTATGATTATAGACCTGCCAGCAAAGCGCATACTATCGCTTGTGTATCTTATTCTGCCAAGAAGAATTCAGGCTGAACCGTACACCGAAACCTTGCATATGTCACATCATTGGAAAATTCAGTTTCGTTGGCAGTGTGCTATTTATATTTGGCAATGTTTTATGTAACCGTTATGAGTATTTTGCAAAATAGGCTTATTCCAGGGCAACATCAACATTTAAAAGCTCTGCATCACATCACCAGTCTGCCAGTGTTACTTGGCAAAGAGCCAAATAGGCCTTTGGCGCCACCACCAAAAATTACAAATAAAAGTATTTGAATAGAGAAAGGCTACCTGGGCCTGTGGGAGATGTTTAGTGAAGGAACCATAATGGGACCTTGTTACCCTCCATCTGAAAAGCATGTCCTCCCGCCATCTTCTTTTTTTTTTAAACTGCTTAACCAGCAGGTGGCAGCCTCTCATAAGCACAGTCAATGAGGCCAACTGGGTAGTGGAAATAGAAGCACTGTACATCTTGTGCATGAAAAATCTCTTTATATAAAACACAATAAAATAACCAGAAGCTGAATGAAATATCTTTTATAAAATTAAAATTGTTCAAATCATTCCTTGCATCTTTCTCATCACCTTGGGTTGAAGGATTGCTTGCACTTTAAATCCTTACCTCTCTCACAATGCCTCCTGAAGGCAGAGATGAGGTTAAAAGGGATGATCAAATATTGATATTGATCCAATTTTCTGAGCCTTTTGGTGAATAATTGATAGTCCAGAGAAAATGAGTTTTATTTGGAGCATCCTTCCAGAGTGGTAATCATGTGCTGTGTCCCACTGCCATTTTGTGTGGGCTGCATCTCATAGAATAAAGAAAGATCATACAATAGGGATGTGCGAGTCCCGCAGAACTCACAATCGGAACTTATCTCTGTTAACTCATACACTTACTCACCACTGCTACTTCTAGATCAAGGTTTTTCAATTAAAGTGAGGTCAGATTATGCATTTATTTGGGCCCACACCTGTTATTATGGTTCCGTATAGGTAGACATCAGCGACTTGCCAGACACATGACCTTCCGCTTCCCCCAACTGTCCATCATGTACCCTACCCATCAGTGACCATTCCGTCATGGCAGATGTCAGGTTCCCCCGAACCCGAGCTTCTCGTCCAGAAGATCTTGTCAATTGTGTGGAGAGACCAGTCGATCAATTCCATGATTTAGATTTAAAGAGCATTGCTGAGAGGAGAGCATCGCATGACTCAGGACAAAAACAAGACAGAAGCAAAGCAGGGAAGATAAGGGAGAGGGAAGGGGAAATAAATGAACCTAAATGAACTAAACATCTTACAGCTCCCACTCACTGTTCTAAATTATTGTAAATTATTGCAAGTTCATTCCAGTGCAGATTTCCTGTATTACAGGCTCTTCCTGAGTAAAGGTGAATGATCTCCTGTTGATGTTGTCTGATTTTTAGGCGCAGCCAAGGCGTCGAGGGAGTCTGGTCCGTGGGCCTTAGGATCCCATCTCTGCTATTTGCATACAATGTTGTCCTGATGGCCTCTTTGGGCTGTGTGTGACCTTCAGCATATACTGGGACAGTTTTGGACGGTGTGAAGCTTCTGGGATGAGACCTCCAAATCCAAAACCAGCACCTCCAAATCAGAAGCCATGGTTCTCAGTCAGAAAAGGGTGGAATGCTCCCTCCGGGTTGTGAATGAGGTCCTGCCCCAGGTGGAGGAGATCAAGTATCTCTGTGCCTTGTTCACAAGTGAGGGTTAGGGTTAGCGTCTGCAGTAATGCAAACGCCTTGGTGTGCACCCGGTAGAGCTGGAGGAGGGGGCTCGGGACCGGGAAGCCTGGTTTCCCTACTGAGACAACCTGGACCTGTATAAGGATGGAATGGAATGGAATGGAGGAGAACGTAAATATCAAGCTAGCAGGAGAGTTTGGAGCGAGCCTTGTGTCAAAAATATAGATTTTATGGGTGTAGCAATGACTTACAGATATTTCGCTTTCGCAATCAGGCTATGAATAAAACCCCACCAAAAGTGGGGATCTACTGTACATTCACAATGAGAAGAGCGCAAAAAGATGAGTACTTGTGCTATAATCCCCTGAGAGCTTTCAGCTTCTTGCTTGTTATTGCATTCTGCTCCAAAAAGTGTGGGTGTTCATTTGCAGGGTTTCGGCCCCTGGTCCAGGGACTCCGCAGCTTGAGGTGAGAGCTGTTGGGTTTCAGCTGTCTTGTTCCCCTTCCAAGGGAGCTGCGCAGGTGTGCCCCTCTGTGGTTCTGGATTTGGTATCCCCTTCCTGCCACTCGGCTGGATCTCCAGAGCAGCGGTGTCCTTACAGCAAAAATAATGCTGCCAGATTTTGCAGAAGGCTGTGCGGAATTTTTTGATGCGAAAGGCATAAATAATCGGGTTGACGGCAGAGTTGCCGTGGGTGAGCAGGATGGCAATGTAAATGAGGATAATGGGCTTCTCGCACTCGGAGCAAAAGAGCGTGATGCAGTTGATTATGTGCAGGGGGAGCCAGCTGATGGCAAAGAGGAAAAGGACCAGAGCCAATGATTTAGCAAGATTAAGCTCCTTGTCGTAGTACTTGTTGGGGTCCCTGTGGCCGTCTGTGAAATTTTTTCTATTGAGCTGTTTGTGGATCACATAGAAGATCTCCGCGTAAATGACCAGCATGAGCAAGAGAGGCGGCAGCACCCAGCCAAAAAAGTTGAAATAAACCATATAGTCCATGCTGATAACATTCTCAAACTGGCAAGTGATGACAAGGTCAGAGCTGATGGAGCCGTTCCTTTGGAGACGCCTCAGGTTGTTCCATCCCAACATGGGGGTGAGGCCCACAACAAAAGCCACTGTCCAGCACCCCACCACCACCATCCCCGCTCGCCGAGGTGTTACCACACGCTTGTACCTACATGTGCCAACAGAGAGGAAGCATCGTGTCAGCAGACCGGACAGGAAAGATTGGACATTCACAGAGCAAATCCCAAAATCCTCCTTGCTAGAGTACACAGCTGGAGAATCACCGGAGTGTGGGAGGTAACCAGGGTACCTGGAGACAACCAATGCACGCACGGGGAGTACATGCTAACCACTCATTCACTGCCTCGACGATAAACTGTTAATTTTATTATATTTGTTTTCTACCCTGAAAGTAATTGCAGTAGTAACCCTGCTGTACATATTCTGTTGCATACATTCTCAACTGGTGGGTCGCACAGCCGTTTTCAGTGAGTAGCAGAGTCTTTCCAAAAAAATAGTTTAATGACTTGATGTCTGTGAGCGCCTCACATCTGTGCTATTCGCTGGTCGACCTAGTCTTCGGCGGCCCATGGAATGTCACAGAAGGGTGTTCTGCAATGTTCATACATAATTGAAATGTAATTATTAGTGTCTCTGGTGGTTGAAGAGAGAAGTTACCTTTTTGTTTCAATTGCTTCAAGACAGAATTACACAAATTCATTTAGTCATTCATTCATTTATTAGGGTGCCGCTGCAGTATCTCACAAATGTGAGATATTGCTCGCATTTCAGCAACCATTGTATTATATATTTTCAAGCGACAATACTGTAAAGATTTTTTTACTTGGCTATAAATTAGAGTAGTCAATGTACGGCTTGTATAGCAGTCACACACTGCCCTAGTTGTCTAAATATTTGACCAGACGTATGAGCACACCTCACAGTGAAAATGTCCAAATTGAGTCCAAACTGTCAACACTCCCAAGTCCCATCAAGTCCCATCGTTTTGAAGGCTTGCCTTAATCTTATTTGGCATGGAATTCATCAGAGCTGCACAGGTTCTTACAGGAATGGTGCTCAGACAGATTCAGGCCTGGAGACATGTGGACGCTCCTTCATTGTTACATTCACCACACCTGTCATCTTGGAAGTGAGGATCATCATCAATCATGGATCATCATGGATCATGTAAAACTCTACAAGGGAGGGAATCATGCGCTGCTTCAGAATATTACATGTTAAAAAATGAACCGCAGCTCCCCGTTTAGAAGCACTTATGCAACAACATTCTTGACTGAACGGGCAAAGGCACCATCATCTTGCTACACATTTGTGTTGCAGTATTTAGGCAATAATGGCTGCACGTTACCATCTATACTGCTATACCAGCTGTACACGGACTACTCTACAGTAAACCCATGTTTCATTTCTATATCGTCCCTTGAGTATACTGTAATAAAAATGGGTGCTGAAATGTGAGCGCTGTACTTACTTTTGTATGTTTTGACAAATCAATATTACTGCTCACTGGTCTTACATGAGGCTGAGTGGTACACCTTCAGCCTTGGACGGGAGATCACAAACTGGGGGCTATCGCCGGCAATATTGCAACACAATAAAAAAATATATTTTCCATCCTTTAAGCACCACTGCATTGTTTCAGCCTGCATATAAAGCTGGCATCAAGCACAAAGGAGGACATTAATTGATATCTTCCAGTAACAAGTTCCACTTATGAGATCACGTTTTTTTTCATTGTGCTGCCGAACAAAGATACATGATAGGCTAATTAAAACTTTAAAGATGTTCAGTCAGCCTGGTAGGGCGGAGGCATCCAGAAGTGGAACTGCATGGATCCAAGAGGTAAAATGTTCATGCACAAGCCCACCGCCATCACTATCATCCCAATCTTACCTGGTGGGGATCTTCACTCTCAGATAGCGGTCAATGGCGATGGCCAGCAGGGCCAGAATGGAACTTTGGGTGAGCACCAGCACCGTGCAGGCCACCAGCAAGCAGCTGTAGAAGTGAGTTTGGAGTCCGATGCTAATAGTGATGGCCAGAGGGATGACCAGCGCTCCCACCGCGATGTCGGCGAAAGCCAAGGAGACGATGAAACAAAAGGTGGTGTCCCGCAGAGATTTATCGATTTTCACCGCCCACACCACCATCACATTGCCGATGACAGACGCCAACGCGATCGTCACCTCCATGCCTATGTAGATAGACAAAAGTCCTCCGGACATGCTTGCAGATGATTTTCTCCTTAGGAAGGCTTTTTGTCAACCCAAAAATGTTTGGGCTGCTACGGTGCTTGTAAAAAGAGCCACGCGTCCATCAGTTCCACCTTGTAAGAATAAGTGTAGCGAGAAGAAGCTGGTGAACAAGCAGGGCAGACAGAAGGATGGAGGATCCCACACCTATTTGAAGCAAGTGTGTGCTCCGTGCGTCCCGACAGACGCGCTCGCTGCTTGCACTTGGCTGCTCCCGGAGGAGAGGTGCATCCATGTCCATGGACGGGGCTTCTTGTCAATAATATGGCTAAACTAAACAAATAGTGTTTTTAAACAAAAAAAAACGACAAAATATTGTCTTGCATGCACGCCAACACGCACTATTGGACGCCCCCACCTCTTTCGTCCCCCGGGGTGTGCTTTCATGCAATCGTTTAAAAATAGCATTGCGATTTGCTGTTCGGCCCATTTCGCTTAGATGCTTGTATTACGGAACTGTAATCCATGCTCGGCATCCTTCAGTGGGGCCGTCCCAAGCAATGTCTTTCAATATAGCAAATCCTATACTTTACGTGCGACGTCTTGGCGTCCATTACAGGCAGTAATGGACCTTGCACTCTTGTGCCATTGCTTTGAAAAGAGGTGAGGCATGACCTGAAGACAAATAGATAAAGTCCATGGAAATGGCACGCATCATTGTGACGCACCTTGCCAACATTTTCTTCACGATAAGGAGGTGACACTGTTCAAAGGTTCTAAGGATATCCAATATGATAAAAAAATGCATTATTGGCTTTTAATTTTATTAATGATTATTGTTTTGGTTTTAGTTTGCACAATGAATTGCACTGCATCATGTGAGGCGGCTATTTCTCCCCATTGTAAACAAAATAAATTGACCAAAATATAAGCAGCAGCTCTCAGCAATTATCCTAATTATGGCTGCTGATCCATGGCATTTTACTTTCTATCATGGCAAAGAATAGAAAAAGAAACTTGACGGAGACTGAAATAGAGGTCCTTGTGAGTGAGGTGGAGGCCAGAAAGGAGATTTTGTTTGGTGGTCACAGTAGTGGCGTCACAAATAACATTTAAAAAAGTGAGTGGCAGCATGTCGTCACCGCAGTTAATAGTTCAAGTGCCACAGAGTGGCCGACATTAAAAAGAAGTGGTTGGACCTCAAGGTGGAGGCCAAGAAGAAAGCGGCATGGCATCGGCAAATGCGGAGCGTATCTGCTACTGGTCGGGGCAAGGGCGCACCGGACACCAAAATAGCCTCCATCATTGGTTGAGCTCAGTTCAGTCATTTATCCTAGATGTCCGAATCCCACTTTTGTGCAATGGGCCCCAGGTCTCACAATCGCATCAGGAAAGTGCGCAATGAGGGATTCTAACCACAGGGGGCAGTGTCTCGCCAGAGAGCATAGGCCACCACAGAGCAATGGCAACGAGGAAGAGCCTGATGCTGGCGGGGGGAGCGTGGGGACGCAGTTAAAAACATAGATGGCGGGGGCAGGAGCAACACTAAACGATCCACAGAAATGAGGTAAAGGCGTTTTAGGGACTAGTATAACATTTTCAGAAGGAAAATGACGGGGCCGTAAAAAAATAACACTGCCGTGTTTTGTGTTCAACGCGATTGTAAATTTCATTTTTTTTTAGCGCGATCTAACGCAACCACTGAGTGACTTTCTTTGTTGTAGTCACAAGCTACGTAAGATAACAGCAGTCAGTTGGTATATTAAACGATCCACCTCTGACGTTGGTGGCTGTGTAACTTACCGTGAAGGCTGACACGATGTCTAATGGCAAGATCATTCCGGATACTCCGCTGGCTGTCGATTTCTGGAAAGTTCGCAAGTGTCCAGAGACGCGACTCTTCTTCCTGTCTCATATGCACAGCGACCACACGGTAGGTCTCACGTCCACCTGGACAGACCGACCCATCTACTGCTCACCTGTCACCGCCTCTCTGCTCAAAGTCAAACTGGGGGTGAGTGCACTTTTATCTACGATGCAGAAATACAGCATGCGGGACAAGGTAGCTGTCAATCCACCAATGCATTTTGTCCTCTTTAAGGGACAATCGTTTGACAGTCCAATGCCAAACACGAGTATATACAGTATTCTGTTGTAGTGTGGTGTTGACATCCTGGGCTTTCTCGTGATACACTATATGGCCAAAAGTATTTGCTCACCTGCCGTGACTCACATATGAACTTAGTGCCATCCCATCCTAACCCGTAGGGTTGAATATGATGTCGGTCCACCTTTTGCGCTATTACGGCTTCAACTCTTCACGGAAGGCTGTCCACAAGGTTGAGGAGTGTGTTTATTGGAATATTTGACCATCATTCCAAAAGCACATCGGTGAGGTCACACACTGACGTCGGTGGAGAAGGCCTGGCTCTAAGTCTTTGCTCCAATTCATCCCAAAGACGGCGGGCTTTACACCACTGCATCCGGTGCATTGCATCACCTTGGTGATGTATGGCTTGGATGCAGCTGCTCGGCCATGGAAACCCATCCCATGAAGTTCTCTGTGTACTGTACTAATCTGAAGATAATCTGAAGGCCACATGAAGTTTGGAGCTCCTTAGCAACTGACTGTGCAGGAAGTCGCCGACCTCTTTGCACTATGCACCTCAGCAAACGCTGACCCCTCTCCATCAGTTTCCATGGCCTACCACTTTGTGGCTGAGTTGCCGTTGTTCCCAAACTCTTCCATTTCTCATATTAAAGCTGACAGTTGCCTTTGGACTTTAGGAGCGAGGAAATTTCGCGACTGGATTTGTTGCGCATGTGGCATCCAATAATGTCAGAAATAAATTCACAAAGGAAAAAGAAAAACAGCAAAGGTTGTTCCAAATTTCCAAAACAAAAAGAAACAATTTACCCAAATTATCGAAATCTATTCAACAACAGGCTGGACAAATGTATAAACACTCGGTCTCACTGAATTCTGAAACTACTAGAATTACCATAGCAGTTATTTTAATTGCTATGGTCAATATTTCTATACAATTTGGATTATCATGAAAAAGATCTAAGAATAAATTGTTGGAATTGGTAATAAACATATCAGGACATTAAATGAATTCTACAATTATTGGGTGTTTTATTTTCACACCTGCCACTACCTTCTCTTTATCCTCTGCTGCTCCAAGCGGGCTCTTCTCCATCATTTGTCCGGCTTTTGCTGTCATGTGTACGCAAGTTGAAATAAAGCTAAGCCATTTCCATAACTTTTCCTTTTTGTGCAGGTGAAAGAGAAGTGGATCCACTCATTAGAACTGGGTGACCCATACCTTCTGCCTCTGGATGACATTGGCAAAGAAAACATGACAGTCACGTTGATTGATGCCAACCACTGTCCAGGGGCTGTCATGTTTCTTTTTGAGGGCTACTTCGGTTCCATACTGTACACTGGTGAGCGCACACACACGTACACAGTAGGGCTGGGTGATACGGATCAAAAACATATATCCCCATACACAATATATCTATGTTGATATATTTAAAAAATATCGCTATATGGCCCAGCCCCGTCTCTAACACTCACAATGGTTATCTTGTACATGTTTTACTTTTTAAATGCCGTCATTAGAGTTTCAAAATATTCTGTTGCTATACCGACTTTGTGTTTTTTTTGAATAAAAAGCAGTTGTGATGGGTTGAAATTCCAGGTGACTTCAGATATTCCCCGTCGATGCTGCGTGAGCTGTGTCTTGCGACAAGCGCCACAATCAATGTTCTGTACTTGGACAACACCAACTGTGACCCCAACCGCATCATCCCCACGAGAAAGCAAGCCACTCAGCAAATTAAGGAGATCATCCGCAGCCATCCCGACCATAACGTCGTCTTAGGTAACTTTGTTTGGCAAATCATCTTTTTCTATTTTCAATGTATATACTGTAGCTCCTTCAATGTGGTTCGACGTCTCTAGTCCCACGTTTTTGTAAAATTATTATTTGTTGCGGGAGCATAACTCTCAACACACAAACCGAGATACATTTCTATACATTGAGATCCTTTTACATCAGAGGTAGGGAACCTATGGCTCGGGAGCCAGGTAGGGCTCTTTTGATGACTGTATCTGGCTCTCAAGCATTTCTTACCACAATAAAAATTTATTTTTGCTAACATTTTAAAGTAAACATCACAGAAATGACTGTTAAAAATAATATTAAAAATCAACAACTTTTTTTATGCATTTTAATCCGTCCATCTATTTTCTACTGCAATACGGCCGACCATATCCATCTTTCCTGATATTCTCCAGGTCAAACACCAAAACTCGATTATTACTGGGTAATGCGGTAGTCTACCTCGGTCATTGAGATGTCAACATGTAAATATAAACTTTTCTCCTTTAGTCAAATAGTCACCTAGCTAAAGCTGCAGAACCATGCCTTCTGGCAAAGATGGCCAAAAGAATGAAATATACTGAGTATGGTGCAAAATTATGAAGCAGCAGAAGTTGTATTAATGGCAACAAGTATTTGATTTATTATTAGACACTGCGCTGCTCACGAAAGTGTGCTGGCCACACCCCATTGGCGTGGAGTAGTGTGCCTGGTCTACACAATTAGAGCCCATTATATCTAAAACTGTTGGTCTTACATAAAAATGCACACATTTTATTGCATTCAATGTTTAAAAAAATGTATATGGCTCTCACAGACACACATTTTAAAATATCTGGCCTTCATGGCTCTCTTAGCCAAAAAGGTTCCCGACCCCTGTTTTACATTTACTTTACCACTATAGTGTGTATGCTTTGTCAGGGAACAAGACATCATAGGACAATTTTACCCAGTATTTTTGTAACAGATGTAGTAGCTATGCTAACATTTTGAATGCTCTATATTTGGGTGTTATCCCTACACATGCACTTTGCACTCTGTTGGTGTCATTTGAAAAAGATTAAAAGTTGTCAAAGTTGAAGTCATGTATTGCAGCTCCAGACGATTGTTCTTAACTGGAAGAGGACGCACATGGCTTATTTGACGCTAAAGGTTACCAACACTTGGCCTCAAGTGCAGCGTGAAATGATAGTTTAATGATTTCTTCTGCCCGTAGGTCTCTACGCGCTGGGCAAAGAGTCCCTCCTGGTGGATCTGGCCATGGAATTTCAGACTTGGATCGAGGTGAGCTATGACAGGATGGAGACCCTCAAAGCGCTGGAACTGCCTGACGTTTTCACCACCGACTCGGGTGCCGGACGTATCCGAGT
Organism: Doryrhamphus excisus; assembly: GCF_037039965.1. NCBI lineage: Eukaryota > Metazoa > Chordata > Actinopteri > Syngnathiformes > Syngnathidae > Doryrhamphus > Doryrhamphus excisus. Next base: position 9,036 of record NC_136373.1, on the reverse strand, counting down.
TGTGGAGCAGAGAGAGATTTCCTTTTCCGCCTTGTGCCAGTGGAACAGCGAACAGCCCACGCTAGCGATCTATCCCACCAGCAGGCCCCTGGTCTCCTTTCACCCCAAAGTCCACGTGGTGCCCTACTCGGACCACTCATCACATCAAGAGCTGATTGACTTTATCTCCGGACTCAAGCCTTCGTCTCTTGTGCCTATTATAGGAAACAGCATCCCGGGAAGCCTCTCCGTTTTAATCCCCGGCAAAAAGCATGAAATCTTGGTGCCCGAGTCCGTGCAACACTACATGAGGCGGCTGCCCGAAAACAATATGAAAACATCAGTATCTTCCTACGTTCATTGTCAACATGTACGACCACTTCCGCCTAAAGGAGTGGTATTTGACTCTCCTGTAAGTTTAGCCAAATCGGGCCGGGAGGCGGGGTGTCCGGGTGAAGATTCTTCCTCTGAAGAGGAATCGGACACGGAGAGTGTTGAAAAGCATTGTGATTATATTGTGGATTCCAGCAATAAACACACCCCTTATAAAAACAAACAAGACCCCGTCAACCCTTGGAACATCAACATTGTCCAGACCGTCCCAGAGGAAATGTTGATGGCACATTCGATGACACTCAGTCAACTCAGTCAGAGCAACTTTGCACCGATGAAGATTGTAAGAAACACCAATGCCTGCTTGAGGCCGCGTTGGAGTAGAGTAGACACCATGGACGATATGGCTTCAAATGGGAATCACACCCAGCCTCGTAGATGTCTGCGTTTTGTCGACAGCACCCAGATGTCCGATGATGACGGCAGAAGTGAGTGCGAAGAACAACAGCTTAATCACGGCACCCAGCAAGACACTAAACATGATGCAAAAGACAACAGCGGTGAATCTTTATTCCAATCAAGTCCTGATAACAATTCCTCTGCTTCATCAACCTTGTTGTCAGGAGATACTTGCACAGAAGATATTGAAAACAAGATTTTGGATGATGTTGTTTTCACAGCAGAGGACTTGAAGATATGCTGCCTCTTGAAGAAGAGCGTTGTGCAGAGGTTTGTCATTTGTCCTGTACAGAAGCAAAATATGCTCACATCTCTGACAAAATGACAGGATTTCCACATACAGTGTCACCCACCCAAGTTATTGTTATTAATCTTTTCCAGCGTGTGTGTGTGGAAAACGTGGTTGTATGAAAACTGAACAGATTTAAGAAAAATGTAAATCCAATTTAAAAAAATTCCAATAAATTCCAGCCACTGAAAATACAAAACACATTTTGTGAATAATCATAGTTGCGCACACAGAAAACAATGTGAAATACTTGACATTCAAACAGCTAATGAAATAGGATAAATTAACAATTTTTAAAGAGTCTTGCTGGCAAAGACGGCAACGAGCAGAGAAGTAGAAAAAGCGAGAGTCACACTGACACCACCTTTTTGTTTTAGTACGAATTATTTCCTGTATTCACCACTTGCTACTTTATGGTGGGCTACTTTGATGAATGATACAATACAGGGCAAAATGTCATTTTTCAAAATGATCATTACAGGATATAGTATTATTGTGTAAATGAAGTATTGGTTGAATGTTTACTGATGATATAAGATTGCTGAATAAACAATACCATTAATACCAAAGGGTGTACTGTAATGCAACCGTTTCTTATGCACAATGTTGTACACTAACTGGAACACTGTATAAGATTCATTCATTCATTTGTTTTCTACGGCTTTTCCTCACGAGGGTTGTGGGGGTTGCTGGAGCCTATCCCAGCTGTCTTCGGGCGAGAGGCGGGGTCCACCCTGGACTGGTCGCCAGCCAATCCCAGGGCACATATAGACAAACAAGCATTCCCACTCACATTCATATCTATGGACAATTTGGAGTGGCCAATGAAGCTAGCATGTTTTTGGAATGTGGGAGGAAACCGGAGTACCCGGAGAAAAGCCACGCATGCACGGTGAGAACAACAACAACAAGCCGAGCTGCTACAGCCGAGCTCCGCAGAGCTGGACATCATCTTATATACGCTATATGTGGGGAGTGCCTGTCCACCTTAACTACAGTGGTTGGTTATAGTATTTTGGTGTCCTGTTAAATGTCACATTTTATAAATATTCATTTTGGCCAGCTATGTGGGGCAGGTTGAGCGTGAACCAGAAAGTGCGGGGATCTCGTGCGCGCGCGCTGTTCTCGCGTTGCTGGGTAGTTGACCGGAAGCAGCAGGCAGCCGTCTTTCTTTCTCTGACGAAGTCAGGCCGCCCCTTACCACGTTTTGGGGCTGAAAATACTGACAGTTAACACCGCCACGACCGTGAAGAAGTGCCGAAGTAAACGTTTGTCTTGCAACAGCATCGTTTTCATTGGCGCCAATTTAATTCGGTATGGAGTCGGCGTTCCAACACCCTGACGGAGAACACTGGAGTTGCCATGTAACTCAGACGCCGCACAAGCAATGCTACAAGGTCAGTATCAAAGTTTTAAGTCACGTTGAAGCACGAATAGTGGCGTTTCGCTTCGATAATAGGACAATATACAGTATATAAACGATGTCGAAGTTGACGAGCTGAAGCCGAGGTCGCCATTTTGTGGACATAATTGGCGCGCAGAATGCTCGAAATGACGGAAGCAATTGTTTCAACCGGTACATTTGCAATCCATAACATAACGTGAACGACTTTGGGCCAAATTGACAACGATTTTTTAAAAGTATGTTTCGCTACCCTCGTCGTAGTCAATGACAACTGAAGCTAAAAGTGGTTTATTTGGAAATATTTCGTTTGACGTGAAAATCCCTTGATGTCCTGGTTACGTCGCGTGCATGGCGTGTTAAGTTGGTGTTGGAACCTGTTGCCATCAGAGGCGAGGCATCTGTTAGGTGAGTGTAAGCCGCTAATTTTATCTTTGAGCATCATTGTGACAATGGAAGAGAAAGCACAGTCATAACCCTTCTCCCTTATTCGGTCTATTTTAATGGCGACTAAAAAACTTACTTCTGAACACCGCATCATTGCAATAAGTATTCAATGCAGGAATGAATTTTATAAAACTGAGTATTTCATTACAGCAAAGGAATAGCAGCTAATCTTACAACTTCTGTTACAGATGAAAAGCCGCTTGTCGCTTTGATCCCTCTGCATCCATCTCAACATGAGCTCCAAATGGGAGCGTCATCTGATGCCATAGGTTCTCCAGTGGACAGTTTCACCTATTGCACGCACAAGACGACATTTTCTGGAGCTTCAACCTTTTGCGTCCATCAGCAGTCTGTCGGCCCCCGGGGAAGGACTCATGTAATCGTGTTGGCAGACCATCAACAACATGGCGTCTGCGTTCTTCACAGGTAGGAAGACTTGTTCAAGTAAATGACATGATGGCCTTCATACATGTAGCACAATAACACAGGATAAATGAATAGATGACAAAAGATATGCAATTCATACACGAGTGCCATGACTAATGCTTTGGCTGTAAAGGTTGCTCTGGCTGTTACAGTACAATGTTAGCCGGCCACATAGAGGTCATTATAATTAACCTACATGTTTTCCCAGCTCTGACAACTCTCTTCTTAATCACCACTTGTACTTAAAGCTAAACCAACTTTAACACTTGTCGATACGAGTGAAGCATCTGTTGACAATGGAAGTATTATTTTGCAAGAATTTAGTCCTGTAAGTACTGACAAATAATGTCACACTTTGTATAAGGAATGTTTTTCAGTATTTCTGGGTTACAATCACTCCACTTGTGTACTTTTTGGACCTTTAAATCAATTTGTCATTTCACAAATAATGTTGCAGTAATTGTAAGTGACCACTAGATGGCGGAATTTCCCAGGTTAAGTTGCAGGGATTTAAAGTGACCGCTAGATAGCGGAAATTCCCAAGTATAGTTGCAGTAATTTGAAGTGACCAATAGATGGCGGAATTTCACAAGTAAAGTTGCAGTAATTTAAAGTGACCACTAGATGGCGGAGTTTCCCAGGTTAAGTTGCAGTAAATTTAAGTGACCACTAGATGGTGGAAATTCCCAAGTATTGTTGCAGTAAATTTAAGTGACCACTAGATGGTGGAAATTCCCAAGTATTGTTGCAGTAATTTGAAGTGACCACTAGATGACGGAAATTCCCAAGTATAGTTGCAGTAATTTTTAGGGCGAGGGTTAGGGGTTAGGGGCTAGGGTTAGAGTTAGGGCTAGGGTTAGGGTTAGGGTTAGGGTTAGGGTTAGGGTTAGGGTTAGGGTTAGGGTTAGGGTTAGGGTTAGGGCTAGGGCTAGGGCTAGGGCTAGGGCTAGGGCTAGGGCTAGGGCTAGGGTTAGGGTTAGGGTTAGGGTTAGGGCTAGGGTTAGGGTTAGGGCTAGGGCTAGGGCTAGGGCTAGGGTTAGGGTTAGGGTTAGGGCTAGGGGTTAGGGCTAGGGGTTAGGGTTAGGGTTAGGGTTAGGGTTAGGGTTAGGGTTAGGGTTAGGGTTAGGGTTAGGGTTAGGGTTAGGGTTAGGGTTAGGGTTAGGGCTAGGGCTAGGGCTAGGGCTAGGGCTAGGGCTAGGGCTAGGGCTAGGGCTAGGGCTAGGGCTAGGGCTAGGGCTAGGGCTAGGGCTAGGGCTAGGGCTAGGGCTAGGGCTAGGGCTAGGGCTAGGGCTAGGGCTAGGGCTAGGGCTAGGGCTAGGGCTAGGGCTAGGGCTAGGGCTAGGGCTAGGGCTAGGGCTAGGGCTAGGGCTAGGGCTAGGGCTAGGGCTAGGGTTAGGTTAGGGTTAGGGCTAGGGCTAGGGCTAGGGCTAGGGCTAGGGCTAGGGCTAGGGCTAGGGCTAGGGCTAGGGCTAGGGCTAGGGCTAGGGCTAGGGCTAGGGCTAGGGCTAGGGCTAGGGCTAGGGCTAGGGCTAGGGCTAGGGCTAGGGCTAGGGCTAGGGCTAGGGCTAGGGCTAGGGCTAGGGCTAGGGCTAGGGCTAGGGCTAGGGCTAGGGCTAGGGCTAGGGCTAGGGCTAGGGCTAGGGCTAGGGCTAGGGCTAGGGCTAGGGCTAGGGCTAGGGCTAGGGCTAGGGCTAGGGCTAGGGCTAGGGCTAGGGCTAGGGCTAGGGCTAGGGCTAGGGCTAGGGCTAGGGCTAGGGCTAGGGCTAGGGCTAGGGCTAGGGCTAGGGCTAGGGCTAGGGCTAGGGCTAGGGCTAGGGCTAGGGCTAGGGCTAGGGCTAGGGCTAGGGCTAGGGCTAGGGCTAGGGCTAGGGCTAGGGCTAGGGCTAGGGCTAGGGTTAGGCTTTGAGTAAGCTCCTCCCCCTCTGGCTGAGGAGGAGGAGGGAAACGCACGGTCCTTCCCCCGGGCCAGACCTCCTTCCCGGTCCCTGGAAGCAGGGACCCAACGAGCCCCCGCCCTGTTCCTCATTTGGGGACGTTCCCTTGAACTTTGGTCGCCACGAGAGCGTCCCCTACCGTAGCGCACCACAGTCCATTCCCCATCCGTGGGGTACATAATGATCAAATGTATATTTTTTTCTTTTTTATTTTGTAATTTTTTGTGTTTTTTTTAGTTTTTTTGAAGAGAAAAAACAACAACAAACAACAAACAATAAACAACAAACAACAAGTTTTAACAAAATAAAATGTCTAAATTAGACTTAGAAAGTTGGTGTGCTATGTCGCAACGTTTCGATCGACTAGGATCTTCCTCAGGCGTAGCACACCAGTCAAACAAAGGTCCTTCTCCTTCCACACTCAACTCAAGAGTGACCAACTCTTCCTCTGCTTCTCCCTTATATAGGCTTCTGCTGTCAACCCAAACGAAAGTGAAAGTAAAAAGAAAGCAACAGCATAGTAACTTCCCAATCTCTCTCCCTGTTGTTTTACTGCCCCACACTCCTCCCATACACACAAACACCTATCTACACATCATTTTAAATATGTATGCTTCTTTATTTATTTATTTATTTATTAATTACGTAATTTATTCAAATATTTATTTATTTATATATTTATTTATTTATTAATGGGTTAGGGTTAGGGCTATGGTTAGGGTTAGGGTTAGGGTTAGGGTTGGGGTTGGTTAGGGTTAGGGTTAGGGTTAGGGTAGTTAGGGTTAGGGTTAGGGTTAGGGTTAGGGTTAGGGTTGGGGCAGGGTTAGGGTTAGGGTTAGGGCTGGGGTTAGGGTTAGGGTTAGGGTTAGGGTTAGGGTTAGGGCTAGGGTTAGGGTTAGGGTTAGGGTTAGGGTTAGGGTTAGGGCTAGGGTTAGGGTTAGGGTTAGGGTTAGGGTTAGGGTTAGGGCTAGGGCTAGGGTTAAGGCTGGGAATGGGAAACCTATATATTAAATGCACTAATAATCATTGAAATAACTATTATTAAGCCCACCTGGGGCCCTGGTACTCAATTTATCTATCCACTGTCTCTCCACTCTTTTCCTCTCTGCATCTGTCCACACCGAACAACTCTGTAATCCAGCCACCCTAACTGCCCCCTCCCCATGTTTCAAAAAGTGTTTTACTACAAAAAAAGTATTTCCTCTGTTGTTTTTAATATTATATTTATGTTGTCTCATTCTAATGGCAATGGAATTTTTTGTCTCCC